>NW_028318897.1:212500-850590 GCF_062004578.1 Staurois parvus | reverse complement strand
GCCCACTGTCATACACTCCTCACTCCTCTCCCTGTACATACTGCCCACTGTCATACACTCCTCACTCCTCTCCCAGTACATACTGCCCACTGCCATACACTCCTCACTCCTCTCCCTGTACATACTGCCCACTGTCATACACTCCTCACTCCTCTCCCTGTACATACTGCCCACTGTCATACACTCCTCACTCCTCTCCCTGTACATACTGCCCACTGTCATACACTCCTCACTCCTCTCCCTGTACATACTGCCCACTGTCATACACTCCTCACTCCTCTCCCTGTACATACTGCCCACTGTCATACACTCCACACTGTACATTCCCTATTTAACATTACCTCATTCTGCACTATATAAGTCATCTCAGACACTATTTAACCACACTCCTTGTAAGCCATGCCCAATTTGTAGCGCAATTTAAAACACACCCCTCCTCTCTCATCCCTTCCTCTCTCTCTCTGTCACATCCCTCCTCTTTTTCACTCTCTCACTCCTCTCTCTCTTTCACTTCCCCCACATGGCAGCCATCTGTATACCTGAAAGTGCCCAGTGGCGGAAAGAAGCCGGGAACATTCATGCAGTCTTTGCTGCAGTAAATATTTAAATTCCCCTTCCATGCAGCTGAGCTGCAATATGTAGGTAGGGTGTTGTGTGGGTGTGCTTGAGTGTAGGCGGGGGCACAGGGGGCCCCATTATCTCTTACTACCTGGGGGCCCCATGAGTTGTCAGTCCACCCCTTGGAGGTCAGGTGGAGCCTGCCTCTCAGTGATTGGGTGGGAGTCGGGGAGGGGGTGTGGTTATGATTATGCCAGCCCAACTTCAGCCTTGAACTACAACACATGTGTTAGGCAGGAGTGGACCCGAACAATGGTACAAAAGTATTGAGCCAGCCCTCCAAATCATTGGATTCAGGTGTTCCAATCCCCTCCATGGCCACAATTGTATAAAATCATCACCTAGGCATGCAGACTGCTTCTACAAACCTTTGTGATAGAATGGGTCGCTCTCAGGAGCTCAGTGACTCCAAGCGTGGTCCCGTGATAGGTTGTCACCTGTGCAATAAGTCCATCCGTGACATTTCCTTGCTACTAAATATTCCTGTGGGTGGGGCGAAACCCGTTGACGTACTTCCGGCTGGCCATCCCAACGTCCTACGTCATTTCTGGTGAGTGGAACGCACGCCGAGTGGTGCGTTCCAAGTGGCCATTTTGCTAAGTGGAGGAGGTTTTCTTTGAAGTCTGTCATCCTGCTGTGTACAAGAGTGTGAGGTCCTGCTACAGGATTTGTGGAATTTCGTTTTTATCTACAATAAATGCTGGTTATTACCTTTTAAAATGTGAGTGGTCTGGTTTAAAGTTGATTTTAAGTGAGAGTCATAACAGTATCACACTATTTGTTTCTTTTCTTCCTGGAACTTGGTGGAGTTGGCGAGGGGAACAATTGGAGGAATATCCATATCTCTGAGGTGGAAATAGTTGGAGGCTATAAAGGGGGTTCAGGAGCCCTAATTAAACCTGAAAGGCGTTATACTCACCAAATATCTGGTGAGTGCGGTTTTTGCACTGGTGGATGGTGGAAGGATCACTATTGTCACTGAAGATTTTCAATCAAAAGAAATTTAAATTTTTGTTTTTTGAGGCACTGGACTTCTTTTGTATGTGTCACTTGATTTTTTCTTTTTGTATGGGTCACATGACTTTTTGTTAAAATAATTTTTTTTGTTGTTTTTTTGTTTTTGTATGTGTCACTGGACTTTAAATTTTATTATATATTATTATACATTTTTTGTGACACTTATACTAAAGTGTAATGTTTATTATTTTATCAACATTATTTAGTGAATAAGTTATTTATTATTGCTCACTTATATTGATTGGTGTGAGGCAGTTTGTGTTTTGCGCTGTTTTATATTTGAAAAAAATGATTTTGGTTTTTATACCTGTGCACAGCGGCATTTCACTTAAAGAGTGTGATAGCAAATTGGTCCTGGGCGCTGTGGTTTTTCTATTTGCATTTTATTTCTTTCATTGACTACAGGGTTTGAGTTTTCTTATTGGCCAAGGTGGAGAATACGAGTGGTGACAACATAAACTCCACCTTGTCCAATCAGAGAAAAAGGCTTATATCAATTGAATAAAATACAAGGGGTTCTGTGAATGGTGGCAGCGCCAATTGAGTGACACCCCGTCTACAGTGAGGTTGCCACACGGCACAGGACCTGGAAGATCACGGTGGTCACTGTAGCAGTCCCAAATTTCATAGCTGGAGCTCAGCTTTATGAGGGTATAAACCCTCTTCAGCTGAAACGGAAGCTTCTCTAGGATTTGAGCAGACACCTGTTTACCATCCCACAGCGCAGAGCCTTGCAGATCAGTCAACTCCTCGCAGACATGTCTATGGCTACACAAATAGCAACTCTTTGGAAGCTGTTCTTCATGTAGGAGTTTTAGAAGGACTCCAGGTGGTGCTGGAGGGACACAACATAGAAAAAAAAGTGTGATTTGACAGTTTAAGTTGCTGGACTTTTCAGATTTTAATTTACTTTTTGTGTTTCCAAGTTTCCCAAATTACACCATTTTCATCAACGGTTTTATGTAGAACCTTTTTGTAACATAATTCAAGGACAAGTATGTTATAGTTTCAGCAGGTTTTTAAGTTAAAAGACAGCAAAGTCCCTTTTATGAGAACTTTCTAATGAACGTGGTCATATGAAATCTGTCATGCACATATTTTTCTTTTTCCACTAAATTAAATTTAATTTTAAAAAAAAGTGCCACCTTGCCTATTAAGGGCAAGGTGACAGTCAGAGGCAGGGGCGGACTGACCATTTGGAAACTCGGGCACTGCCTGAGGGCCCGGGGGCAGTAGGGGGCCCCATGAGATGCCCCTGGTACCTTTTTCATAGGCTTTTTTTTAGTTTGGGCAAGGACACAGGGGCCCCATGATCCCCTATTGCCCGGGGGCCCCATTGGTTGTCAGTCCACCCCTGGTCAGGGGTATAACTACAAATCACGGGGGCTCAGCAAAATTTTGATGGTGCACCCCAACTGACTCTTTCTGTAGTACCTGGAAGTTCAACAGTGACAATACGTGTCATGGATCTGAACTTCGGATGAGCTGCCAGGTTTCCCATGACATCATTGACCAAATACAGTCATGGCCATATTTGGTCAAAGACATCACCCGGTAGATTTCATGATTTACATTAAGAATGGGCGCTGCCATTCATGGTAAGCAGTTGCTGGGAGTGGATCTTGTTGGCAGTGTCAGTGTGATTGTTTAATTTTCACTTTTTTTTTGTGAGTGAGTAGGGCAATATAACTCCTACTCATTTACATTGGATGGGGGTCAGTATCTGGAGGCCCTTCATTTTGAAAGGAGGCTTCTAGATTTCAATAAACCTCTCCCTGCCAGACCCCCAAAACCACTGGGCCGGGTTCTGGTGAAGAGGCTCTTGCCCTCATCAACATAGGGACAAGGTGGTTTGCCAGGGAAGTCCCCCCTGAAAAGGTACCAACCCATTGCTCTGAGAAAGGAGGCCAGTTCAGAAACATGTAAGCTGGTGTGATCTACACATCCATTGCTTTTGTAGAGCAGACTATGGACTCTGTGGTTTATGTTATGCCATCCTATACTTTTGGCTTGTGAGTATATGTTGTCTGTCACCCTTTAATAAAGTGTCAGGGATAATTCACTAGGCGTTAGCACCCTCTTTTGTTTCTTGTTTTTATGCAGTAATGGATCAGTGGAGGGCTGCATCATTTGATTCCTTCCAGCCTAGTTTATACATATGGTATTAATGGCAGGGATCCCCATGATTTCTGAGTACTAAAGTGTCAAGTTCCTTTTGTTAGGTGCCAACCCATGTTGGAAGCAGGTGGCCTGGTAGGTTTTACCCCCTTTCCTGGGGGTGGGGGGGGGGGGGGGGGGTGGCCGGTCTGCATGCTCAAATCAAGGTTTGTTGTTGATTTTAAGGGGACCATCCATGTCTCCATGTTTTATTTTGCTGAGAAATCACTTTGAAAAACATTCCCCCACTCCAGCATTTCTGGCTGTGGCCATCTTGAGTATGGGCAGGTGAGTCATGTAGTATTTACTTCCTGGAATCCATCTGCTCTTCCATACTCTCCTAGAAGGATCAATATCTTCCATACTCTCCTAGAAGGATCACTACCTCTCTTCCATACTCTCCTAGAAGGATAACTACCTTTCTTCCATACTCTCCAAGAGGGATCACTACCTATCTTCCATACTCACCTTCCCGCTGCGACCCACAAGAGCCAAAACGCATTTTGGATCACCCTGGATCCTGCACGCAATCTCCGGGTAGGATAGGATCCACAGCCCCTACTGGTCTCTCCTTCACTCTCACTTATGCCTCCATCCACAGGTGTCAATGTATAAGCTCATATATGCACATCATATGGAACCATACAAAACAGAAAGACTCCATACACATGTGGCTTCCTCAGGATCAGGTTCCGGTAGGCGCCATCTTGGTACACCAGGGTGCATCCAGTACACCCATGCTAGTGGTGTGAAAAGCCTGTTTGTATCTACAGTAATGTGAGTGGGCCATTGGCGATTTTTATCTTATTTAGCAATAAATCAACAGTATTACACTATGGAGTCTTTCTGTTTTGTAGGTGAGGGAAGGTGAGCGTGCATGCCTGCCATGTAGGATTCTCACTTCACCATTTGCACCAACACAGGAGCACGCATGGAAAGGCATGGCTGTTTTAGCCATGTAGCACTTTGAAAGATTAACATGGACATTTATATCTTAATGGGCTTTGTTAACTGATACGGGTCATTGCACTTATCACCTCTATGTGGTAGTATTTATCCCTGTATAGGGATTCACTGTGTCTTTGTTATCACGTTTGCTTTGCTTAAATTAATCCCTAGACGAGGGAGAATCAATACCACCTATTTAGGTTCTATTGAACCTTTTATTTGCACCGTTAATTACCTGTTTATCACTGAATAGATCCGGCCAGATCTAATACCATAATAGGATTTATTACATCGTATTGTATATATGCTGTTCATATTCACTATTGTATATCCTCATGCATAGGATGGTTACACCCACCTTATAGTTGTTCATATAGCGCTGCATCATTGTGAAAAAATTGTATATATCCATCTTAAGGGGAGGTTTGGATGCTAGCTGCTCCTATACAGATTTTTAGCAGCGCAGGAGGACTCTTATTTATATTACCTATCTTCCATACTCTCCAAGAGGGACCACAACCTATCTTCCATACTCTCCTAGAAGGATCACTACCTCTCTTCCATACTCTCTAAGAGGGACCACAACCTATCTTCCATACTCTCCAAGAGGGACCACAACCTATCTTCCATACTCTCCAAGAGGGACCACAACCTATCTTCCATACTCTCCTAGAAGGATCACTACCTCTCTTCCATACTCTCCAAGAGGGACCACAACCTATCTTCCATACTCTCCAAGAGGGACCACAACCTATCTTCCATACTCTCCAAGAGGGACCACAACCTATCTTCCATACTCTCCTAGAAGGATTGTCATGCCTTCAGCAATTTGTTCTTTGTTAATTAGGCATTATTAGTATGCCTTATCAGTTTGTAATTCTCTGTTCATTGTGTAACTGCTCCATCTAGTGGCTGTTTGTATACACTGCATCTTTTCACAGTAGAAGTTTGACCCATTTCAGCTTCCATAGCTTGTAGCCTATGAACTCTGATTACATCATCAGCCCTGCTCATAGCAGCCATTTCCGCATCACAGACTCCATTCCTGTGGTAACCACGCTGCTGGTAGGATCCAACCCTCACATTCAGGCTCACAATAGCATCGTCGGTACGTCTACACACATGTCTATATCTTATGCATCTGTGTTTTATGTAACCTACATGTCTTACATGTGTTTATATGTGCATTGCCTTACTGTAATGTATAATATGCTTTGTCACATGGCAGACAGTGTTACTAAGCGCCTTATTTTCTGTTCCTCAGTTTCACCTCTTATATCTTTGCAATAAAGACAAAGTTGGACGTTGCTTCTTTGTCAACTCATTGCCGAGAAAGGTTTAGCTGTCTGTCAAGCTATGTACCTTCACACATAAGGAGGACAGAACAGTGAAACGACGGCTTCTTACAAGCTGGATACGAGGACTGCGACTCCTGAAGTCCTGACTGCAGTGAAACGACGGCTTCTTACAAGCTGGATACGAGGACTGCGACTCCTGAAGTCCTGACTGCAGTGAAACGACGGCTTCTTACAAGCTGGATAGGAGGAACTACGCAGCATCGCCACCCGCAGCGGTTGCAAGTGTGCTAACCCGTTCACAGCATCATCATGTCAGCAAGGGAATCCGGACAGTTCGAGACAAGGTCTCGCATCTCAGTTAACTCCAGAGGCTCAGGGAGATCTTTGAGCAGCTCCACCGTCGCCATTGCCCGCGCGAAGGCCGAGGCCGCCAAAACCCGCGCGACATTTGCCGAACAAGAAAGACAATTAAAAATAGAGAAAGCATGCACGGGAGAAGCTCTAGAAAAGCTAACTGTGGAAAAAGAAGCTGCAGCTGCTGTAGCAGAAGCAGAGGCTTTAGAGGAAGCAGCAAACTTCACAAGCGATAGACTCAGCTACATAAGTAGGCCCGAACCCAGTCTTCACAATAACTCGCAACGCACTTCAGATTACGTACTGCAACATGCTAAGTCAGAAGACGGCCTAAATCCAGGTCCAAGAGCGACATCAACCCCTGCTAAGGAGCTCCAACAGACTCCAGTCATACAACAAGCGACCTCAGTTAACCAAAGACCCTGCATGGAACAAGTCGACGGTTCCATAGGACATCAACCCTCAATGCAACCTGCATTCAAACCCACAAATGATCGCAGTATGGTCAAACCCTTAAGGAAGAACAAGTAGATGGTGCCTATTACAGCAACAATCTGTCAAACAGAGATACAGGTATGTCAGATTTTCTAAAATTCTTTGCCCGACGTGAGTTAATAACCAAGGGACTCTCCAAGTTTAATGACAGACCTGAAAGCTATAGGTCATGGCGATCATCATTCAGGAATAATATCAGAGATCTGGATCTGTCTGCATGTGAAGAAGTAGATCTTCTTGTCAAGTGGCTAGGAAATGAGTCGACAGAGCATGCAAGGCGGATTAGAGACATTAATATTAACTACCCAATCAGAGGGTTAAACATGATATGGGAGAGACTTGAGGAGTGTTACGGCTCACCAGAAGTGATAGAGAACGCACTTTTCAAAAGAATTGAGGATTTCCCTAAGATCCAAAACAAAGATTCCCAGAAGCTAAGAGAACTGAGTGATCTGTTAACAGAGCTACAAGTTGCCAAAACTGAAGGAGACTTACAAGGTCTGGCATTCTTAGATACTGCACGTGGTGTAAACCCCATAGTACAAAAATTACCATACAACCTGCAAGAGAAGTGGATTGCTCAAGGCTCCAGGTACAAGCAACAGTACGATGTCTCGTTCCCTCCATTCTCTTTCTTTATGGACTTCGTGCACCAACAAGCAAAAACTAGGAATGATCCCAGCTTTAACTTCTCGATGTTTGACACCGCTTACCCCAAATCAGGTAAACCTATCTCACTTCGTAACATGAAAGGTACACCGGTTGCAGTACACAAAACCAGTGTGTCTCTTAAAGACTCCTCAAACAAAACCTACAGTACTACAGAGTCTGAGACGATCTCCACAAAGGACCCATGCAGAGAATGTCCTCTACATAAGAAACCACACTCATTGTTGAAATGCAGAGGATTTAGAGGAAAACTTCTCAGGGATCGCAGAACTTTCCTCAAGGAAAACCACATTTGCTACAGGTGTTGTGCCTCAACCTCTCATCTTGCAAAGGACTGCACAGCGAACATCAAATGCTCGGAATGCAACAGTGAAGCGCACAATACAGCTTTACACCCTGGGCCAGCCCCATGGACTCTCACACCCCCAGACCAGGCTGTAGAGCACGGCGGGGAGGAGGGAGACACAGTACCTCCTGAAGTGACACCCCAGTGCACCCAAGTCTGTGGAGAAGGTCTTAGTAACAAATCTTGCTCCAAGATTTGTCTTGTTACAGTTTACCCCATCGGTCATAAAGAGAAAGCGGTAAGGTTGTATGCCATCCTTGATGACCAAAGCAATAGATCTCTTGCAAACTCAGCCTTCTTTGATATCTTCAGTATTAAAGGACACTGCTCTTCATATTCACTTAAAACTTGCGCTGGTGTGAGTGAAGAAAAAGGCAGAAGAGCTACTGGTTTCCAAGTCGAATCCATAAATAGTGAAGCATCCCTGCAACTACCTACCTTGATTGAATGCAATCAGATCCCAAACAATAGAGAAGAGATTCCTACACCCGAGGCAGCATTACATCATGAACATTTAAAGACCATAGCGCATCTCATACCTGCACTCGACCCAAAGGCCCAAATAGTACTTCTCCTTGGGAGAGATATCATAAGAGTCCACAAGGTAAGAAAACAAATAGATGGTCCTCATAGTTCTCCATATGCTCAGAAGCTTGACCTGGGGTGGGTCATCATAGGTGATGTTTGCCTAGGAAATGTTCACAAGCCAACCACAGTGAATTCTCTTTACACAAATACCTTGGAGAATGGACGTCCATCCCTCTTTCAGCCTTGTCCTAACAGATTCCTTCTAAGAGAGAAACTGGCAAGTGTGTTATATCCTGACTTTACAGAAACCGAGAACCACTCTTGCAGTGAAGACCAAGATCACTTGGGGTGCACGGTGTTCCAGAGGACAAAGGAAGACCACAAGATAGCTCCCTCTATTGAAGATGAGGCCTTCTTGGGCATAATGGAACAAGGATTCTTCAAGGATAAAACAAACACCTGGGTTGCACCACTACTTTTCAAAACACAGAGACGTCATCTTCCTAACAACAGGTATCAAGCCTTAAAACGCTTCTGTTCACTTAGACGCAACTTTCAGAAAAGACCAGAGATGATGGAACATTTCTTCTTATTCATGAAAAAGATGTTTGAGAACAATCATGCAGAAGTAGCTCCACCCCTAAAAGAAAAAGAAGAATGCTGGTATCTACCAATCTTCGGCGTTTACCACCCTAAGAAGCCAGGACAAATCCGAGTGGTATTTGACTCCAGTTCACAGTATGAGGGAGTCTCTCTCAATGATGTCCTTTTGACAGGACCAGACCTCAATAACACACTTCTCGGTGTCCTCATCAGATTCCGTAAAGAACCCATCGCTATAGTTGCCGACATACAACAAATGTTCTGTTGTTTCCTAGTAAAAGAAGAGCACAGGAACTTCTTGAGATTTCTTTGGTTCAAGGACAATGACCCTACTCAAGACATCATAGAATATCGCATGAAGGTGCATGTTTTTGGCAACAGCCCATCTCCAGCTGTCGCTATTTATGGACTCAGACTCTCTGCTCAAGAAGGTGAAAAAGACTATGGGAAAGACGTTAAGAAGTTTGTTGAAAGAGACTTCTATGTAGATGATGGCTTAAAGTCGCTTCCCTCACCAGAGGCTGCAATCAGTCTACTCAAAAGGACCCAGAGTATGCTTTCCTGTTCAAACCTCAGACTTCATAAGATAGCTTCAAACAGCAAAGTTGTTATGGAAGCCTTCTCTACTCAAGATCATGCCAGTGATTTGAAAGATCTAGACTTAGCGACAGACCCGATACCCATGCAGCGCAGCCTAGGGCTCAGCTGGGACCTCAAATCTGACACCTTTACCTTTCAGGTCGACCAAGAGCAAAAGCCTTTCACACGACGTGGAGTGTTATCTACCATTAACAGTCTATATGATCCACTTGGATTCGCAGCTCCTGTGATCATCCAAGGTAAGACTCTGCTCAGAGAGTTAACCACAGATACGTGTGATTGGGATTCGCCACTTCCCTCAGAGAAAGAAGCACTATGGATAGCATGGAGAAACTCTCTACAGGCATTATCTAACTTACATATCTATAGGCCATATGCCCACTTCTCCCCTGCAGAAGTTCAGTCTAGGCAGCTGTGCATATTTTGTGATGCTTCGGTAAAAGCAATCGCTGCAGTCGCTTACCTTAAAACTATAAACATTAAAGGTCAAGTCCAAATTGGCTTTGTAATGGGCAAGGCAAAACTGGCACCAAGCCCTGAGATTACCATACCAAGACTGGAACTTTGTGCCGCTGTTCTGGCAGTAGAGCTGGCAGATCTCATTGTGTCAGAAATAGATATAAAACTTGTCAGTACAATGTTTCATACAGACAGCAAAGTAGTATTGGGCTACATTTACAATGAGACTAGGAGATTCTATGTCTATGTTCATAACAGAGTTCAAAGAATTAGGAGGTCAACACAGCCTACCCAGTGGCGCTATGTACCAACTGACCTCAACCCAGCAGACCATGCTACAAGAGCTGTTCCAGCAGCTCACCTTAACCTCCCTGGCGGTATGATCATGTCAGGAATTTTGTGCTGAAAGCGGTACCATTTTTTTGCATGGAAATATGTAGTTTTTAATTGTAGGCTGTAATTTTTAGGAATAACTCACTGAAATCTATCCGAAAAAGAGTCTATTAAACATTCCGGATATGATAAAACTTGAAACACGAAATCATAAATTATAATTTAATAAATAATCATAAAAAATAATAATATAATAATAATAAATTTAATTCAATAATATAATCAAACCAAAAACACTGAAATTTGAAATACAGAGGCAAATTCGCACATCGCTGAGCAAAGTCGCAAAATCGTTTTCAGTGTCTGATGACGAATTTCCCCACAAATCATTATCACTCAATTCTGCAAGTGGTTCTGATTTACTATCGCTGTTCTAAAACCACTTTTGACGTAAAGGGACGCTTTTTGGCCGCCATGGACTTTTCTAAGTTTCCAGGCAGAAAGAACAGTCAAAATGCAGGCAGGGCGCAGGACAAAGCAGTGGGGACAAAATGTATGTGAAATGCAGTGAAACAGCAATGACAGCAAAAATGTCATTTTTTAAAAATTTCAAATTTCCCGCCGGTTCTGCCGCCCGAACATTCCGACGTCACGGGGACCGGAACACGGAAGCCAGATGCCGGCATCCGCCGGAGGAGATGGACGGGGACACTGCAGGGGACCCATCGTGGGAGCGAAGGACAAGGTAAGTGCTGCAGGGACCCCCAGAGAACGCTGCATGGTAAGCCCGGGTGTAGCTCGGGGTTACCGTTCTTGGTATAGAAATTCTACCCCGAGCTACACTCGGGAACACCGCCAAGGAGGTTAAAGATACTACGTGGTTCACAGGGCCACCATTCCTCTACAAACCTGTACTTGACACCCTGGAGAAATACTCATTTCAGCTATTAGAACCAAATGCTGATGCAGAGATTCGTCCTCATATTTCTGTACTCACCACAAGAGTTTCTCACAAAGAGCTTGGATCCAAACGATTCAACAAGTTTTCTACGTGGAAATCACTGAACAGAGCTATAGCCGGCTTGATCCACATAGCCAGATCCTTTAGAGCCACACCTACAGGATCAGATCACTGCAAAGGTTGGCATTACTGTCACAAGGCCCATACAGTGGATGAGCTCACACAGGCCAGAGACGTTATCATCCGTTGTATCCAACAAGAGGTTTATACTCAAGAATTTGAACTCATCCAAAATCAAAAGAGTGTTCCTAAAGACAGTTCCCTCAAGAGGCTTGACCCCTTCATAGATGCTAATGGACTGTTGAGAGTTGGGGGACGTATTTCAAATGCAAAGTTCGAGAGTAAAGAATGTAATCCCATAATACTTCCAAGCAATCACATTGCATCTTTACTTGTGCAACACTACCATGAGAAGACTAAACATCAGGGATGTTTGTTCACTGAAGGAGCTTTACGTACAGCTGGATTTTGGGTAGTGGGAGCGAAAAGACTTGTGAGTTGTCTTATTTTCAAATGTGTCACTTGCAAAAAACTACGTGGTATGTTTCAGTCACAGAAGATGGCTAACCTCCCTGCGGACCGACTCAGTATAGAACCTCCCTTTACTAATGTTGGTCTTGACGTGTTTGGTCCCTGGTCTGTCACCACACGGCACACTAGAGGAGGCCAGGCAAACAGCAAACGCTGGGCAGTCATATTTACATTCATGAGTATCAGGGCTGTGCATATAGAAGTTATCGAGTCTTTAGACACATCCAGCTTTATAAATGCTCTCAGACGTTTCATCTCCATCAGAGGCCCAGTTAAACTAATCCGCTCTGATAGAGGTACCAACTTCGTTGGGGCCTGCAAAGAACTGCATATCCCCTCAAACATTGACAGTGACCATGTAGAGAGATATCTTGCCGCCCAAGACTGTAAATGGACATTCAACCCCCCACATGCGTCTCACATGGGAGGCTCTTGGGAGCGTATGATTGGCATAGCTCGCCGGATCCTTGATTCTGTCTTTCTACAGCTGGGAACTTCGAGGCTCACCCATGAAACCCTCTCAACCTTCATGGCCGAAGTAGTGGCGATCATGAACGCCAGACCTTTGACTTCAATATCCAGTGATCCAGAAGATCCCTTCTTGCTCACCCCTTCCACTCTTCTCACCCAAAAAGTCGGTACAGCATCGGCTCCTCCTGGCGAATTTAGTGCTAAAGACTTGTACAAGTGTCAGTGGAGACGAGTGCAAACTGTAGCAGATACCTTCTGGGATAAATGGAGAAAACAATACATCTCTACTCTACATGTCCGGAATAAATGGCAAACCAGCAAACCCAACATGGAGGTTGGTATTGTTGTTCTTGTCAAAGACTCTCAGTCAAGAAGAAATGACTGGCCTTTGGGACTGATAACCAAGGTGTTCCCAAGTGAAGATGGGAAAGTCAGAAAAGTGGAGGTTAAGGTCTGCAGACAACAGGAGCCCAAACTCTTTCTCAGACCCGTTACTGAACTGGTTTTGTTGCTCTCTCCAGGGGTGATTTAATGTGGTATCCTTTAGATACCAGACGGGGAGTGTCATGCCTTCAGCAATTTGTTCTTTGTTAATTAGGCATTATTAGTATGCCTTATCAGTTTGTAATTCTCTGTTCATTGTGTAACTGCTCCATCTAGTGGCTGTTTGTATACACTGCATCTTTTCACAGTAGAAGTTTGACCCATTTCAGCTTCCATAGCTTGTAGCCTATGAACTCTGATTACATCATCAGCCCTGCTCATAGCAGCCATTTCCTCATCACAGACTCCATTCCTGTGGTAACCACGCTGCTGGTAGGATCCAACCCTCACATTCAGGCTCACAATAGCATCGTCGGTACGTCTACACACATGTCTATATCTTATGCATCTGTGTTTTATGTAACCTACATGTCTTACATGTGTTTATATGTGCATTGCCTTACTGTAATGTATAATATGCTTTGTCACATGGCAGACAGTGTTACTAAGCGCCTTATTTTCTGTTCCTCAGTTTCACCTCTTATATCTTTGCAATAAAGACAAAGTTGGACGTTGCTTCTTTGTCAACTCATTGCCGAGAAAGGTTTAGCTGTCTGTCAAGCTATGTACCTTCACACATAAGGAGGACAGAACAAGGATCACTAACTCTCTTCCATACTCTCCTAGAAGGATCACTACCTCTCTTCCATACTCTCCAAGAGGGACCACAACCTATCTTCCATAATCTGCAAGAGGGATCACTACCTCTCTTCCTTTAGGAGAATAGGGAAGATAAGTAGGGATCCCTCTAGGACAGTGGTCGGCAAGCCGCGGCTCGCGAGCCACATGCGGCTCTTTACAAGCTTAAATGCGGCTCTTCTGTGTGCCGGGCGCCCGCTCCCCTCCCTCCCCTCCCTCCTCTCGGACGGGCGTGTGCCGGGCGGCCGCCCCCTCACCTCCCCTCACCTCCCCTCCCCTCCCTCCTCTCGGGCGGCCGCCCCAAAAGTCAGGACTCTGCAGCTGTCAGGATGTAGGCGGGGCAGCGTGACGAACTCCTCTCCTCTCACAGTCCGCCCTGAAGACCAGAACGGCGCGGGAAGCACGACGAGAGGAACGCGCGGAGCAAAGGTAAGTGAATTGACACAGGGGGGACTTACTATATGGGGGATGAATTACTATATGGGGGACTTACTATATGGGGGGGACTTACTATATGGGGGGGACTTACTATATTGGGGATGAATTACTATATGGGGGGGGACTTACTATATGGGGGGGACTTACTATATGGGGGGGGACTTACTATATGGGGGACTTACTATATGGGGGATGAATTACTATATGGGAGATGAATTACTATATGGGGGATGAATTACTATATGGGGGATGAATTACTATATGGGGGATGAATTACTATGGGGGATGAATTACTATGGGGGGATGAATTACTATGGGGGGATGAATTACTATATGGGGGATGAATTACTATGGGGGATGAATTACTATGGGGGGATGAATTACTATGGGGGGATGAATTACTATATGGGGGATGAATTGCTATGGGGGATGAATTGCTATGGGGGATGAATTGCTATGGGGGATGAATTACTATATGGGGGATGAATTACTATATGGGGGATGAATTACTATATGGGGGATGAATTACTATGGGGGATGAATTACTATATGGGAGATGTATTTTCAGTTTTAAAAATGTGGCTCTCAAAATAAATTTCAATCGTGGTTTTGGCGAGATTTGGCTCAGTTGAAAAAAAAGGTTGCCCACCACTGCTCTAGGAGAATGTGGAAGAAAAGTATGGATCCATCTAGATGAGCATGGAGTGTAGGTAGTGTGGGCATGGTCTCATGTTAGGAATGGCCTAGCCCTGTCTGCTGCCACTTTTTAAGGATAGGAGACACTAGGTACATGAAGAACTCCACATGTGGTCAGGTGGTTTAGACCTAGCTGGAGCCCCTGGCACTCCTGTGTAGGCTCTTAACAGGACATGCTGACTTTTACATATTATGACTTTTTTTTGTAATGCACGAAACAAGCTTGAAAAAACAAAAAACACATGTATGAATATTGCACAGTGACGTGGCACAAAATATGCTTTTAGTATATGTAGCCTCTGTTGTATGTTTTTTATATTCCAAATACCTCACTTTATTTCAATCCTAGAGGAGTTAAAGTGTGTTCGGCATCTGATAATAATTCCTATGCTTTTATCACAATGTTATATGGAGGAGAAAATCTCAGACTGCCACTGGATTTTCAGAATTGAAGGACGAATATAAGGTTTATTCACACCCTAGGTAAAATGTTAGATAGGCGTTATCAGTAATTTCACAACTCATAAATGTTCCTCCCACAGATGTATGACAACAAACCTTTACTGTCCAACTAAGATTTTGTTATCAAACCACCAGTCCCATATAATGTATAATAATAGAATGTTATAAGCTTACCTGTAATATTTAAAGCTGAACTCCAGGCACAAAAACATTGATTTAAATACACTGCTCAAAAAAATGAAAGGAACGCTGGGGTGGGGCTACGATGTCACTCGGCACCAGAGAGAGCAGACGGCAGACGGCAAGTACATGCCTCAGCGGCCGGCACAGGCTTTAATACTTAGCGCTTTCATGTTATTTTAAATGTGAGTGTAATATATTTATTTATTTCAGGTACTTATATAGCGCTGTCAATTTACACAGCACTTTACATATATATTGTACATTCACATCAGTCCCTAACCCTCAAGGGATGTACAGTCTAAGGTCCCTAACTCACATTCATACATACACATACTAGGGACAATTTAGACAGGATCCAATTAACCTACCAGCATGTCTTTGGAGTGTGGGAGGAAACCGGAGTGCCCGGAGGAAGCCCATGCAGGCACAGGGAGAACATGCAAACTCCAGGCAGGTGGTGCCGTGGTTGGGATTTGAACCAATGACCCGAGTACTGCCAGGCAGAAGTGCTAACCACTAAGCCACTGTGCTGTCCGCAATATATCTTGATTTTGGGAATAAAACACTTTATTTGAAGGATAAAGCACTATGTCTCCACTTTCTCTTTATTGCTGAGGAACGAATAAAGAGGAGGAAAGCAAGTGATCTGTAACAGCTGAAGGAGGGATTAATCCCTACAGGGATATCCAGCATACAAGGGGATAGCCTTATCATCCATAGGAAGGACCTCACATCCATCCTATACTCGCAGTGTTTCTCAACTCCAGTCCTCATGGACCCCCAACAGGTCATGTTTTCAGGATTTCCCTCAGATGAAACAGCTGTGGTAATTACTAAGGCAGTGAAACTGATCAAATCACCTGTGCAAAATAATGGAAATCCTGAAAACATGACCTGTTGGGGGTCCATGAGGACTGGAGTTGAGAAACACTGCTATACTGCAACTATTCTGGCAGTTTCCAGGTTTTGTGAACCACAAGCGTGTATAGCCTATTTTATAGGCATAGAAGGAGGTGAGCGCACATCTTCTTTGGTTGGAGGATTCACGGAAAGTCACTAACTGATGATTTATGATCACTTTATCACTATTATTGGACTATTTATTGATTGATGGGACTATTATTCAAAATATTTATTTTTTTGAATCACATTTCCAGTTTTTGATTTTAGATCACTGTCACTTTATTTGGTACATATAATTTTGTATTTATGGTGTGTAATATCACAGTTGGAATCATATATATATTTAATATTGTGATATTAGGGAGCGCTACATTTATAGGTATATTTAAGAAATACAAAAGCTCACCAAGACTCAAGGAAGAATACACACGACTCTTGTATTTAGACAATATTTACTTATCCCGGAGTTCAACATTTAGCTTTGTCCTTTTATCCTCCAAATTCATCTGCGTCATGTGATCAGAACTTCACCAAGCGCATGGTGAACGGGAGCAGCAGTATTCAGCCAGAGCTGTTGATTGACAGGCTCACCAAGCCTATTCAGGAGAAGAATTCTGAGAACATCAGGAAAATATTTCAAATGTTCTTCACCACTTACCCACCGTCATCTGTTTATTAATGGAAAAGCCGTATGTGGTTTCTTACCCAGTGCTCTTTATAAACAGCATTGAATAAAGCACCACTAGTACATCCGTTCATGCCTGTGAACTGAGATGTCCTCAGATGGATCAGCTCATAGACACTGTGTGCAGAGCCAGTCAGAGCCCCTCTGTACCTTGGGATTGTTGGATCAAAGAAAAAAACAATTCCATCAATCATGGATGTAAACAGTGTAGTGTTTACATCTGTGAGCCAGATGTAAAACACTAAACTGTTTATATCTATGATTGATTTGATTGGCTTTTCTATGATCCAGCAAACCCAAGGTACAGAGCCACTCTAATTGGCTCTGACATAGTGTCTGTGAACTGAGCTGTCTGAGGACATCCTGGTTGACATGCACTAACTGGTGTACTGGAGGAGCTAATGGATGATTCATTCATTAGTTTTGAAAGCAAAACATAGATCACAGCTGCAGAAAATTAGGACAGATGTTTTTTAACCCTTTAACCCCATCCCCCCTTCTCTCCTACACATCTAATCTCCAGCTTGCCTCCCTACATGACCTGTATATTACCCATTTACCTCACTTCCGACATGGAAGAAAAATATATTTGAAATATATTTTAAAAATATTCTTCCCAAATATATTGCCATATATTTGAAATACTACAATTTTGGCCATATTCAATATATTTCAAAATATATACAGTATATATATATATATATATATATATATATATATAGCACTTCCGCCTGGCAGTACCAGGGTCGCCGGTTCGAATCCCAACCACGGCACCACCTGCCTGGAGTTTGCATGTTCTCCCTGTACCTGCGTGGGTTTCCTCCGGGTATTCCGGTTTCCTCCCACACTCCAAAGACATGCTGGTAAGTTAATTGGCTCCTGTCTAAATTGTCCCTAGTATGTGTATGTATGAATGTGGGTTAGGGACCTTAGATTGTACACCCATTGAGGGTTAGGGACTGATGTGAATGTACAATATATATGTAAAGCGCTGCGTAAATTGATGGCGCTATATAAGTACCTGAAATAAATTATATATATATATATATACACACACACACACTTCATGTTGAAATAAATTTTTATTACAAAATATATGAAACATATTTTTAAAAATACATTTCAAATATACTGTATGTCTTTAAAAATACAAATCTACATTTTTGGAATGCATTTACAAATATATGTAAAAATATATGTTAAAATTACTTTTTTATATGTTAAAATAAAATCTTAAGAATATATTTAAAAAATATATATTTTTTAAAAATATTTTTTTTTTAAATAAATTCTTCAGATTCTTTTTAACATATAAAAAAGTAATTTTAACATTTCAACATGCAGTATATATATATACATATATATATATATATATATATATATTGAAATATATTTTGAAATATATTGGATATGGCCAAAATTGTAGCATTTCAAATATATGTCAATATATTAGAGAAGAATATTTTTTAAATATATTTCAAATATATTTTTCTTCCATATGTGTTATCCTGTTCATTTGTACATTAACCCTTTCATCTCCACCCCCTTCCCTCCCACAAACTGTGGTGACCTGTACTTTAACCCCTGTGTTTTCTCCTCCCTCTGTTTGACCTATATGCACTATATTAAATACGCTTTTACCAAGCTCCATGTTTTAACCCCCTCAATACCAGTATGCCTCTTCATTTCCAAAGAAAAAAGAAAAGGTGCAAAAAATGTTATCACCTCTCCAAAAAGGCTCCATTTGGAGGGGGTTCATACTTTCCTGGCATTTATTTGATGTTTTAAAACAGAAATGGGAGTTTTTCTTTCAACATTTTTGGTGTTTTTTTTTGGTTTTAGTAAAATAAATTATTATAGTTATTAAATACTGGCAAAGGAATCGAAAGGATTCTCATTGGTCAGTGCGGTCATATGGCCAGTGCTGACCAATGAGTGCTTACCGTTGATCACATTATGCTGTGTTTAAAGTGCTGAACCATTATACCAGCTGGAGAGGGCACTGGAGGATGGGGGTTATACAAGGTACATGCAGGACCGAAGGGGTGGGAAAGGTGTTCTGAGGTAGTTCTTCTTTTCATTTTTAAAAAAAGGTGAACTAAACCCTCCTTGCCTAGCTTGGAATTCCTTTAATAAGGTCTGTATTCCCATGGGGCGGGAAGAATCATCCGATCACGCAGCCGCTCTGATTGGCTGCCACAGTGGTCACATGATCAAGAGCAAGTTCCACTCTCAGCTCTCTCCTTCCTCATTGGCTCAGAGACAATGGTTACCCATGCTGTCAATCACAGCCTGTGGGGGCAGGGCTGATCTGCGCTCTTAGTGTCAATGGACACACAGAGCTGGCTCAGGAGTGAGCTTGCATGAGTGCCCCCGACCAAGCGGCTTGCTATGATGGGCATTGGCAGAAGGAAATGCAAGGTTGACAATCACTTTAATAACATCAAAGTAGCAAAATGAATATACAAGGCGCAAAATCCCATAGCAAGCTACATTTTAGTTTATATTAAAAAAATTAGTTCAACATGAATCTAGTTTGGTTACTTTAGGTCAGGGATCTCCAAACTTTTTAAGCAAAGGGCCAGTTTACTGTCCTTCAAACTTTATGAGACCAGTGGGAGCAGAAAATTCCCTGGCATCAGTGGGCATAAACAATCCACGTCATTGGTTTGAATGGAAAGAATGCTGCCCCATTGTTGGTATCAATGGGTAGAATAGTGCCCCACCAACAGTGTCAATTGGTGGAATAGTTCCCCATTGATGGTGTTAATTAGTGGAATAGTGCCCCATTGATGGTGTTAATTAGTGGAATAGTGCCCCATTGATGGTGTCAATTAGTGGAATAGTGCCCCATTGATGGGGTCAGTTGTAGGAATAGTGCCCCACCAATTGCATCACTTGGTGGAATAGTGCCCAACCGATGGTGTCAATTGGTGGAATAGTGCCCCATTGATGGTGTCAGTTGGTGGAATAGTGCCCCATTGATGGTGTCAATTGGTGGAATAGTGCCCCATTGATGGTGTCAGTTGGTGGAATAGTGCCCCATTGATGGTTTCAGTTGGTGGAATAGTGCCCCATTGATGGTGTTAGTTGGTGGAATAGTGCCCCATTGATGGTGTCAATTGTAGGAATAGTGCCCCATTGATGGTGTCAATTGGTGGAATAGTGCCCCATTGATGGTGTCAATTGGTGGAATAGTGCCACATTGATGGTGTTAGTTGGTGGAATAGTGCCCCATTGATGGTGTCTGTTGGTGGAATAGTGCCCCATTGATGGGGTCAATTGGTGGAATAGTGCCCCATTGATGGGGTCAATTGGTGGAATAGTGCCCCATCAATGGTGTCAGCTGCTGGAATAGTGCCCCATCAATGGTGTCAATTGGTGGAATAGTGCCCCATTGATGGTGTCCATTGTAGGAATAGTGCCCCATTGATGGTGTCAATTGGTGGAATAGTGCCCCATTGATGGTGTTAGTTGGTGGAATAGTGCCCCACTGATGGTGTCAGTTGGTGGAATAGTGCCCCATTGATGGTGTCAGTTGGTGGAATAGTGCCCCATTGATGGTGTCAGTTGGTGGAATAGTGCCCCATTGATGGTGTTAGTTGGTGGAATAGTGCCCCATCAATGGGGTCAGTTGTAGGAATAGTGCCCCATCAATGGTGTCAATTGGTGGAATAGTGCCCCATCGATGGTGTCAATTGTAGGAATAGTGCCCCATTGATGGTGTCAATTGGTGGAATAGTGCCCCATTGATGGTGTCAGTTGATCGAATAGTGCCCCATCAATGGTGTCAATTGGTGGAATAGTGCCCCATTGATGGTGTCAATCGTAGGAATAGTGCCCCATTGATGGTGTCAGTTGGTGGAATAGTGTCTCATTGATGGTGTCAGTTGGTGGAATAGTGCCCCATTGATGGTATCAGTTGTAAGAATAGTGCCCCACTAATGGCGTCAGTTGGTGGCATAGTGCCTCAAGGGCCGGATAAAGGCAAGCCAGGGGCCACATCTGGCCCACGGGCCTCACTTTGGAGACCACTGCTTTAGTTTATGTTACTTACCTGTTGCATATTGTTCTTGAACTCATTAAATAAAAAATATGTTTAATATTTGGAATTAGTAAACATCTTTATTTTGCTTTCAATAGTAAAAAGCTATTTTTTTATTAATACAAACCATTTTGTGTACCTTTCACATTGGCTGTGTTCCACAGATAAATAAAAGTACTCATTTATTTTACAGTATCTAAAAGATCTGAGCTTATAAAAAACACACACAATGTACAGTAATCCCCTGCAACCAATCATTAACATCTAAACTGAGTGGAAAACAGGAAAATGATATTTGATTGGTTGCACAGCAGCATTAAACAGGTAAAAATGTAAAGGTCATATAAAAAAATGACTTAGCGTATGTACAGCCCAAACTTTTTTTTCATTAAAAGGTTTACAGCCCAACTCTGGGAAGTACAAAAGATTACCATAAGGCTCCAGTCACACTAGGGCGTTTCGAATCGCGGGTAGAATGGCCAAGATTCTGCGCGCGATCTGAAAACACGCTGTGAAAATACACATTTGCGTGTTCAGGTGCCATTCATTTCAATGGCACTTGTAAACCTGGGGCGTTTTTGCCACGATCGCAGCACGTTTTTCCACGCGAAAAACGCGCCATGATCACGCAAACAAAATTGTGGGATGCATGACGCCCAAGAAAGTTTCCAGTACTGTTTTTGGACATTGCGCATGCTTTGATTTGCGCATTTTCACTTTTTCACAGTGCGTTTTCAAATCGTGGGCAGAATCGCAGCAATTCCGCCTGCAATTTGAAACGCCCTAGTGCGAATGGAGCCTTACAGATACCCATCCTGCACTACAAGGGTAATGGCCCTTTCACGCTTTTGGTGTTTAAAGTAGAACTATAGGCCTTTTTTTTTTTGGATAGAGCAAGGGAGGGTTATAACCCGTTTTTTCTTTTTTTTGGATAGAGCAAGGGAGGGTTATAACCCGTTTTTTCTTTTTTTTGGATAGAGCAAGGAATGGTTATAACCCTTTTTTTATTTTTTTTTTGGATAGAGCAAGGGAGAGTTATAACCTGTTCTTTTTTTTTTTTTGGATAGAGCAAGGGAGAGTTATAACCTGTTTTTTTTTTTTTTTTTTTTTGGATAGAGCAAGGGAGAGTTATAACCTGTTTTTTTTTTTTTTTTTTTTTGGATAGAGCAAGGGAGAGTTATAACCTGTTTTTTTTTTTGGGGGGGGGGATAGAGCAAAGGAGGGTTATAACCTGTTCTTTTTTTTTTTTTTTGGATAGAGCAAGGGAGGGTTATAACCTGTTTCTTTTTTTTGGATAGAGCAAGGGATGGTTATGACCTGTTCTTTTTTTTGGATAGAGCAAGGGAGGGTTAAAACCTGTTTTTTTTTTTTTTTTGGATAGAGCAAGGGAGAGTTATAACCTGTTTCTTTTTTTTGGATAGAGCAAGGGAGGGTTATGACCTGTTCTTTTTTTTGGATAGAGCAAGGGATGGTTATGACCTGTTCTTTTTTTTGGATAGAGCAAGGGATGGTTATAACCTGTTCTTTTTTTTTTTTTGGATAGAGCAAGGGAGGGTTAAAACCTGTTTTTTTTTTTTTTTTTGGATAGAGCAAGGGAGAGTTATAACCTGTTTCTTTTTTTTGGATAGAGCAAGGGAGGGTTATGACCTGTTCTTTTTTTTGGATAGAGCAAGGGATGGTTATGACCTGTTCTTTTTTTTGGATAGAGCAAGGGATGGTTATAACCTGTTCTTTTTTTTTTTTTGGATAGAGCAAGGGATGGTTATAACCCATTTTTTCTTTTTTTTTTTTTTGGATAGAGCAAGGGATGGTTATAACCCGTTTTTTCTTTTTTTTTGGATTGAGTAAGAGATGTTATAACCTATTTTTTTTTTGTTTGTTTTTTTTTTTCTCTTTAGATAGAGCAAGGGAGGGTTATAACCCGTTTTTTCTCTTTTTTTGGATAGAGCAAGGGAGGGTTATAACCCGTTTTTTCTCTTTTTTTGGATAGAGCAAGGGAGGGTTATAACCCGTTTTTTCTCTTTTTTTGGATAGAGCAAGGGAGGGTTATAACCCGTTTTTTCTCTGTTTTTGGATAGAGCAAGGGATGGTTATAACCTGTTTTTTTTTTTTGATAGAGCAAGGGAGGGTCAGATTTTTTTCCATCTGTGTACCACTGGGAAGATTTCCCTTCACTTCCTGTCCCATAACTAAAATAGGAACTGAGAGGAAATCCCTACAAATTAAGGGAATCCCTTGGGGCCCCCCAAGTCACCAGAACCAGTGTCCCCTTTGGAAGATTTACCCTCTATTACTTTTCTGGGGCACAAAATTTTGGATTGTCTTTTACTTTCACCTTCAATAACAAAGGGACAAATAGAGAGTGAATATCTTTAAGGGGGGCACAGATTGTAATAAAAAAAAAAAAACCTACTACGTGTTCTAATCTCTCTCCACTCTATCCAAAACTAAAACAAAAAGCCTTCAGTTATACTTGAAAAAGTGGAACAAAAATGCATTAAACACATATCCCTCTCAATCCTATAAAACTCTTCACACCCATGCGCTGCAGGTGTGGTGCATCAAAAACACACCTCCCCATTGAAATGAATAGAGAACGCATCAAAAACACACCATGGTTCCACTTTTGGTGAACTTTTTGAGTCACATGTCCATGTTTCACAGTTGCAAGATTGGAGTCGGGCAACCAGAAATCACACTAAAAAAACATAAAAAATGCACCAAAAACGCATATGTTTTTTTTATCACTTTTTTCAATGGAGCAGTGTGAAAGGGTCCTGAGATGCTTGTCAACTATAGACATAGAGGGGTAAAGTGTAATACTTATTCCTTATTCCAGCAGGTTCTCCCCGGACCCTGCATTCACTGTATCTGGTCTCCCCGGACCCTGCATTCACTATATCTGGTCTCCCCGGACCCTGCAGTCATTATATCTGGTCTCCCTGGACCCTGCATTCACTATATCTGGTCTCCCCGGACCCTGCATTCACTAAATCTGACCTACCCGGACACTACATTCACTATATCTGCTCTCCCCAGACCCTGCATTCACTATATCTGGTCTCCCCGGACCCTGCATTCACTATATCTGGTCTCCCCGGACCCGGCATTCACTATATCCAGTCTCCCCAGAACCTGCATTCACTATATCTGGTCTCCCCATACCCTGCAGTCACTATATCTGGTCTCCCCATACCCTGCAGTCACTATATCTGGTCTCCCCAGACCCTGCATTCACTATATCCGCTCTCCCCGGACCCTGCATTCACTATATCTGGTCTCCCCGGACCCTGCATTCACTATATCTGCTCTCCCCATACCCTGCAGTCACTATATCTGGTCTCCCTGGACCCTGCATTCACTATATCTGGTGTCCCCGGACCCTGCATTCACTATATCTGGTCTCCCCGGACCATGCATTCACTATATCTGGTCTCCCTGGACCCTGCATTCACTATATCTGGTCTCCCCAGACCATGCATTCACTATATCTGGTCTCTCAGGACCCTGCATTCACTATATCCTCTCTCTCCGGACCCTGCATTCACTATATCTGGTCTCCCCGGACCATGCATTCACTATATCTGGTCTCCCCGGACCCTGAATTCACTATATCTGGTCTCCCCGGACCCTGCATTCACTATATCCGGTCTCCCCGGACCCTGCATTCACTATATCTGGTCTCCCCGGACCCTGCATTCACTATATCTGGTCTCCCCGGACCCTGCATTCACTATATCTGGTCTCACACAGTACACACAACAAGGAAATGCAATTATTTTAGTAAATATATAATCCTTTTTCCCATCAGCAGTATATTGCAGTTTTTATTCTCCTTTGATTGTCCTATGAGGCTGCAGGACCCTGTGCTGATCACATGCACCCTCCCAAAGAAAAAAAAACTGTCTATCAATACACACCAAACTGAGCATGTGCAGCTTGCCCTCTAGGCTCTGCTCTATCGGCAGATGGATTAGGGACAGTAGAAGAAGGTGAGGATTAGAGAAGACAGGATCAAACTGCCTTTTTACACAATGCAGAGAATTCTATCAGTGTCCAGCAGAGCATTGGTTAAAACTTGAGGGAGGAGCTTTCATTCTCCCCTGATTGTCCTATGAGGCTGCAAGACCCCTGACCCTCTGTCTGGACAGTGCTGATGGGCCATGTGCTAATCACATGCACCCTCTCAAGAAAAAAAAAAAACTCTCTAGCAATACACACCAAACTGAACATGTGCAAAGTGACTTTGAGAGCTCTGTACTATCAGCAGATGGATTGAGGACAGTAGAAGAAGGGGAGGATCCTAGAAGACAGGATCAAACAGCCTTTTTACACAATGCAGATGATTAACCCTTTAGCTTCCACAGTGAGTATAACAAGCATGCTTTACAGCATATACAGACTGATTGTACTGTTGTGGGTTTAGTAACACTTTAAGCAAAGTATGGAAAGAATCTGTGATGACTAGGTGAATGCTTGTTACATTCATCCAAACAATTTTCATACAGACTCCTAAGTACATGCCAACTAAAATGACTCTATATTTTCCCTTTAAGTCCAGTAGTTACACTAGTTACCCACCTCTGAGAGGAAGGTGTAGCCAGTGGGATCAGTAGTAAGCCACAATAACTGTACAGTTGCCATTAGTTCCGAAACATCATGTCACCATCAGTGTCCTCCCGATGAAGAGTCCAGAACATTGTCCCCACTAGAATCTCCACTGTGGAATCGTCTTTACCTGCTGAAGTACAACATACTTCTCATTGTTAGTATTCTTGCAGTTAAAGTCATGCTGATCCATGTAGTGCTTCCTCAACATGTAATACACCATACCTATCAGGACGGTCACAATGGATATAATTCCAAGGCAAATCCCTAGCAGTATAGCTGGTTCTATGCTGATGGTAACTTGAGGGAAGGAGTCTGGTGATGTGGCCTCTGTAGCGTCTCCTCCTGGTCCTTCCATCCCATCAGGAACACATTCAGCACTGTGGACAGTGTAGCCCTCTGGACAGGTACATTCATAAGACCCATATAAATTAGTGCATGACCACATACAAGGACTCTCCAAGCACTCATCCACATCAACACATTTGCCCTCATCCAGGATATACCCTTCGAGGCAACTGCAGCCTTTTTCATTGCATTCAGCCTCACAGTCAGATGTATTACAAACCTTTCTGCATTTTTTGGGATTGATTTTGCTAAGGACAAAACCTTCATTGCAAATACACTTGAAGCCGCCAAGGAAATTATCACACGTGTGTTCACACACGGTATTCTCACATTCGTCCGTGTCTTGGCATTTCACACCACACTCACCAGGACTTTCACAGTCAGAGTTGACATTTTTAAATCCAGTTTTGCAGCCACAGGTGACGCTGCCGTTGCTCTTGGTACAGTTGTACCCGCAGAGATTGGGGGTTGTACAATCACCATCTAAACAGGTCTTCCCATCTTCTGCAAGGTAACCTTCAGTGCAACTGCAGGGAGAACTAGGCGGTTTTGAGTTTGGATCGCAATGCTGGCTACAGAGGTTGGGATTACAAGGTGAGGAGCATGACCTTTTGTCTTGTTTTAGCGTTGATCCTGGGGGGCACTTACATTCTGGGGTGTCATTTATGACCGTACATTCAAAATCACACCCTCCATTCTCTATCCCACAAGACCAGGCTCCTGGGGTCTCTTTCTTCCAATTCAATTGTCCATCTCCATTATCTTCACAGAGCAGATTGTCCTGGTTTGGGAGTATGTGAACAGCAGTGCCAGAAGGATAGAAGTTGCTCAGACTAAGGCCCATGCCATAGGAAGGGTGAAAATAAATGACATTGTAATCATCTGGTACCATAAGTGGTCTACATGATGCTGAATGACTGGATTCACACAACAGGCCATTGGATTTGAACGTGCAGTCAGTCTCTTCCCAGGTGCCTCTGTTGTTCATGGTGACACAGAGGTCGCCGGACTCAACACACTTCTGTTGATCATCACTCCATAGAATAGAATTCGCGTCACTCTCACCAGTGACCCAAGTAAAGCCCCGTAGAGGCAAGCTCAGATCTGTGCATCCCTTTTTGGGTTCCAACCCAATCCAAACTTTGATATTGTCCATCTCCACCTTGGAAAGGAACAGAGAAACTACATCTGCTTGCTCTGAGCTTTTTACAGTCATCAGGTCTTGCTGCCTACCTTTACATTCACTTCTTGCTCTTGCGTATTTTCTGTTACTCCAGGATATAGAGTAGCAGGCTTGATCCATGCACACAAACTCTTGTTGGAGATCATCCAACGAAGCCAGCAATGCCAGTTCTGCTGAGGTGGCCAGTACCCAAATGCCGTAGAGAAGAAGCATTATTATTGTCGCAGGGTAGCAGATGAGTAGTGTGCTGGCAGCTAGGCGGAGGGTGAAAGCAGGAAAAGTGCAAGTGTTCCAGCTGGTAACAAGATAAAATCCGCATACACAGAGGTGTGTGTCATGCCTAGAAGTCTGTGCCCAACTTTATACGCTCCCAGCCCTCCCAGCAGCCTGTCACACAGAAGAAGGAAGGAAATGCCTGGAAGGAAGGGCTGGAGCCACTTGTAACTGCTAAGCAGAACATTAAACTTGTGACACGGTGTGTGGGACAATGATCACTGATCTGTAACACCTAGTTCATTCATGGAAAGAGTTGCAAAGGTCTTTCACAATCAAAATTACTTATTTATTTTATTGAGGGTGCAGTAGGAAATTCGGACAGAATTCACACTGACTAACAGTACCAGGCTCATTCAAAGCATACATTCGGTGGAGAGAAAATCATTCTCAGATTTACCTATCAGGTCGGGCGTCCTTGGGTGTTTCTCATTCCGGCAACGATTACAGAACCCTCCTGATGATCCAACTGAGAACAGAATCCTCTAAATAAAGGAAGGAATTTAAGCCTTGTACACAGGATCAGAAAACCGTATGAAAAAAAAAACGCTTTCGAACCGATCGTAGGACAATCTGATTGTTAGTACACAGCTTTCGGCTGAAATTATTCGAAGGGACCAGATCGTACAATTTTCATTTCATCGGTACATTTTCGTCCGAAAGTACAATACAATACATTATTGTTCTGAATTTTTATTCTGTCTTACAAGGATTTTTGTAACTTTAGTTACCGGGGGCGGACTGACAACTCATGGGGCCCCCGGGTAATAGGGGATCATGGGGCCCCTGTGTCCTTGCCTGAACTCAAAAAAGCCTATAAAAAAAGGTGCCAGGGGCATCTCATGGGGCCCCCTGCTGACCCCGGGCTCTCGGGCAGTGCCCGAGTGGCCAAATGGTCAGGCTGCCCCTGGGCATAGGTGTGAACTTAAACTTGTGCTTAGGAGTCTGTGTATGAAAATTGTTTGGACGAATGTAACAAGCATTCACCTAGTCATCACAGATTCTTCCCATGCTTTTCTTAAAGTGTTACTAAACCCATAACCAGGGGCGGGCTGACAACTCATGGGGCCCCCGGGCAATAGGGGATCATGGGGCCCCTGTGTCCTTGCCTGAACTCAAAAAAGCCTATAAAAAAGTACCAGGGGCATCTCATGGGGCCCCCTACTGACCCCGGGCCCTCGGGCAGTGCTTGAGTTTCCAAATGGTCAGTCCGCCCGTTAGTTACATATACTGTAGTTACATAGTTAGTCTGGCTGAAAAAAGACAAAAATCCATCCAGTTCAACCATTAAAAAAAAAAAAAAAAGTTATAATCCTATACCTACAGTTGATCCAGATTATGGGAAATCCAGAAAAGCACGATCCAATTTGCTCCTGCAGGAGAAAAAAATTCCTTCCTGATCCCCCGAGAGGCAATGCATTCCAAAAATGAATTTGTATTTTTAAAGACATACAGTATATTTAAAATATATTTTTAAAAATATTTTTCATATATTTTGTAATAAAAACGCATTTCAACATGCAGTATATATATAAATATATTTATTGAAATATATTTTGAAATATATTGAATCCGGCCAAAATTGTAGCATTTCAAATATATGTCAATATATTTGGGAAGAATATTTTTAAAATATATTTTTCTTCCATATGGGAAGGCCTATGACATTTTAGTGGTTTATATCCAATTGAAACAATTAGTATTTTTTAGGGGATTCTAAAGAGAATCATTTTAGGTTTAGACTGCTAATTGTAGGACTGAATCGGCGTAGACAAGTCATATTCAGGGGCGGACTGACAACTCATGGGGCCCTCGGGCAATAGGGGATCATGGGGCCCCTGTGTCCTTGACCAAACTCAAAAAAGCCTATAAAAAGGTACCAGGGGCATTTCATGGGGCCCCCTACTGACCCCGGGCCCTCGGGCAGTGCCCGAGTTCTTGAATGGTCAGTCCACCCCTGGTCATATTGCACTGCTAACGTTGACCAGGGGCTCAGATGTTTGATGGAAAGCCAGATAGACAAATATGAATTTAAGTGCAAACCACTTTACAGTTCACAAATATTTAAAAAAAAGGTGCCGAAGCTTTCTATGACCGTGCCATTCTGCCAGACAAGCAGCCGGTTTTACTATCTGGACACAGCAATTAGACTAACGAGCTATCTGGCAGATTTTAGGAACTGTATTATGGTATAATTTAATTATGCTGTAATTGTCTGGATAATTCCAGTATAGTGCGCCATTTTGAAGCTGGCTTTATTTAAATGGGCTGTATTCTCAAAACGTTCAAATGCTTAATTGTGCCTAACATATGGGAATGAATGGGCCTTGTATATTTCCACCCGGGGGCCTCCTGGGATCGGAGGATCCATTGCGTGACCCTCGATGTCATTAACCACTTTAGCTATGTGTGAGGGTCGTCTGAGGGTCAGTGGTGCTTTGCTGGCAAGAACCCTTTGTGGATCAATCTAGAACTGTTGAGATGAAAGGCAACCAATTGAATGATTCAGTTGGGCTTTATGAATATGAGTTCTTTTATGGAGTGGATATATGAAATTGGGAAATCTTCCAAAAGAAAGTAGAACCAACATTTTCTACAATTGTCCTATATTTAGATGAAATGAGGGGGGGTTGCTTAGCCTATCCTAGCCTAGGTTTGAAAAGTGGACTTGCACCATGATATAGGCATATTCAGGGGCGGACTGACAACTCATGGGGCCCCCGGGCAATAGGGGATCATGGGGCCCCTGTGTCCTTGCCCAAACTCAAAAAGCCTATGAAAAAGGTACCAGGGGCATCTCATGGGGCCCCCTACTGACCCCGGGCCCTCGGGCAGTGCCCGAGTTTCCAAATGGTCAGTCCGCCCTGGGCATATTTATAAAGGGTCACCTAGCATTTTTAAGGTAGACAAGACTATGAAAACCCTTGTTGATAGAAAGTGCATAGACTAAGGTCAGTGGCAGCTATGAAACCTTGGACGACTTGACTTTCTGTTGCACAGTGATAAAAAGAGCATTTCGGCACATGTACGATCCTATTGACTGAGTGTGCCTGTTTATCTTTGGATATGGGAGTTCCAACGCCGACCTTAGTTTAGATGAATGATAGCTACTGGCCAGGAGCATCCATGTTAACTAATATATTGACAGATTGGTGGTAACCCATAGACACATAGTCATTTCCCAGTATATAGGAAACAAAAAGAGGGCGCACGGACCTAGTGCATTACCTTTAAAAATGAGATTTATAAATAGTAAAATACTCTGAAGAGAAATAAAATCAAATGGAAAGCATGTCACAAAGGATGCAATGTGGTACAAAATCCCCTGAAGGTGGTCTGGTGGGGGACTGTAGACCTCTAGATAGCTGGTGGTTGACACGTTTCGAGGTTGTACTTCTTCCTCAAAGCCAGTCTCTGAGGAAGAGGTACAACCTCGAAATACGTCAGCCACCAGCTATCTAGAGGTGGTCTGGTGGGGGACTGTAGACCTCTAGATAGCTGGTGGTTGACACGTTTCGAGGTTGTACTTCTTCCTCAGAGCCAGTCTGAAGGTACCCCAGGGTGCTGGGCACCCTGGTTAAGAAAGGCTGCTCTATGTATTACTCACTCTTGAGCCCTGTGCTCTGGGCTATATTCACTCCTGAACCCCGTGCTCTGGGCTATATTCACTCCTGAACCCTGTGCTCTGGGTTGTATTCACTCCTGAACCCTGTGCTCTGGGCTATATTCACTCCTGAACCCTGTGCTCTGGGTTGTATTCACTCCTGAACCCTGTGCTTTGGGCTGTATTCGCTCCTCAACCCTCTGCTCTGGGCTGTATTCACTCCTGAACCCTGTGCTTTGGGCTGTATTCGCTCCTCAACCCCGTGCTCTGGGCTGTATTCACTCCTGAACCCTGTGCTTTGGGCTGTATTCGCTCCTCAACCCCGTGCTCTGGGCTGTATTCACTCCTGAACCCTGTGCTTTGGGCTGTATTCGCTCCTCAACCCCGTGCTCTGGGCTGTATTCACTCCTGAACCCTGTGCTCTGGGCTGTATTCGCTCCTGAACCCCGTGCTCTGGGCTGTATTCACTCCTGAACCCTGTGCTCTGGGCTGTATTCGCTCCTGAACCCCGTGCTCTGGGCTGTATTCACTCCTGAACCCTGTGCTCTGGGCTGTATTCGCTCCTGAACCCCGTGCTCTGGGCTGTATTCACTCCTGAACCCTGTGCTCTGGGCTGTATTCGCTCCTGAACCCCGTGCTCTGGGCTGTATTCACTCCTGAACCCTGTGCTCTGGGCTGTATTCACTCCTGAACCCCGTGCTCTGGGCTGTATTCACTCCTGAACCCTGTGCTCTGGGTTGTATTCGCTCCTGAACCCCGTGCTCTGGGTTGTATTCACTCCTGAACCCTGTGCTCTGGGCTGTATTCGCTCCTGAACCCTGTGCTCTGGGCTGTATTCACTCCTGAACCCTGTGCTCTGGGCTGTATTCGCTCCTGAACCCTGTGCTCTGGGCTGTATTCACTCCTGAACCCTGTGCTTTGGGCTGTATTCGCTCCTCAACCCCGTGCTCTGGGCTGTATTCACTCCTGAACCCTGTGCTTTGGGCTGTATTCGCTCCTCAACCCCGTGCTCTGGGCTGTATTCACTCCTGAACCCTGTGCTTTGGGCTGTATTCGCTCCTCAACCCCGTGCTCTGGGCTGTATTCACTCCTGAACCCTGTGCTCTGGGCTGTATTCGCTCCTGAACCCCGTGCTCTGGGCTGTATTCACTCCTGAACCCTGTGCTCTGGGCTGTATTCGCTCCTGAACCACGTGCTCTGGGCTGTATTCACTCCTGAACCCTGTGCTCTGGGCTGTATTCGCTCCTGAACCCCGTGCTCTGGGCTGTATTCACTCCTGAACCCTGTGCTCTGGGCTGTATTCACTCCTGAACCCCGTGCTCTGGGCTGTATTCACTCCTGAACCCTGTGCTCTGGGTTGTATTCACTCCTGAACCCCGTGCTCTGGGCTGTATTCACTCCTGAACCCCGTGCTCTGGGCTGTATTCACTCCTGAACCCTGTGCTCTGGGTTGTATTCACTCCTGAACGCTGTGCTCTGGGCTGTATTCACTCCTGAACGCTGTGCTCTGGGCTGTATTCACTCCTGAACCCTGTGCTCTGGGTTGTATTCACTCCTGAACGCTGTGCTCTGGGCTGTATTCACTCCTGAACCCTGTGCTCTGGGTTGTATTCACTCCTGAACGCTGTGCTCTGGGTTGTATTCACTCCTGAACCCTGTGCTCTGGGTTGTATTCACTCCTGAACCCTGTGCTCTGGGTTGTATTCACTCCCGAGCCCTGCATTCTGTGCATTATGACCTCCTGTGCTCAGTGTTATTTTGGAGTCCTGTGCTCTGTGCATTATGCCTGTCTAAGCCCCGTATTACATACACTATGTTGTACATTTCATTTTTCTGATCACTGCACTCTGTAGTCTTGGATGCATATATTATACTCCTGACCCCTGCACTCATTATGCTCTATTGTACATTACATACATCTAACCAAAGTGTTTATTGTCTCAACAGTTGCTGGTTGCTAAAAAGTCACTGACAATTTTAACCTCCCTAGCGGTCTGATTATGTCAGTATTTCTGTATTTCTATATTTATATATACTAAAATAATTTTGTTTATATGTTGTGTGTACTGTGGGAGACCAGATATAGTGAATGCAGGGTCCGGGGAGACCAGATATAGTGAATGCAGGGTCCGGGGAGACCAGATATAGTGAATGCAGGGTCCGGGGAGAGCGGATATAGTGAATTCGGGGTTCGGGGAGAGCAGATATAGTGAATGCAGGGTCTGGGGAGACCAGATATAGTGAATGCAGGGTCCGGGGAGACCGGATATAGTGAATGCAGAGTCCTGGGAGAGCAGATATAGTGAATGCAGGGTCCGGGGAGAGCAGATATAGTGAATGCAGGGTCCGGGGAGAGCAGATATAGTGAATGCAGGGTCCAGGGAGACCAGATATAGTGAATTCGGGGTTCGGGGAGACCAGATATAATGAATGCAGGGTCCGGGGAGACCAGATATAGTGAATGCGGGGTCCAGGGAGAGCGGATATAGTGAATGCAGGGTCCTGGGAGAGCGGATATAGTGAATGCAGGGTCCGGGGAGATCGGATATAGTGAATGCAGGGTCCGGGGAGACCGGATATAGTGAATGCGGGGTCCGGGGAAACCAGATATAGTGAATGAAGAGTCCTGGGAGAGCAGATATAGTGAATGCAGAGTCCTGGGAGAGCAGATATAGTGAATGCAGGGTCCTGGGAGAGCAGATATAGTGAATGCAGGGTCCGGGGAGACCGGATATAGTGAATGCAGAGTCCTGGGAGAGCAGATATAGTGAATGCAGAGTCCTGGGAGAGCAGATATAGTGAATGCAGGGTCCTGGGAGAGCAGATATAGTGAACGCAGGGTCTGGGGAGACCGGATATAGTGAATGCAGGGTCCTGGGAGACCAGATATAGTGAATGCAGGGTCCGGGGAGACCGGATATAGTGAATGCAGAGTCCTGGGAGAGCAGATATAGTGAATGCAGAGTCCTGGGAGAGCTGATATAGTGAATGCAGGGTCCTGGGAGAGCAGATATAGTGAATGCAGGGTCCGGGGAGACCGGATATAGTGAATGCAGGGTCCTGGGAGACCAGATATAGTGAATGCAGGGTCCGGGGAGACCGGATATAGTGAATGCAGGGTCCTGGGAGAGCAGATATAGTGAATGCAGGGTCCGGGGGCAGCGGATATAGTGAATGCAGGGTCCTGGGAGAGTAGAGCTAGTGAAAGCAGGTCCAAGGAGACCAGATATAGTGAATTCGGGGTCCGGGGAGACCAGATATAGTGAATGCAGGGTCCGGGGAGACCAGATATAGTGAATGCGGGGTCCGGGGAGACTGGATATAGTGAATGCAGGGTCCAGGGAGACCAGATATAGTGAATGCAGGGTCCAGGGAGAGCAGATACAGTCATGGCCGAAATTGTTGGCACCCTTGATATTTTTCCTGAAAATCAAGTATTTCACACAAAAAAGGTATTGCATTAACACATGTTTTGCTATACACATGTTTATTCCCTTTGTATGTATTGGAACAAATATAAAACAGAGGCAGAAAAGCAAATATGACATAATGTCACACAAAACCCCAAAAATGGGCTGGACAAAAGTATTGGCACCCTTAACTTAATATTTGGTTGCACACCCTTTGGAAAACATAACTGAAATCAGTCGCTTCCTATAACCATCAATAAGCTTCTGACACCTCTCACCCGGAATTTTGGACCACTCTTCCTTTGCAAACAGCTCCAGGTCTCTCTTATTGGAAGGACACCTTTTCCCAACAGCAATTTTAAGATCTCTCCACAGGTGTTCAATGGGATTTAGATCTGGGCTCATTGCTGGCCACTTCAGAACTCTCCAGCGCTTCTTTGCCATCCATTTCTGAGTGCTTTTTGACGTATGTTTGGGGTCATTGTCCTGCTGGAAGACCCAGGATCTTGGACGCAAACCCAGCTTTCTGACACTGGGCCCTACAGTGCGACCCAAAATCCTTTGGTAATCCTCAGATTTCATGATGCCTTGCACACAGTCAAGGCACCCAGTGCCAGAGGCAGCAAAACAACCCCAAAACATCATTGAACCTCCACCATATTTTACCGTAGGTACTGTGTTTTGTTCTTTGTAGGCCTCATTCCGTTTTCGGTAAACAGTAGAATGATGTGCTTTACCGAAAAGCTCTATCTTGGTCTCATCTGTCCACAAGACGTTTTCCCAGAAGGCTTTTGGCTTACTCAAGTACATTTTGGCAAACTGTAGTCTTGCTTTTTTATGTCTCTGTGTCAGCAGTGGGGTCCTCCTGGGTCTCCTGCCATAGCGTTTCATTTCATTTAAATGTCGACGGATAGTTCGCGCTGACACTGATGCTCCCTGAGCCTGCAGGACAGCTTGAATGTCTTTGGAACATGTTTGGGGCTGCTTATCCACCATCCGGACTATTCTGCGTTGCAATCTTTCATCAATTTTCCTCATCCGTCCACGACCAGGGAGATTAGCTACAGTGCCATGGGTTGCAAACTTCTTGATAATGTTGCGCACTGTGGACAAAGGCAAATCTAGTTCTCTGGAGATGGACTTGTAACCTTGAGATTGTTGATATTTTGCCACAATTTTGGTTCTCAGGTCCTCAGACAGTTCTCGTCTCCTCTTTCTGTTGTCCATGCTTAGTGTGGCACAGACAGACACACAATGCAAAGGTTAAGTGAACGTCTCTCCTTTTTATCTGCTTTCAGGTGTGATTTCTATATTGCCCACACCTGTTACTTGCCCCAGGTGAGTTTACAGGAGCATCACATGCTTGTAACATTCTTATTTATCCGCAGTTGTGAAAGGGTGCCAATACTTTTGTCCAGCCCATTTTTGGAGGTTTGTGTGACATTATGTCGAATTTGCTTTCTTTCCTCCCTTTTTTTGTTTTGTCCCAATACACACAAAGGGAATAAACATGTGTATAGCAAAACATGTGTTAATGCAATACGTTTCGTGAGAAATACATGATTTCCTGGAGAAATATCAAGGGTGCCAACAATTTCGGCCATGACTGTATAGTGAATGCAGGGTCCAGGGAGAGCGGATATAGTGAATGCAGGGTCCTGGGAGAGCAGATACAAGTGAATGCAGGGTCCTGGGAGACCAGATATAGGGACTGCAGGGTCCTGGGAGACCAGATATAGTGAATGCAGGGTCCGTAGGTTAAAAAACATCTGTTTAGCCGTGTTTGCATACTGCGTTTATGTGCATTTATGTGCGTTTGTGTTTAGAAGCGTTTTTTAAAGATAACCTCAGGAGACCTTCCCAAATGCCCAGAATGCACTGAAAAGCAGTAAAAAAATTTACTATTTCAGACATTTTGAGAGAAATAGAGAGCAGAAGCAGAGAGAGCAGTATATGTTGAGATGACCTGTCTTTTCTGGTTGTATTCAGTATGGATCCCATCATGACCATAATGCGGCACATTCTACCGTTTTTTCCTTCACGCGAAACCTGGAACTGACTGCGCTGGTGTACTGGGTCCATTTGAAAACGCTTTGCATGCATTTCTGATGATGAAAAAAGGCTCTGGACAGCATCTGGATATGGAACAGTTAAAAAAAACTTCTAAACGCAAGCGCTTATAAATGCGGTTAGCTGCATTTACACGCATTTACAAGCGTGCAACGCTGATAAAATCTACTTCTGAAGGTCAAGTTTGGTGAGTCCAAAAAAAACGACTGTAAACTCAACTGCCTGTAAACGACGATGTGTACATGGACACATAGGAAAACATTAAGCAGAGATCAGGGGCTGCTGAAAAAAGCGCAGAAAAGCTCCTGAATGTCAGTTTATCAGCTGCAGTGTACATGAGCCCTTATACTTTTAGAATTATTTATTAGAATGATTTATATAGAAGAATAAAAGAAAAATTCAGTTAATTTTTTAGGTTGTCATACAACAAGTCTGCTACAAGTGAATTATTTGTACTATGTAGCTTAGTCATTGATTTGGGCCAGAATGCAAAATCCAGCTCCAAATAATCAACATAGCAACAGAAAACTGTAATAAACTCATTTACTACAAAATTGCTTCACAGCCAAGGACATTAATCAGCACTATGAATAATATGACCACAAAGGCTAACTAGTACACCCAATTGTGAACTTGGTGACACAACTCAAAAATATATACATTGTTGTATAAGGGGAGGACTATAACCAAATGGATATTGGACATGTGAGGATTATGAAAGGTGGATCAAGGAAAATTAAATGTAAATTAATTAATAGTTGCCTATAACAATCAGTCAGTTTTCTGACTCTCCTGCATTAAAACCCTACTGGCATCTAGTTGTCCTACAAAAAAAATCTTTAATGATATGATTTATTAATAATTAAAAATATTACAATAATGTATTTTTATTTATTTATATTTATTTAAATGAAAGTAATATTTACTATTATCAATATTAGACTGTGTTTGAGTGCCACACCCCTAATATTGTTTATTTGAACCAAAAGAAGACCTGAGAATGGGGAATTTTGAGGCACAAAATAAGCATGAAAACATGATTTATTGTATATCAAAATCCAATATATGACAACATTCTATTTCACATCAACAATACTAAATCGAGTAGAAAGTAAAAAGTTTACAACATCGAGGAACAGCAAATCTCTTCTCATGTGCTCCAATTATTATTATTATTATTATATAGGATTTATATATTATTATTATTATACAGGATTTATATATTATTATTATTATTTTAATACAGGATTTATATATTATTATTATTATTATTATACAGGATTTATATATTATTATTATTATACGGGATTTATATATTATTATTATTATTATACAGGATTTATATATTATTATTATTATACAGGATTTATATATTATTATTATTATTATTATAATACTGGATTTATATATTATTATTATTATTATTATTATACAGGATTTATATATTATTATTATTATTATTATTATTATTATTATACAGGATTTATATATTATTATTATTATACGGGATTTATATATTATTATTATTATTATTATACAGGATTTATTAATTATTATTATTATACAGGATTTATATATTATTATTATTATACAGGAATTATATATTATTATTATTATTATACAGAATTTATATATCATTATTATTATTATACAGGATTTATATAGCGCCAACAGTTTGCTCAGCGCTTTACAATATAACGGCAGACAATACAGCAACAATACAGTTCAATACAAAAGGGTTAGGAGGGCCCTGATCCCTGGAGCTTACAATCTAAGAGGGAGAGTCTAGTGGTACAAACTGTAGTATCTGTGGGGGATGGACTGGTAGGAAGAGTAGAAGATTCCATTATTAGCTGAGGGCAGGATAGGCTTCCCTGAAGAGATAGGTTTTCAGAGATCGCCTAAAAGTGAGCGGAGTAGGCGATAGTCTGATAAATTGGGGTAGAGAGTTCCAGAAGATGAGGGAAGCTCTGGAGAAGTCCTGGAGATGAGCATGGGAGGAGGAGACAAGGGAGCTAGAGAGCAGGAGGCCGTGCGAGGAGCAGAGAGTACGGTTTGGGTGATATTTGGAGACAAGGTCGGTGATGTAATTTGGGGCACAGTTATAAATGGCTTTATACGTTATTGGTAATGTTTTTCTTTGTAAATTTTCGGCCCCGTGTTATACTTATAATTTACTATTGTTATTTATTTATAATTATTTAACAATCTCTATTAATTTAAATGTTTAAAGATTTACCCACCATGAAGCTGCATTAGTCCTCATGCACACTGGATGTTTTTACAGCGGCTGTTTATGGCTTTTGCTGTTTTTTTCTACAGCCAGTAAAGCCCCCAGCATGTTATCCTAAGTGTCCATCCCCGGCATGTTATCCTATGTGTCCATCCCCGGCGTGTTCTCCTATGTGTCCATCCCCGGCATGTTCTCCTATGTGTCCATCCCCGGCATGTTATCCTATGTGTCCATCCCCGGCGTGTTCTCCTATGTGTCCATCCCCGGCATGTTCTCCTATGTGTCCATCCCCGGCATGTTATCCTATGTGTCCATCCCCGGCGTGTTCTCCTATGTGTCCATCCCCGGCATGTTCTCCTATGTGTCCATCCCCGGCATGTTATCCTATGTGTCCATCCCCGGCATGTTATCCTATGTGTCCATCCCCGGCATGTTATCCTATGTGTCCATCCCCGGCATGTTATCCTATGTGTCCATCCCCGGCATGTTATCCTATGTGTCCATCCCCGGCATGTTATCCTATGTGTCCATCCCCGGCATGTTCTCCTATGTGTTCATCCCCGGCATGTTCTCCTACATGTCCGTCCCCGGCATGTTATCCTACGTGTCCATCCCCGGCATGTTATCCTACGTGTCCATCCCCGGCATGTTATCCCATGTTTCCATCCCCAGCATGTTATCCCATGTGTTCATCCCCGGCATGTTATCCTATGTGTCCATCCCCGGCGTGTTCTCCTATGTGTCCATCCCCGGCATGTTCTCCTATGTGTCCATCCCCGGCATGTTATCCTATGTGTCCATCCCCGGCATGTTATCCTATGTGTCCATCCCCGGCATGTTATCCTATGTGTCCATCCCCGGCATGTTATCCTATGTGTTCATCCCCGGCCTGTTATCCTATGTGTCCATCCCCGGCCTGTTATCCCATGTTTCCATCCCCGGCATGTTATCCCATGTGTCCATCCCCGGCATGTTATCCTATGTGTCCATCCCCGGCATGTTATCCCATGTGTCCATCCCCGGCATGTTATCCCATGTGTCCATCCCCGGCATGTTATCCCATGTGTCCATCCCCGGCATGTTATCCTATGTGTCCATCCCCGGCATGTTATCCTATGTGTCCATCCCCGGCATGTTATCCTACGTGTCCATCCCCGGCATGTTATCCTATGTGTCCATCCCCGGCATGTTATCCTACGTGTCCATCCCCAGCAAGTTATCCTATGTGTCCATCCCCGGCATGTTATCCTATGTGTGTCCATCCCCGGCATGTTATCCTATGTGTCCATCCCCGGCATGTTATCCTATATGTGTCCATCCCCGGCATGTTATCCTACGTGTCCATCCCCAGCATGTTATCCTATGTGTCCATCCCCGGCATGTTATCCTATGTGTGTCCATCCCCGGCATGTTATCCTATGTGTGTCCATCCCCGGCATGTTATCCTATATGTGTCCATCCCCGGCGTGTTATCCTGTGTGTCCATCCCCGGCATGTTATCCTAGGTGTCCATCCCCAGCATGTTATCCTATGTGTCCATCCACACAGACTGGAATTAACGTTTTTTTGGCTAGAAAAACCTCAGGACTAGTGGGTTTTTAGAGGAGGTTTTTAGCTGTAAAAACGCTCTAACGCTGAAAAACATGGTAAAACGCCACAAACCGGTGTTTTTAGACTTTTTTTGACCAAAATAAATTTTTTTCTTTGGTCAAATAATGCAAACGTGGGAAAACGCCACTAATCATGGCAAAACACCTCTAAATGCTAATGCAAAAACGCTAAAGAAAGCTGAAAAAAATCACATTTTTAACAGCTAACATTACTAGCGTTATCAAAACGCCCCGTGTGCATGGTGTGTTTCATTTTTAGTTCATTTAGAGTATTTTTTTTTTACATTTTGGTGTTTTTTTTTTTATTTTTATTTTTTTTCCCCTGTATTTATTAGCTATTTGTATTGTGCTGCTTTAAAAGTGTTATTCTACTTGTTTTTAATTCTTGTTTCTACTAATAAAAGAAAAAAGAAAGGAAAATAGTAAGACTTATGAGGGACCCCATCCTGGCACAAGAATAGGTCCAGGATAGTTGAACAGATTTTCTGTAAACCCTCAGGAGTCATTTGCACCATTGAATCCATCAAAACCACAAAACCTCACCTTCCCCTCTGACTCCATTGCCTAATTGGTGGAATTTTACTGAACTTTCCCAATTTAAAAAAAAAAAAAAAATCAGCAGAAGTAAAAACTTTCAGTCTCGCTCATTTCTAGTTTATACATTCTTGGGTCCCTGCACTGCTTATGCATTTGCAATCAAGGCTGGCCACTGATGGGTCATGATAAGAAAAGGTCCCTCACCCTACTTAGTTACTGGTGTCACTACCCCAAACTAGCCAACATTTTGAAATCTGAGACATGACACTGACATTTGTAAATGTGACCAGTTTAGGAACTGTCTCTGTTCTACACTCATATAAGCACCCCCGTTTTTATGGTCTCCTCTGTATGATTAATTAGACACTTTTCTTACCTTGGAAAACAAAGCTTAACCCCTTTGCTCCAATCATGCGCAAATATGCAGCCCCAATGGACTGGGCTTTTTTTCCGTGGGGCCACATATTTGCATACCTGTCTTGGTGCTGGGAGTGTGCCGCACGGCGCACTCCCAGCACAGAGACCAGGGTCTAACCGAGAGCCCAGGGTCCCATGGTAATGATTAGGACCCGAAACCTTGTTTGATCAGGACCCGCCCCCTTGTTTTCTCTCTCTAATACAGATACATTATATCTCTCTCTGTCCTTCAGAGAGAAAAGCAAAGTGTGTGTAAAAAAAATAATAATAATAATTAAAAAATAAAATAATTTAAAAAATACCTAGATCAAGGTTTCATCTAGATCAGTGCAGGGGTTAGTGTTTGGGTCAAAAACGTAGAACAGCAGCTACTATACAATTGTGATACCAATTAACAAGTGCAAAACGAAAAAATAGGCAGCGTTAAATAACCTATCATCACATGTCAGGTTAACATATCATCACACAGGTTATATATAGGTAAAGTCCATAAAGTCCGCCTTAATAAAATAAAGTCCATAAATAAAGTCCGCCTTAATAAAATAAAGTCCATAAATAAAGTCCGCCTTGATAAAAAAAAATGTAATAAATCCAGTGCATAAAAATTAAACATGTGATCAGGGACGGACTGACAATTCATAGGGCCCCCGGGCAATAGGGCATCATGGGGCCCCTGTGTCCTTGCCCAAACTCAAAAAAGCCTATGAAAAAGGTACCAGGGGCATCTCATGGGGCCCCCTACTGACCCCGGGCCCTCGGTCAGTGCCTGAGTTTCCAAATGGTCAGTCCGCCCCTGCATGTGATTCTTCCAATCGTATAAATATGCTTCAGTGCATTCCTCCACCGTGTTTGATCAACAATAAAGGTCTCTTACGTAATTCGTTGGAACATAAAATTATAAATGGTCAAAATCGCTTTTGGGTCATACACCTTCCACCGCTCTTTTCATTGTCAGCGCACTCCCATTCAAAGCAGTTCATGGTTGAAAAAAACATAAACACTTCCATAGTGTAGCAGGTTTTAAAAAAATCCTTTATTGGACTAAAGTATAAATCCAACAGGATATAAATATCACATAAAAGTTCAAAACATTTTTAACCCCTTGACACTGGTGCCTCCCGGCCCTTTAAGGCTTTCAGAAGCCGGGAGGCGGGGCGGGGTTTTAGGGTCATGTGACCGCCATGATTCGCTGTCACAGCAGTCACATGATCGGGAAAGGTCCCGATCGCAAGAGGAGATTGGGACGTTTCCGTGAGTATCAGACATGTGTGCGCGTGCTCTCAGCACATATGTTTTTCTTAATTGCATGCAAATGTGCAGCCGCTCGGCGTCAAGGCCCAGATGCTGGGAGGCCGCACATTTGTGTGCAGCTGGTGCCAAGAGGTTAAACCTAAAAGTCCAATCCACAAGATGAAGATATACAGTATAAAATAAGCCCCTTTTCACTGGAGCCTCAGTGCTGCTAAAGATGTCTCAAAAATGGCCAGGAGAAGATAGAAAAGAGTCCTCCATCACCATCACCAAACACTCTGCCTCTTGCCAGATCATGTTGACCCCCAATTATGGATGGGTCAAAAAACGCTGTATAAGTTCCAAAAGGCAAGCCGCAGACCTGGACGCTCTTTAGTTCCAAACTCTCACATCAGAAGATGGGCTATAGGATGATCCTACAAAGGAATTATCCTCATAGATATGAACCCCATTTAAATTGAAAAAGAGAATCCTCATAGTGTAGTAAAATAATTAGAATTTATTGCCTCAAAGCATAGTATTGAACGTACATCAATCGTGAATATAAAACAGCACATCACTATGTAGTGAATGGTAAGTTTCTAACCAACAAGATGGTTGCCACCAGGGGCGGACTGACCATTTGGAAACTTGGGCACTGCCCGAGGGCCCGGGGTCAGTAGGGGGCCCCATGAGATGCCCCTGGTACCTTTTTCATAGGCTTTTTTGAGTTTGGGCAAGGACACAGGAGCCCCATGATCCCCTATTGCCCGGGGGCCCCATGAGTTGTCAGTCCGCCCCTGGTTGCCACATTCTGAAACGTGCTGACGTCACACGCTCTGGCTTCTTCCTACGCGTTTTGTCACCAATGACGTCAAATTCACATGTAATCAGATAAAAATTAGCAGGCTCGATGGTTACAAAAAACGCCAGCTGCAGCCAATTAGCATGTGTGATGTCGTCATGTCTAAGCCATGCTATGATCCTGCCTGGAATCAGACCCTGATACGTTAGTAGCAAGGCAATAGAGCGGTGAGCGCTGCAGGCTTGTGAGTCCTCATGCACACTGGACATTTCTACAGCGCCTGTTTTTGACTTTTGGAGCTTTTTTCTACATCCAGTAAACTCCGCAGCATGTTATCCTATGTGTCCATACACACATAGACTGTTATCAACGTTTTTTGGCAGGGATGTTTTTTGGCTGGAAAAAAACCCAGAACTAGTGGGATTCTAGAGGAGTTTTTTTAGCTGTAAAAATGCTATAATGCTGAAAAATGTGGTAAAAAGCGGAAAACAACATGGTAAAACGCGGCAAACCAGCATTTTTGGATTTTTTTTGGAGCAACAATAAAAATTTTTTTTGTTAAAAAATACAAAAAAAAAAAAAACGCAGCTGAACGCTAATATGAAAACGCTGAAAAACTCACATTTTTAACGTGACCTTACACAGCTAACGTTATCAGTGTTATTAAAACACCCCGTGTGCATGGAGCCTGATAGTGAGGTGCTGGATTCTAAATCCATTCTTCCTGACTTTCAATTTAGAAAGGTACACGATTTTATCTGTGTGTTGGTTATAATAAATCAACTGATTTTTTTTTTTTTTTTTTAGCCTAGGTTCAAAATCCCATATGATTCGCATAGGAACCACACCGCATTCCTGTGCAAATCACATGCGATTTGTATGCAGTACGATTGGAGCCGGACATTTTGTATGGCTCTATTCGCTCCGCACCCACACCAAAAAGGTGCAGGACCCTTTTTTTGGTCCGCACTAGAATCGGATCGCATGAGTATTCACACCTATGCGATCTGATTCTGCACATCGCACCGCGTCCGTGTGAACGGGGTGCGATTGTGATGCGGTGCAGAATTTGCACTGAAAACTAATTCCACACCACATCAGTGTGAACGAAGGCTTATGTTACTATTTGTAACATTTGTTACATTTTGCTTTTTGTTATTATTTCTCAATCCCTACAACCTCATAGAATACACATTATTTTTTCAAATTCAGGAAGTTTTATTTCCTCAATTTCTTCTATTTTTCTTATTTTTTTTCACAATTTGTAAAAACAACTTCCCTATATTTCAACATTGCTCTTGTGGGTTTTCTTTTTGTATCTGTTTCACAGGTTTTTATTGTGGAGCAAGTCTCTGAATGCTGGAAGATGTTATTAGAATTGAGACAATCATGGAATGCTAGATGTATTTGAAATATATGAATGTGTTTGATAGGAGTCATCGGTAGTGTCACACCAGATATAGGGCGGTCTGCGCACTTGTGGTTAAGCAGAAGTCACTAAGTCACTTTGGTTTCCATTCGGATGTAATTGTACGGCTAGCCAAGTTCACACCCATATGAGGAAAGGGCTGAGACATCACCCAGAACCTTGATATCTACCAGAGGAGTCATTTACGAAGCAGTGACCTAGCTCGAGAAGTTTGGCAGTGCTGTTTAAATGCCTTGGAAACGCTATTAATGGACCGTACACATATTTTATAGGACAACTCATCCATCACATCCTGTGCAGGAGAAACAAATATTTTGCAGGTCAATAGGCTGTAATGGGAACTGTCCCTGGTGGCTAACTTCTCAGGTCAAGTATTGGCTTTATATGACACCAGAGGCCTGACTTAGTGGTCTCTCTTTTGGAAATAATTTGTACTACAGCTTGTTAGCACACACAACATGTCTGTGCTGCATAATGTACTTTAACAGGTGCATACAAGATGAGTCCAGGCTGGATATATGGAGAATCTGGAGGGTCATTAACCCATTCAGCCCACACAAAGTGTTTGTGTATATATATATATATATATATATATATATATATATATATATATATAAATAAATAAATAAATAAATATATATATATATATATATATATATATACTCCAACAAGTACCAAAAACCAGCTCTCAAATCTTCATGCTGCACAGAAAACACAGAATCTAGCACTCGCTGAGGTTCCGCCCATGATAGATCGGGTAATCTTGACACTGGCAAAAAAGAATAAAACAGGGTGTGCATTACCGTGATATATAGGAAATTTATTGTAAAATTATAAATGCATACTCACAAACCAAAAATGGTCATAAAAACAGAGGCAAGGAGCCAAAGATGACAATCGCGGACAGCGGAGGCCCTTGGGTAAAAAGAGTCGAACTCCCTCCCTCAGAGCTTTTTTTTCCATATATATATATACACACACACATATATATATATATTATTATTGTACAGTATTTATATAGCGCCAACAGTTCGCTCAGCGCTCTACATTACAATGGGAGACAGTACATGTGACAGTACAATAACAATACAATGCGATACACAAGGGGTTCGAGGGCCCTGCTCCTTGGAGCTTACAATCTAGGAGCGAGGGGATAGTGGTACGGGAGGAATAGCTGTGGGGGATGGAGTGGTAGGATGAGTGGAGGAGATCGGCAATTAGCAGAGGACAGGGTAGGTTTCCCTGAAGAGGTGGGTTTTCAGGGTGCGCCTAAAGGAGAGGAGGGTAGGTGATAGTCTGATGGATTGGGGTAGGGAGTTCCATAGGATGGGTGATGCCCTGGAGAAGTCCTGGAGGCGGGCATGGGAGGAGGAGACCAGGGAACTAGAGAGAAGGAGGTCTTGTGAGGAGCGGAGAGTGTGTTTTGGGTGGTATTTGGATATTAGGTCAGGGATGTAGTTTGGGGCAGAATTATGGACAGCTTTGTATGTCAGTGTTAGGATTTTGAATTTAATCCGTTGGGTAATTGGAAGCCAGTGGAGGGATTGGCAGAGGGGGGTGGCGGAAACGGAGCGGTTGGTAAGGTGGATGAGTCTGGCCGCTGTATTCAGGATGGACTGAAGCGGGCATAGCCTGTGGTGATGCAGGCCAGTGAGAAGGGAGTTGCAGTAATCGAGTCGTGATATGATGAGGGAGTGGATGAGTTGCTTAGTAGTTTCCGGGGTTAGGAATGGGCGTATTTTGGAGATGTTGCGGAGGTGGAGTCTGCATGAGTTTGTTAGCGATTGGACTTGGGGCTGGAAGGACAGATTGGAGTCTAGAATGAGACCAAGTACTCTGGCTTGCGGGGTGGGACTGATGGTGGCATTGTTGGTCGTGATGGAGAAGTTAGTGGGGGGTGGTGTGCGAGCTGGGGGGAAAACTAGGAGCTTGGTTTTGGAGAGGTTCAGTTTAAGGAAGTGGAGCGACATCCAATCTGATATGTCGTTCAGTAGGCTAGTGATTCGGGCGGAGACTGAAGGAGTGAGGTGAGGGGTCGAGAGATAGATTTGCGTGTCGTCGGTGTAGAGGTGGTAGTTGAAGCCGTGAGAGTGTATCAGTTGGCCAAGGGAGGAGGTGTAGATGGAGCAGAGAAGGGGCGCGAGGACAGAGCCTTGAGGGACCCCAACAGAGAGGGGGAGTGAGGGGGAAGTGGTAGCGTTATAGGTAACGCTGAAAGAGTGTTGTGATTAGTAGGACGAGAGCCAGGAGAGCGCGGGGTCTCTGAGGCCAAGGGAGTGTAGTTTTTTGAGGAGGAGGGGGTGGTCGACTGTGTCGAAGGTCGCAGAGAGGTCAAGGAGTAGGAGCACTGAGTAGTGGCCATTAGCTTTGGCGGTTAGCAGGTCGTTGGTGAGTTTGAGTAAGGCAGTTTCGGTGGAGTGTAGGGGACAGAAGCCGGACTGTAGGGGATCGAGGAGGTTGTTGTCGTTGAGGTGGGAGCTTAGGCGATTATAGACTAAGCGCTCAAGGAGTTTGGATGTAAATGGCAGCAGGGAGATGGGTCTAAGGTTGTTCAGGTCGGTGGGGTCCAGGGAGGGCTTTTTAAGTATGAGAGTGATGTGCGCGTGCTTTAGAGGGGAGGGGAAGGCGCCAGAAGAGAGGGAGAGATTAAAGATGTGGGTGAGGGAGCATAGGATGGAGGAGGAGGGAGATCGTAGGAGTTGTGAGGGGACAGGGTCGAGGGGGCAGGTGGTGAGGCAGGCTTCAGAAAAGACAGTGACCTCCTCAGAGGTAGTAAGGTCGAAGGAGTGGAGTGTTGAGGGGGCTTCAGTGTGAGGGATGTTAGGTGGGGTGGAGGTCTGGACAGTGGTGAGGCCAAGGGAGAGGGGTGTTGAGGGGGTTACCGTGTGAGAGGTGATAGGTGGGGTGGAAGTCTGAGCAACGGCGATATCCCTGCAAATTGTGTCAATCTTGTTTTGGAAGTGATTGGCAATCTCGTGGGCGGTGAGTGAGGTACAGGGTGGAGGTGGGGGCGGAGAGAGTAGAGAGTTGAAAGTAGAGAAGAGCCGGCAAGGATTGGAGGAGACGGTATTGATGAGGGTCAGAAAGTAGGCTTGTTTGGCAGCGTGGCGGGAGGAGGTGTAGGTGTGGAAGGCAGATTTATAACGGGTGAACGCTAGTTGGGATCTGGTTTTGCGCCATAGTCGCTCCAGCGGGCGACTGCGTCATTTGTGAGTTTTAGTATGATCAGTCTGCCAGGGCTGAAGCGGTCAGGGTCTGATGCTTCTTGTGGTTAAAGGCGCTAGCGAGTCTAGAGCGGTTGACAGCGAGTTGTTATAGGCAGTCATGGCCAGGTCGGGCAGGACAGGGGAAGGATGCTGTCGTAAGGTTGATTAGCTGCAGAGTGGAGGGAGGCAGGGTTAAGGTTGCGGAGGTTACGGCTGGTAGTAGTGTGACATTTGGAGGGGTAGGTGTTTGAGGACGAGGAGACAGAGAAGGTAATAAGGTTGTGGTCAGAGAGAGGGAAGGGGGTGTTTGTGAGGTTGTGGGGAGTGCAGAGATGGGAGAAGACAAGGTCCAGGATGTTGCCGTCTGAGTGGGTGGTGGATTGTATGCACTGTGCGAGTGCAAAAGAGGAGGTTAAGTGGAGGAGTTGGGATGTGGCTGGGTTATTGATGTTGACAGGGATGTTGAAGTCTCCAAGGATGATGGTGGGTAGCTCGGAAGAGAGAAAAAAGGGTAGCAAGGCGAAGAAGTCATCAAGGAAGCGGGATACGGGTCCAGGAGGCCGGTAGATTACAGCAATCCTCAGGGGGGTTGGGGAGGACTCGGAAGGTGCTCAGCGGTGACAGGAGCAAGCCAACCCCACCACCTTTTCGACCGTTGGGTCTGGGTGAGTGGGTCCAGATGAGACCTCCATAGGAGAGTGCTGCAGGGGAGGTAGAGTCAGTGGCTTGGATCCAGGTTTCCGTGATCGCTAGGAGGTTGAGAGAGTGGGAAACAAAGAGGTCGTGGATGGAGGTGAGCTTGTTGCAAACCGGTCGGGCGTTCAGGAGTGCACACGAAAACGGGGGGGGGGGGTTTGGGGAGCTGAGAGACAGGTACTAGGTTGAGGGGGTTGCGGCAGGACGTGGAAGTGGGGGGGTGCCTTGTGGGTGAGCGAGGTGGTGGAGGGCCAGGGTTCGGGGAGATGTCCCCCGCGGTTTGGAGAAGAAGAAGGGTGAGAAAGGTGGCATGGGAGCTAGATGTGGACGAGCGTGTAAGTCTACCAGTGGAGGTGGTCGGGTCAGTGGGAGATTGGAGTATTAGGAGGAGGCGGTGAGTGTCGTAGAGGGGAGAAGTAAGCAGTGAGGGTGCAATGTACAGGTGTTTGGGAGGAGCAGAGGGATATAGAGAAGAGATTTTGGGAACGGAGGAGAGGAGTATGAGGAGGAGGAGTGGAGGAGGCATTTTAGGGAGGTAAACAGAGTGGTGAACAGGTGTGGTGGGAAGCTTGGTTGCAGACAGTCTAGCGTGCTGTGGCATATCTCGCCACTGTGTCTACCGGTAGCTAGAGTTCTCGTGCCTAGGAACAGGATGGGTAGAGTTCAGGTCGATAGGTTGTAGCCAAGGGTAGTCAAGCTGCGAGTACCAGTTTGTGAAAGTCTCGGTTTGAGGGGTGAGGTTTGGTTTGCGGGGAAGAAGGGTAGTAGTCAGCAGCGGAGGTGTTTTCCAGGAGGTGGAGATGGGGTGTAGAGAAGGTTGGAGAGGTGGGCATCAGATGTAGGTGATGGGCGTAGTAGGGCTGGGGGATCGCAGAACCAGCAGTCGGGCCTTCTCCAGCACTGTGTGTGTATATATATATTTATATATATATATATGGAAAAAATGAGGGAGTTCGACTCCCAAAACTCATTAGTACTCTTTTTACCCAAGGACCTCCGCTGTCTACTATTGTCACCTTTGGTGCCTTGTCTCTCTCTCTCTCTCTCTCTCTCTCTCTCTCTCTCTTTTATTTTTTTAATTATTATTTTATTTTTATTTTTTTTAATAGTTTTTTTATTTTGTATAAAAGTGATCACATGACCTCTGTGCTCAGCTGCATAAGGGGTTTAGAGGAGCGTGGTGGAGACTGGATGGGAGGACATCAGCAGGAAGAAGAGAAACAGCAGTACATTGATCTTCCTTTTGAAGAGCTTTGCAAAAGGGATGTGTCAGCATGAGGCAGACACAGCAGTACACTGATCTTCTCAGTGAAGAGCTGTGTAGGGAGGTTTGTCAACAGGAGGCAGAAAGACTGACAGCAGTACACTGATCTTCCTAGTGAAGAACTGTGCACAGGAGTGTATGTCAGCACGAGGCAAACAGACAGCAGTACACTGATCTTCTCAATGAAGAGTTGTGCAGAGAGACATGTTAACAGGAGGCAGAGAGACAACAGTACACTGATCTTCCTAATTAAGAGCTGTGCGGGGTGGGGGGGCCCTTATCAAAGGGAGGCAGAGAGACAGCAGTACACTGATCTTCCCAGTGAAGAGCTGTGCAGGAAGGCATGTCAATGGGAGGCAGAGAGACAGCAGTACACTGATCTTCCTAGTGAAGAGGTGTGCAGTGGGGAAGTGTCAGCAGGAGGTAGACAGCAGTACACTGATCTTCCCAGTGAAGAGTTGTGCAGGGAGACAGGTCAACAGGAGGCAGACAGACAGCAGTGCACTGATCTTCCTAATGAAGAGCTATGCAGGGGGGGGCATATCAAAGGGAGGCAGAGAGACAGCAGTACACTGATCTTCCTAGTGAAGAGCTGTGCAAAGAGGGATGTCAGTGGGAGGCAGAGAGACAGCAGTACACTGATCTTCCCAGTGAAGAGCTGTGCAGGGAGGCATGTCAATGGGAGGCAGAAAGACAGCAGTGCACTGATCTTCCCAGTGAAGAGCTGTGCAGGGAGGCATGTCAACGAGAGGCAGAGAGACAGTAGTACACTGATTTTCCTAGTGAAGAGCTGTGCAGGGGAGCGTGTCAAAGGGAGGCAAAGAGACAGCAGTACACTGATCTTCCTAGTGAAGAGCTGTGTGGGGGGGGGGGGGTTGTCAGCAGCAGGCAGACAGACAACAGTGCACTGATCTTCCCAGTGAAGAGCTGTGCAGGGAGGCATGTCAACGAGAGGCAGAGAGACAGCAGTACACTGATCTTCCTAATGAAGAGCTGTGCAGGGGGGGCATGTAAGCACAAGTCTGACCATTGGAGGAGGCTGTACTACCTGTACTCCCAAGTTTTAGAGAGGGACTATTAAAATAATTTAACTGGAAAGTCTTTTTTTTTGTTCGGAGACCTCTGCCAGCTGGTTGCCAATCATATTTTCATTCAGTGAGAAAAGGACAGGGAACTTCCATTGTGAATTGCCTCACCTTTGGCCACGTTGAATAAAAGGTTTTGGAAAGTTCCAGGAGTCCAGCAAAGACAGGCAGGTCTGCCCACCACCCACCATTGTTCTCATATAGTATATACTCTATACCCAGGGGTGGACTGACCATTTGGAAACTCGGGCACTGCCCGAGGGCCCGGGGTCAGTAGGGGGCCCCATGAGATGCCCCTGGTACCTTTTTTCATAGGCTTTTTTGAGTTTGGGCAAGGTCACAAGGGCCCCATGATCCCCTATTTCCCGGAGGCCCCATGAGTTGTCAGTCCGCCCCTGTCTATACCCTATCCCCTATTGCCCGGGGGCCCCATGAGTTGTCAGTCTGCCCCTGTCTATACCCTATACTTCAGAACCACAAAATTATTTATTGTGGGACTATTTTAGAAAATGTAAAACAAATTATAATAGCCCACTATAGACGACGTCAATACATTTTCTTGAATCGCGGTATCTTATCCATGCTATGCTTCCTCATAGTCTGTCTGTTAGGGAGCCACATGGGAATAAAGCCAGAATGGTCAGCATGTGTGCAGGATGTGTAGTGTGATAAGTCAGTATGAGGTCTAGTCAAAGGCTTTAAAACAAATTGGGTGTTTCAATGAGATAGAGGAAATATGTTGTAAAGAGAAGGAATGTTTGAAGATATCACACTGTGAGGTTATCAATATTAGCAATATTCACAGGAAATCAAGGTCATGCTACATATTAGGCTGTAGCTGAATTAACAAGATACAGATTTTATACCCAGAATCACTCAGCTAATGGGGATATGGAAACCAACCAAAGGTTTTGAGACCATATTCACATTTCCTACACTTAGAAATTAGGGTGGCCTCAATTTCTGGGTACAGTCCCTGATTTTAGGTGGCTTGTCTCTGGGAAAAAAATGTCCCCAATGTCGGTTAAAAGAATGTGTCTGATTTCTCTCCAGCTGTAATAATGGCATCCCTGTCTGGAAGGTAATCCATTTTAGCAACATTTCTGTGATTGGCCTGGAACAAGAGGAGGTAGTGACGGAGCGCGTCTGCTCCTGGCTTTGTGCAGGGTTATTGATGATGTCAAAAGCCAATATTACGTGGTCTTTCCGCTCATTCCTTTCTTGGCTTGTACAGACTTTGTTGCTGGAGGTAAGGAGGTAGATTCTCTTGGTTGTGAGGGTGACCTGCAGTGCAGCACATGGGCCTGCACTCTTGACCCAGAACAAAGTAGACTTTGCATGGTGATATTATCACCTCCCCCCAGGGGCAGACTGACAACTCATGGGGCCCCCGGGCAATAGGGGATCATGGGGCCCCTGTGTCCTTGCCCACACTCAAAAAAGCCTATAAAAAAGGTACCAGGGGCATTTCATGGGGCCCCCTACTGACCCCCTGGGCTCAAATGGTCAGTCCGCCCCTGGTCAGTTCCCTCAGTGTAAGTGTCAGATTGTCTGCCGCACTATCACAGCCCCAATAAAAGTCACTGATCACTGCCATTGGTAGTATGCCTCCCCCTTACTCCTGACCAGGGGCAGACTGACCATTTGGAAACTCGGGCACTGCCCGAGGGCCCGGGGTCAGTGGGGGGCCCCATGAGATGCCCCTGGTACCTTTTTCATAGGCTTTTTTGAGTTTGGGCAAGGACACAGGGGCCCCATGATCCCCTATTGCCTGGGGGCCCCATGAGTTGTCAGTCCGCCCCTGCTCCTGACCCACCCCTAATAAAAGTGAGCCTTGTAAGAAAGGTGTCCCTAGATTTCATTTTGTAAATCTGGTCGCCTTATTAGAACCTACTGTAGGGTATATTTTATTCAAAATAACTGCATGTTGACCGACATACACTCAGCGGGCTCTTTACTAGGTGCGCCTGTGCAAATGCTTGGTAACACAAAGTGCTAATCAGCCAATCAAATGGCAGCAACTCAGTGAATTTAGACATCTAGACATGGTGACTACAACTCGTTGAAGTTCAAACCATGAATGAGAAGAAAGGGGTTTTAAGTGACTTTGATTTTTAAGCACAACCATCTCTAGGGTTTACAGAGAATGGTCCGAAAGAGAGAAAATATCCAGTGAATGGCAGTTGTGTGGATAAAAATGCCTTATTGATGTTAGAGGTCAGAAGAGAATGGGCAGGCTGGTTCCAGATGAGAGAAAGGCAACAGTAAGTCAAATAACCACTTGTTACAACCAACGTATGCAGAATTACACCTCTGAACGCACAATATGTCCAACCTTGAAGCAGATGAGCTACAGCAGCAGAGGATTACACCGGGCGCCACTCCTGTCAGCTAAGAGCAAGAAACGGAGGCTTCAATTCGCACAGGCTCACCAAAATCGGACAACAGAAGATTAGAAAAACATTGCCTGATCTGATGAGTTTTGAATTTCAGCTGCAACATTTAGATGTTATTTGGCATAAACAACAAAAAAGCATGAATCCATCCTGCTTTGTATCAATGGTTCAGGCTGGTGGTGGTGTCATGGTGTGGGGGAGATTTTCTTGGCACACTTTGTGCCCCTTAGTACCAATTGAGCATTGTTTAAATGCCACGGCCTACCTGAGTATCATTGCTGACCATATCCATCCCTTTATGACTCCAGTGTCCCCATCTTCTGCTGGCTCCTTCCAGCAGGATAATGCCCCATGTCACAAATCCAAATCATCTCAAAACTGTTTCTTGAAAATGACAATGAGTTCAATATATTCCAGTGGCCTCCACAGTCACCAGATCTCAAACCAAAAGAGCACCTTTGGGATGTGGTGGAAGGGTAGATTTGCATCATAGATATGCAGCCAACAAATTTGCAGGAACTGCATGATGCTATCATGTCAATATCGAGCAAAATCTCTGAGGAATGTTTCCAAAACCTTGTTGAATCTATACCACGAAGAATTAAAGTGGAGTTCCACTCAAATGTGGAAGCTCGGCTTATTTGCCTCCTCCCCCCTCCACTGCCATATTTGGCACCTTTTGGGGGGGGAGCTGGTACCTGGTTTTGACAGGTATCCACTTGCCGCAGCGAATTGAGCCAGAAGTTCGCCCCCCTCCTCCCTCCCGCAGTCTCCTGGGAACTTTCACAGGTCCCAGGAGGCTGACAGACCAATTAGGAGGTGCAGCGCAACTCGCGCATGCGCAGGGTGCACCTGACTGTGAAGCCGCAAGCTGTGACAGCCTGGTGCCCACAGTTGAGATGGTGGCACCGGAGGAGAGAAGGGACGACGCAGGCGAGAACATCGCTGGACCCTGGGACAGGTAAGTGTGTGTTTATTAAAAGTTAGCAGACAGACAGTTTTTGCAGCTGCTGACTTTTAACCACTTGCCGCCCTGCCACTGTAGATATACGGTGGCAGGGCGGCACTGGCAAGCAAAACCACGTTTTAAAACGTGTGTTTTGTAAACAGAGCCGATCACCGCCGATCACCGCCGCAGATGTGAGTCGCCAGGTCACAGCCGGTCCTTACCGGCTATCTCCCGGCGATCGGCGGCAAACAGTGACAGACAGCACAGCTGCAGTAGCTGTGCTGTCTGTCACTTCCCTGTCAGCTCGAGGATGAGCTGATCTAGAAAGAACAGTTTCTCTTTCTCCATCAGCCTTGTCCCGTCCAGTACACCCCCCCGCCCCCTAGTAAAACACTCCCCTCACTCCTATAACCCTTCCCTTTAAAATAAAGTTAACCCCTTCCTCCCCAGTGCCATTAGTACAGTGTCAGTGTTTTTTTTTTTTTGCACTGATCACTGTATTAGTGTTTTTGGGGATGTCAGTGACCCCAAGTCAGTACCCCCCAATGTCAGAATGTCTGCCGCAGTCCCGCCATAAGTCCCTGATCGCCGCCATAATTCGCTGATCGCCGCCATTATTAGTATAAAAAAAAACCTAAAAATCCCAGTATCTTTCCCACCATTTGTAAACACTATAACTTTCACGTAAACCAATTAATTTACATGTATTGGGTTTTTTTTTTAGAAAAGACATGTCGCAGAATGCATTTTGGCAGAAATTTATGACTAAATTTGATTTTTGCATTTTTTTTTTTACTGGACATGTTTTATAGCAAAAAGTCCAAAATATTGTTTTTTTTTCCTCAAAATTGTCAGCCTTTTTTTTTATAGCGCAAAAAATAAAAACCGCACAGGCGATCAAATACCACCGAAAGAAAGCTCAATTTGTGGGGAAAAAAAGGATGTAAATTTCATTTATGTACCGTATTGCATGACCGCGCAATTGTCCGTTAAACTAGCGCAGTGCTGTATAGCAGAAAAATGGCGTAAATTGCAGTATCTATACCATAGATTGTAGACACTATAACTTTCACACAAAGCAATCAATATACACTTATTTTTTTACCAAAAACATGGAGCAGAATACATTTTGGTCTAAATTTATAACCAACTTTGAGTTTACTATAATATTTTTTATAGCTGAAAGTAAAAAATATTGTTTTTCTTCAAAATTTTTTGCCTTTTTTTGTTTATAGCGTGAAAAATAAAAAGCGCACAGGTGATCAAATTACACCGAAAGAAAGCTCTATTTGTGTGAAAAAAAGGACGTAAATTTTGTTTGGGTGCAGCATTGCATGACCGCGCAATTATCAGTTGAATTAGTGTAGCGCCGAGTAGCAAAAAGAGGCGTGGTCATTAACGGGGGTAAATCCTCTGGAGGTCAAGTGGTTAATAAACACAAAAATGGCTGGAACTCCACTTTAAGGCAGTCCAACCCCGTACTAGCGAGGTGTACCTAATAAAGTGACCATTTGAGTGTACATGGAAAAACATGGACTGAGATGTGATAACAGGGTAACGCTGTTACATAAAGCCACATAGTAAACAGATATATGAAAGTGTGTGGGGTTTTGATTGGGGAGGCTGGGGAATGGAGATTGCCACAATGGTTTGAAGACTTTACAGTGGTGGTAGCATGTAATATGGATCCTAATTAGAATGAGAGCTGTTGTCCACAACAGATGCTAAGCAATATATAGCTGTTTCAGGGGGATGTCATCCAGCATTAAAAGCTTAGTCCACCTTTTGTGATCATGTTGACCCCCCCCCATCCCTGCACCTATTTGAATCATAGGACACACAGATGCATTCAGTGAGATCTGTAAATGGAAAGACCACAATTTCCATCTCCAACAGTGATAGAAAGACTCATGGAGCACAAGTGCAGGCGTGTCAATGCATTTGTAGTCCAGTGTTTACTTCCTCCAGCCCCAGAAGGCCCATATCTCTGTATGGACCTGAGGCTTGAGGAAGAGATTGCAGGAGCTTGTGCACTGCATTCATAACGTACTGATTGGCATTCCAATGCTCTGCAGGCTTCAATGCAAAAATTAAATATATGTATATTTTTTAGTTTACTAAGGTTTGTACATGTATTACATTTTGCAAAATATGAACTTCCATTATAGCTCTGATGGCATCTAAGTCAATGCTTGAAGACTTCCCTCAGCCAGGTGCTGGAAGAACAAGGAACGGATATTTATATAATGTCCAGCAGCTTTCACTGATTGTGGGTCCTGCACTCATCAAGGTCTGTATGCGAGAGTATAGTATCTTCATTCAGCCTAGCATATATTATTTGTGTTGGCCTCAAAGTAAAATGCCTCCCTGCCCTGAGAATAGTCCTTCCTGATTGTGTTAATTTTTGCAGGATGATGACCAGGGCCATGCTGCCATTGGCCAACAGAAGCAACACTCATGGAAGAACTGTGGGGGCAGCACTGAGGTCAGTGTCCATACGGACAGTAATCAAAAATGGTCAATGGTGACTAACACTTCTGTCTTCCAGCACTGGATTTCATGGTTAATCTGCTACCAGATTATAATCTACTTGTCAGCAAAGGGTAGGCAGATTGCTTATAATAGACCTATGTCAGCTATGTGCTGCCCCGGCATACCTGTAAAGGTAGAGTCCATGCATATAATCAGGTCCATTAGTGGCATTTCCCAGTGGCTGGTGTATTTGGAGCAAACTCCAGGTCCCAGTGGCTTCCTACATCATGTCAGGTTTCCAGCCAGCAGTTCTTAAAGACCAAGGGCTCAGGGCCCTGGGCTCCGGGACTCTAGGCTCTGGACCACTGTCCCTTTTTATGCAACAGGACTGGACTGGAGCTAAAGACCCGGGAAATCATTAACCCTCACTCTCCAATCTGGGGCAGCACCTACAGTTGCAAGAAAACGTATGTGAACCCCTTGGGATTACGTGGAGGTTTGCATGAATTGGGCATAAAATGTGCTCTGAACGTCATCTAAGTCACAACAATAGAAGAACACAGTCTACTGAACATAATACTACACAAACATTAGATGTCGCCATGGTTTAATTGCACATAACATGTAAACATTCACAGTGCAGGGAGGAAAAAGTATGTGAGGCCCTAGCTTAATGACTTCTCCCAGAGCTAATTGGAGCCAGGAGTGCGCCAACCTTGACTCCAATCAGTGTGATGATATTGGATGTGTTGCTGACAGCTGTCCTGCCCTTAAAAAACACACACCTGTTTTGGGTTTACTGGTTTCAAGAAGCACTGTCTGATGTGAACCATGCCTCGCAGAAAAGAGCTCTCAGAAGACCTACGACCAAGAATTGTTAGGGCAAAATGTCCTTTTTTATTAAAAGATGCCATCCCAAATTCTGCATGGCACAGCCAAAGGCTTTTGTTTGATATTAGACCTACCTCCTGTGTAAGCCGTGCACCAGGGCCCTACAGCTTTTAGTGATATCGTTGCCCACCAATTAAACTGACCTTTCTCAACATGGCTTGTGTGTCATCCACTCATCATTCATTCTCCAAGCAAGCCTATTGAACAAAAGGACAAATTCTGCAAATTGTGGGGCCAAACATCAATATCCGTGACCTTTAATGGGAATGCAAAGTCTGACCTGTAGTTAGTATAGTGAAGGAACCTTCTGCAACCTTATCCCGAGAGGATATCAATCATTGGTGGGTTGACAAATGAGCCAAATATGTAGAAATAAGTAAATGAAAGGGAGACAGAAACATAAGAAAATATATATTTTTTAAAAATCATGTTTATTTAAGTTTCTCAATCAATTCATGTATTTTGGTTCAAGTGATAATGCAGTATATTTAGTGGAAATATGAAGTGGATTTCAGATTTTGATTAACTGTTCAGTATTTGTTTATACATATTACATTGCATTGCCTAAAGCAAGAGCAGTACGTAATACATGAATTGGCCTTTTTGTACAGTAATGATTCGTTTATGAAAAAAGGAAGTTTCAGTGCAAAGCAATTATAGCTATAACTGCGCTCCCAATAGTACCCTGGGAAACCAGTAGTATTTACACTTCAATTTTAAATTAGGTGGAGTTGTTTGTGGTCTATCTCTTACTAATGTAGATAAATACATTTTGTTAAATAATGTATCTAAAAAAAAAAAAACATCTGGCTGCTTGTCTCTTTCTGAAGCCCGTGATTATTAAAGTTTTTTTTTTTCTTTTTGAATAAGTGAAGGGAAGTCTCCCCATAGCCAAAACAGGAAGTGAGAAAAAATCCCTCCAAAGTGTGGGAAACCCTAGTGGTCACCAGAACTAGTGTCCCCAGTGGAAGTGTAGAGCTACTCCCATAGAAGCTGCAGTAATACTGTCCAGGGTCCTCCCCAGGTACTTTGCCTTGCAGCCAGTCACATATGTGTCAGCACCTGTGATAGTGAGCCCTTGTAGATACTCAACTTGGGGTTCCCCAGGGCGCGGAGTCTAAGCCCCAGCCTGCTTCTTCACCAGAGCTCCTGATGGTGGGGATGGACTTGCAGCAAGCTGGGAACAGGTCACGGCCCCCAGGTATGCCCAGCTGAGGATGAGGAGACCGCTAGAGGGAGCAGAGTACAATGGGAGGAGACAAACTGTCAGGAATGGACTCGCCAATAGTGGTGGGACTCACCTGCCTTGTGGGTTGCAGTACCAGGACTGGCCAGCGGGTGCTCTCAGCAACCAGAGGCTCACTCCTGCAGTCAGCCAAAACACCTGAGGCTGATTATAGGAGGTGCATATAAGGAATGGCCAGACTTGCAATCAGGGCCTTGGTGTATGTTTCCCAAGAGCCCCTGTACCTGCATCCTGTCAGCTTCCTGTCTGATCCTGCTTGATCCCTGACTCTGATTGAACTCCGCCTGTCCTGACCTCGGCTATTCCTGACTCCGCTTCCGCCTGCTCCTTGTACCTCGCTGCCCGCACGATACCGACCCGGCCTGCCTCACTACGCTCACTTCACCCGACGATCTATCCATCCCGCACGGATCACTTCAGTAAGTCTGCCTGCCTCTTCCCATCAGACTCCGTTCCCGCACTCCCCTGCCAGTACTCTCTACCACAGTCGGATGCACTCAGGGGTCACGACCTGGTTCCAGTCTGCACCAAGTCCATCCCCACCATCAGGGGCCCTGGTGAACAGCAGGCTGGGACTTAGACCCTGCGCCCTGAGGAAATCTGTGCTGTGGGCTCGGCTTGCCTGACCACTCCACCTCACCAGCCCTAACTGCCCTTTTCTGTGTACATTCTGTTATCAGTTGGAGGTTTGGTTTTGTTATATTGTGCATTTTGTATTTGTGTTGTACCTTTAGTAAATTATATTGTTTACTATACCTGAAGCCTGCGTTTCCCTGTGTCAGTTCACACACTTCTGGTCATACCTAGAATCCTGACACAAACAGAAATCCAATAGACTAGCCAAGGTCAGGACAGGTGGAAAACAAGCACAGTCAGAGAACGAAGCCGGGGTTGGTACACGAGTAGTCAATGCAGGATACAGACAATAGCAACACACAGACGCTCCAACAACTAGGAAGTTGCTCAGGCAAAGTGGCCTAGACTGAGCATGCCTTTTATAGGCAGGCAAACAAGGAAGCGGGCCACAAAGTGATGGAAGGGAAGGAAATAAAACCCAGAGAACAGCAGATGACGCCCATAGGTGAGCACAACAAACAAGAGATCCCTGTGCTCAAATCCATACAGCTAGTGCATGCATTTATCCATCAGGTGCTAAAGGGGTGTAACCACATTAACTCTAGAAATTCTGAAGGACCCTCTGCATTGTGTCCACAGTAGCACTTGTGTAGGCAGGGCAGAGTAGGACTGGCCATAGAGGGATTACTTTGACGCAGTTGGCCAGCTTAAACATGTATTGCAATATGTGTGAACCAAATATCCCTATTTGTTGCATAGTTTGCTTGAAAGGGTATATACACCAGTGTGCAGAGGGTCCTTCAGAATTTCTAGAGTTAATGTGGTTACACCCCTTTAGCACCTGATGGATAAGTGCATGCACTAGCTGTATGGATTTGAGCACAGGGATCTCTTGTTTGTTGTATTGTTGGGTCAGTAGCCAGGCCTGAACCTTGTAGCTCTCCCCATTGTGTCTTTTCCCCTATGTTAGCATTGTGTCCACAGTAGCACTTGTGTAGGCAGGGCAGAGTAGGACTGGCCATAGAGGGATTACTTTGACGCAGTTGGCCAGCTTAAACATGTATTGCAATATGTGTGAACCAAATATCCCTATTTGTTGCATAGTTTGCTTGAAAGGGTATATACACCAGTGTGCAGAGGGTCCTTCAGAATTCATAGGTGAGCACAAACACACATGTGAAAGGGATCAGGAACAGCACTGCAGCAAGGAGGTAAGAATACACAAACAAGAAACTGCAGGCCAACTTGTGACACATAGGCTCATTCACATGTTTCTCCGATAACCAGTTTAGGGGTGTTGTTTTTATTTTTGGAGAACTTGGATATGGATGCGGGAGATGAGTGCGATATTCCAAAAATAGGAACAATGTACACTAGAGGACTTTATTTAATCTTCAGGGCAAGTTATGTTAGAGTCCATGCTTGAATCAAACAGTGGACTTCAGCTTTAAGGCAGTAAAACAAAGTAGTAGTAGAAGTAGTAACATTGGTAGCACCAGTAACTTCTTTAGAGCCCCAGAGCAGTGTTCCCTTAAGAATAGGCCAGGTGGACAAAGCTGCTGTCCATATCCCTGCTGGGGTGATTCACCCTCTCTATTTGTCTGGGTGACTGTATTCACCAAGAGTGAAACTGAAAGAAAATCCCAAATTTTGAGTTGCCACCAGAACAGGAATTGGGGGAAATCTTCCAAACGGGACAATAGTGCAGGCCATTCATAGGTTGAATTCTGCACAATTTTTCGTCCAAAAATTGAAAACGTTGTTCGCTTGGTAATCCGATGGTGCCATCAATGATTTCAAAAATCAGCCGACCAAGTCATAAAGTTCACCCCATATAACAGGTGAAACTTCTGTTCCTTCCAGGTCACTGCTTATGCGCATATTCTTTTCGGAAAAACAGTCGTACAATTTGACCATCATTGAGTTAAAATTGGTCGTTTTTCATGATTTTTCCAACATGCCCAATCACTGAAAAGGGGAAGAACCACAAAAACCGGCCAGTGCCATTGACCCACTAACAGAGGAAAAATCCGCCTATTATACTTAGGTCCGATTTTCGGACGAAAAATCTGTAGAATTTTGACCCAGGTATGGCCGGCATAGGTCTGGCGACCCTGGTGGCAACAATGGATATTTCCTTCTGCTTCCTGTAGTTGTTATAAGACAGGAAATGAAAAAGAATTTCCCCAATGGGACACAGATTGGGCGACCCTGGTGGCAATAATGGATATTTCCTTCTGCTTTCTGTAGTTGCTATAAGACAGGAAATGAAAAAGAATTTCCCCAATGGGACACAGATTGCAAAAATGAACCCGACAAGGGTTATAACCCTCCCTTACTCTATCCAAATGTGGAAAAAAGTTTTGGCTTTTGTTCTACTTTATTTGAAGCCTGTTCACGTACAGGGAAAAACACGAGAGTCACAACATTTTGCAACACCTCCGCTGCATTAATACAAGTTGCTTAATGTCACCATTGTGTCACAAAACCGTGAACAGACAAGTTCCTTATTATTTGTTCAAATAACAGATGTTCTAGAAAAATAAATGAAAGCCAGCAGCCAAGGTCCACTTGTTCTCTATTGACAGTACAAAGATAAAACAGTACAATATTCTCCATTCAATAGATGAATGTTTTGAGTAAAAAAATTGATCTTTCAAGGGTTAGGTATTTGCAGTAAATTGACCGAAAACTGAACTCTGATATTGGTGGAATGTGTGCCAGGGAACAAATTCAAATATTTTATTAGTCATTGTTCTAAAACAAATTCAGTTCGTTGAAATGTACAGCTTTCCTGGGCTCACGGGACATGCTGAGCGAGTTTTATTGGATGGATGGATGTTGTACTTTTTTATGGTTTCATTTTGTATCAGTATAGATTTAGTATGTGTTTTATAGGGAAATTTAGTTGCCACACTGTAGTTGGTGTGGTTGTGATTGTTGTTAGGTAGTTTGCACACTGTAATCAGGGTTACTGTGTTCTGCTAGTCAGGTCTGCTCAGTGTTTTCAGCTGCAGCCAGCCTGATTGCTCCCCCTGCATTCAGAAAGCTTGAGAAGTTTCTGGATGATAGGTGTGGAGCTATGCAGATGGTAGCATGAATATTGATACAGCCCTGGCCTATCTCAGAGAGTCAGGTTCTGATGGAATGCTGGGAGATTGTACACTGAGCTCTTTGGTCTTTACCTGTATAGGCTTGGTCCAGCCTGGAGGGGGCATACTGCCGTCCCAGGTAAGCATCGGCTCTCCTAAGCTTCAGGTTGGCGACCTGAGGACCTGATTACTGAGACTCAGGTTCTGTTAAGAGCTGACTGAGGGGCCATCTACTGAAGATCTGGTCTGGTATCACAGACACCTATGAAAGGATCTTAGAGACTTTGTGCTGCTGAAACCCCTTTGGTGCTAAGGAGTCAGCTGTGGGTCTAGTTAAAGGGAACATTGGTTGGTGTTCCAGAGAGCTTTGTCCATCTAACCTCCTACTTAATAGGGATTCTGCTCTGGTGGTTCAAAGAAAGGGATTCAAAGTTAATCTACTACTACTACTACCTTAAAGCTAAAGTCTACTGTTTGACTTTAATAATGTTTGCTCTGAAAAATACTTAAGTCCTCAAGTTGTACATAATCCTTGTTTTTGGAGTATCCCACCTAAATCCCTCAACCCTATCTAAGGTCTTTTAAAAATAAAAACAACACAAACAACACCCCTAGACTGGTCATGAAAGAAATGTGCGAATGAGCCTGTGTGCATAGATTGTAGGAAACCTGGACAGTATTTCTGCAGCTCCTACGGGGGTAGTGCTACAACTACACTATATTGCCAGAAGTATTGGGCCAGCCCTCCAAATCATTGGATTCAGGTGTTCCAATCACCTCCAGTAGTGGACTGGAATTTTCCTTCTCCTTCTCCTCCTTCTCCTTCTCCTCCTTCTCCTTCTCCTCCTTCTCCTTCTTCTCCTTCTCCTTCTCCTTCTCCTCCTCCTCCTTCTTCTCCTCCTTCTCCTTCTTCTGGCCCAGCTCACAGCTAGTGATGAAGGAAAAGAAAAGTTCAAACAGCTGCACTACTGTAGAAATCACCTGCATTAAAGTCGCCCAGCTGGGTAAAAACATCAAGGAAATAGCAGTGGAGGAGCAAGGTGACCCACCGACTTGTTTGGCTCTACACTTGCTTACTTATACAATTTCAACCACCGTTGTCAGACACACTCCTGTAAAATACTCAGTATCTCATCCACGGGTGACATCAACAGGGCAGTCAGGACAATGGGGAATGAAAAGAATCCACCAACAAAAGTTGCACAAGTACTGTATGCACTAGAAACAAAATAAAAATAAAAAATATACATATGTCAACCTATAATGATCTAGGCATGTGCAAGACAAAAAAAAAATGTTTTGTATCGATTCGTTAATGAACTAATTTTGTTTTGTTAAATTTGTTTAATTTGTTTTTGGAATTTGTTTCGTTTATGCATATTCAAATTCGATTTACATTTTCAGAATTCGATCGAATTCGAAAACATTCGACCAAATTCATTCTATTTGAAATTCGAATTTCGGAAGAAATTTGTTTCTATTTTATTCTGTTCTCTTCTATTATATTCTATGCTATTATTTTCTATTCTATTATTTTATATACTATTCTAATTTATTCTATTAAAATTCATTCCATTCTAAATTCGAATTTTGGAAGACAGGTACGGTAAATTCTTTCTATTTTATTCTATTTTATTCTTTTTTTCTATTTTATTCTTTTAATTTCTTTTCTGTTATATTTTACTCTTTTAATAATCTTTCTATTCTATTCTATTTTTTTCTATTCTATTATTATATATTCTAATCTAATATATTCTATTCAAATTTGAAATTTTATTTCAGACGAGTTATATTCTTTCTTTTTTTTTTTCTTTTCTATTCTTATATTTCTATTCATTTATTTTCTATTCTTATATTTTCTTTTCTATTCTTTTAATTTTTATTCTATTTTATTCTATTCAATTATTTTCTATTCTATTTTGTTCTATTTTACTCTATTCTATTCCTTTCTTTTCTATTGTGTTCTGTTCTTTTATTTTCTATTGTGTTCTGTTCTGTTTTGTTTTCCTCTATTCTTTTTGACTATTTTCTATTCTATTCTTTCCTATTATATTTCTAAATTTTCTATTCTATTTTATTCAGAATTTCTATTCTTGTTTTCCAATTTGATTTCAAATTTGATTCAAATTTCTTTCAAATTAAAATTTTGGCCAAATTTAGTTTTGTTATTTTGGATTTGTTTAAATTCAATAGTGTTATAATTTGGAAATTTGGGTCAATACACTACTGTGCTAGACCTCTTTACTGCTGGGGTGGAGCCTAATCATGGCGGTTGACGAGAGCCCGATGTAGGAGCTCTCGGATAAGCTTCTTCACCCACCTCCCCAAACCCCTACCTGTGATGTGGAGCTGCGGTGTGGTGGTCCCCCTTGGATCGATGGAGGAACCCGGTGGGAGAGCTGATCTCTGAGAAGGGATTCGGCTCCGGTGCTCGGGGTGAAGGTGTGTCGGGCAGATAAGGTGGAGCGGTGCAGTCACGTGGCCGGCCGCTAAGCACCACTGGGAAACCAGGAAGCCGGCCGGTGTTTGATGCAGAGAGAGAGGAGCTGATCGGCTTGTGAATTTTCCCCTGGGAGCACGGCTGCCGACCTAATACCTGGTCCCTTGTTTTAGCACCGATAGTCTGGTGCTCTGCTGGTAGGCTCACTGCGCGGAGCTCTGCATCCTAGCCCAGTGCTCAGAACCCTGTCAGCCGGTATCTGCCCGGAGCTCTGACTGCCGACTTGCTGGCTGAGACCTTAATTGTTGCAGGACTGCTGGGGGTCGTGCTGGTCGGTCCGTTGTTTGGGGCCCTGTTGGTTGGCCCATTGCTCTGAGTCCTGCTTCTGAAGGAGGAGGGACACGGGGGATTGGAGAGAGAAAGGAGGAGGATTATGCTGGAGGAACCCCTGAAACGGACACACTGCCCAGCCGAAGGACGGAGAGAAATGCTGGTCGGGCCCCGAGAAGAAGAGAGATACGAGCAGGGTGAGTGACTCTGACCGAGTCTCAATAAAAGTACATGCTTCTTGTGGGCTGTTGGGAGAGGCAGTGTGTGAGAGAAGAGAGGGGATCCCCTTGAGTGGGAATTATAAAGCAGTGAAAAGGAGAAGAGGAAAGACGAATGATAAGCTTGAAAACCAAATGAATGGATAAGTTGTGCTGTATATATTATTAGTTATCTCTCCTTAACCCCTGAGCTTATAAAGAAGAAAAAGAGCAATAGAAGAATGAAAAATAAAAGCGCAAAAGGAAGTGGGCTAAAAGGGACTCAGACTGGTACTATTAAAAAATACACTTCCCAGGGAAATATAACCCCAGAAAGGACTCAGGGCAAAAGTGGAAAAGGTGAAGTAGATCTAAGCCTGGAAAGCAGCCCTAGACTATCACTAGGCCTTGATATTAGCAGCCAACAAATATCGGCTAATACAGAGATGGAGACAGAGCTACAAATACCAAACAAAAAAGAAATGGCAGAAATGTTCAAAGATCTAGAGAAAACAATAAAACAAGAAATTGTAAATATTCGAAATGATTTGGGACACCTTTTGGTGAGAGTGGAAGAAACGGAGGAAAAAGTCAAAAATCAGTCCCAAATTATTGCCGAATTGGAAAAAGAAATAATTAACATGGGGAAAGCCCAAGAAAAACTGCTTTATAAGGCTGAGATACAAGAAAATAGGAACAGGAGGAGAAATATTAGGATACGTGGAGTCCCAGAGAATTCTAAAGGAGAAAATTTGCAAGAGATGGTCTGTAAAATATTAAATTCCATAATGGACAGCACTAGTATGGAAAAAACTAAAATAGAAGGAATCTCTAGACAAGGAAAATTCCAAGGAAATTCGGGAAAGGACAGGCCACGAGATATACTTGTCAAATTTTGTGAATTCCTAGATAAAGATAAAATTTGGAAGAGGATAAAGGGAAAAGCAGTAATTATGTACGAAGGAAAGGACTTACAGATATATGCGGACTTGTCACCAGAGACTTTATGGAGAAGGAGAACCCTTAGACCTCTATTGGAAAGATTGAAAGAACAAAAGGTGCAATATAGATGGGGGACTCCTGAGTGCCTAATAGGATGGAGAAGTGGAAATACAGCATATCTTAGGTTCCCAGAAGATTTGAAAAATTTTTGCGACAGACTCAATCTACAAAGAATGGAGATTCCTGGCTGGGAAGAAGAACACTGGGAAATTAGAACGAAAAGAAAAGAGGACTGGCAATTGGTCGATGGGGGGGGGCGGGGGGGGGGAGGGAGAGAGAGAGAGAAATAGTGTTTTTTTTTTTTTTTTTTTTTTTTTTTTGTCTCTCTCTCTTGCCCTCCTGTCTCCCTCCGCCTTGTCCCTGCCGCCCTCAAACCACTGTTATTGAGATATTTTGGTAGGATTTAGGGGTTAAAGGGGAGGGGGGGAAGGGTGGAAAGCTGTCCAGGGCTGGAGTTTTGCCCCTATAGATTAAATCAAAAGTGGATAGTATTACCACAAATGATCGGTAGGCAATCAATAGGCCTAAAAAGAGGGGAGGGGGAGGAAGGGGGGTGGGATGGGAAAATGGGTGGGAGGGGGGAGGGGATGGGAGTTGGGTGGGACGGGAGTTGGGAGGGAGGGTGGGGAGGAGGTATTGGGTTAATACTCTGCAGGACAGAAGGGACAAAGAGGAAGAGGCATCTGGAAGAGAGATGGAGTTAAGTGGGAAAGATGGAAGAAATACAGTTTATAACTTATAATGTGAATGGGCTGAGTTGTCCAGGGAAGAGGTTTAGGTTGTTTAATGAGTTACATCATAGGGCGACGTCAGTGGTATTTTTACAGGAGACGCATTTTGAGATAGAGGCAAATGTGAAATTGAAATCTAAACACTACCCAATATGGTACTATGCAGATTCTCCAATTAAAAGAGCAAAAGGGGTTGCAATAGGTTTGGCAAAGAATATGAGATTTGAGCTGGAGGATAGAAGAACCGACCCGGAGGGGAGGTTTTTATTCTTAAAAGGTAGACTTCAGGGGATAGAGTGTACTTTAGCCAATATATACTGCCCTAATAAAAACCCGGAGATATATATGAAGGGCCTGTTGAAAAAATTAATGGAATTCAAAAAAGGGCGCTTGATAGTAGCTGGAGACCTAAATTTCTGTATGGATCCACAAAGGGATAATACCTCTTCTGTGCAGAGAGAGGGGAGTAGGTCCCTGAGAGCTTTGAAGAAAGCGATGTATGAATGTCAACTAGTGGATACCTGGAGAATAACGCATATGAAAGACAGAGACTATACCTTCTTCTCTAATGCACATGAGATATACTCGAGATTAGATTACATCTTAATAGACCATCAACTTATAGATCACCTGGTTAAAATTGACATAGAGACAAGGACGTTCTCGGACCATGCTCCGGTCGTAATGAAAATGGGATGGGGAAGAAGGTGGACTGGAGGATTAGGGTGGAGGTTAAATGAGGTTCTTCTTCTAGATGAGGAGGTAGTTCAGAAAATCGAGGAAGAGATTAAGGTATACTTTAAGGAGAACGAAACAGAGGAAGTATCGATAGCCACAGTCTGGGAAAGCCATAAGGTATTCATAAGAGGAATCTTGATTGCGGCAGGAGCAAGGAAAAAAAAGGAAAGAAGAGAGAGGGTCAGTGGGCTATTAAAAGAAATATTGGATTTAGAGCAGATACATAAAAAGAAAATAACAAATGATACGAGACAGAAGTTATTGGATAAAAAAGATGAACTAGAGAGGTTGATGGATGAGGAGAAGAGAAGAGTATACAACAGGGTTATGAACGAGAGATATAGATGGGGGGACAGACCAGGAAGATATCTAATGAGAGCTTTGAATAAAAAGAAAAATAGGAACTATATAGAAAAGATAAAAAGCTCAAAGGGGGAGTTGGTCCACTGAAATAAAGAGATTATTAAAGTGTTTACGGAGTATTATAAAAAGTTATATAATATTAGTCCCCAAGGCCCTCTAAAAGAAACTCAAGAGGGAATTAAGAAAAAAAAGATGACATACTTAAAAAATGCGGGATTACCAAAACTAAGTGAAGCAAAGTTGAATTCCTTAGACGCAGAAATTTCCCAGGAAGAAATTAAAACAGCATTAAAAAGCACAGGGGGGGGAAAAAGCCCAGGCCCGGATGGTTATACAGTTAAGTACTATAAGAAATTTAGTGAAGTACTGTTACCCAAGCTGGAGAAATATATGAATGCTCTGGGAGGTGGGATGGAAGGGAGGAGAGAATCCCTACAGGCCCATGTAGTGCTTATTCACAAGGAGGGAAAAGATCCATCTCAGTGCTCCAGCTATAGACCTATCTCATTATTGAACACTGACACTAAACTATATGCAAAGGTGTTAGCAAACAGGTTGAGGGACTTGATGCCTGAATGGATACATGGAGATCAGGTGGGCTTTGTACCGGGGAGAGAAGGTAGAGATAACGGCTTGAGAACCCTCATGCTTATCCAGAAAAGTAGAAAAGGGGAAGCCCCGGTGGTGCTCTTGTCGATTGACGCAGAGAAGGCATTCGATAGAGTGGACTGGGGCTTTATGATGGACAACTTAAAAGTCCTGGGGATAGGCGATAGAATGCGAGAGTGGATAAGTAAATTATATAGGGAGCCTACTGCAATCATCACGGTAAATGGGGAGAGATCAGAACCCATTGGAATGTCTAATGGTACAAGACAAGGTTGCCCACTATCCCCCCTGCTATATGTATTGTCACTCGAACCCTTGTTGTCAATAATAAGAAATAGTGGATCGGTAAAGGGAATTCAGATAGAATCCATAGAGCATAGAGTAGCGGCCTTTGCGGACGACTTATTGTTCTATGTGGGGAACCCCCGAATAACTCTCCCAAATATAATGAAGATTCTGAAGGAGTACGGTGAACTATCAAATTTAAAAATTAATCCAACGAAAACAGAGATCCTGAATATTAATATATCAAAGAACGAAAAAGAAAAACTACAAAAAGAATTCCCCTTTATATGGAGAGAAAAAGAGATAAAATACCTAGGAATAAAACTCACTGCCTCATCCAAGCATCTGTATAGATTAAACTATATCTCTTTGATAAATGAGATCAGGGAAGATTTAAAAAGATTGGAAGGAGGAAATCCATCCTGGATAGGACGTATAAACTTAGTCAAAATGGTAATTATGCCTAAAATACTGTATAGATTTCAAATGGTACCAATTAAAATCCCAGAAGCCTTCTTTAAGATAATGAAAAAAACGCTAACAAGATACATATGGAAGAATAAAAAACCCAGAATAGCATATGAAACATTGAGTAGGACTAAAGAGAAAGGGGGATTGGGTCTACCAGATGTCAAGAGATACTATAAAGCAGTGGTTTTAGCAAGAATATATGACTGGACATTTAACCATAAGGGGAAAAGTTGGGTAACAATTGAAAATGATCTAAGTGGCATTAGATTGAACCAGATGATATGGGTTCCACCACAGTTTAGGGGAATCAAAGAAAGCACAAGTATCTACACTCTAAATGTCCTTAGGATATGGGACAATTTACACAAAAATATGAAATGGGAATTTAATTCTATATTAATGCCTCTCATAAATACTGATTACTTTCCTCCGGGAAAAAATAAGATATCAGGGAGATGGTTTAGAAAAGAGGATACCCAACTGAGAGAAGTTTTGGTGGAGGGGGAATTGAGACCACTTAAAGATTTGATAGAGAATAAGGGAGATATTTTTATTAGAATAGATGAATGGAAATATCATCAATTGAAATGTTTTATTGGAAATCTACCGAAACCCCTGAGAGTAAAACAGGAGTGGAATATGTTTGAAAGGTTGTTAGAGACACGAAGGGATGGGAAGCACGGTATTTCAAAAGTGTATAGAATACTCACAGAATTGGACACAAACACAAAGCCAATTTTTATCACAAAATGGGAAAGAGATATGGGAGTGGGGTTTGATGAAGATAGACAGAGAAAGATGTTTAGACTGATACACGATAATGTGAGTATGAGAGAGGTTGAGGTTAATTATAAGTGTGTAACACGATGGCACATTACACCGAGTGTAGAGCACAAGATGAATGGGGAGAACTCAAATAAGTGTTGGAGAGGGTGTGGAGGGATGGGCACGGTGTTTCACATATGGTGGGAATGTCCGAAAATCCAGGCTTTTTGGAAGATAATAGTCAAATTGATCAAAGAAATAACTGAAATTGACATAGGGTTAGACCCAACGACGTGCCTCCTACACAATGTGGAGACATCAGTAAATAAATATAAAGACACAGGTATTTGGTATTTCTTGAATGCGGCGAAAGGGTTGATACCTAAGTTTTGGCGGAAGGCTGAGGTACCGAAGGAGGAAGACTGGATTAATAGAGTAAACCAGATAGGTAGAATGGAAAGATCATACCATATACAGGAAGATAAGATGAGAGTTTATTTCAGGAGATGGGAAAAATGGGAAAGAGCAGGATTGAAAGAGAAATATAGGAAAATATGAACTAGGATGTTAGCAAAAAATTAATAAGCCTCAAGAAAGTAGAATGGGCTGGAGTCTGCAGAGGGGGAGGAGGGGGGATGAGGGGTGGGAAGGGGGGGTAGTGGGATGGGAATGAAAAGAGATTTTAGTAAGGGAAAGATAGAAATGTTATAAATGTTTATTTGTTTGAGAATTTTTTTCCCTTTTTGGGTTTTTGTATTAATATGAAAAATTTAATAAATATTTAAATTTAAAAAAAAAAAAAAATACACTACTGTGACTTCTGTGACGGGGTCTCTGGCAGAACACTCAGTGGCTCTTAGCCTCTGTGCCCCAGGGGATCCCAATCTACCTGGTCCCACGTGTGCTCACTCCCTCCCACGGCTTTGTGACAGCAGCATCTAAGACAAAGCTGTCCCATAAAACCTTTGAGGAAGAGGATCCTTACACTTCTTTCTAAGCATTATGCATTATGCAATGTCCTTGCTTGTTGTCTGAAGCCTTTGGGAAATGAATAGCTGGCAATATTTCAAAATGAATTCCAGGGGCATTGCTGCTGACTAGGGCTTCTAACCTAAAGTAGAACTATAGGCCAAACCTTTTTTTTCATTTCAGATATGGTAAAGGAGGGTTATTACCCCAGTAAGATTTATTTTTGTCCTCTCTGTCCCATTGGACAGATTTCCCTGTATTTCCTGTTCCATAGCCAAAATAGAAAGTGAGAGGAAATTTCTGCAAATTAAGGGTATCTCTTGGGGACCCTCCAGGTCAACAGAACTTGAGTTCCCATTGGAAGATTTCCCATTTATTACTTTTCTGGGGACAACTCAAAATTTGGGATATTTTTTACTTTCAGTGATAATGGTAAACACATATACAAATAGCGAGGGTGAATCTTCCTAACCCTAGGTTCACACCTATGCAGGTTGCATTTGATGTGTTTCTGCTTTGCATTTTGCGCATTTGCATGTTTTTCATGCGGTTTGCAGGGTGTTTTTCGATTTTTTAAATTTTGCTTGTTGCTAGGCAGATTTTAAATGCAAAAACGCGGCAAAAATGCATCAAAAACACAAAACTTGCTTTTCTGAAGCGTTCCCATCGAAGTTTATAGAACCAAAAACTCAACGTTTTGCGTTCGAAAAAGTCCCCGACCCTTTCCAAAGAACACACAGGGTGAAAATGCGGAGATGTGAACCTGTCCCATAGGGAATCATATTAAATGGAATGTACTGCGTTTCTGCAAAACGTTGCAGAAAACGCTTAGGTGTGAACCTGGGGTAATGTGGACACAAACATCAATAAAAACTGGCAGGTGTTCTAATCCCTCTCCACTCTATCCAAAACTGAAAAAAAAAAAAATGTTTACATTTAGTTATACTTAGGGGCGGACTGACAACTCATGGGGCCCCCGGGCAATAGGGGATCATGGGGCCCCTGTGTCCTTGCCCAAACTCAAAAAATCCTATGAAAAAGGTACCAGGGGCATCTCATGGGACCCTCTACTGACCCCGGGCCCTCGGGCAGTGCCCAAGTTTCAAAATGGTCAGTCCGCCCCTGCTTATACTTTATTGGGAGGTCAATCAGCCACAGTTCACTGTGGCAAACTCTAAAGAAACTATAGGATCCCACAGACCCCTGACTGAGAATGGTGCCTGGGGTTTCTGGGATAACTTTAATGTGTTTGTATTCAGTAGATACTTCTTAATTACAACGTAAATGAGCCAAAGAAATTTTATGACAAGCATTTAATGTCCCATGCATAAGTAAAAGGTGTTTGATTCCGTGGAAGTGCTAACGATCTGCACAATATTTCAAGGAACGAACCAGGAACTGTCCTTGGTAACCAGGGACATTTAGCACCTATGACCCTGAAGATAGATAACCAGTACGTAGAATAGTTTAGTATTTAGTAAAAAGCTTAGTTTATACATGCACTCTAATTTATAGGTGCATACCACTCAAACAGAATAATAAAGCCTCAAAATATGTGCGGAGGACATGATCCCTGCCCATAGTTTCTGGCATAGCTGTACTGTACCCAAGTCACTGTAATGACAGAACCTGGCAGTCTGAGAGCATCAAATTTTGAGCTGTAAAAAAGTTCAGTACAGGTATAATTTCTTCTTGTTTTGCTTCAGAATAATTGCACTGTGCAGTGTTAATGCAAAGTATAAAACTTGCCTCTTCTCTCCTTCTTACATTGTGGCCTTGCCAAGCTGCTTACATACTGTACATTATTTATGGCTATTGTCTCTCAAGTAAAACCCTCTAATTTCTATTTTAAGATAAAAACCTGCCTTGTCTCTCCCTCCTATATTGCTGCAAAACCAAGCTGCTTACATACTGTTCGACCACTGTACATTATTTGTGGCTATTGTCTATCAAATAATAACCCTCTTATTTCTATTTTAAGATAAAAACCTGCCTGGTCTCTCCCTCCTATATTGCTACAAAACCAAGCTGCTTACATACTGTCCAACCCACGTACAATATTTGTGGTTAGTTTCTCTAAAATATTACACTCTGTTTATTTCCAGATGAAACCTACCTAGTCTTTCCCTCTTATATTGTGACCTTACTAAGCTACTTACCAATTGTCCAGCCACTCAACAATATCTGTAGCTATTGTTAGGGGCGTCCCTAGGGTTGGTGTCACCCGATGCTGTAACACGTGGTGTCACCCCTCCAGAAGTGGGCAGTCCCACACACAGCCTGGCTCTTCACCTTGTGCAGCTCCTAAATGTGAGTTTATCATCTGTAGTGTACATGAGCCCTCAGGAAGGGAAAATTACACATGGTCAAACAAAACAGGACAAAGGATATTTACCACAAAGAATATTCTCCAACATTTGGATCGCAATGTTTTTGTTTGTATTTTTCCTGTTTTTTGTCGCTCACAATCTATTTGAAAGGCTCTTTCTCTCCACAATAAATATTTGAGGCAGATTGCATGGAGTTTCGTTTGGAAGTTTGTCTCTCTATGACGTCACTGGCTCATTGAACAAAGACACAGTAGAACTTTTTTTTTTCAATTAGCACCTTCCCGCCCGGCCTATTGCAGATTGACATCCGGACGGGACACTCGCCAATGTGACTGGGCTTCATATGACATCCTGTCAAAACGAGCCACTCGCGCACCCTGTCACCGATGACATATCACTACACCGGCCCGTTGCCAGTGTCATGTGACCGCTGTGACCAATCGCGGCAGATCACATGTCGATTGTATATGTAATGGATGGCTTCCTGTCATGCCATCCATTGTATACAATTACTGTATGTTGTTAGCTGTGACTGGTCAAGGCAGTCACATGATACAGACAGGGCCAATCACAGCCCATCTGTATCATGTGATCAGCTTTACCCAATCACAGCTAATCACAACAAAAGACTGAATCAGTTTCATTCAATAACAATGATTGCAGATATCAATTTTGGTATTAGCAATCATAATGTGCTAAAAGAAAATTTAAAAAAATCCTGATCACTTTCCCAGAGTAGTTTAATGTTAGTTCAGAGTAGGTCAATGTATGGTAACATTGTATTGCTTTGGTCACAGTCTGCTATAAAATAAAATAGTAAAGAAAAAGAAAAAATGTAGTAAAAAAATAGAAACATTTGAAAAAAAAAAACAAATTCAATTATTATTTTCACCAAAGAAATGTAGCAGAATACATTGTGACCTAAATTTATGAAGAAATGTTATTTATTTGCAAAATTTTAGAACAGAAACAAAGAAAAGTGCATTTTTTTTTCAAAAGTTTCAGGTGATTTTTTGTCTTATTTAGCAAAAAATAAAAAACTCAGTGTTGATTAAATACCACCAAAAGAAAGCTCTATTTGTGTGAAAAAAATGATAAAAATTTCACATGGGTACAGTGTTGCATGACCACGCAATTGTCATTAAAAGTGCGACAGCGCTGAAAGCTGAAAATTGGCCTGGGCAGGAAGGGGGTATAAGGGTCCTGTATTGAAGTGGTTAAAATATGTATTTCTCAGTACTTTTGCTAGCCTAACTTAGGGTTCTGCCTGTTGTTTTATGACTTTGGATTGTTGGGTGTTGATCTCCCCCAACATTTGCAGGGAAGGAGCCGTAAACATGGAACCCAGTTCGGCTTAGATTAGTGTCATGAGTTGCCATGGTGTGGGCAGGCTGGCTTCCAACACCATAATAACTAATGACGTTCTAGGATCATGACACACAGTATTATGTTTTGCTGTACTGGCCCACCTGCACCATGGCAATGCTAATCCAGGGGAGATGGAATGCAGATGTCACATACACCTGATTGTGCTTGCTAAATAATTTTCAATGTGCAAACCTTATAACTTAAAGGTGCTCCAAACAACATGTTCCTCATATTCACATATAAGTGCAAAACCCATAATCTATATTCAAAACACATTATAGTGTAAAGTCCCAAGTAGTGTGTACTTCCATCAGCTCCAACACCATGGGTTTTGTAGGAAGTCCATGTCATACAATGAGAGTGCTCTATTCACTGGTCCCACCATCAAGTAGTCCGCAACAAATGTGCGTAAACTCTCTTTACTCACCAGATTCCATTGACCTCCTTGTTATACAAGAAAAGTTAAATGCGTTTTATGGTCTCCCAGGGACCTTTTACGATCTCCTGCTCGGCACTTCTTTGAGCGGTTACCTCCTGTCATGTACCTGGTTGGGGAGCCTGAAGTGGAGAGAGGGCGTCCTCTTGCAACTCCCGTTGGGAACCCCTGAAGGTGGGAACAGAGGCGCAGAGCCAGGAGGGGCAGGAGTGCCGTGTAGATCTTGCGGCTGTCATTAGGTAGCTGGGACCCAGGAGGTAAGGTCACATGCCAGGTGCGGGTGCAGGGATGTAGGTGCAGCAGCAAGCAGGTGTGGCGGCAGTCAGGGTGCGGGACTAGGGACGGAGCACCAGTGCGTGGATGCGGTGACTGACGGGTATAGTGATGGTCCGGATGCAGGCCAGATGCAGAGCCGTGGGTGCAGCAGTAGATGGATGTGGTAGCTGACAGAACGCAGGTCAGGTGCAGGTGCAGGCAGAGTAATACAGCAGAGTCAGGCAGGCCGGGTCGGTAACAAGCGGGCAGATAAGTACAAGAGGAGCAGGCAGAAGAATGGTCAGGGATAGCCGGGGTCGGTGTAGGCGGAGTTCTTTCTTAGGCGGGTATACAGAATACAGGTATCAGAATCAGGAAAATGTATGCAGGAACGTATTTAGACCAGAAGGCAATGATTTCCATCTGAAGCAGGTTTAATTAGCCCGCCAGACGTGACGTGTGCGCTACTGCGCATGCACGAGTCTTCCGCGCTACCGCGCATGCGCACTCACACCGCCGTGACTCAAGGGGATCAGTCACATCGCTGCACGGCGACGGGATCCCTGACACCTCCTCTTCAGTTAACCCAATGGAGTTCCAATGGTTAAAACAGCATGTGCTTCAAAAACGAGAGAAGAGAAATCCTCTCATAGCGTAAAAGTGTATATTGTATTCAAAAAAAGTATCATATAAAAGGATTATACCTAGATTGTAAGCTCCAAGGATCAGGGCCCTCCTAACCCTCTTGTATTGAACTGTATTGTTGCTGTATTGTCTCCAATTATATACAGGCACTCCCTCCTCCCATGATGCAGAAGCTGCCGAGCTTGCGTTCCATTGTAGACTGGAAGGGACACACCAGAGGTGGTATGCAGACCTACCCCCATCATTCAGGAGAATGGCTTCCACTGGGTACTTTGGTTTACTTCAACACTCCGAAGGTATGCTAGTAGTTAAATTATACTTTATAGAATTAATATTTATACTTTATAATTATATTTGTGTACATATTGGCTGTGTACATGGTCGTTTTATTCTGCATGCTTATTCCAAGTGAGCAATTAGGAGGTTGAGGAAAGACCTGGTGACCTACTGCACCTTGTACAATAAAAAAATTGCCAAGTAGAGTCTATGGAAAAGGCTTTCAAGTGTAACAGACACGATATCCAGAAAGCTAGCCCATACAACTGCAAAGAGTTGGATATAACCAAAAGGAATATGCATGAATGCAAAAATGAACAACACTAATTTTACTATTAGGGCCATTTATGTATTTGTACATAAGTGTTCATATTGCCCCTTTATGGAAGAATAAATTTAGTTCAGTTAAAGTATCAAAGAACAAAATACAATGGATTACAGATGGCCAGTCTTCATATATGGTGGCTGCATTTATTTTCTTTTTTTAGGCTTTTTTTCTAATATCTTCATCTGGTGATCCTGCCACTAAAACACTCCCTGTCTTATAGTGGCAACACTCATTTCTCCAGTGTATCTATGGAAGAACAATCCAGCCAGCCTTGGACAGCAGCATTTTTAACCAGTGGAGAGGAAAGTGTTAGATGGACTAGTAGGTTTTAAAGGATGTTATATAAGTGACTAACAAATGAAAGCTTAACTAAACCTTCTAAAGCCTAAGTTTATCTAAAACAAAAACATAAAAAATAAGCACAAGAGATGTGGCCCTTGTGCTGCTGTGTCCTTTCACTGAAATCTTCCTTCTCCAATGACCACCGCCCCCACCACCATCACCATCATGCCGAAGTAGTCATCCTATCTGGAAGGAGTTAATAGTACTAAGTGGCTATGATAAGCACTCATCAAGAGATCCCGACTACTCCCATCTCCTCCATTCATAGAAGCCATCACTACAGCTTCTATGAATACAGTAGGCGTTACAAATGGAGGGCCAGACCTATCAGTCATCTGCTCCTCCATTCATAGATTGTGCTTCATTCATAGAAGCTGTTGTAGGGACTGGGTGGAAAGGGTGGGCATAGTCAAGCACTCTTGATGAGAGCCTATGAAAGCCCTTTAGTTCTATTAACCCTCACCGCACCACAAGATTTCATCGAAAAGAAGACGCAGCAGCAGAGAACACATTTTGCTGGAGGTGGTCTATGTCCCTTGTGCTGATTTTTTTTCTTTAGGTTTTTCTTTAGGTAAACTAATGCAGGCCATACATGGGTCAAATTCCATAGGAATATTTTTTTAGAAAACTGGACATTTCGTGTGTTTTGTAATTCGATGGCGCCACCATTGATTTTCAATATTCGACCAACCAAGCCTTTAATTTCACCTCATGTTGCTACAGAAAATAATTTTCATGGTCAAGAATTTTCTTTTCTTTCCAGGTCACAGCTCATGCGCATTTCTTTTTCGATTACATTTCTCACACGATTCTTCCATCATTGATTAGAAATTCATTTGTTTTTCAAAAAAACTTGCCCGATCACTCAAATTCGATGGTCACACGAAAATCATCTGTCTCTGTGGCCCACTAAGGATGTGAAATTCAAATGAAAATTCTTAGAAAAGATTTGCGAAAGAAAATTCTTTTGGAATTCGACCCGTGTATGGCCGGTTTTAGGCTTTAAGATGCAATTTTGATTTTTCCTTTTGGAAAGAAGGCTTTATTGGTGTGAAACGCTGGACATTGTAAGCATCAGTATTACATGGTTTTCCCAGCCCTCTGACTACCACATTTGCTGGACAGCTTGGTCTAGTAAAGTAAATGGAATAAACACAGACTTAGTGGTAGCAGCAGCACGGTGGCTAAGTGGCTAACACTTCCACCTGGCAGCATTAGGGTTGTTGGTTCAAATCCCAACCATGGTACCACCTGCCTGAAGTTTGCATGTTGTCCCTGTGCTTGCATGGGTTTCCTCCCACACTCCAAAGACATGTGTTTGGTTAATTGGCTCCTGCCTAGATTGACTCTAGTATATGAATGAATGGGAGTTTGGGACCTTAGATTGTACACCCCTTCAGGGACTGATGTGAATGTCCAATATATATGTAAAGTGCTGCATATTTTGACAGTGATATATAAGTACCTGAAATAATAGGAGCACCAGGTAATAAATAATGGTTATAGGGGGACTCAAAAACAAAGGCTTCTGTGCTAGGAACATATTGCATTATGTATGTTATTTTTTATTTTGCCCCTAGCCACTTTAGTCTTTCCTCATAGTTGAGCTTCTTTATGCCCTTTATTAAATCAGTTGTCCTTTCCACCAGTTCTGCAACTTCCTTTTCTAAAGTTTGCAGTTTCCTTATTCGTATTTCTACAGTCCATTCTCACATGCTGCTACATACATTTCCCCTAATATCTTGTATTCCCACACTTGAAAACTTTCTCTTCCCCCAGTGTTAAATAGCAGATCTGTATGTTAATGTTGGTCTAAATATAGCTTCTCAAAGTTTTTCTAAGTTTATGGAAATTACATTTGATTTTCATATAGAGAGCATTGCAAAGAAAATCTAACCCCCTCCATAATTTAACCACTTACTTTATTTATCTCAATGATAGTTCTTAAAGTGTTCCTAAACCCAGGACCCTGCATTCACTATATCCGGTCTCCCCGGACCCTGCATTCACTATATCCGGTCTCCCCGGACCCTGCATTCACTATATCCGGTCTCCCAGGACCCTGCATTCACTATATCCGGTCTCCCAGGACCCTGCATTCACTATATCTGGTCTCTCCAGACCCTGCATTCACTATATCTGGTCTCCCCGGACCCTGCATTCACTATATCTGGTCTCTCCAGACCCTGCATTCACTATATCTGGTCTCCCCGGACCCTGCATTCACTATATCCGCTCTCCCCGGACCCTGCATTCACTATATCTGGTCTCCCCAGGACCCTGCATTCACTATATCCGGTCTCCGCAGACCCTGCATTCACTATATCTGGTCTCCCCAGACCCCACATTGACTATATCTGGTCTCCCCGGACCCCACATTCACTATATCTGGTCTCCCCGGACCCCGCATTCACTATATCTGGTATCCCCGGACCCTGCATTCACTATTTCTGGTTTTCCAGGACCCTGCATTCATTATATCCGGTCTCCCCGGACCCTGCATTCACTATATCCGGTCTCCCAGGACCCGGTATTCACTATATCTGGTCTCCCCGGACCCTGCATTCACTATATCTGGTTTCCCCTGACCCTGCATTCACTATATCTGGTCTCCCCAGACCCTGCATTCACTATATCTGGTCTCTCCAGACCCTGCATTCACTATATCTGGTCTCTCCAGACCCTGCATTCACTATATCTGGTCTCCCCGGACCCTGCATTCACTATATCCGCTCTCCCCGGACCCTGCATTCACTATATCCGGTCTCCCAGGACCCTGCATTCACTATATCTGGTCTCCCCAGGACCCTGCATTCACTATATCTGGTCTCCCCAGACCCTGCAGACTAGTGAATGCAGGGTCTGGGGAGACCGGATATAGTGAATGCACGGTCCGGGGAGACCAAATATAGTGAATGCAGGGTCCGGGGAGACCAGATATAGTGAATGCAGGGTCCGGGGAGACCAGATATAGTGAATGCAGGGTCCTGGGTTTAGTAACACTTTAAGGAACTAGTCATCAGTATTGTCTAAAAGTTGTCCTGCAGCTGATATTTTCCCTATTACTGACTTGCTAGGCTTTGCTCTACACCGTGGAGGTGGCCATCTTGGTAGAGGCAGGAATTTGCTTTCTCATGTCAGAGCTGCTCCATTTAATAAGAAGTAGGATCAGTATGTGAATTACATACACCTAAACTCCATGCTCTGTACTTTGCAAATGTACTTTAGCTGAAATGTGCAAAATAGCTCATTTCTAAGGTGGGTAGGTATGTAGGCTGGAATACAATTGGTCAAAGTGCCCCTGTTGGGAAAATGAGTTAAAAAAGGTAAATACTGACCTCTCCTACTGTCTGTGTTGCCGTTCCAGCAAAATCCTCCTCTCCTTTAATTTCCCAAAATTTTGATCTCTTGGTCCACCGCTGCACTTAGTGGTTCATCCTCTAGACCTCTGCATGAATACTGTGTCTTCGTAGTTACATGGCGGTCAGTCACAGGAACCACTGAGTGCAATACGAAGATTACCATTTAAAACCCACTATTCTTATGAGCTTAGTGATATAGGGAGATGCAGCACTCAATGTTCCCGATACAGGAAATTACAAATACTAATAGATAAAAGGTGTGCAAACCCCTATAAAAATAATTAAAAACAAAATCAATCATAATATAGCACCTTATACAGATCCTAACACATAAAAAATACATAAATTAGAAATCTCAAAAAATACATTAATTAGACATTTCAAATGTCAGCACAGAAAATCACATAGTCCATAAACCAATGTGAAAATTGAAAATCAAAATCAATAATTAAAAATGAAAAGTCACTTCCCAGTGTCCAATTAAGGCCTCTAAAGGCAATACCATTTCTATATACAGTATATGTGTATAAACTCCGCATGCAGTGCTCTGGAGCACTAGATAGCCCAAAGTGCCAGCTCCTTACAGAATCCAAAGGATTTCTAAGGACAAGAGATCAGAAGCACTTAAACATATAGATAGGGTCACTCCAGGGTCCACTGCCAATTTTCAACCTCATTCGGTCACTGCAAAGTTACCAAGGATACTCAACTTTCCTCAGGAATTGTGGAAGAGAATACCAGGAGACCATAAAGTAATATCATTAATAGCTCCCAATTTCTTACAATACAGAATATACTTACAACCATCAAAGGGTACACAAATCATATAGAACCTCGCCGTTGTACACTGGTGGGTGTGATGACGTGACAGACCACTAGCCTCATCCAACGCATTTCATCTACAATGGGATGTCTTCATGGGACAAGTAACAATGTATTTGTATCGTGAAAATTCCAATTTATGTATATTTTTTCACAAGTGTTAGCAACTATATACGGTGGGAATGATGACGTGACAGGCCACTAACCCCATCAAAAGAAAAACAAACGAAACCAGCTCTCCGATCTTCATGCAAACCAAGGGATTTGCCAAATGCCAACCGAAGAGGTGCTGCCCTTCTGAGATCGGGAAATCTGACCACTTGTGAATAAAAACAAACAAGGGCGCACTCTCATCGTGCATTACCGTGGTATAACACGTAATTTATTAAATAAAAAGGATGTATACTCACAAACCAACGTGATAATGGGCAGTATAGGTGATCCACAAAAACAGTCACAATACAACTGTGTCTAATGATGCGGATAAGCTGACGCGTTTCGGGAGCTGAACCCCCTTCCTCAGAGCTAAGGATGTGTCTGCTGGCCACAAGCCTATATACCAATGGGATGTCAGAAGGAGGGTGAAAGAGGACACTCCCACCGAGTGTCCTCTTTCACCCTCCTTCTGACATCCCAGCTTATCCGCATCATTAGACACAGTTGTATTGTGACTGTTTTTGTGGATCACCTATACTGCCCATTATCACGTTGGTTTGTGAGTATACATCCTTTTTATTTAATAAATTACGTGGTATACCACGATGAGAGTGCGCCCTTGTTTGTTTTTATTCACTAGCCCCATCAAACGCGTTTCATCTACAGTGGACGTCTTCATGGGACAAGTTACAATTTATTTGATACTTGAAGCTTCCAATTTATAACGTATAAAGTGGGTGTGATGATGTGACAGGCCACTAGCTCCATCAAAGGCGTTTCATCTACAATGGGACGTCTTCATGGGACAAGTTACAATTTATTTGAAACTTGAAAATTCTAATTTAGGTATTTTTTTTTCACAAGTGTTAGCAACTGTATAAGGTGGGAGTGACGAAGTGACAGGCCACTAGCCCCATCCAATGTGTTTCAGCTACAATGGGACATCTTCAGGGCACAAGTAACAATTTATTTGAAACTTGAAAATTCCAATATACGTATATTTTTTCACAAGTGTTAGCAATGTATAAGGTGGGTGTGATGATGTGACAGTCCACTAGCCCCATCAAACGCGTTTCATCCACAATAGGTCGTCTTCAGGGGACAATTTATTTGAAAATTTTAATTTTTATGGGTTTTTTTTTCACGAGTGTTAGCAACTGTATAAGGTGCTATATTATTATATTTTGTTTTTGTTTTTTTTAATATAGGGGTTTGCGCACCTTTTATATAATATAAATATCACCATTGCCAGAAGTTTCTGAACAGACCCAGTTCCCGGTTCCCAATTCCCAGTTCAGTTTCTGAAAAGATTTCAGTGGAAGATTTCTCCTCCGTGGAACAGCGCTTTGTGTGAGCAATGGGAGAGGTATGTATTTACTCTCGTGTTTGGCCAATTTAATTTTCCATGGTATTTATTTGTTTATTTTAATTTTATTTTATTTGTTATTTTAAATTATATAAATAAATATATGAAAAAATCCCCCCCTTACCCCCCGCCTTAGTTGACCCTCTACTACAATTTCTCTTGATTTTTCTGCACTTATTTTTACTTTATGCCTCGTATCTCTTAGTGCCATCTTCACTATCTTGATTGACCATCCACTATTCATGAGAACAAAAAGAGGAGAAATGACCTATGAGCCACCCTAGATATTCAATATTAAATTGAGTTCATAAGTGCGCAGGCTCCCAGTTACATCCTCATTCTATGTAATATACTCAATAGATATTTTTAAATGGAAGGTGCCGCGCTCTTATAATGGAATAAGAATATATAAATATAATCAATACAGCATTTAAATGGAGATATATATGAATATGATCAATAGGCAATTAACAAACGTGATATTTCTATGAGGATTAGTGGAAAAAAAAATCAATACATTAACTCTCAATTAATAAATAATTGATCTCCCTCTAAAATCAATATAATAATCTGTAAATAATATATTAATCTATAAAAGAAAATGTATAAATACATGAATTGATTTATATTTATTAATTTATTTTTTAAATGGTATAAATTCATTTTTTTATGCATTTATAAATTGATTTATATACATTTTTTATGTATTTATAAATTAATTTATATTTATTTTAAAATACCATAAATTCACATTTTTAATTTATTTTTAATTTATCTTTGAGTTATTTTTTATAGATTAATATATTATTTACAGATTATTATATTGATTTTAGAGGGAGATCAATTATTTATTACTTGAGAGTTTTTTAATGTATTGATTTTTTTTTTTTCCCCTAATCCTCATGGAAATATCACGTTTGTTAATTGACTATTGATCATATTCATATATATCTCCATTTAAATGCTGTATTGATTATATTTATATATTCTTATTCCATTATAAGAGCGCGGCACCTTCCATTTAAAAACATCCACTATTCATCCTACTGGCATTTTTCCTACTTCCACATCTAAATTATTTGTTAAAGTATAAACTTCCATAAGGTTGGCTCTCCTTATATAAATGTATACAATCCTCTCCTCGTACCAGGGGAGGACTGACCATTTGGAAACTCGGGCACTGCCCGAGGGCCCGGAGTCAGTAGGGGGCCCCATGAGATGCCCCTGGTACCTTTTTCATAGGCTTTTTTGAGTTTGGGCAAGGACACAGGGGCCCCATGATCCCCTATTGCCCGGGGGCCCCATGAGTTGTCAGTCCGCCCCTGCCTTGTACGTTATTGTTTTTGTATCATGTGATGGCTAGTTCTGCTTCTTTATATGGTAGGAATTTCCAGTTTTGTTTTTGAGCCTAAAATAGGACTTCTTCATTTCAGTTTTCCGATTCTGTAACAGTTCTTGTTTATTAGTTCTTTAAAAGACAACTTCAGTTTTTAGCAAAAAGAGCAGTGCCTACGTAGTTTTTGGGAACTTTCAATGTGCTTGTAAAAAATATTAAAAGTTTCTCATAGATCAGATTGTTTTTAATAGAAAAAATTATTTTTATGAAACATATATAGCATAAAAATTCTGTTGTGTCGAATCGAAGTACCATATGCTTGGTCCAGTCCTTAAGAAGCAGAACCATGAAACATGTTGACTTATGGGCATAATTTTAAAAATAGCTTTTAAGCATTAGGGTCACGTGCAGGGGCGGACTGACCATTTGAAAACTTGGGCACTGCCCGAGGGCCTGGGGTCAGTAGGGGGCCCCATGAGATGCCCCTGGTACCTTTTTCATAGGATTTTTTGAGTTTGGGCAAGGACACAGGGACACCATGATCCCCTATTGACCGGGGTCCCCATGAGTTGTCAGTCCGCCCTTGGTCATGTGAGTATATTTTATAGATGTGTTATATGAGACAACAGCTCCTTTATCTTACCATGGGACGGTGCCTCAAAAGAAAAATACACAGTTTATTTTTTCAGTGATTCCACTAATTTTTCTTGTTCAATCTTTTTATTGAGATTAGACAAGTAATAACAGATGTATTACCATATTTCCATTCAATATGTGTATAGCAAAGGTGTCAGGGCAGGAGCTGTGGAACGGACAGGCCGGCCTAGAGGCAGGGTCACGCACTGACTGATGACAACCACCACCCACAGACCGGAGTCCCTCAGGGCGCGGAGTCTAAGTCCCAGGCTGCCTTTCACCAGGGCCCGTGATGGTGGGGATGGACTTGACGCAGCCAGGAACCAGGTCGCGGCCCCTGAGACACCCCAGCTGCGGTAATGGTCACCGCCAATGGCGTGTAGCTGGTAGGAATCAGATCAGACAATAGCGTAGTCGGGCAGGCCGGGTCAACAACAACGGGACAAACGGTACAGAACAGCAGACAAGAATCACAGGTCACAGGCCGGTTTCAGCGACGGGAGGTCAGATCAAAGGAAAACGCAGAGAATGGTCTAGTCACAAGCCGAGTCAGATTCCAGGAGAGTCACGAGAGTATAAACAGAGCTGTTGCAACACTAACACACAAGACACGAATGCAAAGGGCATGTGCGGACAACAGACTTATATGTAATCAACCACACCCCTCTGGGGGATGGACCTCAGAGGCCTGAAGGCATAAAAGACTCCCACCATGCTCTTTGCAGAAACCCAAGATGGATGCCAGCACATGGAGCAGCACAACCTCTGGGAAAATGTAGGACCTTGACAAAAGGTGACATCCAGACAGCAGTGACACAAAGCATGTGTCTGTACGCAGTATACAGTCAAAAGCCATCAGTGGTTCCAAAGATTGATACAGAAACATAAATGAAATATAGGTATTGCGCCTCAAGACAAAATAGGCAAAAATGTAGCAAAAAACACAGTGTTTGCCTTCAGAGTAAGAGTGGAATGCATGAAACATACGCACGTGAAATTCAGAGATCATGTACATGTGGTAGGGAGCAGGAAGTAAAGTTGAAAAAAGGAAGAAAAGAAGAGTAGTAAGAGGAGCAAGTCCAAAACTCAATATTCAATAAGGATAGAGTGTACAAAATTAGGGTTCCAGTAGGGGAGTTGTTGAAACCCGGTGGGAGGAAATAATCCATTGCCACATTTTGAGATGCTTGGGGATCCTATCCGGAATGGTCGCTTTAATTGTGCTTTGTATCATAGCTTGGGTGACTCTGTTTCTGATCTCTAGAGTGCATAATGTTGGGGTCTTCCAAGCTTGCGCAATTGTTTGTTTAGGTGCCGTCATAAGATGGAATAACAGTCACATTTGAGCTCTAGTGAAGTCCATGGTATTGTGGTTTAGTAATGCAAGGCTGGAATCTTGTTCTTGGCGAGTGCTAGACAGGGTGGAAGCCATTTGGAAAATCATAGTCCAGAAATGCTGCACAAGCGGGCAAGTCCACCAAATATGGAGAAGGGTGCCCTCATGCTCACAGCCCCGGAAACACATGGAGGGGTAGCCAGGTACAAATTTAGAAATCCTTACCAGAACAAAATACCAACGCATGAGTACTTTATAGTTTGTTTCAACTGCTAGGATTATAGTAGAAGATTTGGTTGCCGCCCAGATGTCATCCCAATCCTCTCTTGTTTCCATTACTCTTTAATGGTTATGTTTATACACTTTTGGTGAAGTTGTTCATGAAATACTCATTTTCCCTGAGTGGTAGTAGCCTGTCTAAATATTTATGTTCAGCTGTGTTCCCAGGAACTTCACTGTGGTGCCCTGCCTGTTGTAGAAAAGCTAAAGCTACTGGAGGGCACTGGTAAGACCGGTCACCCAGGGTACTGAGAGCTGGCTGGGCTGACCAGTCTAGTCAACTGGAAATGCTGCCTGTAGACCACATAGCAGGCAGGACTTTACTAATTAATTGAGTGAGATAGATGCCAGCAACATATAGACAAAATAAAAAGAAGGCAAGAAGCTTGGGGAAATTGCTGCAAATAAATATAAAAATCTGCTCGGTCTACAGTAATTTGAAAAGTATCTTTCCATAATTATAAATCTACTAGTTTCATTAACAGAATACCTGTCAAGACTGCTATGAGGGCCCTGTTGTAATGCCTGGGAACTGAACCCACAACCTCAGTCATGTTGACCTGTGTCCATCAGTAGCTGTCCTTGCTGGGCTACCTAATATGCTGGACAGCATCCTGTCTGACCTCTTGGATAATCTTGTCTTTTTCCTTGTTTCTGGTGAACTTTGAACTACTTGCTCCTCCCATGAACTTAAGCCATGCCTTTGCACTTCCTGTTTGCCAGATTATTGAACTTTCTCCAGCCAATATCTTGCTCCTTTGTGTACCTGCATCTGTCTTCATCTCCACTACCAGTAGTTCCTGACTTTTGGCTTGTTCCTCAACTATGTTTCCACTTGTTCCCGACACTTGGCTTGTTTCCTGACTACACTTCTGTTGTATCCCTACCTGTTATATCTGCTACTGGACTCGGACCCACTCACCTACCTGTGAGGCAAAACTGAGGACTGCTACCTGGTCCTAACAAGCAGCAAAACTCATCTCCAGCATCAGGAGCTCTGGCAAATACTGGTTAGTGCTTAGACCCCACACCTTGGGAGAGCCTTTGTCATCCGCCAGGGTGACTTGCTTATGTACTTATCCAGCTGGCCGGTGGGAGCCTCTCTACTGCTATTGGTACTTGTCTCTGAGCCTGACCCCCTGACCATGAGACCTATTATAGTAAGGTTACCAGATTTTCAAAATGAGCACCTGGAGGCATGCCTAATAAAGTGGATATCAATTCATGGAGTTTAGCTTGTAGCAGGGGCGGACTGACCATTTGGAAACTCAGGCACTGCCCGAGGGCCCGAGGTCAGTAGGGGGCCCCATGAGATGCCCCTGGTACCTTTTCATAGGCTTTTTGAGTTTGTGCAAGGACACAAGGGCCCCATGATATCCTATTGCCCGGGGGCCCCATGAGTTGTCAGTCCGCCCTTGGCTTGTAGTGATACCAGGGTCCCCAAATATTTTAAGTCAGCTGACATCTGTGTTTTAGGGAAATACTAATGATCAGATGTGTGCCCTGAAACCCAAACAGTCTAAATACCCATGTATGCAGTGCCCTGCTGCCAAGGTCCCCAATCAAGTCTAAAGCCAGTTGCCATCTGCGATCCTGGAAAATACTAATGATCAAGTATGTGCCTAGGGTAATCATTCATGATAGATTTAAGAGTGGCAATTTAAAGTGTTACTAACCCACAACAGTACAATCAGTCTGTATATGCAGTAAAGCATGCTTGTTATACTCACTGTGGAACCTAAGGGGTTAATTCTCAACATTGTTTAAAAAGTATGTTTGATCCTCTGTTCTCTAATCCTCCTCTTCTTCCATTGTCCCCCAAATGTCTCCTGATAGCACATAGGTTTGGAGTCAATCTGCACATGCTCAGTTTGGTGTGCATTGCTAGAGAGTTTTTTTTTTCTTTGTGAGGGTGCATGTGATCAGCACAGGGCCCGTCAGCAGTCCAGACAGAGGGTCCTGCAGCCTCATAGGACAATCAGAGGAGAATCAAAACTCCTCCTACAAGATTAACCAGTGCCCAGCAGAACACTGATAGAAGTCACAAGACTGCTATATACTGCTGATGAGAAAAGGTATTCAGCAGTTTACATTTACTAAGATAATTGCATTTCAATGTTCTGTGTACTGTGGGAGACCAGATATAATGAATGCAGGGTAAGGAAGGGAGACATTTTTATAGATAGCTCATCCTTCTCTCCTCTCCATAGGCACAAATATGCAGGTTTGCCCCATGAGTTGCATAGACTGCTATCATCTAAAGTCTAATTAAAAACATAGGCCCATTTTCCTTTGAGTGACCTGAAGATAGAGATCTCACTCAAAACCCGCATTGATGGCATTCCTCTGGTTTAGCCTGGCACTTATCTCAGAGAGGGATATGGCAGATTTCTCTTCCTTAATGTCTTGTGCCTTGACTGATTCTCTGTTGTCCACTGGTGGTTTGGTATCTTTCAGCACCAAGCAGCTCTGGAGCTTCTGAACCAGCATATTCTCTTCCATTAGAGAATGCTTGGGATGGGAGGAATGCTCCACATTGCTCACACATTTCCAGGAGGACCAGCGATAAGGGGAGTGGGGAGGAACTCAGAATGGAGCTCAGCACTGCTTTTCTTTAATATGGCATGACATTGTTCCTGCATGACAGGTGTACCAGGGACATGCTGGAGACGTTTGTTTGCCAGTGAAAGATCCCTGAACAAGGACTGTCCCTGATAAACAAGGACAAATGGCAATCATATTGTGTAGGCACGTTATATTATAGAAATATCTCCACCTCCATACCAGTACACACATCAGGGATATCAAACTCAACAGCACAGGTTCCTGCACACCTTGTAAGCACAAATTTGAAAAGAGAGCTTGATTCCAATAACTGTCATGGCCTGGAGTCAGGCTTGGAGGCCAGTGGCTGTAGCAGTTGAGAGATTCATGAGTAGTCAGCTGGATGAATACACACACAGGTCCACTAGCAGATGATGCAGGTTCACCCAAGGTGCAGGGTCTAAGCACCAGCCGGTCTTCATCACACTTCCTGATGGTGGAGATGGGTTTTGCTACTTTCAAATGCCAGGTCACAGCCCTCAGGGTTGCCCCAGCAGCGAGAGAGCAAGCGGGAGGCAGATGAAGCAGACAGGGAACAAGCAGAAGCATAGTCAATGAACAAGCTAAGGGTCAGTACCAAGTAGTAGCTGGAGAGCATGAGATGGAAACATAGTTGAGGAACAAGCCAAAGGTCGATAACAAGTGGTAACAAAGTGGTAACAAGTGGTAACAAAGATACGGATGCCATCAGGAGTGACAAGAGTGAAGTATTGGCTTGAGAAATCACAATAATCTGGCAAACAAGAAGTGAAAAGGCGTGGCAAAGGGTTCAAGGTTCATGAGAAACAAGGTACAAGGCAAAATTTTCTGAGGGATTGTCCAGCATCCCAGGTGGCTCAGTAAAAAGAGACATCGCCAGACACAGCAGAGGTCACAGGTTCAGACATTGGTCCTGAGAATAACAGCCCTTCATAATCACATTATTTGGTAAGAGATAAGTGACTTGCAACTTCCAAACAAACCCAGCAAAACATTAACGCATTTCAGCCGAAATCTTAGTCATTGCTAGCTTTGACTAAGGCTGGCCATAGATGAGTCAGTTTTTTTTGTTCAACTAGTGGATTGAATGAAAAAAACTGACCCAGTCCCTCCATCCACACACTTGATGTGAATGGGTGAATCTTTTCCATTGCGTCGTATGCTGACAGCAGGGAGATTACCCCACCATTAGAATACACAGATCAGCTCAGCAGTCTTTAGCTGGCAATGCTGATCAAGCAAGAAAATACCGACAAGGCGGTTGATCAGAAGTCAATCGGTAGACTGACTTCTCTTCCACCACAGTGGCCACATATGGATTGAAATTCAGCTGGTTCCTGCTGAACTGGCCTAATTTTGGTCCATGTATGGTCAGCTTAATGTTTCAGCCAAAATGCATGACTATTGCACCACAGATAGGCTTGTCCACTCCTACTTCCACCATTACCGATCCATACTACTCCCCACCCCTTAACCAATTATACTTTACAAAAAACATGACACCATTTTGGAGTAAAATGGCCAACATGGCCTTTTATTAACAACTCACATTTTAAATACAACAGCCGTTCCTTATAACGGAAACTAAAGAATTGTTGTTGGTCTTCCAAGGCACCCCCAAACGATCCGAAATGCACCTGCGGACAACCATATACACTAGGCCTCCAGCCGCAACCAACCAGCTCGGAGACAACCATACCGTCCGCAGTGCAGCACCACCACCTTCCAGTTAAACCTTGGTTAACCGGGAATGTCCATCGGGCACCCCATACCACCGATGGGTCCCACACCATTGTTTTACCTTCCAAGATGAGAACCGCCTCCAAAGACCAACAACCGCACGCGAACCAACATAACCCCAATTTTTTTTTTTTTTTTTGCTTTTCCTGCCCCCCGGGAGGGACCCGATACCCAACAAACAGGGAGGCCGGGAGGGAAGCTCTGATCCTTCCTCACGTCCAGCTCCACTGACGCCCCCTCAACAGAACCCCCCACCCTAAGGTGCCGCAGACCCCACCTACACTCCACCTCTGCCAACCAGATAGCCCCACAATCAAAACCCAACCCCCTGGAGCTAACTTTAACCCTTTCCGTTCCCTTTCACCACTCTGGGGCCTAGTCATGCATGCCCTGCGCTATTTTCATTATTTCTTATCCGCTACGGGCATTTATTTAGTATTCTACTGGGTTCATCTGGACGTCCCAGATTGCTTATCTTTTACCAAGCATACTGTGAAGGACTGTAATCAGACTCCAGCTCCTTCTTCAAATTTGCACTTCCTGTTATGGGGTGGAAATGTTCTGTGCTTGCCAATTTCTGTCCTGTGTTGTCACATGGATGTCCAGTGGAGACTACAAGTGGCTGTTTCAACGTACATTATACAGGCATGGTCCACTATTGCTGCCATTAGGAAACCCACCCTGAAACTTGACATCAGTGGAGGGCATGTAGACATGAAGTGGCTACAAAGAGGTTAAAGGAGCTCAGCTGCACTGAGGTGCAACAAAAGAAAAAAAGAGGTAAAAATTGCATTTCATTAAAAAAAAGAAATTCAAGTGTTTGTTAATAGCTGTGCTTTAGCAAACTAAAAATAATTTAATTAAACAGGTACAAATACAAAAATCACTGTTTAAAAAATGCTGAACTTCAGGTAGTTTCCCCGATATCACATTGGATGTAACAATGTCCAGGCAGGGAGTACGGAGTTGCTACAATTGTTCGGTGACGTGACTTGACAAAAGTGCTTGTATTAATAAACTCAGCATGAGGTCACTTTTGGTGGTTAACGTGGTGAATTCTTGTTTCCTGGACGCTGGAGAAAAACCTCAAAAGCATGTTGAGTTTCTCTTTTCAAAGACAGAATAAGTGGCTTGTGGTTTTTTTTTTTTTTTTGCTCTTTCTAAACTGAGTCACAGGGGAATCCTGAGAGATAAAGAACGGGCAGCGGCGGGGAAGTGACATATAAAAAGTGTCATACATTGATGAAATGCATTCTGCATGATAAAGAATATTTCCATATTAAGGAGGTTCAATGTGATCTTGGAGGAGATTGTCTTCTATCACACGAATGTTTAAACAGTTATTACATCAGCACTTCTCTTTTCTTTTTAACTGAGTGTTTTCATGGTTCAGTATTATTATGGGGTATCCAGGAGCATGGGACCATTTGGAAACTCGGGCACTGCCCGAGGGCCCGGGGTCAGTAGGAGCCCCCAGTAGATGCCCCAGTAGATGCCCCAGTAGATGCCCCTGGTACCTTTTTCATAGGCTTTTTTGAGTTTGGGCAAGGACACAGGGGCCCCATGATCCTCTATTGCCTGGGGGGCCCATGAGTTGTCAGTCCGCCCCTGTCCAGGAGATTTCTCATCCTACAATGACCAGATAATTATAACCGTCAGCATCACTCCTTGGGCCACCTTCACCATCTTGCCTACAGGCGGGTCTATCCAAAACTAAAAAGAAAATTCATTCGGTTTAACCTTTTTTTCCCACTGGAGCAAAGTTAGCACTTTCACCTGGCAGCATGAGGGTTGTTGGTTCAAATCCCAACCACAGCACTACCTGCATGGAGTTTGCATGTTCTTCCTGTGCCTGCGTGAGTTTCCTCTGGGTGCTCTGGCTTCTTTCCACACTCCAAAGACATGCTAGTAGGGTATTGGCTCCTGTCTAAATTGGCCCTAGTATGTGTATGTATGACTGTGAGTTAGGAAGCTTAGATTGGATGCCCCTTGAGGGTTAGGGACCAATGTGAATGTACAATATATGTAAATTGGGACAGCACTTCCACCTGGCATCACTTGGGTCATTGGCTCAAATCCCAACCACAGCACCACCTGCCTGGATTTTGCATGCTCTCCCCATGCCCACATGGGCCTCCCCGGGCACCCCAGCCTCCCCCCAAAGACCCACCAGTAGGTGAATTGGCCTCCATCCAAATTGGTTCTAGTATATAAAGTGAGGAAGACAGTTGTCTTTAGCCTCTTCCATTTTCTAACAATTGCTCCAACAGTTGATCTATTTTCACCAAGCTGCTTGGCAATTGCCTCTTAGCCCTTTCCAGCCTTGTGGAGGTCCACAATTTTGTCTCTGGTGTCTTTTGACAGCTCTTTAGTCTTGCCCATGGCAGTAGTTGGCGTCTGACTGACTGTGGGGTGGACAGGTGTCTTTAAAGAGCTCAGACAGGTGCTACTAAGTTAGATTAATAAGTGGAGTAGAGGTGGACTTTTTAAAGGCACAGTAACAGGTCTTTGAGAGCCAGAATTCTTGCTATTTCTTAGGTGTTCAAATACTTCTGTTCAGCAGTGCAAGACAAATAAATTCTTTAAAAATCATACAATGTGATTTCCTGAATTTTGTTTTTTAAATTCTGTCTCTCAGAGTGGGAATGCACTTACAATGTGAATTTCAGACCCCTCCATGATTTCTAAGTGGGAGAACTTGCAAAATCGCAGTTTGTTCAAATACTTCTGTTCCTCACTGTAAATGCAAGTTAGGGACCTTAGATCATACACACCTTGAGGGTTAGGGACTGATGTGAATGTACAATATATATGTAAAGCGCTGCGTGAACTTACAGAACTATATAAGTACCTGTAATAAATAAATAAATAATAAATGGATAGTGCTAGACAAGTACCTGTAATAAAAAAAAATAATTTTTTAAAATTTCTTTGGAGACTCGTTAAAATCAGCATTTTTTTGCTAGAAAATTAATTAATCACCTCATCACTTCAGAGTCCCCCAATCAAAGAAAGCCCTCTTCCAATCAGAGGCACACCTGAGAGCTCCAGCAAACTGTCAAAGGGCAGGAGGTAGAGCAGGTTTGGATGGAGGCAGACTTCCATCCTCTCCTAAATCCTGGAGGTGGCTCTACTACCAGCACCATAGCAAGGAAGGACACTATGCATCCTGGCCCTAGAGCTTCATTGGTTGTTATGGTGCAGGAGGCTGGCCTCATAGTACCCAGGCAAGGCAGGACGCCAATCGAAGCAAACTGCACCCCATGTTCACAACAACCCAGGGGAATCCAAATGGTATTACAGTTCAGAACAGGGGCAGACTGACCATTCGAGCACTCAGGCACTGCCCGAGGGCCCAGAGTTAGCAGGGGGCTCCATGAGATGCCCTTGGTACCTTTTCAGAGGCTTTTTTGGGTGTGGTTTGAGTGTGGGCAATGACACAGGGGCCCCATGATCCCCTATTGCCCGGAGGGCCCATGAGTTGTCAGTCCGCCCCTGGTTCAGAAATACTTATACAAATGTTTCTCCATCTATTAAACAAAAACCTGTGAATAAATCTAACGTGCACTCATCACTAAGTACACAATATGGGAAAAAATGTCTCTTATAAAGTCTCATAAATTATATTAATCCTCGTAATCTTCACATTCCGCCATGTGTGTACCATCAAACTTCTGTGACCCCCACCATCGTACTTATGCGCTCACCTCTATATCTGGAGTTGAGGTCACGAAACGTCTGCCCCACCACTCCTGTTGTCAGGGAATGGGAAGATCGCCTCGGCGATCGAATCTGCACATGCGTAGAATCCTGACAAGACATACAGGCAGGCAGGCACTAGGACCCAGGCGCGCCTGTCACCAATGACGGCGCCGGGCAGGCACTAGGACCCAGGAGCGCCTGTCAGGAGTTGGGCGGCCTATTTAAACCCAGCTCTTGCAATGCTCAAGTGCCGTATGGTCTTACCTGTTACCTGTGTTCCTGTTTGATCCAGTGTTCCTGAATACCTTGTTGCCGACCCAGCCTGTTCCTGATACTGCTGTCTTCTCCTGCTCTGATCCCTGGCTTGTCTGACCATTCTCCTGCTTAACCCTGCACGTTCTGATCTCCTGTTAACGAACCCGGCTTGTGACCAGTTTATTCCTCTGCCTGCTGACTTTGTACCACGCTGCCACCATTGTTACCGACCCAGCCTGCCTGACGCTGCTCTTGTGACCTCCTCACATCAGACTCTCACCTGCTATACACCTCCAACGGTGCTTCTACCACAGCTGGGTGAACTCAAGGGCCGCGACCTGGTCTCGGCCTGCTCCAAGTCCATCCCCACCATCAGGGGCCCTGGTGAACAAGCAGGTAGGGACTTAGATTCCGCGCCTTGGGGGAATCCGGTCTGTGGAGTGCTAGAGGCTACCGCTGTAGGATCCCTGACACCTGTGTTGTTTTTATTAAATGTGTCTTCTCATACATGCATTGGTGGTGATGTTTGATCTCCCGACAGTAATAGGCGTGAGGTCCCTTTAAGAACTAGAAACCCCCATAGTGTAATAAAGCCTAAAATCAAAGTACGCAAATATGTGGCCTCTTGGCAGGTTGCCTTGATGCCGAGAGGTACCAAAATGTGAAAAAACCTGCACCTTGCGCGCTCCCGGCATAATCACTACTTGCGATCGGGAGCTATCTAATCACGTGATGGCCAATCACGGCGGTCACATGATCATAAACCCCGTCCCACCTTCTGGCATCAGAAGCCCCTTAAAGGGCTGGGAGGCACCGACATTAAGGGGTTAAAAAGAATTGTGCTTTCGATAAATGAAAAACACTCTGGCTTATCAAAATGACATCAGGGCACCGGCTCCCGTGTCACATCCAGTTGAGGCTGTCACTCACATCACACGGTAACACCCCACGCGTATCTGCATGATCACATCACTTCCTCAGGGACAGTTCTGAAACACAACCTTGGATTAAAAATGAAAAAATGTGGCAAGACAGGCTGTGTCTTTTACACAAAACTGCCTGGGCACCACAAGCCAGTACCGCTATTTAAAGTGTTACTAAACCCACACAGTAGAATCAGTCTGTATATGTAGTAAAGCATGCTTGGGGTTAATCCTCTGCATTGTGTAAAATGGCTGTTTGATCCTGTCTTCTGTGCTGCTCCTCTTGTTCAAATGTTCACTCTGATAAGACAGACTGAACCTATAGCCCTTCTGCACATGCTCAGTTTAGTGTGTATTGCTAGAGAGGTTTTTTTTTTTACCTGGGAGAGTGCATGTGATCAGCACAGGGCCAATCAGCACTGTCAAGACAGTTGTCAAGGGTCGGGGGTTCTGCACCCTCCTATAGCACAAAGAAAACTCCTCCTATAAAGAAAGAACACTCCTCCTATAAGCTGTAACCAGTGCTCTGCTGAAGCACAAGACTGCTCTAACTGCTGATGAGAAAAGGTATTTAGCAGTTTATAATTACTAAAATAATTGCATTTCCATGTTCTGCACTGTTGAAGACCAGATATAGTGAATGCAGGGTCCTGGGAGACCAGATATAGTGAATGCAGGGTCTGGGGAGACCAGATATAGTGAATGCACGGTCCGGGGAGACCAGATATAGTGAATGCAGGGTCCGGGGAGACCAGATATAGTGAATGCAGGGTCCGGGGAGACCAGATATAGTGAATGCACGGTCCGGGGAGACCAGATATAGTGAATGCAGGGTCTGGGGAGACCAGATATAGTGAATGCGGGGTCTGGGGAGACAAGATATAGTGAATGCGGGGTCCGGGGAGACCAGATATAGTGAATGTGGGGTCTGGGGAGACCAGATATAGTGAATGCAGGGTCTGGGGAGACCGGATATAGTGAATGCAGGGTCCAGGGAGACCAGATATAGTGAATGCAGGGTCCGGGGAGAGTGGATATAGTGAATTGAGGGTCCGGGGAGACTAGATATAGTGAATGCAGAGTCCGGGGAGAGTGGATATAGTGAATGCAGGGTCCGGGGAGACTGGATATAGTGAATGCAGGGTCCGGGGAGACCGGATATAGTGAATGCGGGGTCCGGGGAGACTGGATATAGTGAATGCAGGGTCCGGGGAGACCAGATATAGTGAATGCAGGGTCCGGGGAGACCAGATATAGTGAACGCAGGGTCCGGGGAGACCAGATATAGTGAATGCAGGGTCCGGGGAGACCAGATATAGTGACTGCAGGGTCCGGGGAGACCAGATATAGTGAATGCAGGGTCCGGGTTTAGTAACACTTTAATTCATTTTTAATATTCAAAGAAAACTCCCCTATCTATGCATGTCTTCATGCTTTATTTTTTTGAGAAATCACTTCCCAACATTTCTGGCCCTGACCATCTTGATTAACCTCCCTAGCGGTATGATTATTTCATATTTTTGGTGCTGAAAGCGGTACCATTATTTTGCATGGAAATATGTAGTTTTTTTATTGTAGGCTGTAATTTTTAGGAATAACTCACTGAAATCTGTCTGAACAAGAGTCTAAATCATACATTTAATTCAATAATATAATCAAACCAAAAACACTGAAATGTGAAATATAGCGCCAAGTTCGCACATCGCTGAGCTTAGTCCGGAGGACACAGCGGGCGCCGGATCGCGGTGCTGCGCGCTCCCAAGGAGCGCGTACAAGCAGGGAGTAGGGAGGATGTCTATAAAAGGCCACCCACCCCTGCACTGCTCCCGTCCGGCCCATGTATATAAACGGCCAGATGGGAGCAGTGGTTAAGTTTGAAAACCCTCCCTCCCTTCCTGAAGACTCCTGGGAAGTAGGACATCATTTTGGCCTAGGCCAGAAAGCAGGAAGTATCTGAAATGTAAAAAAAAAGTTTTAAACAAGTAAATATAATATACAGTTGCAAGAAAAAGTATGTGAACCCCTTGGGATTACGTGGAGTTTTGCATGAATTGGGCATAAAATGTGCTCTGAACGTCATCTAAGTCACAACAATAGAAGAACACAGTCTGCTGAACATAATACTACACAAACATTAGATGTTGCCATGGTTTAATTGCACATAACATGTAAACATTCACAGTGCAGGGAGGAAAAAGTATGTGAGGCCCTAGCTTAATGACTTCTCCCAGAGCTAATTGGAGCCAGGCGTGAGCCAATCAGTGTGATGATATTGGATGTGTTGCTGACAGCTGTCCTGCCCTTTAAAAACACACACCTGTTTTGGTGTACCTTCCGATCAATTTACTAATTCTAGCAGTGTAAGGATTAAAAATAGTTCATATTGATTGAGAGAGTGTTCCGCTCAGGGGCGGACTGACCATTTGGAAACTCAGGCACTGCCCGAGGGCCCGGGGTCAGTAGGGGGCCCCATGAGATGCCCCTGGTACCTTTTTATAGGCTTTTTTGAGTTTGGGCAAGGACACAGGGGCCCCATGATTCCCTATTGCCCAGGGGCCCCATGAGTTGTCAGTCCGCCCCTGGTTCCGCTTTAAGGATTGGTTTTACATTTTGTGTGGAATATAACTGGAAGCACTGTAGCAAAGCAGAAAGTGATGAAGGTCCAATGACAGTGTCAGTTTAACTGCATTTATATTACATAATAATAACTATAATAACGAATAGAAATAGTTGGTGCGGCATCTGTGACCTTGTCTCTAAAGTGTTGTGTCTCATTTGTGTGTGGTAGTCAGAACGTTCGCTATGTCTGAGCTCCAGAGAACATTGCAAGGTTATTGCTATTGGTTTCTACCTAATAAGATTGGCTGCGGCTTCCTGAGTCAGTCCAGTGCTGTCAAATGATAAAAGGAAATGTAAACCAGACTCTGAAATCTCATAGAAACATCAACAGGATACTATCATTTCAAAGGTTTTAAACCTGCACCTTTCATTAAAGCTGACATTTAGGCATGAACTATTTCACATAGTTACAATGGTCCTGCTTGGACCAATGAATGTACAGCTGTGCTCGAAAGTTTGCATCCCCTTGGAGAATCGATAATATACAGGATGTGCCATTTTAAAAGAAAACATGAGTGAGCCGGAAAAATCCATTTCTTTTATTTCTTACGGGATTCATATTCAACTGTCGGTCATACAAGAATGGCCCAATCAAAAAACAAGACATGGCAACAAGGGAACCAGTGAAATGCCCCCTGTTCAAAAGTCTGCATCCCCTTGGTTCTTAACCACTTCCCGTCTGGCCCATGTATATAAACGGCTGGATGGGAGCAGGTGGCCGTTTATAAATGTCCTCCCACTTCTCTGCCTGTGCGCGCTCCCTCCATGATCCGGTCCCCAGTGCGTCCTCTGGACATAGCGGAACACCGATCCCTGTACGCACCCTCTGTGTGAGGTTCCGATCATGTGATCACTGATTGGCCAATCAGAGATCACATGAATAGTAGTAAGCAAGATATCACTTCTGACATCAGTGCTTACTACTAGTGAAATCTGTGAATGATCACAGAGATCACATGGTACAGGGCTATTCACAACAGCCTTGTACCACGTGACAAGCTGTGACCAATCACAGCTCACACAGTATTTCTCAATGGCTGTAAGAATGCAGCCAGAGAGAAGGAGAAATGTATTTATTTTATTTATTTATTTATTTCAGGTACTTATATAGCGCCGTCCATTTATGCAGTGCTTTACACATATATATATTGTACATTCACATCAGTCCCTAACCCTCAAGGGGCGTACAATCTAAGGTCCCTAACTCACATTCATACATACACATACTAGGGCCAATTTAGACAGGATCCAATCAGGGGCGGTCTGACAACTCATGGGGCCCCCGGGCAATAGGGGATCATGGGGCCCCTGTGTCCTTGCCAAAACTCAAAAAAAGCCTATGAAAAAGGTACCAGGGGCATCTCATGGGGCCCTCTACTGACCCTGGGCCCTCCCTGAGTTTCCAAATGGTCAGTCCACCCCTGGATCCAATGAACGTACCAGCATGTCTTTGGGGTGTGGGAGGAAAGCAGAGTACCCAGTGAAAACCCATGCAGGCACAGGGAGAACATGCAAACTCCAGGCAGGTGGTGCCATGGCTGGGATCTGAACCGATGACCCAAGTGCTGCCAGATGGAAGTGCTAACCATTTAGCCACTGTGCTGCCCCCATATGATTGCTTTTATAGCCTTTATGGGTGTAAAAGCAATCAGTACAAAAAAAATCTTCATCACCCCCCACAAGTAGTACAGTGTCACTATGGTGACACTGTACTGCTAGGCTGACGGTGTGTTAAAAAAAAAAACATAAATAATAATATAAAATAATAAAATAAAAATGTCCAAAAAATGTTTGAAAAACTATAATTTTTGGTTATAAACTAATTTGGGTTATTTTTTATTACTAAAAAGATAGCTGAATACATTTTGGCCAAGATTTATGAAGAAAGATTATTTATTTGCGAAATTTTATAAGAAAAATACTTTTTTTTCAAAATATTTGGACTTTTTCATTTATATAGCAAAAAAATAAAAATCCCAGTGGTGATTAAATACCACCAAAATAAAGTTTTATCTGTCTCAAAAAAATGCTAAAAAATTCATATGGGTACAGTGTTGCATGACTGCGCAGTTGTCATTCAAAGTGTGACAGCGCTGAAAGCTGAAAATGGGCCTGGACAGGAAGGGGGTAAAAATGCCCGGACTGGAAGTGGTTAATCCAGCGGTGCCCGTAGCAAAAAAAAAAAAATAGAAGAGGGCAGATATGACTAGGTGAAGAGGGTAGGAAAGGCAGTAAGGGTTAAGTAAAGGTGGGAAGGTTGTAAAACATGTAGGTTACCTGATTGGTGATGGGTACTGTGGGGTGGGGTCTTCAGAACCTTTGGGAGTGGTGGAGGGTCGGACGATCCAGTGCAGGAGTGGCAGCAGAAGAGGAAACTTCCCTCCCTTGGAGTTGTTTGGGTCTTTCAGTTCCTGGTTTGTTTTGGGTTTGGGGGCAGTTGTTGGTCTTTGGAGGTGGAAAATAATTTGAAGCTAAAGCGCATGGTTGGGACCCATCGGTGGCATGGTGTGCCCAGTGCATTCTGGTTAACCGAGGTTTAATTAACTGGAAGGTGGAGGTTCTGCACTGTGGATGGTGTGTTTTGTCTCTGAGCCGGTGCGTTGCCGTTGGCGGCTTACTATTAATATTATGGTTAAGGTTCCACAGGGGGATATCAGTATTGTTTGGTGCCTTCTAAGACCAACAACTTCTTCTGTATATTTCTGTTTTAAGGAATGTTTTTGTGTTATTGAAGATGAATTGTTAATAAATCAAATTCAAACTACTCACTCTGACCTACAAAGCCATTCACAACACTGCCCCTACCTACCTCACCAACCTGATTCCCAGGTATCACCCCACCTGTACCCTTCGCTCTTTCTATCTTGCCCCCTGGTCTCCTCCTCCCACGCACGTCTGCAAGACTTCTCCAGGTCCTCCCCCATCCTCTGGAACTCACTACCCCAATCCATCAGACTGTCACCTTCCCTCCTCACCTTCAGGCGCTCCCTGAAAACCCACCTCTTCAGGGAAGCCTACCCCACCCTCACCTAACTGCCGTTCTCCTTCATTCCTCCTACCACTCCATCCCTCACAGCCACTTCCTCCTGTACCACTACCCCCTCCCTCCTAGATAGTAAGCTCAAAAGAGTAGGGCCCTCTAACCCCTCGTGTGCTGTTTGTGGTTGCTGTACTGTTTCATGTATTGTCCCCCCCTCTATTGTACAGCGCTAAGCAAACCCTTTGGCGCTATATAAACTTGATGTAATGTAATGTAATATTGTTATGTGAGAGTTGAGGGGAGGGGGGATATCAAGTGAAAGAGAGAGAGTTGTATAGGGGATGGTTCAGTACAGGGGTGAACTGACAACTTATGGGGCCCCTGGGCAATAGGGGATCATGGGGCCCCTGTGTCCTCGCCCACACCCAAAAAAGCCTATGAAAAAGCCAATGAAAGGTACCAGGGGCATCTCATGAGGTCCCCTACTGACCCCGGCCCCTCGGGCAGTGCCTGTGTGCTCAAATGGTCAGTCCACCCCTGGTTCTGTAGCTATGGTCTTAACTAGCACATCTCTTCTACACTAGTCATGTGTATTGCTTCCTTTAGCATCAATGACAGTGCGCTGTCTTTGGTAATAGTTGTCTATGAGGCCCCAAATTCTTGCAGGTGGTATAGCTGCCCAATCATCTTGGCCAAACCTCTACAGATTTTGCAAAGTCTTAGGTCGTCTCGCATAAACCACACATTTGATTTCTCTCGAGAGTGATATTAAGGTCAGGAGACTGTGATGGCCACTCCTGAACCTTCACCTTTCTGCTGCAACCACTGGAGAGTCAACTTGGCCTTGTGCATTGGGTCATTGTTGTGCTGGAAAGTACAAGAGCGTCCCATGCACAGCTTTCATGCAGAAGAATGCAAATTGTCTGCTAGTATTTTCTGATAACATGCTGCATTCATCTTGCTATCAATTTTCACAAGATTCCCTGCACCTTTAGAGTTCACACCCACCAAAAACATCAGTGAGCCACCACCATGCTTCACAGTGGGGATGGTATTCTTATTGATATAGACCTTGTTGACTCCTCTCCAAACATACCGCTTATGGTTGTGACCATAAAGCTCTATTTTGGTCTCATCACTCCAGATTACAATGTGCCAGAAGCTGTGAGGTGTGCCAACGTGTTGTCGGGCATATTGTACCCAGGCTCTTTTTTGTGGCTTTGGTGCGGTAAAGGCTTCTTTCTTGCAACTTGACCATGCAGCTCATTGTTGTTCAAGTATCGTCGTATTCTGCTCCTTGAAACAACCGCACCATCTTTTTTCAGAGCAGCCTGTATTTCTCCTGAGGTTGCCTGTGGGTTTTTCTTTGTATCCCGAACAATTCTTCTGGCAGTTACGGCTGCAATCTTTCTTGGTCTACCTGACCTTGGCTTGGTCTCAAGAGATCCCTGAATTTTCCACTTCTTAATAAGTCATTGAACAGTACTGACTGGCATATTCAAGGCTTTTATATCCTTTTCCATCTTTTTAAAGTTTCATTACCTTGTTATGCAGGTCTTTTGACTGTTTTTTGCTCCCCATGGCTCAGTATCTAACCTGCTCAGTGCATCCACATGAGAGCTAACAAACTCATTGACTATTTATACACTGACACTAATTGCAATTTAAAAAGCTACAAATGTGGGAAATTAACCTCTCCAAAACCGAGTTTCTTGTCTTCCCCCCAGCCCGGACACCACCCCCCATTGACTTCTCCGTCACATCCAACAACGCTACCATCAAACCCACCCTGCAGGCCAGAGTACTTGGTGTCATTCTGGACTCCAACCTATCCTTCCAGCCCCAAGTCCAATCTTTAACAAACTCGTGCAGACTCCACCTCCGCAACATCGCCAAAATATGCACGTTCCTAACCCCAGAAACCACTAAACAGCTCATCCACTCCCTCATCATATCACGACTCGACTACTGCAACTCCCTCCTCACTGGCCTGCCTCGCCGCTGGCTATCCCCGCTTCAGTCCATCCTGAATACGGCTGCCAGACTCATTCACCTTTCCAACCGCTCCGTCTCCGCCACCCCCACCCCCCTCTGCCTATCCCTCCACTGGCTTCCGATTGCACAACGGATCAAATTCAAAATCCTAACACTGACGTACAAAGCCGTCCACCATACTGCCCCGAACTACCTCACCGACCTAATATCCAAGTACCGCCCAGCACGCACACTCCGCTCCTCACAAGACCTCCTTCTCTCTAGTTCCCTGGTCTCCTCCTCCCATGCCCGCCTCCAGGACTTCTCCAGGGTGTCACCCATCCTCTGGAACTCCCTGTCCCAACCCATCAGATTATCACCTACTCTCCTCTCCTTTAGGCGCACCCTGAAAACCCACCTCTTCAGGGAAGCCTACCCCACCCCCTGCTAACCTGCCGACCTCCTCCACTCTTCCTACCACCCCATCCCCCACAGCTATCTCCTCCTGTACCACCATCCCCACCCTCCTAGATTGTAAGCTCGAAAGAGCAGGGCCCTCGATCCCCTCATGTTTTGCATTGTATTGGTATTGTTCTGTCACATGTTCTGTCCCCCTTTGTAATGTACAGCGCTGAGCGAACTATTGGCACTTTATAAATACTGTATAATAATAATAATAATAATAATATAATAATAATAAATATTGCAATTTTAACCCATGTGTGTGTCACCTTGTGTGTCTGTACCAAGGTCAAACATTCCAGGGGATGGAAACTTTTGATCATGGCCAATTGGGTGATTTCTGGTATCATGATTTTAAAAGCAGCCAAACAAATATGTGATAGAAAATGGCTTCATATTATTATTACTATACAGGATTTATATAACGCCAACAGTTTGCTGAGCACTTTACAATGAGAGGGCAGACAGTACAATTACAATACAGTAGGAAACAGAGGACCCTGCTCGTTAGAGCTTACAATCTAAAATATGATCACTATCCCTAAGTAAAAGACAGTTTTCTGGCATGATCAGTCATATTTTCAATATCAATTGCCAAAATTTCACGATTTCTGTCAGGTTATGTAAACTTTTGAGCACAACTGTATGTACAGTTGCAAGAAAAAGTATGTGAACCCCTTGGGATTACGTGGAGTTTTGCATGAATTGGGCATAAAATGTGCTCTGAACGTCATCTAAGTCACAACAATAGAAGAACACAGTCTGCTGAACATAATACTACACAAACATTAGATGTTGCCATGGTTTAATTGCACATAACATGTAAACATTCACAGTGCAGGGAGGAAAAAGTATGTGAGGCCCTAGCTTAATGACTTCTCCCAGAGCTAATTGGAGCCAGGAGTGAGCCAACCTTGACTCCAATCAGTGTGATGATATTGGATGTTTTGCTGACAGCTGTCCTGCCCTTAAAAACACACACCTGTTTTGGGTTTACTGGTTTCAAGAAGCACTGTCTGATGTGAACCATGCCTCGCAGAAAAGAGCTCTCAGAAGACCTACGATCAAGAATTGTTGACTTGCATGAAGCTGGAAAGGGTTACAAAAGTATCTCCAAAAGCCTTGATGTTCATGTGTCCACGGTAAGACAGACTGTCTACAAATGGAGAAAGTTTAGCACTGTTGCTACTCTCCCTAGGCGAGGTCGTCCTGTAAAAATGACTGCAAGAGCACAGCGCAGAATACTGCATGAGGTAAAGAAGAATCCCAGAGTTTCAGCTAAAGACCTACAGAAATCTCTGGCACATGCTAACATTTTTGTTGACACATCTACAATAAGGAAAACATTAAACAAGAATGGAGTACATGGGAGGACACCACGGAGGAAGCCATTATTTATTTGTTATAGGTACTTATATAGCGACGTCAATTTACACAGCTCTTTACATTCCTTGCTATGGTGCTGGTAGCAGTGGTGTATTTAAGTTTTGTGCTGCCCTAGGCAACACAAAAATTGGCACCCCCCAGAAAGAGCATGACATTAACCAAGAACACCCCTGCCCTCCACCTGAGCCTTCCAATACCACTGCCCCCCATACACCAGCCACCATCCCCCATGGTGAGAGAGAGAAAGACACTCACCTTCACAGCTCTGGAAATCCCCAGGACATCCCCAGGAACGAGAGTCAGTCTCTGCATACACTGTCATGAAACCCACAGCATCTCTCGAAACCCACCAGGTCGCCATGCCGTGTGTGTCCCTTCTTCCATCCCTACTTCCAAGGAGCAGTGCTGCCCCCCTTGAAAAATGCCGTCCGAGGCAAATGCCTTGTTTGCCTTGTGGTAAATACACCCCTGGCTGGTAGTAGGGCCACCTCCAGGATTTAGGAGAGGATGGAAACCTGCCTCCGTCCAAACCTGCTCCACCTCCTGCCCTCTGATAGTTTGCTGGAGCTGTTAGATGGAATTCTGATTGGAAGATGGCATTCTGTGATGGGGGGGCTCTGATGTGATGAGGTGATTAATTCATTTTCTAGCAAAAAGATGCTGATTTTAACATGTTTCCCAAAAAATTCTAGCACTATCAATTTAATATTTATTACAGGTATTTATATAGAGCTGTCGATTTACGCAGCGCTTTACATATATATTGTACATTCACATCAGTCCCTAACCCTCAAGGGGCGTACAATCTAAGGTCCCTAACTTACATTCATACATACACATACTAGGGCCACTTTAGACAGGAGCCAATTAAACTACCAGCATGTCTTTGGAGTGTGGAAGGAAACCCACGAAGGCACAGGGAGAACATACAAACTCCAGTGGTGCCATGGTTGGGATTTGACCCTAGTACTGCCTGGCGGAAGTGCTAACCATTTAGCCACTGTGCTGCCCCAATTTACATATATATTGTACATTCACATCAGTCCCTAACCCTCAAGGGGCGTACAATCTAAAGTCCCTAACTTACATTCATACATACACATACTAGGGACAATTTAGCCAGGATCCAATTAACCTCCCAGCATGTCTTTGGAGTAAATATAATGTTTGCTTTTGGGTTTAATACTGCTTTAGGACATTCATACAAACAGGTCCCAGACTTTGTATCTTCTCATCTCATTCCATAAGATAAGAATAGCGGCATTGTATCTGGTACGTTATGATGAACTTCAAAGATTTGTTTGATTTGATTCAGCCGTTCTATATATGTATTTCTACTCCTATACATGTAGCGTTATGGGTCACTGATCTTGCTATAAGCAATCACAATGAATTAACATTCTATTACATCCACTTTGTTAGAGAATGATAGAATGACCCAACTACGGGAACTCTTCCCAAACCTCACGTTCCCACATCCTCGAGAATCTGCTAATTAACGTCCTACCATGTCATCATCACCAGAAGATGCTGTATCTTTTCTCTATGCTTACATCAGGATGCTAAATTAGATCCAACATTATGACCTTTATCGAGCTGTGGGAAAGGATAACTGTCTGTGTTACAGTCTGCAGCCAATCAGAGTCAGATTGGAGAAATTACAAATGGAATTATCCACATTAACACAAATGTTATTCCATTAAAGCTCCAGACTCTCCCAACAAAATAAAAAGTCAGCAGCTACAAATACTGTAGTTGCTGACTTTTAATATAAGGACACTTACCTGTCCATAGGTCCAGCGATGTCCTCACCTGAGCTGATTCTTCATTTGGGAAATCTATCTGCAGGCAGGGTGGGGTGCTATCATACTCTGACTATTCCATTTTGTAGACGGAACACAGCCTGTCCATGGCAGTTAGGGGTACCTTTGCCAGAGGCATGCTCACCAATACCTGGGACATTATGGCAGTCTCCTGACCAGGAGATGAACTGACACTGCACGTAGTATAAAGCCTTATTTCTCTCTACTTAGAGCTGTCCCATTGCTCTACTCACAGTGTGTTACATGAGGTTGGCTCTGAGGAAGAGGCTAAGTCCTCGAAACTCATTAGCTTGTTGGAAGTCCAGGGTTCCAATTGTGGATTTGTATGCAGTGTGGATTGGAGACCATTGTTCAGTGTGATATGCCTTTGACCTATATGTCAATCGTGAGTACTTTTTATTCTTTCAATAAATATTTTTTACGATAATGCACTAGGCCGGTACGCCCCCTGTTTGTCTTCATTGTATCCAGTGATATTGGACTACCTCGGTCCGTTGAGGGCAGCAAGGACTGCATTTTCCAGGACATCTGAGATGTAACCATAGCCCTAGCCGAGTCCATCCCCAAGTGCAGGAGTACAGAGTTTGCTGTGTTTTGTTACATGTGTTGTATTTGCGGTGGTGGGACCAGGGGCGGACTGACAACTCATGGGGCCCCCGGGCAATAGGGGATCATGGGGCCCCTGTGTCCTTGCCCAAACTCAAAAGAGCCTATGAAAAAGGTACCAGGGGCATCTCATGGGGCCCCCTACTGACCCCGGGCCCTCGGGCAGCGCCTGAGTTTCCAAATGGTCAGCCCGCCCCTGGGTGGGATGAATCACGCCAATCCACCAACCACCTCAGTAACAGAGTGAAATCTTGCCAGACACCTAGCATGTGTACTTTGGTAACTCCTTCTGTCCCGTACATATTAGTCAGGATAAGGTTCTCTGGAATGCTAATCTGTTCCTGTTTATGGGAGACCGACCGCTAGGGAGGGAGCCTAACTGGTGCTCCTCACTACCAGAGGACACCCCACCTTCTCAGGTACCACACCTCAACTGGTTGCCTGAGACTCTGCGTTTTGACTTGGTTGGTATTAGCAATGACTTTGTTCTTAATCAAAGTGCAGCTTGCTTGTACTGTAGTACCATGTACATCATACCCGTTAGTGCTATTACAGGCCCAGGTTCTGTGTAGATGCCGCCCCATTATGCGCAACTTTAGAAATAACTTCAGACCAGGCTCAGGAAAAGGTTAAAAGTCTTTATTCTTCTTTTTCACAAACATGGCACAGGAAAATTTACAAAAAGTTCCTTGCATCCCTGACTAACTATGAATCGGCCCAGGCATACCTTGCAACAAAGTTAGAGTCCATGCATGGTGCCGGATTCATCATCAGAGACATGGTCCATGACTGGTGGCATCCCAGGACTCTCGGTACAGTTAATCTTCTCTTGTAGTTGCGATCAGCAGCAGTACAGATCTTAGCCTCCAGTCAACCAGTTCACAGCAGTTTCATAACCAACTCTCAGGCCTCAGCCTTCCCCTAATTTATACCACAGGTAGGCCTGCTGAAACCCAAAGAGCCTGCAAACTGGTGACCAAGAGTTGACCTTTACCCAACCCAGCCTGGACCAGTATCTATCTCACTTAACCACTTGCCCTCCTGAGGATTTACCCCCCTTAATGATCAGGCCTCTTTTTGCTACTCGGCGCTGCACTAATTCAACTGATAATTGCGCGGTCATGCAATGCTGCACCCAAACAAAATTTATGTCCTTTTTTCACACAAATAGAGCTTTCTTTCAGTGGTATTTGATCACCTGTGCGATTTTTTATTTTTCACGCTATAAACAAAAAAAGATCAAAAATTTTGAAGAAAAACGATATTTTTTACTTTCAGCTATAAAAAATATATAGTAAACTCAAAGTTGGTTATAAATTTAGGCCAAAATGTATTCTGCTACATGTTTTTGGTAAAAAAAATCCCAATAAGTGTATATTGATTGCTTTGTGTGAAAGTTATAGCGTCTACAAACTATGGGATAGATACTGCAATTTACGCCATTTTTTTGCTATACAGCGCTGCGCTAGTTTAACGGACAATTGCGCGGTCATGCAATACGGTACATAAATGAAATTTACATCTTTTTTTCCCACAAATTGAGCTTTCTTTCGGGGGTATTTGATCGCGTGTGCGTATTTAATTTTTTGCGCTATAAAAAAAAATTGACAATTTTGAGGAAAAAAAACAATATTTTGGACTTTTTGCTATAAAACATGTCCAGTAAAAAAAATTTAAAAATCAAATTTTGTCATAAATTTCTGCCAAAATGCATTTTGCGACATGTCTTTGCTACAAAAAACCCCAATACGTGTAAATTAATTGGTTTATGTGAAAGTTTTAGCGTTTACAAATGGCGGGATAGATACTGGGATTTTTTTTTATACTAATAATGGTGGCGATCAGCGACTTATGGCGGGACTGCGGCGGACATTCTGACACTGGGGGGGAGCTGACTTGGGGTCACTGACATCCCCAGTGACACCAATACAGTGATCAGTGCAAAAAAAAAACACTGACACTGTACTAATGGCACTGGGGAGGAAGGGGTTATTATTCAGTGAAAGGGTTAACTGTGTGAGGGGAGTGTTTTACTAGGGGGCGGGGGTGTGTACTGCAGGGAACACTGCTGATCGGGACAGATAAACTCTTCTGTCCCGATCAGCATGTCAGGAGCTGTCAGGGAACTGACAGAAAGCACAGCTACTGCAGCCCTGCTCTCTGTCACTGATTGCCGCCGATCGCTGGGACATTATTTATTATTTACTATTATTATTATTATACAGTATTTATAAAGCACCAATAGTTCGCTGAGCGCTGTACATTACAAAGGAGGACAGAACATGTGACAGAACAATACCAATACAATGCAAAACATGAGGGGATCGAGGGCCCTGCTCTTTCGAGCTTACAATCTAGGAGGGAGGGGATGGTGGCACAGGAGGAGATAGCTGTGGGGGATGGAGTGGTAGGAAGAATGGAGGAGGTCGGCAAGTTAGCAGAGGGTGGGGTAGGCTTCCCTGAAGAGATGGGTTTTCAGGGTGCGCCTAAAGGAGAGGAGAGTAGGTGATAATCTGATGGGTTGGGGCAGGGAGTTCCAGAGTATGGGTGACACCCTGGAGAAGTCCTGGAGGAGGGCAAGGGAGGAGGAGACCAGGGAACTAGAGAGAAGGAGGTCTTGTGAGGAGCGGAGTGTGCGTGTTGGGTAGAGATGAGCGAATTATTCAAAAATTCGATTCGGCTGATTCGCCGAATTTGCGGGAGAAATTCGATTCGATGTGAATTTATTCGCCGCGAATTTAACTTATTAAAAGGGTTTCTAGGCTTCAGAGAGCCTTTATATTAGTGCAGAACACTGTACCTTTAATTTAAATGCCCTTGGAGTCTGCTGGGGAAGAGAAATAATACTGTCAGTCAGTATGACATGCAGATGAGTGCCGTCGATCTTAGAATCACCGCACACTTCACTCATTTGGGCAGTCACGGGGCACGATGAAGAAGAAGAAGAATGAAAAGAAGAAGAAGAAGAATGAAAAGAAGAATGAAAAGAAGAAGAAGTAGAATGAAAAGAAGAAGAAGAAGAAGAATGAAAAGAAGAATGAAAAGAAGAAGAAGAATGAAAAGAAGAATGAAAAGAAGAAAAAGAAGAATGAAAAGAAGAATGAGAAGAATGAAAAGAAGAATGAAAAGAAGAAGAAGAATGAAAAGAAGAAGAAGAAGAATGAAAAGAAGAATGAAAAGAAGCAGAAGAAGAATGAAAAGAAGAAGAAGAATGAAAAGAAGGAGAAGAAGAATGAAAAGAAGAAGAAGAAGAATGAAAATAAGAATGAAAAGAAGAAGAATGAAAAGAAGAAGAAGAATGAAAAGAATGAGAAGAAGAATGAGAAGAAGAATGAAAAGAAGAATGAAAAGAAGAATGAAAAGAAGAATGAGAAGAATGAAAAGAAGAAGAAGAATGAAAAGAAGAATGAAAAGAAGAAGAAGAAGAATGAAAAGAAGAAGAAGAAGAATGAAAAGAAGAATGAGAAGAAGAATGAAAAGAAGAATGAAAAGAAGAAGAAGAAGAATGAAAAGAAGAAGAAGAAGAATGAAAAGAAGAATGAAAAGAAGAAGAAGAAGAATGAAAAGAAGAATGAGAAGAAGAATGAGAAGAAGAATGAAAAGAAGAAGAATGAGAAGAAGAAGAAGAATGAAAAGAAGAAGAAGAAGAATGAAAAGAAGAAGAAGAATGAAAAGAAGAAGAAGAAGAATGAAAAGAATGAGAAGAAGAATGAAAAGAAGAATGAGAAGAAGAATGAAAAGAAGAAGAATGAGAAGAAGAATGAAAAGAAGAAGAAGAATGAAAAGAAGAATGAAAAGAAGAAGAAGAAGAATGAAAAGAAGAATGAAAAGAAAAATGAAAAGAAGAAGAATGAAAAGAAGAAGAAGAAGAATGAAAAGAAGAATGAAAAGAAGAATGAAAAGAAGAAGAAGAATGAAAAGAAGAATGAGAAGAATGAAAAGAAGAATGAGAAGAATGAAAAGAAGAAGAAGAAGAATGAGAAGAATGAAAAGAAGAATGAAGAGAAGAATGAAAAGAAGAATGAAAAGAAGAAGAAGAAGAATGAAAAGAAGAATGAAAAGAAGAAGAAGAATGAAAAGAAGAAGAAGAAGAAGAATGAAAAGAAGAATGAAAAGAAGAATGAGAAGAATGAAAAGAAGAAGAAGAATGAAAAGAAGAATGAAAAGAAGAATGAAAAGAAGAAGAAGAAGAAGAATGAAAAGAAGAATGAGAAGAATGAAAAGAAGAATGAAAAGAAGAATGAAAAGAAGAAGAAGAAGAAGAAGAAGAAGAAGAAGAATAATGAAAAGAAGAAGAAGAATGAAAAGAAGAATGAAAAGAAGAAGAAGAATGAAAAGAAGAATGAAAAGAAGAAGAAGAAGAAGAATGAAAAGAATGAGAAGAAGAATGAGAAGAATGAAAAGAAGAATGAGAAGAATGAAAAGAAGAATGAGAAGAAGAATGAAAAGAAGAAGAAGAATGAAAAGAAGAATGAAAAGAAGAAGAAGAAGAATGAAAAGAAGAAGAAGAAGAATGAAAAGAAGAATGAAATGAAGAATGAGAAGAATGAAAAGAAGAATGAGAAGAATGAAAAGAAGAATGAAAAGAAGAAGAATGAAAAGAAGAATGAGAAGAATGAAAAGAAGAATGAAAAGAAGAAGAAGAAGAATGAAAAGAAGAAGAAGAAGAAGAATGAAAAGAAGAATGAAAAGAAGAAGAAGAAGAATGAAAAGAAGAATGAGAAGAATGAAAAGAAGAATGAAAAGAAGAAGAAGAAGAATGAAAAGAAGAATGAAAAGAAGAAGAAGAAGAATGAAAAGAAGAATGAAAAGAAGAAGAAGAATAAAAAGAAGAAGAAGAAGAATGAAAAGAAGAATGAAAAGAAGAAGAAGAATGAAAAGAAGAAGAAGAAGAATGAAAAGAAGAATGAGAAGAAGAATGAAAAGAAGAATGAAAAGAATGAAAAGAAGAAGAATGAAAAGAAGAAGAATGAAAAGAAGAATGAGAAGAATGAAAAGAAGAATGAAAAGAAGAAGAAGAATTAAAAGAAGAAGAAGAAGAATGAAAAGAAGAATGAAAAGAAGAAGAAGAAGAATGAAAAGAAGAATGAAAAGAAGAAGAAGAAGTATGAAAAGAAGAATGAAAAGAAGAAGAAGAAGAATGAAAAGAAGAATGAAAAGAAGAAGAAGAAGAATGAAAAGAAGAATGAGAAGAAGAATGAAAAGAAGAATGAAAAGAAGAAGAAGAAGAATGAAAAGAAGAAGAAGAATGAAAAGAAGAATGACAAGAAGAAGAATGAAAAGAAGAATGAAAAGAAGAAGAAGAAGAATGAAAAGAAGAAGAAGAAGAATGAAAAGAAGAATGAAAAGAAGAATGAGAAGAATGAAAAGAAGAATGAGAAGAATGAAAAGAAGAATGAAAAGAAGAAGAATGAAAAGAAGAATGAGAAGAATGAAAAGAAGAATGAAAAGAAGAAGAAGAAGAATGAAAAGAAGAAGAAGAAGAAGAATGAAAAGAAGAATGAAAAGAAGAAGAAGAAGAATGAAAAGAAGAATGAGAAGAATGAAAAGAAGAATGAAAAGAAGAAGAAGAATGAAAAGAAGAATGAAAAGAAGAAGAAGAAGAATGAAAAGAAGAATGAAAAGAAGAAGAAGAAGAATGAAAAGAAGAAGAAGAAGAATGAAAAGAAGAATGAAAAGAAGAAGAAGAATGAAAAGAAGAAGAAGAAGAATGAAAAGAAGAATGAGAAGAAGAATGAAAAGAAGAATGAAAAGAATGAAAAGAAGAAGAATGAAAAGAAGAAGAATGAAAAGAAGAATGAAAAGAAGAATGAGAAGAATGAAAAGAAGAATGAAAAGAAGAAGAAGAATGAAAAGAAGAAGAAGAAGAATGAAAAGAAGAATGAAAAGAAGAAGAAGAAGAATGAAAAGAAGAATGAAAAGAAGAAGAAGAAGAATGAAAAGAAGAATGAAAAGAAGAAGAAGAAGAATGAAAAGAAGAATGAGAAGAAGAATGAAAAGAAGAATGAAAAGAAGAAGAAGAAGAATGAAAAGAAGAAGAAGAAGAATGAAAAGAAGAATGACAAGAAGAAGAATGAAAAGAAGAATGAAAAGAAGAAGAAGAAGAATGAAAAGAAGAAGAAGAAGAACAATGAAAAGAAGAATGAAAAGAAGAAGAATGAAAAGAAGAATGAGAAGAATGAAAAGAAGAATGAAAAGAAGAAGAAGAAGAAGAATGAGAAGAAGAATGAAAAGAAGAATGAAAAGAAGAATGAGAAGAATGAAAAGAAGAATGAGAAGAATGAAAAGAAGAAGAATGAAAAGAAGAAGAAGAATGAAAAGAAGAATGAAAAGAAGAATGAGAAGAATGAAAAGAAGAATGAAAAGAAGAAGAAGAATGAAAAGAAGAAGAATGAAAAGAAGAATGAAAAGAAGAAGAAGAAGAATGAAAAGAAGAAGAAGAAGAGAATGAAAAGAAGAAGAAGGAAAAGAAGAATGAAAAAAAGAAGAATGAAAAGAAGAAGAAGAATGAAAAGAAGAAGAAGAAGAATGAAAAGAAGAAGAATGAAAAGAAGAAGAAGAAGAATGAAAAGAAGAATGAAAAGAAGAAGAAGAAGAATGAAAAGAAGAATGAAAAGAAGAAGAAGAAGAAGAATGAAAAGAAGAAGAAGAATGAAAAGAAGAATGAGAAGAAGAATGAAAAGAAGAATGAAAAGAAGAAGAAGAAGAATGAAAAGAAGAAGAAGAAGAATGAAAAGAAGAATGACAAGAAGAAGAATGAAAAGAAGAATGAAAAGAAGAAGAAGAAGAATGAAAAGAAGAAGAAGAAGAACAATGAAAAGAAGAATGAAAAGAAGAAGAATGAAAAGAAGAATGAGAAGAATGAAAAGAAGAATGAAAAGAAGAAGAAGAAGAAGAATGAGAAGAAGAATGAAAAGAAGAATGAAAAGAAGAATGAGAAGAATGAAAAGAAGAATGAGAAGAATGAAAAGAAGAAGAATGAAAAGAAGAAGAAGAATGAAAAGAAGAATGAAAAGAAGAATGAGAAGAATGAAAAGAAGAATGAAAAGAAGAAGAAGAATGAAAAGAAGAATGAAAAGAAGAAGAAGAAGAATGAAAAGAAGAAGAAGAAGAGAATGAAAAGAAGAAGAAGGAAAAGAAGAATGAAAAAAAGAAGAATGAAAAGAAGAAGAAGAATGAAAAGAAGAAGAAGAAGAATGAAAAGAAGAAGAATGAAAAGAAGAAGAAGAAGAATGAAAAGAAGAATGAAAAGAAGAAGAAGAAGAATGAAAAGAAGAATGAAAAGAAGAAGAAGAAGAAGAATGAAAAGAAGAAGAAGAATGAAAAGAAGAAGTATTCCAGTACAGCAAAAAGTGTATCTGCAGAGAGCTCCGCTATTTCTGACAGTTCTCTGACAGTTCCTTCACATTTACAGCGGTTGAAACATTGTATCTATTCATTTCCGAATAAAAACATCTGTATCCTAAATGGAAACAAATAGATACAATGTTTCAACCGCTGTAAATGAACTGTCAGAACTGTCAGAAATAGCGGAGCTCTCTGCAGTGACACTTTTGCCGGCTGATCGGGAAAAATTCGATTCGTGCACCCGAAGTTTGCTAAAATTCGGATTCGATGCGAATCGAATTTTTCCTTATATTCGAAACGAATTCCACTTCGCCTGGTTCGATTCGCTCATCTCTAGTGTTGGGTGGTACTTGGATATTAGGTCAGTGATGTAGTTCGGGGCAGTATGGTGGACAGCTTTGTACGTCAGTGTTAGGATTTTGAATTTGATCCGTTGCGCAATCGGAAGCCAGTGGAGGGATTGGCAGAGGGGGGTGGTGGAGATGGAGCAGTTAGAAAGGTGAATGAGTCTGGCAGCCGTATTCAGGATCGACTGAAGCGGGGATAGCCAGCGGCGAGGCAGGCCAGTGAGGAGGGAGTTGCAGTAGTCGAGTTGTGATATGATGAGGGAGTGGTTTCTGGGGTTAGGAACGTGCGGATTTTGGCGATGTTGCGGAGGTGGAGTCTGCATGAGTTGGTTAAAGATTGGACTTGGGGTTGGAAGGATAGGTTGGAGTCCAGAATGACACCAAGTACTCTGGCCTGAGGGGCGGGTTTGATGGTAGCGTTGTTCGATGTGATAGAGAAGTCAATGGGGGGTGGTGTCCGGGCTGGGGGGAAGACCAGAAACTCGGTTTTGGAGAGGTTCAGTTTAAGGAAGTGGAGTGACATCCTATCTGATATGTCGCTCAGTAGGTGTGTGATTCGGGCGTAGACTGAGGGGGTGAGGCGAGGGGTTGAGAGATAGATTTGTGTGTCGTCAGCATAGAGATGGTAGTTGAAGCCGTGAGAGTGTATGAGTTGGCCAAGGGAGGAGGTGTAGATGGAGAAGAGAAGGGGCCTGAGGACAGAGCCTTGAGGGACCCCAACAGAGAGGGGGAGTGAGAGGGAGGTGGTAGCATTATAGGTAATGCTGAAAGAGCGTTGGGACATAGCCGGTAACGACCGGCTGTGACCCGGCGACTGACATCTGCGGCCGTGATCGATGGGACAGGTAGGGTGGCGGCGCCCCCAACCTGTTTTAAAAACACATTTTTTTAAACCGTGGTTTTGCCCAGCCGTGCCGCCCTGCCATTGTATTTCTACAATGGCTTGGCGGCATGTGGTTAAGCAGGGTTCACCTATCTTTCTATCTATCTATCTATCTATCTATCTATCTATCTATCTATCTATCTATCTATCGATCTATCTATCTATCTATTCTAACTTTCTATCTTATTATCTTATCTCATCACTTTTATGGGACTCTTAAAGGGCACCCACAGTGGTTCCCGGACTCTCCGTTCCATGGAGGAACCCAGGTCTGTGAGCAACAGCTTCCCCACTGAAAGCAGGAAGAACTAGGGGAGCATTTTTTTCCCTGATTCCTCTTGTGAAGCAACATGTATTAAAGTGGTAGTAAAGTCTTGTGTGACATTTACACTTATAGGTTAGCTTATAATAAAGCTTAGCTGTAGGTAACATTAATATCTCCTAGATGTTTGGGATAATTTGGGAGATATTCCAGCGAGCAGCAGCCAGTCATGTCACCGGAGCGTGCTGTTCCTGCAGAGCTCTGGGCCATGCCTGGCGGGATGTTCAGTTTGTGGTGAGCAGGCTGATCCCAGGCAGGACGTGGCTCTCTGCACCAAGCTGACCAAGCTAACAGGTTTGCGGGCAGCCATTTAATTCCCTGGGGCAGTACCAAGCCGGGAGCAGAGGGGAGTTGGATCTGAGCCGGAGCTTGGCACTCAAGGGAGGCACCTTCACTGGAGCAATAGAGGAGGGGGCTCTGCAGACCAAGATGCCGCCACTGCAGACAGCAAGTCATAAGCAGGGGAGGCATGTTCCACCCTGCAGCCACACTTGTTCAGGGGTCAGATATATACAGTATGTGGTTGCAGAGTAATGTCTCTGTTGCTTATAATTGGTGGTTTTCAGATTTCTGTCTGAACATGCCTAGTAGTGGTCAGCTTGAAATAGAGAGAAGGCCTCAAGTGCAGCCCCCAACACTTGCAGTGGGCCACAGGATAGCATTGCATTTCACAGCTCAGTGCCCTTGCATTTTTTTGGAGCAGATTGCAATTCACACTGAAGAAGTTTCCGTACAATAATACCCAACATTAGTGTAAGTGCAATAATACCCCCCCCTCCAGCATGCCCAGGACCAGAGGAAAGGACCTCCAAGACCATGGTTTCTTGCACCAGGGCCCTGAAAAATCTGTCCTATGGCCATATTTCATGGTTAACTCTAAACAAATTCCTGTAAAAGCTTTTAAAGTGTTGCCTATTGAGAACTTGGGGTATTCTTTCTGTGATTCCACAGGAGTGCACAATTTTACGACTTAACTTGTTAGGTATCTATTTACTCGACTCGACCCGATCTTTTATATTTTACCAAATGATAGTATTGTGTTTGTTTGCACTACAATTCTACATAATATATTTTTTCCTGAAAATATGTGTTTGATAAATAACTGGGCAAATATTGTGCGACATAAAAAAATTGCAGCTACCACCATTTTATTCTCTGGGGTATCTGTTTACAGAAAATATATCCTTTTTGGAAGGTTTACATTAATTACTAGCAAATAATGCAGATTTAACATGTGTGGTAAAAAAAAGGCCCATTAGACAAGTGGTTAAGCTTCATAAAAAGACCTGTTAATTGAGGACCAAGGGACGTATTTGTCCCATGTTTTTAATTGCCTGTATCATCTGATTAAGAACTTAAAATACTTTTTTTTTTTTAGTTTGAGTCAAAATATTAGTTCTTATCAACAAATGGATCAAGCTTTTTGCCAATTATTTCATGAAATGGCTTAGTTACAGCAAATGAAGTGTACAAACTTTAAAAACAAAAAATTGATTCTTTTGGCGTTCCGTAATCTTATGCTCCTCAAAGGGCTAAAGGCAGTAGTTCTGGAAGTCTGCTGAGCACCAAGATACTACACTGAAAGTGTCTACTCTACAAAAGCGATTCCAACCCTTTACAAATAGCTACTGAATAGGAAGAACCACCATTCACTCCTTCAATGGTTGTCAGAGAAAAAAAAAAGAGTTGTTATGGTGGGAAAGAAAACAAACCCTATATTTTTACAACTGAACGTGATCTATTGCTGCTGCCATGATATTGTACCCATAGTAGCTTATGATGACATATAACAAAGCAAACAAAGGCAGAGGCTACAGCTATCCAAACAGCACAATGGCTGTATCTGAGGCTGAACAGTGACAAGACAGACACGTCAGCTAATAAGCACCATTTGAAGAACATAGTGCATTGCACACTAAATGATGGAACACAAAGGGGTTGATTTACTAAAAGCAAATCAGCCGTTCACTTTGCAAGGGCATTTTCCCTCAGCGTAGCGAATGCAGTGAACTCCAACCACATGCAAGGAAAAAAACCCTGTTTTTTTGCTTATATATGATTGGGTGATACAAGTCAGCAAACCTTCCCCACATTCACTAGGCTAATGCAGGCCATAGATGGGGAGAAAACCGGCCGATTTTTCTTTAAAAAAACAAAAAATCGGTCGTTCAAGCGGCCGACGTTACCAGGAATGGTAAAAAAAATCGGCCGATTTTCATCCTGTCTGCAGCCGGCAAAAAGTGTCCCTGCAGAGAGCTCTGCTATTTCTTTGACATTTATAGCGGTTGCAACAATGTATCTATTTGTATCCATTTCGGATACAGATGTTTTTATTCGAAAACAAATAGATACATTGTTGCAACCGCTATAATTGTCAAAGCACTGTCAAAGAAATAGCGGAGCTCTCTGCAGGGACACTTTTTGCCGGACTGGAATTCTTCTTATTCTTCATCCTCTTCTTCTTCATCCTCTTCTTCATCCTCTTCTTCCTCCTCTTCTTCTTCCTCTTCTTCTTCATCCTCTTCTTCATCCTCTTCTTCTTCCTCTTCTTCCTCTTCTTCTTCTTCATCCTCTTCTTCTTCATCCTCTTCTTCTTCATCCTCTTCTTCCTCTTCTTCTTCATCCTCTTCTTCTTTTTCATCCTCTTCTACTTCTTCATCCACTTCTTCTTCTTCATCCTCTTCTTCATCCTCTTCTTCTTCTTCATCTTCCTCATCCTCTTCTTCTTCCTCTTCTTCTTCATCCTCTTCTTCATCCTCTTCTTCTTCTTCTTCATCCTCTTCTTCTTCTTTCTTCTTTTTGTCTTCCTCTTGCAGGTCACTGCTCATGCGCAGATTTTTTATCGGTAAAAAGATCGGCCGATTTGCCCATAATTGCCGCGAATCGGCCGATCTTTTTCCAACTTTACCGATAAAAAAAATCTGCAAAAATACTGAAAAACGGCCGAACAATTAAACCACTAACGATCCGAAAATCGGCCGATTTTCGACCCATCTATGGCCTGCATTAGAGACAAAATTACAAAATATATAAAAATTTATACAAAAATTGCAAAATAAACAGCCTCTTTGCCTTCAGTAAATCAACCCCAAGCCCTCTGTGCCATCTCAGAAGTGCTACAGCAATGTGTTTTATGGTCAGAAAAATCGATAATATTCTATTTGACCATTTTAATTTAATTTGATGATGCTGGTGCAATTTTGTATAAGTATGAATAGAAAAATACTGAAATTTACAAGCAGCCTTTTGAAAGGAAATGGAAGTGAGGGGTCACTCCCTCTAACAAGCAGCACTTGGATTTGGATTAAAGTGGTTGTAAACCTCAGAAACGAAGTATGAACAAAGCATATCCCTCTATAGTGTGCACTTGTCTCAATGCAGAGCACCAAATGTCATTTCTGTCTGCTGCCCTGTTCCTCTGCTATTAGCATGAGTCACTTCTGACACGTTTTCCTGACACCAAGAGAAAAATGGTGACAGGGGAGGCACCTCCAGCAGATTGACAGCCTCAGCTCTGTTCCTGTGAGCTGTGTGGAGGGGGGCATGTCTCTTCCCTCCAGTCAGCTCTCAGAGCTCCCCCCACTGAGCTCTGCAGAATGTAATTTCAGTTCTCAGCCACCTACTTTCTGACAGCTCAGACAAACTTTATACATTTTGTATTTGATCGGATGTAGAGAAGAGAAGGCTGCAGATAAACAGGTGCAACTTATATAGGAGGATTTGTTTAATCTCTGTTTATCACCTGAGGCCAATCACTTCCTTGGGTATATATGAGGGTTTACAATCATTATAAAATAAAAGACAACAGCTGGGCTGTGAGATGAGCCAGGAGGGTATTGAACTGAGGGGGTCTACCTAGGATGCTAGTTATCACCATTGAGCCCTCTGGATGTAGTGGGCTCATCATTGAATAGTCAATGACAGAGGGTGCCTACCTAATAACATAACCCATGACATACCCACCCTTCCCATTTTCACCACAACAACCCTAACTTAAAGAGTGCCAACCTGCCATGGGGAATAAAACATCAAGTCCTATTAGCTCCACTATAAAATATATTCTATTCCAAGTACAGGAACCAGTTGACCACTTACACTTTGCCATTTGCAACTTTTTTGTTTCTTTATTTTAAAACTTTATGATTTTTGTTTCCAAAACACATGCATTGGTCCACTTTGCTATTTCTAGTACACAGATAATAATATAAAAAAAAAGATGGCAGCCACCCCAATTTATATTAGCCTTGGCACATGGAAAGGCAACACACATTACAAACAAAGGTTCCCCAGCAATCTTATCAGCTAGCCTGCAAACAAATCAAATTGTCTCTGTTTAACAATTGTTTGTGATGTGTGTTTCCCTACTGCAAAGGCTTCATCACAAAAATCCTGACTTAGTAGAGGACACTTCTCCTTTCACTGCTCTAATACTGTGTCACAAAGCAGGACAAAAAGGTGAGATAAAGTTCTCAAGAGAATCACCACTGGCTGAGTAGTGACAGGTGCCCCACCTATTTTTTCTTCTAAGAATAGAGTTACTAAGGCTCTGAATTCAGATCAAAGCTCACAATGCCACAGGATCATTGGTTTTCTCCCGATATCCAGCGGAAACTATTGGGAGGGAGGAATAACTCACAGTACCCAGTCACTCCTCAGTGAGCTCCCCAGACCAAAATCCCAGAACAGGCTTTAGAATAAGCCCCCCAGATATGCTACAGCTGGGACCTTGATGATCCTCAGACAGCATTCCAGCAGACTGCCCTTAGGGGCAGGACCCCCATAGGCTGGGGACTTCTCTTACAGGACTGGACCCAGGACCCACTCACTTCTGCTCCAGACCTTAGACTATTTATGGAATCTCCAGTAAATCTTGAGGAAGCTGTATGAACATCTAATTGGCCAAATGTGTTGACGTCACTGGGGTGACGTCTGATGTCACCTGACACATGCCTTCAAGTCCTGGAAGACAGTGATGGATCTGGGGCGCCTAGCAGCATAGTGATGAACCTTGATCCTGGTGACGAATTAAGCAGCATCACAGTGCATGAGGCATGAGGAGCACAAATACACAGAGACCAGAAATGACTAGTGCATGGCGGCAACAATGGTTTACAGCCAGGTTTGAGAGAGAGTGACATTGAGTGGAGCAATACATTTGCAAACATTAATTGTGAATTATTGCATACGTGGATTTTACATGCTCTGTCCTCTCCTGCTGTACTATCCAACCTTTGATACAAGATAAACTCTCATGTCTACCTGTTCATTCCCACCTGCTTCTGCCATTTATCTACATGCTGCTTCACCTATGCACTCTACTGATACCCCCCACTCTACTTTTTTGCCTAATAAACTGCTTCATTTTTCACCTCAATGCTGTATTACCCTGCCCAAAGGACTCTTCTGTCAAGGACTGTAGCAAATGCTATTGGATCCACCATATGTGCATTACGGATTAGGGAATTACTTTAGTATTCTGATTTATTTGATTTATGGAACCGTCATTTCTGTTAGGATAGATTTTCAGGCCCATTTTAATGGGCAGTCAATACAGCCTTCCCTTTTGAAATGAGGTTAATGGCTATGGATTGGCCATTTGGCTAAAGGAGGTGGTTTGACATACTCATTATCATTCAATTGATTGTCCGGACTTATAAATTTCATAAGCCAGCGTTGTTTTTGCTTTTAATATATGGTAAAGGGTTTGAGGGGGGGGGTTTGATACCAAAAGGTAATTTATTTTTGATATTTGGTCTAATAAAGTGGATTTCTTTTCATAGTTTTGTTTTTCCCTTGGTATTCTTTATTTGTGTATGCAACTTGTTCAAGCTGCGTGGGGAGAGATTAAATCACTTTTCATCAGGAGCGTGTTCCTAATCCTTTTTATGAGCTTCTCAGACTATTTATGGGCTCTCCAGCCACCTACTGGGCACAGCTCCCCCAGCTGCCCAGGAATTGGCTAGGTCTCCATAAATATTCAGACTCCTCTTCTACCTTTCCTCCCACCGTGATTCTAGAATCTTCTGGAATGCAGAGGGAAATAACCAGATCAGCAACCTGTGAAACACTGGGCAGGCTAAAGTAATCAACAGCTTCTCCACTGGTTAGAAAAGAGCTAAACTAAATTTACCTAACACCCTTACTCTTACCTAGGAGGGCACTACACCTCTGTATGTACAATACATCTTTAGAGAAAAAAAATTGCAGTAAATTCAATAGAGAACTAAAATATATAATCATACGATCAAGAAGACAGTATGTTAAACCCAACATGATTCTGTGTCAAATTAAATTACAAATGCTATTAATTCAATTGCCATTCATTCTGAAATGTTTTTTGGGTTTCCCAGCCATGTGGCTTTGACCTCTCCAGAAAACTGAGCCTCTCTTGGTGATTCTGACTTTGACTAAGACTTTCACCTTGTTGATTCAGCTGCTTTACCTAAGAGCCGTATCTGCAGTAAATCCAGATGGCTTATTAATTTGGGCTCTTAGCACCTGGTCGTGGTTGACTGAAGGTGAACGCTTGCCTAAGGCAGTAACCCGCCGTGTATTCAAAACTCCTGCAGGACCAGCTATGTAGATGTAAAAAAAACAAATAGCAAAAGTAAAATAAAAAAATTGAACCCAGCTGTAAATTTATTTATTTATTTCAGGTACTTATTTAGCACTGTCAATTTACGTAGCGCTTTACATATATATTGCACATTCACATCAGTCCCTAACCCTCAAGGGGCGTACAATCTAAGGTCCCTAACTCACATTCATAGGCATACTAGGGCCAATTTAGACAGGATCCAATTCACCTACCAGCATGTCTTTGGAGTGTGGGAGGAAACCGGAGTACCCGGAGGAAACCCGCGCAGGCACAGGGAGAACATGCAAACTCCAGACAGGTGGTGCTGTGGATGGAATTCGAACCAACGACCCTAGTACTGCCAGGCTGAAGTGCTAACCATTTAGCCACTGTGCTGCCCGAATGTAAATGTGATCCATCAAAAATGGTGTGTGAAAACTTTGTAGGGCAAAGCAACAGGGTCAAAACAACAGGGTCCACTTGACTGTCACTTTCCCCAGTGTGCTTGTATGTAAGTGGAAGGCCTGAGAATGAGATCACCATGTAGGTAGTCGTAGGTTCTGCCTATTTGCAAGTAACCAATGGCCCACTTTTGCAACCTTCTTTCACACACCGGTACGGTCTCTAGAGAGGAACTACTTCCCCCACCACAATCTCACAACTCATTTGTTGTCCCTCTCTGTAACTGTACATAAAATCAGGGATAATTGCATGGATTTCATACCCAAATTATCTTAGGCAAACACATGAGACATGGCCTAATCAGTTAGCAATCAATTTTCCAGAAGATTGGCAAGAATCACCACATGGTTAACTGAATGTTGTTTAAATTTGTAGCACTACCCTCTTAGGAATTGATGAAGTTTTGGGTTCCCCTATAGTCCTGCATAGCCAGGCAACAAGCATTTTTCACAGACTTGCATTCTGGAGACCGTAAATAGTCCATGAGCTTGTTTTTTTAAGATTTATTAAGGGTATTCAACTTGGATAGGTAAGGGGTGTATCATATGCCCAAAGAGCAGTAAACTGAGCACAACGCCTTAGCAACTATGTACAAGTCTCTTTACAGCAAAAGTTTTTTCTTGCAGAACTCTTCAGCCTCTCCTGGTGCACCACCACAGACCCCCGATGAATCCACTTCTCATCCAGCTATCTGAAGGAAATCCCTGGGCAGGAGATCCAGTGCCTTCTATTTAAATTGAAGCAGTCCCAGGTAAAGAGCTAATCAGGTTTCCCACCAGAATGCTCCTTTCCCCTTAACTTGCCCAGAGGGTGTGGGATTACTCACTCTTCTGTGTATTTGTTGGGTTGGTGGCTGCCTTCCACTGGGCTGGCTCCTTCCCTGCTGCACAGGTGGTCCTCTCTCAAGAGACTCTTGAGGTAGAGTGATCCTCCTTTCCAGCTCCTCTGCCTGCAGCTAGGCCATTCCCACTGAGCCTCCTCACAGGCCTCTGCATCATATTCTTCTCTACATCTTCCATCCAAACTCTCCTGCTGCTGAGCAGGCTTAGTCACTTTTAAGGGCTGCTCTGACCCCATGCCAAGCCTCCTGTCTGGGAATTGGTCAGGAACCCTCAAGAGTGCAGACCAGCTCCTCCTTACCCCCCCCCTCCCCCATTGAGTTCTAGAGACTTCTCCAAGTTTCTAGATCAGGAGTAGGTATCAGTGAGCTAATCTTCAGAGCCTCTCAGCCCTGACCCACATTTTAACCCTGTGGGAGCATCTTTTGTTGAGGGAAGGGGTTCTATTGTTGCTATGGAGGGTCTTATGTGTCTGGGGGGGGAACTATTGTTGATGGCTGCTTGGAGATCTATTTCTGCTGGTGGGGTCTATTGTTCCCTGGGTTTATCTATTTTTTTCTGTGGGGGTATTTTGTTGCAGGGGGTCTATTGTTGCTGGGGAGATCTATTGTTGCTGGGGGGTTCTATTGTTGCTGTGGGGGGATAATTTTGCTGATGGCACGGGATGTATTTTACTGCTTTTATTCTTATCATGAACAAATTCCATACAAATTACTTAGCATCACAAAATGATACTTGGTTTCAGGGGCGGACTGACAACTCATGGGGCCCCCGGGCAATAGGGGATCATGGGGCCCCTGTGTCCTTGCCCAAACTCAAAAAAGTCTATGAAAAAGTTACCAGGGGCATCTCATGGGGCCCCCTACTGACCCCGGGCAGTGCCCGAGTTTCTAAATGGTCAGTCCGCCCCTGTTTTCTTCAAAAGAGGCAGTACTGGGAGGTGGCTAGGGGGTGGAAGCAAGGAACGGTGCTTGGAGGTGGGTAGGGGGTGGAGACAAGGAGTGGCCTAGAAGGGAGGAGTACCTTCACATATTTTCTGAAAAAAAAGGTCTGCTTATATGTATTTATTTTTTCAATCCATTGGACATATTCTGCAGTGCTTTATATGAGCGTATTAACAGTGAAGATGGAGCAGAATGGAAATCAGTGGAGTACATGTCTTTTAGTCTCTGTAGTTGATATGAATGGATTTTTTTATTCTGTTTTTAGCAGTTTCATTAATGTGAATGGCCATAAGGGCAGCTTGCAAAACAAATGCAAAGCAACAAATGCTGCTTGAATAAACAAGAGCTTATTTAACCCTTCCTTCTCTAATGTATGTTGTAAAAGGAGTCTCAGGTCCCAGATTCATATATTTATAAATCTATCTGGAATCTGCACCACAATCTCATGGTACATTTGTAAAATGTGGTCCCACTCTAATCTATGGAATCACCAGCAATGGGATCTCTGTATCAGTTTTAATATTTATGACAAGGCAACCTGGATAGTAATACACGCTCTCCGGCCACTTTATTAGGTACACCTTGCTAGTGCCAAGAAAATCTCCCCCCACACCATTACATCACCACCACAGCCTGAACGTTGATACAAGGCAGGATGGATTCATGCTTTCAGATTGTTTACGCCAAATTCAATTCTGACCCTACCAGGGGCGGACTGACAACGCATGGGGCCCCCGGGCAATAGGGGATCACGGGGCCCCAGTGTCCTTGCCCAAACTCAAAAAAGCCTATGAAAAAGGTACCAGGGGCATCTCATGGGGCCCCCTACTGACCCTGGGCCCTCGGGCAGTGCCCGAGTTTCCAAATGGTAAGTCCGCCCCTGGACCCTACCATCTGAATGTTGCAGCAACCAGTCTGCCCATTCTGCTCTGACCTCTGAGATCAACAAGGCATTTTTCTCCACACAACTACTGCTCACTAGATATATTCTCTTTTTCGGACCATTCTCTGTAAACCCTAGAGATGGTTGTTCATGAAAATCCCAGTAGATCAGCAGTTTATGAAATAGTCAGACCAGCCTGTCTGGCACCAACAGCCATGTCACGTTCAAAGTCACTTAAATCCCTTTTTTTCCCTATTTTGATGCTCGTTTTGAACTTTAGCAAATATATAGTGTACCTCCTGCGCTATTAAATCCCCTATCGCTAAAAGCAGCCAGCACTTGAAATGCTACAACCAAAGCACAAAATACAATATAATAGGGATAAGTAGTGCAGCGCTAGAAAAGAAGTGCCAATATACATATAAATACACATGCAATAATGGTGATACCCTTGACATGGGGTATGTCTAAATACACTCTTAGTGCTGTGAGCAGTATTATATAGTGCAGTCCATACACATGCTGTACAGTGAGATCTCCACGTTATGACAAACACATGAATGGCCCTTTGTGCACGTGCTCCACACTGAGTGCAAAACCACGGGATGTCAATCCACAGTGACAGGGGTGCCCCCTCACCTTCCTGCCCAGGCCGCTCAGGACCAATGAGCCAATGCATGCATGGACTCTGGTGAAGTGTACCAAGATGGCCCCTACGCCGGACGTGACGTCACCACGTCAGCCGCGTCACCGCTACAGCTCCTCCCACGAACGTATCACAACGATACGTTCGTGGGAGGAGCTGTAGCGGTGACGCGGCCGACGCGGTGACGTCACGTCCGGCGTAGGGGCCATCTTGGTACACCTCACCAGAGTCCATGCATGCAGTACACCCATAGTGTGGTGGATAAGTCGTTTTATAACTACCTAAGTGTGAGTAGGAACTTTGCATTTGCGTTTTATTGCTATTAAATGGTTTTACACTATGCTGGATTTCTTTGTCTTGCTGGGAATGTATATGGAGAGGCCTCGGTTTCAGTGCTAATGAGAGGGTCCCATCACCACTGCTGAGGACGATCTGACGGGCTGTGGAGGAATAATTTAGCATCCTTTTGGCTCATTGGTCCTGAGGGGCCTGGGCAGGAAGGTGAGGGGGCACCCCTGTCACTGTGGATTGACATCCCGTGGTTTTGCACTCAGTGTGGAGCACGTGCACAAAGAGCCATTCGTGTGTTTGTCATAACGTGGAGATCTCACTGTACAGCATGTGTGTGGACTGCACTATATAATACTGCTCACAGCACTAAGAGTGTATTTAGACATACCCCATGTCAAGGGTATCACCATTATTGCATGTGTATTTATATGTATATTGGCACTTCTTTTCTAGCGCTGCACTACTTATCCCTATTATATTGAACTTTAGCAAGTCGTCTTCACCATCTCTAGATGCCTAAATGCATTGAGTTCCTGCCATGTGATTGGCTGATTAGCAATTTGTGTTACCAAGCAATTGAACAGGCGTATCTAATAAATTGGCCAGACAGTGTAATTCTCCCTAATTGTATCTGGTTGTAGTTAGTCACATTCAACTGGACTATGTTAAAAATATTTCATACTTTATCCAAGTCACTTCTTCATTTCTAATGAGTTTCAAGAACATTTACAGTATATCTACACAGGTAGCACCAACACCTTGATCCAAACATCATGGAAAGATAAATGTTGATTGTCCAAGAACAGTAAGGGAGGTGCAAAAAATAGGTATCCTATTTCTATGATGGATTTTCTATAGTGTGCAGCATACAAATGACTGGAAAGGTTAACTGCAAGAAAGTGACAGAACATTTACTATAGAAAGTATAGGGAGAATGAGAACACCACAACAAACTTTTAGGAATCTATTTTTTAAATTGAAGAAATCCAAAGATAACAAAGATGACAAGCCAATGTTTTTTAACCTCCTCGGCGGTATGATTCTTTCCGATTTTTTGTTCTGAAAGCGGTACCATTTTTTTGCATAGAAATATGTAGTTTTTTATTGTAGGCTGTAATTTTTAGGAATAACTCACTGAAATCTGTCTGAACAAGAGTCTAGTAAACATTCCGGATATGGTAAAACTTGAAACACGAAATCATAAATTATAATTTAATAAATAATCATAAAAAATAATAATATAATAATAATAAATTTGATTCAATAATATAATCAAACCAAAAACACTGAAATTTGAAATACAGAGGCAAATTCGCACATCACTGAGCAAAGTCGCAAAATCGTTTTCAGTGTCTGATAACGAATTTCCCCACAAATCATTATCACTCAATTCTGCAAGTGGTTCTGATTTACTATCGCTGTTCTAAAACCGCTTTTGACGTAAAGGGACGCTTTTTGGACGCCATGGACTTTTCTAAGTTTCCAGGCAGAAAGAACAGTCAAAATGCAGGCAGGGCACAGGACAAAGCAGTAGGGACAAAATATATGTGAAATGCATTTAAACAGCAATGACAGCAAAGATGAAATTTTTTAAAAATTTTAAATTTCCCGCCGTCACAGGGACTGGAACACGGAAGCCGGATGCCGGCATCGGCCGGAGGAGATGGCCGGGGACGCTGCAGGGGACACATTGTGGGAGCGAAGGACAAGGTAAGTGCTGCAGGGACCCCCGGAGAACGCCGCATGGCAAGCCCGAGTGTAGCTCGGGGTTACCGATCTTGGTACTGAAAGTTTACCCCGAGCTACACTCGGGAATACCGCTAAGGAGGTTAAGTTTCTACAAAGTTCCACCTTCATCATGGCTTAGACCTCACATAGAATACTGTTTCCAGTTCTGGAGACCTTGGTAAGATCGAAAATGAGTCTGGAGACAGTCAACAAAAATGGTGAAAGGTCCGAGGGATAAAACATATCAAGAGAGACTTTAGGAATTTATTATGTGCAGTCTGGAGGAAAGAAGGGAAAGGGGAGACATGTCTGAAACATATAAATACTTGGAGGGTGTAAATAATGTTCAGGAGGGCAGTGTTTTCAATATGAAAACACTGCTAAGATGAAGAATACGGGGACATGACCTCAAACTAGCAGGAGGAAAGTTCAAAACTAATCATAGAAAATATTATTTTACCAAAAGAGTAGTTGATGCTTGGAATAGACCTTGATGGACCGCTTGGTAGATTACTGGAAGGATAAATTGTCTCAGAAACCAATTGACTCTTATTCAAAAAGCATGATAGAGAAGCTAGTTGTGTCACCAGCCCTGATTAAGGGTGGACCCTTGTTTCCAATGGAGCTTATTGGATTGCCAGCTTTGGATAAAGAGATAGAGATACTAGAACTCCTCTTGTGCAGCAATTCTACCTACACCTAGGTGCCCTTGATGCCCCTACGAATTAAAGAAGATTGTACTCTATACTATGGGCAAACCTTCATAGTGAAAAACTAAAACCATTTTGTATCCAGTGCCTCCCAACCACTCCATTTGTTAAGGCTTTATTTGAGCCCTAATGCACACTTGATGTTTTGATAACACTGGTAACGTTAGCTGTGTAGTCACATTAAAACGTGAGTTTTTCAGCTTTTTTTGAGCGTTTTTTCATTAGTGTCTAGCGGGGTTTTGCCGTGTTTAGCGGTGTTTTCCCACGTTGTTCTACATTTGCGTTTTTAGCGGGTTTTTTTTACCCCCAAACATTTTTTTTTGCTTAAAAAAAGTCCAAAAACGCTGGCGTTTTGCTGCGTTTTTTCAGTGTTAGAGGGTTTTTACAGCTGAAAAAACTCCTCTAAAAACCCACTAGTTTTAGGTTTGTTTTCCAGCCAAAAAACGTTGAGTCCAGGGGTGGACTGACAACTCATGGGGCCCCCGGGCAATAGGGGATCATGGGGCCCCTGTGTCCTTGCCCAAACTCAAAAAAGCCTATAAAAAAGGTACCAGGGGCATCTCATGGGGCCCCCTATTGACCACGGGCCCTCGGGCAGTGCCCGAGTTACCAAATGGTCAGTCCACCCCTGTTACAGTCTGTGTGCATGGACACATAGGATTACATGCTGGGGAGTTTGTTGACTGTAGAAAAAACGGCAAACGCCAAAAAACAGCAGCTGTAAAAACATCAAGTGTGCATGAGGGCTAAAGAAGAGCAGCCACAAACTTCGTTGCTGATATCCTTTTTATACTCTGAGACATATAAAACTGGAGGGTGTTTCATCCCAGTGATAACCACCAATGACTCTAAACAGACAAAGAAAATTCCTATAACTACTGTTAGTGTATAGAATATGTAGTCAGTTTTATTCTCTAGGTACGAACAAACCAAGCAGTAGTCTTTTCCAGTCCTTCATACTTGCAGATTTGATTGGTGTGCTGGCTGTGATGTGGACAGGCCTCAAGTAGGATTTTTCCCTGATGAAATGGAACTCTTTGCATATATTTCATGTAATTGTAACTAATTTATCCCAGGCACAAGACTCAATGCCTTGTTTTTGTGCAGAATACTAATGCAAACCATACATCTTGGTAGACTACAGCAGGAAGTGTCATCTAAAACCATATAAATGTGAGCAATTCACCACACGCATTAAAAAAAAAAAAGTTTGACGTAAGCATAGGAAGCGCCACCATCTAAGTGTAGATTGTAAGTAGAAAACCAGGGAGACTTAAAAAATTGCACTCACATTTATTAAAAGAATCTGAGCATAAAAAATGTTATGCTCCGATTCTTTTATTAAACATAAGTGCAATTTTTTTAATTCTCCCTGGTTTTCTACTTAAAATCTACATTTCCTATGTTTTTTTCCTTGTACAGATTCAAGGGTATTATCCAATCCTCTTTAACCTCCTTAGCGGTTTTCCCGAGTGTAGCTCGGGGTAAAATTTCAGTACCAAGAGCGGTAACCCCGAGCTACACTCGGACTTACCATGCGGCGTTCTCCGGGGGTCCCTGCAGCACTTACCTTGTCCTTCGCTCCCACGATGTGTCCCCTGCAGCGTCCCCGGCCATCTCCTCCGGCCGATGCCGGCATCCGGCTTCCGTGTTCCGGGCCCTGTGACGTCGGGACGTACGGGCGCCGGAACCGGCGGGAAATTTAAAATTTTTAAAAAATGTCATTTTTGCTGTCATTGCTGTTTCAATGCATTTCACATACATTTTGTCCCTACTGCTTTATCCGGCGCCCTGCCTGCATTTTTACTGTTCTTTCTGCCTGGAAACTTAGAAAAGTCCATGGTGTCCAAAAAGCGTCCCTTTAGGTCAAAAGCGGTTTTAGACTGGCTAGAGAACAGCGATAGTAAATCAGAACCACTTGCAGAATTGAGTGATAATGATTTGTGGGGAAATTCGTCATCAGACACTGAAAACGATTTTGCGACTTTGCTCAGCGATGTGCGAATTTGCCTCTGTATTTCAAATTTCAGTGTTTTTGGTTTGATTATATTATTGAATTAAATTTATTATTATTATATTATTATTTTTTATGATTATTTATTAAATTATAATTTATGATTTTGTGTTTCAAGTTTTATCATCCCCGGGATGTTTACTAGGCTCTTGTTTGTACAGATTTCAGTGAGTTATTCCTAAAAATTACAGGCCTACAATAAAAAACTGCATATTTCCATGCAAAAAAATGGTACCGCTTTCAGCACAAAAAATCTGAAAGAATCATACCACCAGGGAGGTTAAGAGAAGCTGCATCCATGCCCAAATGATTTTCAATGACAACTCTTCCTGAAAGTTGGAAATGCCTTCAAAATGTTGGCAAAATATCATCATTATGCATTGAAGTCAATAGAAAGGTGAAATTAGGATGTTTTGCTGGTTTTTAGGGTGATATTGGCATTAAATGGCTTCTGAGGGTTATGAAAGCTTCAATCAACTATCCTGGACCTGTACTTGTGCCAAAACCTCATTAGTTCAGTTATTTTATGTTTTTCACATCAAAGGAAAAAGTAGAGATCGCCCAGATCAACCAAGGTAAGCTTGAATTTTTCTGGAAGTTGATTGAGGTTCTTTAGCCACCATTTGAATAATCCTTCGTTGCAATTTTGATCAAATTCTTCTCTTTCGTCCACGTCCAGGGAGATTAACTACAATGCCATGGGCTGTAAACTTCTTGACAATGTTGAGCACAGTGGACACAGGAACATTAAGATCTGTTAATTGATACAGGTGAGTTTAATTGCAAATTACAGGAGCATCACAAACCCGGAATACAATTCTTAGAATTTTGAGAAGGTGCCAGTAATTTTGTCCAGTCCATTTTTGGGGTTTTGCGTGGGATGTATCAGATTTGGCCTTTTGTTTCTCCACTTTTTTGTGTCATACAAATAAAAACAAAAGAAATAAACATGAGAATGTCTAAACATTTGTAATTGCAACAATTTTCTGGGCAAAGTGGTTTCAGAAATGCAGGGGTGCCAATATTTTTGGCCATTGTGCTGAGAACACAATGGCCAAAAACAGAGAGAACACTCTCAGCCTGCAGATCGGGGAGCATAATAATATGCTTAACCTCCCTGGCGGTATGATTATGTCAGGAATTTGTACCAAAAGCGGTACATTTTTTTGCATGGAAATATGTATTTTTTTTATTGTAGGCCTGTAATTTAGGAATAACTCACTGAAATCTGTCCGAACAAGAGTCTAGTAAACATCCCGGATATGATAAAACTTGAAACACGAAATCATAAATTATAATTTAATAAATACTCATAAAAAATAATAATATAATAATAATAAATTTAATTCAATAATATAATCAAACCAAAAACACTGAAATTTGAAATATAGCGCCAAGTTCGCACATCGCTGAGCAAAGTCGCAGAATCGTTTTCAGTGTCTGATGAGGAATTTCCCCCACGAATCATTATCACTCAATTCTGCAAGTGGTTCTGATTTACTATCACTGTTCTCTAGCCGGTCTAAAACCGCTTTTGACCTAAAGGGACGCTTTTTGGATGCCGTGGACTTTTCTAAGTTTCCAGGCAGAAAGAACAGTAAAAATGCAGGCAGGGCGCCGGACAAAGCACTCGGGACAAAATGTATGTGAAATGGTTTGATACAAGAATGTATTGCTATGAAATAATCGTTTTAAAAAAAATGTCATTTTTTTAAAATTTTCAAATTTGTCGCTGGTTCCGGCGCCCGTACGTCCCGACGTCACAGGGACCGGAACACAGAAGCCAGATGCCGGCATCGGCTGGAGGAGATGACCGGGGACGCTGCAGGGGACACATCGCGGGAGCAAAGGACAAGGTAAGCACTGTAGGGAATCCCTGAGCAACGCCGCATTGTACCCCGAGTGTAGCTCGGGGTTACCGCTTTTGGTACTGAAACTTTACCCCGAGCTACACTCGGGAATACCGCCAGGGAGGTTAATACGCAGATCCGAACCATCCTGCGGAGATCATCAGCATGCAACCTATACCGGGTGACACCGGACCCACTCCACGAAAAGATAAGTTGTAAAGAAAGCCGTCGATCCCCGCAGGATGGATCAGATCTGCGGATTGGGGAGCATAATGGATCGGAGCCCGATCCATTATGCTCAATCCGCAGATCCCATCCATTCTGTGGGCATCATCGGAGGGGGTATCAACAAGTGTTATCGCACTGGGTGACACCAACCCTAGGGACGCCCCCGCTTAGATTGAACACTCCTTAAGGGTTAGGGACTGATGTAAATGTACAATATATATATAAAGCGCTGTGTAAATTGACGGCGCTATCAGGGGCGGACTGACAACTCATGGGGCCCCTGGGCAATAGGGGATCATGGGGCCCCTGTGTCCTTGCCCAAACTCAAAAAAGCCTATGAAAAAGGTACCAGGGGCATCTCACGGGGCCCCCTACTGACCCCGGGCCCTCGGGCAGTGCCCGAGTTTCCAAATGGTCAGTCCGCCCCTGGGCGCTACATAAGTACCTGTAATAAATAAATAAATAATAAATCAGATTCTCCAAAATTGCTCAGCTCATCCTTCCTCATCAATGTGCTTCTGCTCCTTCATGGCCCAATCCCAGCATTAGGTAGGACCAGGGGTGGACTGACCATTTGGAAACTCGGGCACTGCCCGAGGGCCTGGGGTCAGTAGGGGGCCCCATGAGATGCCCTTGGTACCTTTTTCATAGGCTTTTTTGAGGTTGGGAAAGGACACAGGGACCCCATGATCCCCTATTGCCCGGGGGCCCCATGAGTTGTCAGTCCGCCCCTGGGTAGGACATGGACCTTTCCATGTTAATGATCCATAGTGTAGTCTGGAAGGAGTACCGAGATCAAAAGCCGGTCTATAGAACAGCCACTGTGTACTGAGCTGAGTTTAAAGCCCAACATCTCTTGGGGCAAATATTGATTGAAGATTACATCTTACAACATCTCATTACACATTTACATTGAGCTTGAAAAGGTTTTTAAATGAATGTAAATGATGCAGCAGCAAGGCCTGTGGCTTTTAGTCTGATGCTACTTGTCTGTGCAAAGGACACAACTATTCATCACACGCTTATTCATAAAGGTGAAGAGCGCAGCGCGGTAAACCATGGTAACCAACCGCCATTCTTCTCTGACATTTGTATGTCCCTGGAAGTCCTTTCCCCAGGGCACTTAAGTTATCTTTTTACAGCATCATCTTGAATAATCCCGGCCATGTAATTATACCGAACAATACACACGTCCCCCATACTACCGACTGCAAATATCAACATAGCTGCTTGGTATTGTTTTTTAATTACTCATCCATTACTTGCAAACCATTTTTATAAAACAGTGGATGTGTGTGCTGCTGATTCAGCTATCCGTTACACACAGCACCTGCTTTACTTAAAGTGGAGCTCCACCCAAAAGGAGAAGTTCTGCTTTAAGCCTTTGTCCCCCGCTCCCCATTAAGAATTGGCATCTTGGGGGAGCGGGTACCCGAATTTGACAGGTACTGCTCCCACTTCTGCTGCAATCGCGAAGTTGTCCTCAGGGGCGGACTGACAACTCATGGGGCCCCCGGGCAATAGGAAATCATGGGGACACTATGTCCTTGCCAACACTCAAACCACACCCAAAAAAGCCTATGAAAGGTATCAGGGGAATCTGACCTACTTACCCCGGGCCCTCGGGCAGTGCCCGAGTGCTCAAATGGTCAGTCCGCCCCTGGTTGTCCTCCTACCTTCCCTCCCCGTAGTCTTCTGGAACACATGACAGGTCCCAGAAGACTACAGGGCCATTCACAAAGCGCAGCGCTTCTCGCACATGCGCAGTGGGCACCTGGCTGTGAAGCCGCAAGCTGTCACAGCCGGGTGCCCATGACTGGGGTATTGCCTATAGCTCAGCTGCTATGACACCATCCACCACTTCTAAAAACCACCCCCCACACCTACTGTTAACATAATAATAAAAAACACAAAACACTTATCTTTGGAATTTAAATGGCCATAGCAGCCAGTTTATTTAACCCCTTGCCTACAGGGCACTTATACCCCCTTCCTGCCCGGGCCAATTTCCAGCTTTCAGCGCTGTCACACTTTAAATGACAATTGCGCGGTCATACAACACTGTACCCATATGAAATTTTTATCATTTGTTTGAGACAGATAGAGCTTTATTTTGGTGGTATTTAACCACCTCTGGGATTTTATTTTTTCTTAAACAACCCAAAAACCACTGAAAATTTTGAAAAAAAAAGTTTTTTCTTAGTTTTTGTTATACAATTTTGTAAATAAGTGATTTTTCTCCTTCACTGATGTGCGCTAATGAGGCTGCAGTGATGGGCACTGATAGGCTGCAGTGATGGACACTGATAGGTGGCACTGATGGGCATTGATGAGGAGGCACTGGTAGGTGGCCCTGATGGGCATTGACAGGCATCACTGATGGGCACTGAAAGGCAGCACTGATACATGACACTGATATATGGCACTGATAGGCAGCACTGACTGGCACTGATAGGCAGCACTGACTGGCACTGTTAGGCGACATGATAGGCAGCACTGACGTTCACTGATAGGCAGCACTGATGCACACTGATAGGCGGCACTGACTGGCACTGATAGGTGGCACTGATTGGCAGCACTGATAGGTGGCGCTGATTGGCATTGATAGATGGCACTGACTGGCACTGACGGGTGACACTGAAAGGCAGCTCAGATGGGCACTGAAATGTGGCACTGATGGGCACTGTCAGGTGGCATGGATGAGTGCAGAGCTGTCACTGATGGACACTGACAGGTGGTGCTGCTGGGGCTACACTGATCATCAGGGCACACTGATCACCGACTCTCCTCTTGAGCTGTCAACGTGACAGCTCGTGAGGAGAGAAATGCCGATAACCAGCATTTCCCTGTTTACATGTGATCAGCTGTGATTGGACACAGCTGATCACATGACCGAGTCGACATCTTTGGCTCTTTCCATAGATCGTGATCCGCTGTGTCCGAGGGACACAGAACACCGCCAATCGCCGCGCTGCGCGCTCCCGGAGCCACGCATGCGCAGTGAGAATGGGAGGACGTCATATGACGTCCTCCCAGAACGAGAGAACCACCTTGCGTCTGTCATATTACTATATGGCGGGCGGGAGGCGGTTAAATAACATCAATAACATCAATACCAAATACATACATACATTTTTATTGTATATAAAAAACCATAACAAAAAATTACCATAAAAGATAGATTTTTGAAGGCACTGAAAACTAATACCCGGCTGTATCTGATACCATCTTACAAATTGATCCTCTAATAAGGTCAGGCTGTCAATATTCAAACACGACCCCACTTAACCAGGGGCGGACTGACAACTCATGGGGCCCCTGGGCAATAGGGGATCATGGGGCACCTGTGTCCTTGCCCAAACTCAAAAAAGCCTATGAAAAAGGTACCAGGGGCATCTCATGGGGCCCCCTACTGACCCCGGGCCCTCGGGCAGTGCCCGAGTTTCCAAATGGTCAGTCTGCCCCTGTACTTAACCCTTTCTCACCCACAGCCCTGCATCAGCAACCCCAGTCATGCAGGCCTTTCACTAATGCTGTACATGTTACTGGCCTGATGCTCACTGAAGATGCCGGCGCCGGGGAGAGAAGATGATTGGTGAAACCAGCGATGGCGGGACCGAGGGACAGGTAAGTGGCTGTGTTTTAAAAGTCAGCAGTTACAGTTTTTGTAGCTGCTGACTTTTATTTTTTTTATTTTTTCAGCTGGAACTTTGCTTTAAAGTGACATGAACACTAGGTTCACACCTATGCAGTTTGTGTTTGATCCGTTTCTGCATTGCTTTTTTGCGGTGCGTTTTTGCACACGCGTTTTTGATGCATGTTGTGTTTTTTGTTCCCCAACTTGTTTCTGGGCAGATTAAAATGCAAAACGCATAAAAAAAGTATCAAAAACGCATCACATATGCACTACATGCTTCTCTGCAGCGTCTTCATTGAAGTCTATAGTAGCAAAGACGCAACGTTTTTGCACCGGGTGGAAAAGCAGAGATGTGAATCTGTCCCATAGGAAATCATGTTAAATGGACTGCTGTACGTTTCTGCAAAACGCAATGGAAAACACATAGGTGTGAACCTAAGTGTTACTAAACCCACAACAGTACAATCAGTCTGTAGATGCAGTAAAGCATGCTTGTTATACTCACTGTGGAACCTAAGGGGTTAATCCTCTGCATTGTGTAAAAAGGCTGTTTGATCCTGTCTTCTCTGATCCTCCCCTTCTTCTAGTGTATCCCTCTTATCTCCTGATAAGACATATCGTGTAGAGACACTCTGCACATGCTCAGTTTGGTGTGTATTGCTAGAGAGGTTTCTTTTTCTTGGGAGAATGTATGTGATCAGCACAAGGCCAGTCAGCACTGTCCAGACAGAGGTCAGGGGTTCTGCATCCAGAAAGAAAACTCCTCCTACAAACTTTTGCTCTGCTGGACACAGATAGAAGTCACAAGACTGCTCTAACTGCTGATGAGAAAAGGTGTTTAGCAGTTTATATTTACTAAAAAATTGCATTTCCATGTTCTGTGTACTATGGGAGACCAGATATAGTGAATGCAGGGTCCGGGGAGACCTGATATAATGAATGCAGGGTCCGGGGAGAGCAGATATAGTGAATTCAGGGTCCGGGGAGACCGGATTTAGTGAATGCAGGGTCCGGGGAGACCGGATATAGTGAATGCAGGGTCCTGGGAGACCAGATATAGTGAATGCAGAGTCTTGGGAGACCGGATATAGTAAATGCAGGGTCCGGGGAGACCAGATATAGTGAATGCAGGGTCTTGGGAGACCAGATATAGTGAATGCAGGGTCCGGGGAGAGCGGATATAGTGAATGCAGGGTCCGGGGAGAGCAGATATAGTGAATGCAGGGTCCAGGGAGACCAGATATAGTGAATGCAGGGTCTTGGGAGAGCAGATATAGTGAATGCAGGGTCTGGGAGAGCGGATATAGTGAATGTGGGGTCCTGGGAGACCAGATATAGTGAATGCAGGGTCCTGGGAGACCAGATATAGTGAATGCAGGGTCCGGGGAGACCGGATATAGTGAATGCAGGGTCCACAGAGACCAGATATAGTGAATGCTGGGTCCGGGGAGACCAGATATAGTGAATGCAGGGTCCGGGGAGACCAGATATAGTGAATGCAGGGTCCAGGGAGACCAGATATAGTGAATGCAGGGTCCTGGGAGACCAGATATAGTGAATGCAGGGTCCGGGGAGAACAGATATAGTGAATGCAGGGTCCAGGGAGACCAGATATAGTGAATGCAGGGTCCAGGGAGACCAGATATAGTGAATGCAGGGCTATGTATAATACATAAGGGGGGATATGATCTCCATGTATAATACATAAGGGGGGGATATGATCTCCATGTATAATACATAAGGGGGGATATGATCTCCATGTATAATACATAAGGGGGGATATGATCTCCATGTATAATACATAAGGGGGGATATGATCACCATGTATAATACATAAGGGGGGATATGATCTCCATGTATAATACATAAGGGGGGATATGATCTCCATGTATAATACATAAGGGGGGATATGATCACCATGTATAATACATAAGGGGGGGATATGATCTCCATGTATAATACATAAGGGGGGGATATGATCTCCATGTATAATACATAAGGGGGGGATATGATCTCCATGTATAATGCATAAGAGGGGATATAATCACCATGTATAATGCATGAGGGGGATATGATCTCCATGTATAATACATGAGGGGGATATGATCTCCATGTATAATACATAAGGGGAATATGATCTCCATGTATAATACATAAGGGGGATATGATCTCCATGTATAATACATAAGGGGGATATGATCTCCATGTATAATACATAAGGTGGGATATGATCTCCATGTATAATACATAAGGGGGATATGATCTCCATGTATAATACATAAGGGGGATATGATCTCCATGTATAATACATAAGGGGGATATGATCTCCATGTATAATACATAAGGGGGGATGTAATCACCATGTATAATACATAAGGGGGATATGATCTCTATGTATAATACATAAGGGGGGATATGATCTCCATGAATAATACATAAGGGGGATATGATCTCTACATATATTACGTAAGGGGGGGATATGATCTCCATGTATAATACATAAGGGGGGATATGATCTCCATGTATAATACATAAGGGGGGATATGATCTCCATGTATAATACATAAGGGGGGGATATGATCACCATGTATAATACATAAGGGGGATATGATCTCCATGTATAATACATAAGGGGGATATGATCTCCATGTATAATACATAAGAGGGGATATAATCACCATGTATAATACATAAGGGGGATATGATCTCTATGTATAATACATAAGGGGGATATGATCTCCATGTATAATACATAAGGGGGATATGATCACCATGTATAATACATAAGGGGGGGATATGATCTCCATGTATAATACATAAGGGGGGATGTAATCACCATGTATAATACATAAGGGGGATATGATCTCTATGTATAATACATAAGGGGGGATATGATCTCCATGAATAATACATAAGGGGGGATATGATCTCTACATATATTACGTAAGGGGGGGATATGATCTCCATGTATAATGCATAAGGGGGGATATGATCTCCATGTATAATACATAAAGGGGATATGATCTCCATGTATAATACATAAGGGGGGGTATGATCACCATGTATAATACATAAGGGGGGATATGATCTTTATATATATTACGTAAGGGGGGGATATGATCTCCATGTATAATGCATAAGGTGGGATATGATCTCCATGTATAATACATAAGAGGGATATGATCACCATGTATAATACATAAGGGGGATATGATCTCCATGTATAACACATAAGGGGGGATATGATCTCCATGTATAATACATAAGGGGGGATATATTCTCCATGTATAATACATAAGGGGGGATATGATCTCCATGTATAATAAATAAGGGGGGATATGATCTCCATGTATAATACATAAGGGGGGATATGATCTCCATGTATAATACATAAGGGGGGATATGATCTCCATGTATAATACATAAGGGGGGATATGATCTCCATGTATAATACATAAGGGGGGGGATATGATCTCCATGTATAATACATAAGGGGGAATATAATCACCATGTATAATACATAAGGGGGATATGATCTCCATGTATAATACATAAGGGGGGATATGATCACCATGTATAATACATAAGGGGGGATATGATCTCCATGTATAATACATAAGGGGGGCTATGATCTCCATGTATAATACATAAGGGGGATATGATCTCCATGTATAATACATAAGGGGGATATGATCTCCATGTATAATACATAAGGGGGATATGATCTCCATGTATAATACATAAGGGGGGATATGATCTCCATGTATAATACATAAGGGGGGGATATGATCTCCATGTATAATACATAAGGGGGGATATGATCTCCATGTATAATACATAAGGGGGATATGATCTCTATGTATAATACATAAGAGGGGATATAATCACCATGTATAATACATAAGGGGGATATGATCTCCATGTATAATACATAAGGGGGATATGATCTCTATCTATAATACATAAGGGGGATATGATCCCCATGTATAATACATAAGGGGGGATATGATCTCCATGAATAATACATAAGGGGGGATATGATCTCTATATATATTACGTAAGGGGGGGATATGATCTCCATGTATAATACATTAGGGGGGATATGATCTCCATGTATAATACATAAGGGGGATATGATCTCCATGTATAATACATAAGGGGGATATGATCTCCATGTATAATACATAAGGGGGGATATGATCTCCATGTATAATACATAAGGGGGGGATATGATCTCCATGTATAATACATAAGGGGGGATATGATCTCCATGTATAATACATAAGGGGGATATGATCTCTATGTATAATACATAAGAGGGGATATAATCACCATGTATAATACATAAGGGGGATATGATCTCCATGTATAATACATAAGGGGGATATGATCTCTATCTATAATACATAAGGGGGATATGATCCCCATGTATAATACATAAGGGGGGATATGATCTCCATGAATAATACATAAGGGGGGATATGATCTCTATATATATTACGTAAGGGGGGGATATGATCTCCATGTATAATACATTAGGGGGGATATGATCTCTATGTATATTACATAAGGGAGGATATGATCTCCATGTATAAAACATAAGGGGGGATATGATCTCTATATATATTACGTAAGGGGGGATATGATCTCCATATATAATGCATAAGGGGGGATATGACCTCCATATATAATACATAAGGGGGGATATGATCTCCATGTACAATACATAAGGGGGGGTATGATCTCCATGTATAATACATAAGGGGGATATGATCACCATGTATAATACATAAGGGGGGATATGATCTCCATGTATAATACATAAGGGGGGATATGATCTCCATGTATAACACATAAGGGGGGATATGATGTCCATGTATAATACATAAGGGGGGATATATTCTCCATGTATAATACATAAGGGGGGATATGATCTCCATGTATAATACATAAGGGGGGATATATTCTACATGTATAATACATAAGGGGGGATATGATCTCCATGTATAATACATAAGGGGGGATATGATCTCCATGTATAATACATAAGGGGGGGATATGATCTACATGTATAATACATAAGGGGGGATATGATCACCATGTATAATACATAAGGGGGGATATGATCTCCATGTATAAATACATCAGTGGTTCATATAGTGAACTCGGTGTAGTTATTCACCTTGAGGTCATCACAGAGGACAAGGGGGCGCTCTTTACATCTGGAGGAAAATAAATGTAATCTCCAAACACGGAAAGGTTTCTTCATAGTGAGAGCTGTGAAAATGTGGAATAGACTCCCTCAAGTGTTGGTTGTGGCCAGCTCAGTGGATTGCTGTAAAAAAGTCCTGGATTGTTTCTTAGATACACAGAATATAACTGGATATAACATTTATAGGTAAAGTTGATCCAGGGAATATCCAATTGCCTCTCGGGGGATCAGAAAGGAATTTTTTTCCCTGCAGGAGCAAATTGGATCATGCTTTGCTGGGTTTTTTGCCTTCCTCTGGATCAACTGTGGGTGTAGGATTCTAACTTTTTTTTTTCTATTAATGGTTGAACTGGATGGACTTATGTCTTTTTTCAGCCAGACTAGACTAGTTAGCATCGCTTGGTGCACCATCCAGCCTCATCCAACCAAAGCAGCTGGCAGCCACTCATAGAGTTTTACAGGCTGCCAACACCGGGCCTCTGCCTTCCACCCTCACCAAAACGCTGTAACCTCATGTACCAGGGTTAAACACCCAGTGTGCACAAGGCCATAGGGTAATAGCTTTCCACCAGAATACTGATGACTTTTCAATATATTTACTTCTTACTGACCCGCAGTCAGTAGCCATAACAGTTAGAGTCGCAACAAGATATTTCATAGTTCCATATTGACAGTAGAGTCACTTCCTCCATATTATTTGCTTCTGTGGTGGCTTCTGCAATATCTTTAGCGAGCATGATGTGGGATAATCAGATTGTGTAAATGGCTGGATGGTCTGTGTGGGTTTATGTTGTGTATTAGTCTTTTAAGTCAATTTCATCAGCGCGTGATTTGCAGGAAGGTTTTTTTCCACCTACAGTGCATCTCATTGACATGTAAATCTTATTCTCCACCAGACGTAGATACTTTGTAGTTGCTTTACATTGCTAACAATCTGCTAGAATATTGAGGGGGTGAAGTTACAAAAGCTTTGTTGTCGTGGAAACAGGATACTAACTGTTATCAATAATCTTCAGCCTAGTTACTAGAGTGATGTACAGTAAAACATTCTGTTCTTCTTTCTATCGTACATCAGAAATGGTTTTGCTTCTATACCATCATTGACATTTTACCTGGATGTTTTTTTTTTTAATGTGATAACTTCTTAACTGAACACAAATTGTAGGGTTTATGTTGCCAGCTTCGGCTTCTTTTTTTCTTCGTTTGGAAAGCTTTTTTGGGAAAAAACCCAAAATACATCTAAAATCTTTCCAGGTCATCTGCTGGTTCAAAACAATATATTTAGAGAAATGCAAATGCAGACAGGCAGTATTGTACGCATAGGAACTTCAATATTAACCGGGACTGGTAGTAGCCCATTATTTGTTGAAGGATTCAACAATAGCTTTATTTGTATGGGCGAATGGACTATTTTCCAGGAATGGAGTGGTGGTAAAAGAGAAGGGGATAAGGGGGACAGAGTCGAAAAAAAATGGTGTTGAGGGGGATACGTTAGGAACAGGACTAAAGCTGGGTATTACCAGGAACGTATTTACCACAAGGCAAACAAGGCATTTGCCTAGGGCGGCATTTTTTCAGGGGGGGCAGCAGCATTTTTCAGGGGGGCAGGGCCGTCCCCCGAAAAAAGAGATGGAAGAAAGGACACATGCAGCATGGGGACCAGGTGGGATCTGAGAGAGGCTGCTGGCTGCTTGATGGTGTATGCAGAGCCTGACTCTTGTTCCCGGGGATGTTTGGAGCTGTGCAGGTGAGTGTCCTCTCTCGCCAGGGTGGGAGGGGGGGGGGGTTGCCAGTGTGTATGGGGTGGTGGTAGTGGAAGGCTCTCTCGGGTGGGGGTGCTGTTGGTCAATGTCAGGATCTTATCGTGGGGGAGGGGGTGTTTGTCAGTGTCAGGGTCTCTCTGTGGGGGGAAACCAATTTTTGTGTTGCCTAGAGCAGCATGAAACCTAAATACACCATTGGGTATTACACTAGTAGAATTTTGTTCCGACAGTTCTCATTGTAAGAACATTTATTCATTTTTCTAATCATTAGTTGAGTCAAATTGATGTTCGTTTTCGACCGCAGTGTTGAAAAAATTCAAGGAACATTTTTCTCTAACGTACAAATTTTTAACAACGTATGTGACTTTCGTTTGGTAAGGTCTATTCATTCCAAAATTGAATGTTAAAAGCAAACAAAATCTTGAGCCGCTTTTGAACGACCTTCGAATGTCCTGAGAATTTTCGCACAAATTTCTGTTCAAAATACTGTTAGTGTATACCCAGCTTAACAGAGACCCACAGAGGGTTTAGAGGAGACCACTGTTCAGTCAATATTCAATGTGATTGAAGAACAAGTAGGACTGAGAGTCTTTGTGAAAGGTTAAAAGGCATGTAGACTTCAATCCATGGGGTTCAGACTCTACAAAATGTGGTCATAGTGTTGTTTTTCGCATCCTGAAGAACTAAGGCTTTAAATGACAAGAAACTCTGGTTTAAAAACAACATATATTCAAGTATATATTCCTAAATCAAAATGAATTCTATTGCTCCCAGCCTCTACCAAATCTCCTTTTTTTTTGCTGCTGTGTTCTGATTTCCTGTTGGAGGGTGAATATGTTTGTTCTCCATGGTCCCACTGTATGTAGGAACATAGCCACCCTCTTTTGCTCCCTCCTGAAATGGACTAGAGTAGGGACTACGGGCTATGGGGTTTGTAGTGTACAAAGAGCAGTGCAATAACATCTGGAACTCCATTCCAAACAAAGGAAATGAGGGGGGAAGTTCAGTAACTCTTGGAGGACATTACAAGGAGGCGGATAAACCACAATTAGAAACATTTTCATGAAACCATTAAGTTGGTCATGGACCATTAAATGATGGAGGTGTATGGACAGCTTTTGGAGAATAAATATGTTGTTCAGTGTTTTTAAAAGTAGAGCTGTTCACAATGGCAATCAGTTAGGTTTTCCTCTCTAGTTTCTTGTTATGTTATTTCTGCTGCCCCCACCACTCCAAATGTAGTGGCTGGATTAACCCAGAAGCAGCCACTGGCCAGTGTTAATGCTTACCATACTGGCCTTGGAACAGGTCTATCAAACAATTGCCATATCCATCAGTATTGACCATATACAAAAACACATATAATAAAAAATAATACTTTAGGGTAGGGATTCTCAACCATGGAATCCTAGGGTTCTTTCAGTGGTTTCTAGGGTTTCCATGAACAATTTCTGTCTCTCAGATAGGTTCCCACTGACACCATTGATCTTTTTAGCTATCTGCAGTGATGTATTTACCGCGAGGCAAACAAGGCCTTTGCCTAGGGTGGCAATTTTCAGGGGTTGGTGCTGACCTTCCAGAAGAAGGCACACAAGTAGCAGGGATGGGGGACCTGCTCAGCTCTGCCATGAGACCTGCAGGAGGCTGAGCGCTGCTGGAAAGTGCAGGGATGGATGGCTGCTTCTGTCATTGTGGAGGTTAAGGTTAGTGCATGAATTGGGTGGTCGCGGCAGGCGGGGGGTGGCAGTGATGGATGTCTGTTGGTTGGTGATGGCAGTGACTGGGGGTGGTGGGGGGATTGCAGTGATAGGCTCTGGTAGTGGCGGGTTGGATGGGGGGGTATTACAGGGGATGGGCTGTGGTGTTGTTTGCGGTGGCAAAGGGGGGGGGGGCCTGATTTTAGTGTTGCCTAGGGCAGCGCATGAAATAACTACACCACTGGCTATCACATTAATGTATTGAGTTGTAAATACAGTAATTTTTAGCAGGGGTTCAATAAGACTGAAAAGGTATTTCAAAGGTTCTTCTGTGTTGAAAATACTGAGAAAGGCAGCTTTATAGAGCACATAGAAGCATTTCTTTTAGTTACTAAAGAAAACAAAGTTGTATTCCACTTCCTAGCAAGTTTACCACATATATAAAAGCTTATCGCATGGTTACTTGGAGAAACAGAATTATTCACATCAGTCTCTGCCTCAAGAGAGCTCTCATCTAATATCCAAACACAGTCATGCAAGCACCCATAAACACTTTACAGTCAATTTGGTTGGAAGCAAATGAACCGCTTGCGCAGTGGACGAAAATGCATGAAAATCCACACAGGGAGATAATATCTTCCATGCAGAAGGAATTGGGGATTAAAGATAGCATCCATCTAGGTCAGGGGTCTCCAAACTTTTCAGTACGAGGGTCACATCATGTATTTTATAAATATTCATGGGCAGAAAAGAATCAGTTTTATACATGAATGAAAAAATTAATAGGTTTTACTTGGAGTTTTTTTAGTAATCCGCATGATATGGTTAGGAACAACTAACAAATTCCACATAAACATGAGCCCATCAGAGCTCCTCTGACATCAGAACCCCCATCATAGGTCCTCTTACATCAGAGTCCCCCTTACATTAGGGTCCCAGTAGTGGCTATTCCCTGGTCATTTTGGACTTTTTTTTTCCCCACTTACATTAGGGACCCCATCATAGTCCCTCCTACATCAGAGTCCCCATCAGGTCTAAGAAAGAAAATGCAATCCTCCTGTGGATGTTGGGACTAGCAGGTTATTGGTTCATAGAACATCGATGCTCCTAGCAACCAACAATGGTACAATAACGTTTGCACTGGAGAGTAGAGGGGAGGAAGGGGGCGTTGAGGAGAAATAGAGACTGTAGGCTGACCTAAAGACTAGTGTGAGAGGTCACTGACCCTTGCTGTGGGCCAGATTTGGGTCGCAGCCCATAGTTTGGAAATCCCTGATCTATTGTAGGTCAATGGTGTTTATTCTTTCCAAAGCCAAGACCTTGAAATCAGCTAAAAAAAATGTAATGGAGCCCCAGTTTCATTCAACCCACTTCCTGTGAGCCCTGGGTGTCAAGGTTCCATCCACTGTCCTGGACTCAAAAGAGAATGTTTCAGAGCATTCATTACTTGGCACAGCTCTTTGCAATGTTTAAGATGTGAAGAGGGTGAAGAGGACCTGTGACATCATCAGACTGTACCAAAGATCACTGGAAAAAGGTAAGTGCTGAGATTTGTTTTTTGGCATTTTAAAGGTTTATGGGTTATTCCAAAAGCGGTGGGGGTGGGAGTAGGGGGGGGGGGGCAACATTGGGGGAAGGCCCATGTCCAGAGTTGGGCTTGGCACCATGAATATTTGCCATAAATATATACTGTGAGAACTTGCCTCAAGTAGTAGAGCTTTATGGACTTAGCCACTCTTTTACTTTTTAAAGGCTTTTCTTGCCTAATTTTGAAAAGAAAAATTGAAAACAGTTCCAGACATCAAAATCAAAGAGTTTCACTTGCAGGGTTTTCAGCATTTAAAGTATTTTTAAAATATTTTACACAGTCTGACTGAAAAAAAGACAAAAGTCCATCCAGTTCAACCATTAAAAAAAAATGTTATAATCCTATACCCACCGTTGATCCAAAGGAAGGCAAAAAAAAACCCAGCAAAGCATGATCCAATTTGCTCCTGCAGGGAAAAAAATTCCTTCCTGATCCCCCGAGAGGCAATCGGATATTCCCTGGATCAACTTTACCTATAAATGTTATATCCAGTTATATTCTGTGTATCTAGGATAGAATCCAGGACTTTTTTAAAGCAATCCACTGAGCTGGCCAGAACCAACTCTTGAGGGAGTCTATTCCACATTTTCACAGCTCTCACTGTGAAGAAACCTTTCCGTGTTTGCAGATTAAATTTACTTTCCTCCAGACGTAAAGAGTGCCCCCTTGTCCTCTGTGATGACCTCAGGGGGAATAGCTCTACACCAAGTTCACTATGTGAACCACTAATGTCAAGCCCTCCTGACTCCTGGGCAGAGACCTCCTCTGTCTGCTGTGGTGGAGCCAGGAACCATGGTTAGGTTTCTACAAAACGCCCAGCACACACCTGCCCAATCAGTATGCTAGTGATTCTGAAAATTCTATCCCCGCAGTGTCTCACAGCTCACCGTGTACAAGGAACACATTAATGATTAAGGATGTAAAGACCACCAAATGGATCCTATAAAGGGGGGGTTGAGAGGACTCTGCGCATCAGTTTAGCACAGAGGCGATGCCGGTCACAACACTGGGTTGGCATCAGCTTCTCTGCATCTGGACTGTCTCTGTCCAGTCTTCACACAGACATCTCAGCTCTCTGTGCTGACAGGCCTTCAGCACATCCCTGCAAACAGCCAACAGCCTGGGCAAGAACTCTTGTTCCTAGAAGGTAGTGCTATCCATAGTTTTGCTGATTGGGTGGATGCCCAACCTCTTTCTGTCACTGCATGCAGACACCTTTACACCTCAGTTACTAGGAAACCTTTCCTTTGAGCAGTACCAGGGCTTATCTGTTTAACCTAATTGAATTATCTGTATTCACTAATGCTTATGGGCCCCACCATTGCTAGCAGAAACAATGATTATCACCATATCAGGAACTTTAACCACTTGCCCTCCTGAGGATTTACCCCTCTTAATGACCAGGCCTCTTTTTGCTACTCGGCGCTGCACTAATTCAACTGATAATTGCGCGGTCATGCAATGCTGCACCCAAACTAAATTTACTTCCTTTTTTCACACAAATAGAGCTTTCTTTTGGTGGTATTCGATCACCTGTGTGATTTTTATTTTTCCTGCTATAAACAAAAAAAGACCAAAAATTTTGAAGAGAAACTATATTTTTTACTTTCAGCTATAAAAAATATATAGTAAACTCAAAGTTAGTTATAAATTTAGGCCAAAATGTATTCTGCTCCATGTTTTTGGTAAAAAAAATCCCAATAAGTGTATATTGATTGCTTTGTGTGAAAGTTATAGAGTCTACAAACTATGGTATAAATACTGCAATTTACACCATTTTTCTGCTATACAGCGCTGCGCTAGTTTAACGGACAATTGCGCAGTCATGCAGTATGGTACATAAATGAAATGTACATCCTTTTTTTCCAACAAATTGAGCTTTCTTTTGGTGGTATTTGATCGCCTGTGTGTTTTTATTTTTTGCGCTATAAAAAAAAAGGCTGACAATTTTGAGAAAAAAAAACAATATTTTAGGCTTTTTGCTATAAAACATGTCCAGTAAAAAAAATTTAAAAATCAAATTTTGTCATAAATTTCGGCCAAAATGCATTCTGCAACATGTCTTTGCTAAAAAAAAAACCCAATACGTGTAAATTAATTGGTTTATGTGAAAGTTACAGCGTTTACAAATGGCGGGAAAGATACTGGGATTTAAAAATTTTTTCTATACTAATAATGGCGGCGATCAGCGACTTATAGCAGCGATCAGAGACTTATGGCGGGACTGCGGTGGACATTCTGACACTGGGGGGGAACTGACTTGGGGTCACTGACATCCCCAGTGATACCAATACAGTGATCAGTGTAAAAAAAAACCACTGACACTGTACTAATGGCACTGGGGAGGAAGGGGTTAACTTTTTTATTTACTGAAAGGGTTAACTGTCTGAGGGGAGTGTTTTACTAGCGGGCGGGGGTGTGTACTGCACTGGGACACGCTGATCGGGAGAGATAAACTCTTCTCTCCGGCTCAGCATGTCAGGAGCTGACAGGGAACTGACAGAGAGCAGAGCTACTGCAGCCCTGCTCTCTGTCAGTGATTGCCGCTAATCGGCGGGACACAACCGGCAACAATTCGCTGTGACCCGGCGACTGACATCCGCGGCTGTGATCGGCGGGACAGGTAGGGCGGTGGCGCACCTCGCGCATGCCCCATGCCTGTTTTGCAAACACAGGTTTTAAAACGTGGTTTTGCCCAGCTGTGCCGCCCTGCCAACGTATTTCTACAGTGGCTGGGCGGCATGTGGTTAATCTTCACAGGACTCTGGTTGCAATCTCTAGTTAAAGGGACCATTGCTATTCAACTTAGGGTATTTATATCTATTTATGCCAGAGTATACATTTACATAATTCTCTGCATGCCACCTTGCAGCACTGGTGGTGAGGAGGGAGCTGATAAGTCAGCAAGTGTTTTCTTCCCCTTCTTTCTGCTGGTGTTGCAATTACTGTATTTTTTGCTCCATAAGATGCACCTGACTGTAAGATGCACCTAGGTTTTAGAGGAGGAAAACAAGAAGAAAAATATTCTGAACCAAGACTACAGACATAGTACAGGAGATGACCAGAGACTGGTGACATAGTACAGGAGACGACCAGAGACTGTGGACATAGTACAGGAGATGACCAGAGACTGTGGACATAGTACAGGAGATGACCAGAGACTGCTGACATAGTACAGGAGATGACCAGAGACTGCGGACACAGTACAGGAGATGACCAGAGACTGTGGACATAGTACAGGAGACGACCAGAGACTGCGGACATAGTACAGGGGACGACCAGAGACTGCGGACACAGTACAGGAGATGACCAGAGACTGCAGACATAGTACAGGAGACGACCAGAGACTGTGGACACAGTACAGGAGATGACCAGAGACTGCGGACACGGTACAGGAGATGACCAGAGACTGCGGACATAGTACAGGGGATGACCAGAGACTGCGGACACGGTACAGGAGATGACCAGAGACTGCGGACATAGTACAGGAGATGACCAGAGACTGCGGACATAGTACAGGAGATGACCAGAGACTGCGGACACAGTACAGGAGATGACCAGAGACTGCGGACATAGTACAGGAGATGACCAGAGACTGGTGACATAGTACAGGAGATGACCAGAGACTGGTGACATAGTACAGGAGATGACCAGAGACTGCGGACACAGTACAGGAGATGCTCAGAGACTGCAGACATAGTACAGGAGATGACCAGAGACTGCGGACATAGTACAGGAGATGACCAGAGACTGCGGACACAGTACAGGAGATGACCAGAGACTGCGGACACAGTACAGGAGATGACCAGAGACTGCGGACATAGTACAGGAGATGACCAGAGACTGGTGACATAGTACAGGAGATGACCAGAGACTGGTGACATAGTACAGGAGATGACCAGAGACTGCGGACACAGTACAGGAGATGCTCAGAGACTGCAGACATAGTACAGCAGATGACCAGAGACTGCGGACATAGTACAGGGGACGACCAGAGACTGCGGACACGGTACAGGAGATGACCAGAGACTGCAGACATAGTACAGGAGACGACCAGAGACTGCGGACACGGTACAGGAGATGACCAGAGACTGCGGACACGGTACAGGAGATGACCAGAGACTGCGGATATAGTACAGGGGATGACCAGAGACTGCGGACACGGTACAGGAGATGACCAGAGACTGCAGACATAGTACAGGAGATGACCAGAGACTGCGGACATAGTACAGGAGATGACCAGAGACTGCGGACATAGTACAGGAGATGACCAGAGACTGGTGACATAGTACAGGAGATGACCAGAGACTGGTGACATAGTACAGGAAATGACCAGAGACTGCGGACACAGTACAGGAGATGACCAGAGACTGCGGACATAGTACAGGAGATGACCAGAGACTGCGGACACAGTACAGGAGATGACCAGAGACTGCGGACACAGTACAGGAGATGACCAGAGACTGGTGACACAGTACAGGAGATGACCAGAGACTGCGGACACAGTACAGGAGATGACCAGAGACTGCGGACATAGTACAGGGGATGACCAGAGACTGCGGACATAGTACAGGAGATGACCAGAGACTGCGGACATAGTACAGGAGATGACCAGAGACTGCAGACATAGTACAGGGGATGACCAGAGACTGCAGACATAGTACAGGGGATGACCAGAGACTGCGGACATAGTACAGGGGATGACCAGAGACTGCGGACATAGTACAGGGGATGACCAGAGACTGCGGACATAGCACAGGAGATGACCAGAGACTGCGGACAGTACAGGAGATGACCAGAGACTGCGGACACAGTACAGGAGATGACCAGAGACTGCGGACACAGTACAGGAGATGACCAGAGACTGGTGACACAGTACAGGAGATGACCAGAGACTGCGGACATAGTACAGGAGATGACCAGAGACTGCGGACATAGTACAGGGGATGACCAGAGACTGCGGACATAGTACAGGAGATGACCAGAGACTGCGGACATAGTACAGGAGATGACCAGAGACTGCGGACATAGTACAGGGGATGACCAGAGACTGCGGACATAGTACAGGGGATGACCAGAGACTGCGGACATAGTACAGGGGATGACCAGAGACTGCGGACATAGTACAGGGGATGACCAGAGACTGCGGACATAGCACAGGGGATGACCAGAGACTGCGGACATAGCACAGGAGATGACCAGAGACTGCGGACAGTACAGGAGATGACTAGAGACTGCGGACACAGTACAGGAGATGACCAGAGACTGCGGACACAGTACAGGAGATGACCAGAGACTGGTGACACAGTACAGGAGATGACCAGAGACTGCGGACATAGTACAGGAGATGACCAGAGACTGCGGACATAGTACAGGAGATGACCAGAGACTGCGGACATAGTACAGGGGATGACCAGAGACTGCGGACATAGTACAGGGGATGACCAGAGACTGCGGACATAGTACAGGGGATGACCAGAGACTGCGGACATAGCACAGGAGATGACCAGAGACTGCGGACAGTACAGGAGATGACCAGAGACTGCGGACACAGTACAGGAGATGACCAGAGACTGCGGACACAGTACAGGAGATGACCAGAGACTGCGGACACAGTACAGGAGATGACCAGAGACTGCGGACACAGTACCGGAGATGACCAGAGACTGCGGACACAGTACAGGGGATGACTAGAGACTGCGGACACAGTACAGGGGATGACTAGAGACTGCGGACACAGTACAGGAGATGACCAGAGACTGCGGACACAGTACAGGGGATGACCAGAGACTGCGGACACAGTACAGGAGATGACCAGAGACTGCGGACACAGTACAGGAGATGACCAGAGACTGCAGACACAGTACAGGAGATGACCAGAGACTGCAGACACAGTACAGGAGATGACCAGAGACTGCGGACACAGTACAGGAGATGACCAGAGACTGCAGACACAGTACAGGGGATGACAAGAGACTGCGGACACAGTACAGGAGATGACCAGAGACTGCGGACACAGTACAGGAGATGACCAGAGACTGCGGACACAGTACAGGAGATGACCAGAGACTGCGGACACAGTACAGGGATGACCAGAGACTGCGGACACAGTACAGGGGATGACCAGAGACTGCGGACACAGTACAGGAGATGACCAGAGACTGCGGACACAGTACAGGGATGACCAGAGACTGCGGACACAGTACAGGGGATGACCAGAGACTGCGGACACAGTACAGGAGATGACCAGAGACTGCGGACACAGTACAGGGATGACCAGAGACTGCGGACACAGTACAGGAGATGACCAGAGACTGCGGACACAGTACAGGGATGACCAGAGACTGCGGACATACTACAGGAGATGACCAGAGACTGCGGACATAGTACAGGAGATGACCAGAGACTGCGGACATAGTACAGGAGATGACCAGAGACTGCGGACATAGTACAGGAGATGACCAGAGACTGCGGACATAGTACAGGGGATGACCAGAGACTGCGGACATAGTACAGGGGATGACCAGAGACTGCGGACATAGTACAGGGGATGACCAGAGACTGCGGACATAGTACAGGGGATGACCAGAGACTGCGGACACAGTACAGGAGATGACCAGAGACTGCGGACACAGTACAGGAGATGACCAGAGACTGCAGACACAGTACAGGGGATGACCAGAGACTGCGGACACAGTACAGGAGAAGACCAGAGACTGCGGACACAGTACAGGAGATGACCAGAGACTGCGGACACAGTACAGGGATGACCAGAGACTGCGGACACAGTACAGGAGATGACCAGAGACTGCGGACACAGTACAGGGATGACCAGAGACTGCGGACATACTACAGGAGATGACCAGAGACTGTGGACATAGTACAGGAGACGACCAGAGACTGCGGACATAGTACAGGGGACGACCAGAGACTGCGGACACAGTACAGGAGATGACCAGAGACTGCAGACATAGTACAGGAGACGACCAGAGACTGCGGACATAGTACAGGGGATGACCAGAGACTGCAGACATAGTACAGGAGATGACCAGAGACTGCGGACATAGTACAGGGGATGACCAGAGACTGCGGACATAGTACAGGAGATGACCAGAGACTGCGGACATAGTACAGGAGATGACCAGAGACTGCAGACATAGTACAGGGGATGACCAGAGACTGCGGACATAGTACAGGGGATGACCAGAGACTGCGGACATAGTACAGGGGATGACCAGAGACTGCGGACATAGCACAGGAGATGACCAGAGACTGCGGACAGTACAGGAGATGACCAGAGACTGCGGACACAGTACAGGAGATGACCAGAGACTGCGGACACAGTACAGGAGATGACCAGAGACTGGTGACACAGTACAGGAGATGACCAGAGACTGCGGACATAGTACAGGAGATGACCAGAGACTGCGGACATAGTACAGGGGATGACCAGAGACTGCGGACATAGTACAGGGGATGACCAGAGACTGCGGACATAGTACAGGAGATGACCAGAGACTGCGGACATAGTACAGGAGATGACCAGAGACTGCGGACATAGTACAGGGGATGACCAGAGACTGCGGACATAGTACAGGGGATGACCAGAGACTGCGGACATAGTACAGGGGATGACCAGAGACTGCGGACATAGTACAGGGGATGACCAGAGACTGCGGACACAGTACAGGAGATGACCAGAGACTGCGGACACAGTACAGGAGATGACCAGAGACTGCGGACACAGTACAGGAGATGACCAGAGACTGCGGACACAGTACAGGAGATGACTAGAGACTGCGGACACAGTACAGGGGATGACTAGAGACTGCGGACACAGTACAGGAGATGACCAGAGACTGCGGACACAGTACAGGGGATGACCAGAGACTGCGGACACAGTACAGGAGATGACCAGAGACTGCGAACACAGTACAGGAGATGACCAGAGACTGCGGACACAGTACAGGAGATGACCAGAGACTGCGGACACAGTACAGGAGATGACCAGAGACTGCGGACACAGTACAGGGGATGACAAGAGACTGCGGACACAGTACAGGAGATGACCAGAGACTGCGGACATAGTACAGGAGATGACCAGAGACTGCGGACACAGTACAGGAGATGACCAGAGACTGCGGACACAGTACAGGGATGACCAGAGACTGCGGACACAGTACAGGGGATGACCAGAGACTGCGGACACAGTACAGGAGATGACCAGAGACTGCGGACACAGTACAGGGATGACCAGAGACTGCGGACATACTACAGGAGATGACCAGAGACTGCGGACACAGTACAGGAGATGACCAGAGACTGCGGACACAGTACAGGAGATGACCAGAGACTGCGGACACAGTACAGGGGATGACAAGAGACTGCGGACACAGTACAGGAGATGACCAGAGACTGCGGACATAGTACAGGAGATGACCAGAGACTGCGGACACAGTACAGGAGATGACCAGAGACTGCGGACACAGTACAGGGATGACCAGAGACTGCGGACACAGTACAGGGGATGACCAGAGACTGCGGACACAGTACAGGAGATGACCAGAGACTGCGGACACAGTACAGGGATGACCAGAGACTGCGGACACAGTACAGGGGATGACCAGAGACTGCGGACACAGTACAGGAGATGACCAGAGACTGCGGACACAGTACAGGGATGACCAGAGACTGCGGACACAGTACAGGAGATGACCAGAGACTGCGGACACAGTACAGGGATGACCAGAGACTGCGGACATACTACAGGAGATGACCAAAGACTGCGGACACAGTACAGGAGATGACCAGAGACTGCGGACACAGTACAGGGGATGACCAGAGACTGCGGACACAGTACAGGGGATGACTAGAGACTGTGGACACAGTACAGGGGATGACTAGAGACTGCGGACACAGTACAGGAGATGACCAGAGACTGCGGACACAGTACAGGAGATGACCAGAGACTGCGGACACAGTACAGGAGATGACCAGAGACTGCGGACACAGTACAGGAGATGACCAGAGACTGCGGACACAGTACAGGAGATGACCAGAGACTGCGGACACAGTACAGGAGATGACCAGAGACTGCGGACACAGTACAGGAGATGACCAGAGACTGCGGACACAGTACAGGGGATGACCAGAGACTGCGGACACAGTACAGGAGATGACCAGAGACTGCGGACACAGTACAGGAGATGACCAGAGACTGCTGACACAGTACAGGGGATGACAAGAGACTGCGGACACAGTACAGGAGATGACCAGAGACTGCGGACATAGTACAGGAGATGACCAGAGACTGCGGACACAGTACAGGAGATGACCAGAGACTGCGGACACAGTACAGGGATGACCAGAGACTGCGGACACAGTACAGGGGATGACCAGAGACTGCGGACACAGTACAGGAGATGACCAGAGACTGCGGACACAGTACAGGGATGACCAGAGACTGCGGACACAGTACAGGGGATGACCAGAGACTGCGGACACAGTACAGGAGATGACCAGAGACTGCGGACACAGTACAGGGATGACCAGAGACTGCGGACACAGTACAGGAGATGACCAGAGACTGCGGACACAGTACAGGGATGACCAGAGACTGCGGACATACTACAGGAGATGACCAGAGACTGCGGACACAGTACAGGAGATGACCAGAGACTGCGGACACAGTACAGGAGATGACCAGAGACTGCGGACACAGTACAGGAGATGACCAGAGACTGCAGACACAGTACAGGAGATGACCAGAGACTGCAGACACAGTACAGGGGATGACCAGAGACTGCGGACACAGTACAGGAGATGACCAGAGACTGCGGACACAGTACAGGAGATGACCAGAGACTGCGGACACAGTACAGGAGATGACCAGAGACTGCGGACACAGTACAGGAGATGACCAGAGACTGCAGACACAGTACAGGGGATGACAAGAGACTGCGGACACAGTACAGGAGATGACCAGAGACTGCGGACATAGTACAGGAGATGACCAGAGACTGCGGACACAGTACAGGAGATGACCAGAGACTGCGGACACAGTACAGGGATGACCAGAGACTGCGGACACAGTACAGGGGATGACCAGAGACTGCGGACACAGTACAGGAGATGACCAGAGACTGCGGACACAGTACAGGGATGACCAGAGACTGCGGACACAGTACAGGGGATGACCAGAGACTGCGGACACAGTACAGGAGATGACCAGAGACTGCGGACACAGTACAGGGATGACCAGAGACTGCGGACACAGTACAGGAGATGACCAGAGACTGCGGACACAGTACAGGGATGACCAGAGACTGCGGACATACTACAGGAGATGACCAGAGACTGCGGACACAGTACAGGAGATGACCAGAGACTGCGGACACAGTACAGGAGATGACCAGAGACTGCGGACACAGTACAGGGGATGACTAGAGACTGCGGACACAGTACAGGGGATGACTAGAGACTGCGGACACAGTACAGGAGATGACCAGAGACTGCAGACACAGTACAGGGGATGACCAGAGACTGCGGACACAGTACAGGAGATGACCAGAGACTGCGGACACAGTACAGGAGATGACCAGAGACTGCGGACACAGTACAGGAGATGACCAGAGACTGCGGACACAGTACAGGAGATGACCAGAGACTGCGGACACAGTACAGGAGATGACCAGAGACTGCTGACACAGTACAGGGGATGACAAGAGACTGCGGACACAGTACAGGAGATGACCAGAGACTGCGGACATAGTACAGGAGATGACCAGAGACTGCGGACACAGTACAGGAGATGACCAGAGACTGCAGACACAGTACAGGGGATGACCAGAGACTGCGGACACAGTACAGGAGATGACCAGAGACTGCGGACACAGTACAGGAGATGACCAGAGACTGCGGACACAGTACAGGAGATGACCAGAGACTGCGGACACAGTACAGGAGATGACCAGAGACTGCGGACACAGTACAGGAGATGACCAGAGACTGCTGACACAGTACAGGGGATGACAAGAGACTGCGGACACAGTACAGGAGATGACCAGAGACTGCGGACATAGTACAGGAGATGACCAGAGACTGCGGACACAGTACAGGAGATGACCAGAGACTGCGGACACAGTACAGGGATGACCAGAGACTGCGGACACAGTACAGGGGATGACCAGAGACTGCGGACACAGTACAGGAGATGACCAGAGACTGCGGACACAGTACAGGGATGACCAGAGACTGCGGACACAGTACAGGAGATGACCAGAGACTGCGGACACAGTACAGGAGATGACCAGAGACTGCGGACACAGTACAGGAGATGACCAGAGACTGCTGACACAGTACAGGGGATGACAAGAGACTGCAAACACAGTACAGGAGATGATCAGAGACTGCGGACACAGTACAGGGATGACCAGAGACTGCGGACACAGTACAGGGGATGACCAGAGACTGCGGACACAGTACAGGAGATGACCAGAGACTGCGGACATAGTACAGGAGATGACCAGAGACTGCGGACACAGTACAGGGATGACCAGAGACTGCGGACATACTACAGGAGATGACCAGAGACTGCGGACACAGTACAGGAGATGACCAGAGACTGCGGACACAGTACAGGAGATGACCAGAGACTGCGGACACAGTACAGGGGATGACAAGAGACTGCGGACACAGTACAGGAGATGACCAGAGACTGCGGACACAGTACAGGAGATGACCAGAGACTGCGGACACAGTACAGGAGATGACCAGAGACTGCGGACACAGTACAGGGATGACCAGAGACTGCGGACACAGTACAGGGGATGACCAGAGACTGCGGACACAGTACAGGAGATGACCAGAGACTGCGGACACAGTACAGGGATGACCAGAGACTGCGGACACAGTACAGGGGATGACCAGAGACTGCGGACACAGTACAGGAGATGACCAGAGACTGCGGACACAGTACAGGGATGACCAGAGACTGCGGACACAGTACAGGAGATGACCAGAGACTGCGGACACAGTACAGGGATGACCAGAGACTGCGGACATACTACAGGAGATGACCAGAGACTGCGGACACAGTACAGGAGATGACCAGAGACTGCGGACACAGTACAGGGGATGACCAGAGACTGCGGACACAGTACAGGGGATGACTAGAGACTGTGGACACAGTACAGGGGATGACTAGAGACTGCGGACACAGTACAGGAGATGACCAGAGACTGCAGACACAGTACAGGGGATGACCAGAGACTGCGGACACAGTACAGGAGATGACCAGAGACTGCGGACACAGTACAGGAGATGACCAGAGACTGCGGACACAGTACAGGAGATGACCAGAGACTGCGGACACAGTACAGGAGATGACCAGAGACTGCGGACACAGTACAGGGGATGACCAGAGACTGCGGACACAGTACAGGAGATGACCAGAGACTGCGGACACAGTACAGGAGATGACCAGAGACTGCTGACACAGTACAGGGGATGACAAGAGACTGCGGACACAGTACAGGAGATGACCAGAGACTGCGGACATAGTACAGGAGATGACCAGAGACTGCGGACACAGTACAGGAGATGACCAGAGACTGCGGACACAGTACAGGGATGACCAGAGACTGCGGACACAGTACAGGGGATGACCAGAGACTGCGGACACAGTACAGGAGATGACCAGAGACTGCGGACACAGTACAGGGGATGACCAGAGACTGCGGACACAGTACAGGGGATGACCAGAGACTGCGGACACAGTACAGGAGATGACCAGAGACTGCGGACACAGTACAGGGATGACCAGAGACTGCGGACACAGTACAGGAGATGACCAGAGACTGCGGACACAGTACAGGGATGACCAGAGACTGCGGACATACTACAGGAGATGACCAGAGACTGCGGACACAGTACAGGAGATGACCAGAGACTGCGGACACAGTACAGGAGATGACCAGAGACTGCGGACACAGTACAGGAGATGACCAGAGACTGCGGACACAGTACAGGAGATGACCAGAGACTGCAGACACAGTACAGGGGATGACCAGAGACTGCGGACACAGTACAGGAGATGACCAGAGACTGCGGACACAGTACAGGAGATGACCAGAGACTGCGGACACAGTACAGGAGATGACCAGAGACTGCGGACACAGTACAGGAGATGACCAGAGACTGCGGACACAGTACAGGGGATGACAAGAGACTGCGGACACAGTACAGGAGATGACCAGAGACTGCGGACATAGTACAGGAGATGACCAGAGACTGCGGACACAGTACAGGAGATGACCAGAGACTGCGGACACAGTACAGGGATGACCAGAGACTGCGGACACAGTACAGGGGATGACCAGAGACTGCGGACACAGTACAGGAGATGACCAGAGACTGCGGACACAGTACAGGGATGACCAGAGACTGCGGACACAGTACAGGAGATGACCAGAGACTGCGGACACAGTACAGGGATGACCAGAGACTGCGGACATACTACAGGAGATGACCAGAGACTGCGGACACAGTACAGGAGATGACCAGAGACTGCGGACACAGTACAGGAGATGACCAGAGACTGCGGACACAGTACAGGGGATGACAAGAGACTGCGGACACAGTACAGGAGATGACCAGAGACTGCGGACACAGTACAGGAGATGACCAGAGACTGCGGACACAGTACAGGGATGACCAGAGACTGCGGACACAGTACAGGGGATGACCAGAGACTGCGGACACAGTACAGGAGATGACCAGAGACTGCGGACACAGTACAGGGATGACCAGAGACTGCGGACACAGTACAGGAGATGACCAGAGACTGCGGACACAGTACAGGGGATGACCAGAGACTGCGGACACAGTACAGGGGATGACTAGAGACTGCGGACACAGTACAGGGGATGACTAGAGACTGCGGACACAGTACAGGAGATGACCAGAGACTGCAGACACAGTACAGGGGATGACCAGAGACTGCGGACACAGTACAGGAGATGACCAGAGACTGCGGACACAGTACAGGAGATGACCAGAGACTGCGGACACAGTACAGGAGATGACCAGAGACTGCGGACACAGTACAGGAGATGACCAGAGACTGCGGACACAGTACAGGGGATGACCAGAGACTGCGGACACAGTACAGGAGATGACCAGAGACTGCGGACACAGTACAGGAGATGACCAGAGACTGCTGACACAGTACAGGGGATGACAAGAGACTGCGGACACAGTACAGGAGATGACCAGAGACTGCGGACATAGTACAGGAGATGACCAGAGACTGCGGACATAGTACAGGAGATGACCAGAGACTGCGGACACAGTACAGGAGATGACCAGAGACTGCGGACACAGTACAGGGATGACCAGAGACTGCGGACACAGTACAGGGGATGACCAGAGACTGCGGACACAGTACAGGAGATGACCAGAGACTGCGGACACAGTACAGGGATGACCAGAGACTGCGGACACAGTACAGGAGATGACCAGAGACTGCGGACACAGTACAGGAGATGACCAGAGACTGCGGACACAGTACAGGGATGACCAGAGACTACGGACACAGTACAGGGGATGACCAGAGACTGCGGACACAGTACAGGAGATGACCAGAGACTGCGGACACAGTACAGGGATGACCAGAGACTGTGGACACAGTACAGGAGATGACCAGAGACTGCGGACACAGTACAGGGGATGACCAGAGACTGCGGACACAGTACAGGGGATGACTAGAGACTGCGGACATAGTACAAGCATGAACAGAGTTCTTTCAGCAATGCACAGATGTACAGTTTGTAAGAAACAGCTCAGGGTTTGGTATAGCAGTCCACAGGCAGTCTATGGGGGGGGGGGGGACATACCTGTCCAGCCGTGCTCAGCATCCTCTCTGAGGTCCAGGGGCGGGGCTCCCACTCACATCAGAACTTCTACTACAGCAGCTCCCTCTGGAACATATAGGCTGCATGGGGTGGGGTCAGTGGATCTTCCGGACCTGGCCCTGCCCCTCCCTGCTTGCTGGCCTTGTACTCCCAATTTTTTTTGGGAAAAAAAGTGTGTTTTATGGAGCAAAAAAATACGGTAAATAGTTGAAACTTATTGCTCATGACTGCATAACCTGTTAAACCTGTTCCTATTTTACCAGTGTTCTGCTTTTATGCGTCAACTGGGGTTGTATAATCTGAACCCATCATTTCTGTAACCTACTCTTTTGAACAAGTCTATCAAAGGATTGAGCCTCTTGCATTATTATTCTATACTGTTGAAATATGTCTGAACCCAGAGTGTCAGAGGCAGGGGTGCACTGACCATTTGGAAACTCGGGCACTGTCTGAGGGCCCGGGGTCAGTAGGGGGCCCCATGAGATGCCCCTGGTACCTTTTTCATAGGCTTTTTTGAGTTTGGTCAAGGACACAGGGGCCCCATGATCCCCTATTGCCCGGGGGCCCCATGAGTTGTCAGTCCGCCCCTGGTTAAGTGGGGTCGTGTTTGAATATTGACAGCCTTACCTTATTGGAGGATCAATTTGTAAGATGGTATCAGATACAGCCGGGTATTAGTTTTCAGTGCCTTCAAAAATCTATCTTTAATGGTTTATGGTTATGGTTTTTTACATACAATAAAAATGTATGTATGTATTTGCTATTGATGTTATTTAACCACCTCCCGCCCGCCATATAGTAATAAGATGGACGCAAGGCGGTGCTCTTGTTCTGGGAGGACGTCATATGACGTCCTCCCATTCTAATCGCGTATGCGTGGCTCCTGGAGCGTGCGGCGATCGGCGGTGCTCTGTGTCCCTCGGACACAGCGGATCAGCGATCTACGGAAAGAGCCGAAGATGTCGGCTTGGTCACGTGATCAGCTGTGTCCAATCACAGTTGATGACATGTAAACGGAAATGCCGGTTATCTGCATTTCTCTCCTCACGAGCTGTCACGCTGACAGAGGAGAGGAGACCCGGTGATCAGTGTGCCCTGATGATCAGTGTAGCCCCAGCAGCGCCACCTGTCAGTGTCCATCAGGGCCCCATGATCCCCTATTGCCCAGGGGCCCCATGACTTGTCAGTCCGCCCCTGGTCAGAGGTGTATAGAGACCTGCAAGGTCAGGGCAACCACTGGGGACAAGCATTATGAAGCAGCCCCCGGGAGGGGGGGGTAGTGCTAAGATTTCAGGTTAATGAAGTCAGGTATTAAAAAAAATTAGAAAAAAAATGATAATGGGTTGCAGTGGGTTACTATATTCTGCTCAGCATTTGTTGCTCTTTCTGGATTTTGCTCTGACTGTCATAGTGGAGCACATATAAAACGGGAAATTATATCTCAATGTAGCCAGTGCTGTTAGCAGAGCGTGAAGGTTACACTGTATGAACAGTAAAATCCAGTTCTATGAAGAGACTAATGAAAGATTTAACCTATTCTATTATTACAACATTTAGGAGGCGGTGTAGTAGAACAAAAAAATAAAACACTTAGGTTAATAAAACCTTGACTTGGGTGTTCGTGATTTGGAGACATGGGCAGAATCACCGCAACCGCATGGCAATCACTGCAAAACATGCAACACAAGTTTGGGTGCCATTAGCCTTCAATGACAGCCACAAACGTGATGCTATTCTGCCACCAACGTTGCACGACAGGAGTGAATGGCAATCGCAGCAAACAGAAAATATAATAAATAAATGGTGTAGTGATAAAATAACATTAACATGTAAACAAATATCATGTGAAGAATAAAAAATAAATAATAAATAAATGAGTGATAGATCCTACCGGGATCTAAAACATACTATTATGTGTCACAAACTGTGAATATATGTGAATCCATCAACTAGGTCCTAAATTGGACCCAAATAGGATCAGTGAGAATAACACCCAATCCCAAATTGGGATGAAAACACACAAACAAAGTGACATAAAAAGTGAATCCCAAAATGCGGGATAATCCTATATCAAAGTGCTAAAATCCCAAAAAACATAAGCACATGAAAATATGTAACATAAATGACATAAAAAACAACTTTGAAATGCAAATGAGTGACCAAAAAAATATAATATATGGAAAAGTCCAATGAAGTGCAAATATGCAAAAGGTGCTTCAATCTTCCAAGTAGGTGATGCTGTGCATGTGCAAACAAGCCAATATATATCCTTAAGTGACAGAAATGCCCCCTCACCTCCTATTCACTATATCCGATCTCCCCGGACCCTGCATTCACTATATCTGGTCTCCCCGGACCCTGCATTCACTATATCTGGTCTCCCAGGACCCTGCATTCACTATATCTGGTCTCCCCGGACCCCGCATTCACTATATCTGGTCTCCCCAGACCCTGCATTCACTATATCCGGTCTCCCCAGACCCCGCATTCACTATATCTGGTCTCCCCGGACCCTGCATTCACTATATCCGGTCTCCCCAGACCCCGCATTCACTATATCTGGTCTCCCCGGACCCTGCATTCACTATATCTGGTCTCCCCAGACCCTGCATTCACTATATCTGGTCTCCCCGGGCCCTGCAGTCTGGTTATGTCCATATTTCTGTGCTCAAAGCGGTCCTTTTTTTTTTTGCATGGAAATATGTATTTGTTTTATTGTAGGCCTGTAATTTTTAGGAATAACTCACTGAAATCTGTCCGAACAAGAGTCTAGTAAACATCCCGGGGATGATAAAACTTGAAACACGAAATCATAAATTATAATTTAATAAATAATCATAACAAATAATAATATAATAATAATAAATTTAATTCAATAATATAATCAAACCAAAAACACTGAAATTTGAAATATAGCGCCAAGTTCGCACATCACTGAGCAAAGTCGCAGAATCGTTTTCAGTGTCTGATGAGGAATTTCCCCCACGAATCATTATCACTCAATTCTGCAAGTGGTTCTGATTTACTATCGCTGTTCTCTAGCCGGTCTAAAACCGCTTTTGACCTAAAGGGACACTTTTTGGACGCCATGGACTTTTCTCAGTTTCCAGGCAGAAAGAACAGTAACAATGCAGGCAGGGCGCCGGACAAAGCACTCGGGACAAAATGTATGTGAAATGGTTTGATACAGGAATGTTATACTATGTGATTTTAGTGAATGTCACTTTTTGTCATTTTCAAATTTCCCGCCGTTCCGCCCCCCGTACGTCCCAGGGAACGGAACCCAGATGACAGATGCCGGCATCGGCCGGAGGACATTGCTGGGGACACTGCAGGACGGACATCGCGGGAGCGAAGGACAAGGTAAATGATCGAGGGATCGCGGAGCAGCGCCACATGGTATTCCCGAGTGTAGATCGGGGTTACCGCTTGTGGTGCTGAAACTTTACCCCGAGCTACACTCGGGAATACCACCAGGGAGGTTAACGCAACCCAACGGGCCAATACGCCTTTCGGATCACCCTGGATCCTTCACAGGTAATAACTCCACACCATACGGTTTCCACAGACACTTTCCATCACTGGTGGCTCACATACAGCAGGGGTTCCCCTTCCACTTGTGCTTGCAGTAACTTTCATTCCACCAGGTATATCAGACGGGCTGAGGGTGTTCTTGGACTTGAACTGCAGAACAGAGAACCCAAATTACCAAGCGGCTCCAGGGGGTAGTGACCAGGGGCGGACTGACCATTTGGAAACTCGGGCACTGCCCGAGGGCCCGGGGTCAGTAGTGGGCCCCATGAGATCCCCCTGGTACCTTTTTTCATAGGCTTTTTTGAGTTTGGGCAAGGACACAGGGGCCCCTTGATTCCCTATTGCCCGGGGGCCCCATGAGTTGTCAGTCCGCCCCTGGTAGTGACCTTCTCCTAGTTAAAATGTTTGCAATCCTGGATCTGGAATCATTAGCGTTACACCATTTATTTATTATATTTTCTGTGTTGCACCTATAGGTATAGGATTGGGTGTTAGCAGCCTATATATTTAATAAAGTGATATACAGTTGCAAGAAAAAGTATGTGAACCCCTTGGAATTACGTGAAGTTTTGCATGAATTGGGCATAAAATGTGCTCTGAACGTCATGTAAGTCACAACAATAGAAGAACACAGTCTGCTGAACATAATACTACACAAACATTAGATGTTGCCATGGTTTAATTGCACATAACATGTAAACATTCACAGTGCAGGGAGGAAAAAGTATGTGAACCTTTGGACTTAATAACTAGTTGACCCCCCTTTGGCAGCAATAACCTCAACTAAACATTTCCTGTAGTTGCAGATCAGACCTGCACAACGATCTGGAGTCATTTTGGACCACTCTTCTTCACAAAACTGTTTCAGTGTAGCAATATTCTTGGGATGTCTGGTGTGAATCGCTTTCTTAAGGTCATGCAACAGCATTTCAATCGGGTTGAGGTCAGGACTCTGACTGGGCAACTCCAGAAGGCGTATTCTGTGCTGTTGCAGCCAATGTTTTGTTGAATTATTTGTATGCTTTGGGTCATTGTCCTGTTGCATCACCCATCCTCTGCGGAGCTTCAGTTGGCGGACAGATGGTTGTACGTTTTCCTGCAAAATGTCTTGATAAACTCTGGAATTCATTTTCCCATCAATGACAACAATCCGTCCAGGCCCTGAGGCAGCAAAGCAGCCCCAAACCATGATGCTCCCTCCGCCATGTTTTACAGTGGGGATGAGGTTTTGATGTTGGTGTGCTGTGCCTTTTTTTTCTCCACACATAGTGTTGTGTGTTCTTCCCAAACAACTCAATCTTGGTTTCATCTGTCCACAGTATATTTTGCCAGTAGTGCTGTGGAACATCCAGGTGCTCTTTTGCAAACTTCAAACGTGCTGCAATATTCTTTTTGGACAGCAATGGCTTCCTCCGTGGTGTCCTCCCATGTACTCCATTCTTGTTTAATGTTTTCCTTATTGTAGATGTGTCAACAAAAATGTTAGCATGTGCCAGAGATTTCTGTAGGTCTTTAGCTGACACTCTGGGATTCTTTTTTACCTCATGCAGCATTCTGCGCTGTGCTCTTGCAGTCATTTTTACAGGACGACCATGCCTAGGGAGAGTAGCAACAGTGCTAAACTTTCTCCATTTGTAGACAGTCTGTCTTACCGTGGACACATGAACATCAAGGCTTTTGGAGATACTTTTGTAACCCTTTCCAGCTTCATGCAAGTCAACAATTCTTGATCGTAGGTCTTCTGAGAGCTCTTTTCTGCGAGGCATGGTTCACATCAAACAGTGCTTCTTGAAACCAGTAAACCCAAAACAGGTGTGTGTTTTTTAAGAGCAGGACAGCTGTCAGCAACACATCCAATATCATCACACTGATTGGAGTCAAGGTTGGCTCACTCCTGGCTCCAATTAGCTCTGGGAGAAGTCATTAAGCTAGGGCCTCACATACTTTTTCCTCCCTGCACTGTGAATGTTTACATGTTATGTGCAATTAAACCATGGCAACATCTAATGTTTGTGTAGTATTATGTTCAGCAGACTGTGTTCTTCTATTGTTGTGACTTAGATGACGTTCAGAGCACATTTTATGCCCAATTCATGCAAAACTCCACGTAATCCCAAGGGGTTCACATACTTTTTCTTGCAACTGTATATTTATTTGAATATTTTTTTAATTAGCACAACCTGGTCAGCTTATATATTTGTAGGTTCTTATTAAGCGCAGGGGGATTTTTGCTTATAATTACAGCAAACAGCCTTTAAAAACTGCATGAAGCGTGTCACCCGTAAATGAGTAGGGCAGGGAACGTGGCGGGAACGTGGCGGGAACACTTGTTTGCGCTACGCAATATATGAATGAGGCCTAAATTATTCTAAACCTTCTGGCATTCTATAGGAGTATCATTTATATTTATTTTACTTTTTTTTTGTGATTAAAAAAAGGAAAGATTACGATCCTTGAGTAAATAATCATTATAGGCTCTTGGTTAAGCCCACCATAGAGACAGCCAATTTTTATGCTCCAGCTATTCTTGAAGACTGGAGGTCTTGGCAGGATGAGCAATACAGGGTAAAAAAAGAAGTGAATTAAGATGAAAGATGCCTATTTATAAATGTCACAAATGCACACAAACAAGTAATTAAATCTGGCCTCCGGCCTTCCCTTCAGTCTTGCACAGTTGTACCGGCTTCTCTTCTGTGCTGAAACGGCTTGCTTTGATTTCACTGGGAGCTTCTCACAATGTGCATTAGAAGCTGCAGCAAGTCAGATAGAGTCCGCCTCAATTCCTGACTTGAAGACGTCCAGCATCATCTAGTCACACAAATCTATCTCTCAACCCCCCACCTCACCCCCTCGGTCTCTGCCCGAATCACACACCTGCTGAGCGACATATCAGACTGGATGTCGCTCCACTTCCTTAAACTGAACCTCTCCAAAACCGAGTTTCTTGTCTTCCCCCCAGCCCGGACCCCACCCCCCATTGACTTCTCTATCACATCAAATAACGCTCCCATCAAACCTGCCCCGCAGGCCAGAGTACTTGGTGTCATTCTGGACTCCAACCTATCCTTCCAGCCCCAAGTCCAATCTTTAACAAACTCGTGCAGACTCCACCTCCGCAACATCGCCAAAATACGCGCGTTCCTAACTCCAGAAACGACTAAACAGCTCATCCACTCCCTCATCATATCACGACTCGACTACTGCAACTCCCTCCTCACTGGCCTGCCTCGCCGCTGGCTATCCCCGCTTCAGTCTATCCTGAACTCTGCGGCCAGACTCATCCACCTTACCAACCGCTCCGCCACCCCCATCTGCCAATCCCTCCACTGGCTTCCGATTGCGCAACGGATCAAATTCAAAATCCTAACACTGACATACAAAGCCGTCCACCATACTGCCCCGAACTACATCACTGACCTAATATCCAAGTACCGCCCAGCATGCACACTCCGCTCCTCACAAGACCTCCTTCTCTCTAGTTCCCTGGTCTCCTCCTCCCATGCCCGCCTCCAGGACTTCTCCAGGGTGTCACCCATCCTCTGGAACTCCCTGCTCCAACCCATCAGATTATCACCTACTCTCCTCTCCTTTAGGTGCACCCTGAAAACCCATCTCTTCAGGGAAGCCTACCCCACCCCCTGCTAACTTGCCGACCTCCTCCACTCTTCCTACCACTCCATCCCCCACAGCTATCTCCTCCTGTGCCACCATCCCCTCCCTCCTAGATTGTAAGCTCGAAAGAGCAGGGCCCTCGATCCCCTCATGTTTTGCATTGTATTGTTATTGTTCTGTCACATGTTCTGTCCCCCTTTGTAATGTACAGCGCTGAGCGAACTATTGGCGCTTTATAAATACTGTATAATAATAATAATAATAATCTAGTACTTTCCTCCACAACCTGGCTAGCTCTGCCCTTTTATTTGCTGGATTTCAGTTCTTTCAGGCATGGAGGCTCAGTGTCACTTGTGGACATTACCTAGGGCAGTCTGCATACAAATGCATCCTTCCTTGCAAAACAAGTTACCGTTACTGGTGGATTTTGCACCTGTGAAAAAAGGAACTCAAAAACCACAATAAAAACACAACCGTGGGTTAATTTTTTTATGCATTTTTTCCAATCCTTTCAATGGGGAGGTGCATTTTTGGTGTGTTTTTTTACCGCACCAAACATGCACCAGAAATACAGCAAGCAGGACTTTGAAAAATGCAATGGCAACTGACCAGTGTGAAGAGTTACATAGGACGGTCATGCATTTTCCTTCCGCTTTTTTTAACACAGAAATGGAAGAAAGATGGATCAGTCTGAAAGCAGCCTTAGAGGGTGGCTATATTTGTTCTCTGTGGTATCATTGTATGTAGGAATGTAGCCACCAGGGGCGGACTGACCATTTGGAAACTCGGGCACTGCCCGAGGGCCCGGGGTCAGTAGGGGGCCCCATTAGATGACCCTGGTACCTTTTTCATAGGCTTTTTTGAGTTTGGGCAAGGACACAGGGGCCCCATGATCCTCTATTGCCTGGGGGCCCCATGAGTTGTCAGTCCGCCCCTGGTAGCCACCCTCTCTTGCTTGCTTTTGAATGGACTAATAATGAACTCAAAAAGCCTCTATACTGGTGTGTAGACTGTAGACAAGCCATTCTCAACTAGGGTTCCTCTAGAGGTTGCTAGGGGATCCTTGAGCAATGAGCAATGTCTGCCTCTAAGTTAAGTTCCCACTGACACACTGATATATAAATTCCTTCTTATGTGATGGGTGGGTTAACTATTCACTGGTAAATTGTAAGAGTGGGGGAGTCAAATAACTTCTTGGATAAGGTGGTTGGATAACACAGGCCCCCATATTTGAGGGCTCCAGGAATGCTATAGGAATTCTATTAAAAAGCCTCAATACCAGTGTGTAGACTCTAGACCAGCCTTTGTCAACCAGGTTTCCATGGAACCCTGGGGTTCCTCTTGAGAATTCTGGAGGCTATTTAATTCCCTTCTCATGTGATGGGTGGATAACACGGTACCCATGTTTGAGGGCCCCCGAAATGCTATAGGAATTCTATTAAGCCTCTATACCAGTGTGTAGACTGTATACCAGCCATTCTCAACCAGGATTCCATGGAAAACTAAGGGTCCTCTAGAGCATGGGTGCTCAACTTGTGCCCCTTCAGCTGTCGTGGAACAACAAATCCCATGAGGCATTGCAAGGCTGACTGTTAAAAGCATGACTCCCAAAGGCAGAGGCATGATGGGACTTTTAGTTCCACAACAGCTGGAGGGCCACAGGTTGAGCACCCATGCTCTAGAGCATGTTAGGGGTTCCCTGAGCTGTGGCTGATTGCCTTCCCATATCATGGTGCCTTCATAGTTCTAGAGCCAAAGCCATTTGTCAAAAACCAGCAGTATGACACCAAATATCTTTTTAGCTTTCTGTATGGCTGGCGTGCTACCTGCACTGTAAGGGCTGCATTCATCCTACTCACCACCTATGTACATGGCATTTTCAACATTGACCCCCACCGAACCGGTTTTAGTAAGGATTCTCCGAGACCTGAAAATTATTTTAGAGGTTTCTCTGGGGTGAAAGGCTGAGAAAATCTGCTGTTGACCATTGCATTTACAATGGAAAAACTGTATTTAACTCCCTTCTCATGTGATGGGTGAGTTAGCAATCTACTGGTGAGGTGTGAGAATGGTGGAGCCAAATATCTTATTCTTGGATAAGGTGGTTGGATAACACAGGGCCCCATATTTGAGGTCTCCTGAAATGCTAAAGAAATTCTATTATAAAGCCTCTATATCAGTGCAAAGACTGTATACCAGCCGTTCTTAATCATGGGTTCCTCCAGAGCATGTTAGATTTCCTTGATCTGTGGCTGATTGACCTCCCATCTGATGGTGCCTTCGTAGTTCCTCAATTGGTTTTAGTAAGGCTTCCCTGTGACCTGATAATTATCTTAGGGGTTCCTCCGGGGTAAAAAGGTTGAGAAATGCTCAACTGTAGACCATTGCAGGTACAATGGAAAAACTACTGTATATTTAAACCCCTTTTCATGCTTTAATTCTTCTTATCTTTGCCTTCATTTCCAAGTCCACTGGTGGAATTTATGAAAATTCCAGGATGTACTAAAGATAAATATTTCCCAGAGATCGGGGCAGACTCGGCATAACATTCCTCGCTTACCTTGTACTGTTTAAAGTTTTTACAGCCTTAAAATCCACATTTTCTTTGTGCTTAAAGATGAATATTTAACCCACCAAGATGACAATGTTTAACATTCAGAACAAATAAATCATTTCATAGAGGTGCCTTCGGATTATCTTGATGGTTTCCAGAGATTCTGTCTTCAGCTGTGAATTGTGCATTAGGCATAAAATTAAATATACTTTTTACTAATGGAGGTTATAATGACTGATTAGGCCACTGGAATTTCATTTTTATGTATTGCATGTTTTTTTATTTTAGGAGGAAACATAAAAAAATGTACTCTGTTAACCACTTGAGCTCTGGAAGATTTTACCCCCTTCATGACCAGGCCATTGTTTGCTGTTCGGCACTGCAGTACTTTAACTGGTAAATGCGTGACAATACAATGCTGTACCCAAATTCAATTTATATAATTTTTTCGCACAAATATAGTTTTCTTTTGGTGGTATTTGATCACCACTGGGTTTTTTATTTTATAAATAAAAAAAAGACTAAAAATTTGGATATTTTTTACTTTCTGCTATAAAATATAACCAAAAAAAAAAAAAAAAAAAAATCAAATTTCTTCACAAATGTAGGCCAAGATGTATTCTGCTACATGTCTTTGGTAAAACCAAAAATTCCAATAAGTGTATATTTTCTGGCTTGCATGAAAGTTATAAAAAGGTGGTATATATACTGAAATTTTTATTTTATTTTTTTAAGCTAGTAATGGTGGCGATCGGCGTCTTATAATGGGACTGTGATAATGCGGTGGGCAATCTGACACTAACTGACGCAGGTTGGGAACTGACTAAATGACACTGACATCTCCAGTGACACTAATACAGTGGTCAGTTCTAATAATATATTCTGTCACTGTACTAATGACACTGGCTAGGAAGGAGTTAACATCTAGGGAGATCAACGGGTTAAATGTGTGCCTAACAATGTGTACTGTGTGGTGCTTTACTAAGCAATGTACCGGTTTTTACATCTTGGCTTGTTGGGAGAAAAAAAAAGCACATCGTTTCTATCTTTAGAGAGCCCTGTGTTTTTTACCAAATAAAATCATCACCTAGGCATGCAGACTGCATCTACAAACATTGGTGAAAGAATGGGTCGCTCTCAGCTCAGTGACTCCAAGCGTGGTCCCGTGATAGGTTGTCACCTGTGCAATAAGGCCATTCATGACATTTCCTGGCTACTAAATATTCCACGTTCAACTGTTAGTGGGATTATAACAAAGTGGAAGCAACTGGGAACAACAGCAACTCAGCCACCAAGTGGTAGGCCACGTCACATGACAGAGCGGGGTCAGCGCATGCTGAAGCGCACAGTGCGCAGAAGTCGCCAACTGTCTGCAGAATCAATAGCTAAAGACCTCCAAACTTGGTGTGGCCTTCAGATGAGCCCAACAACAGTGCGTAGAGAGCTTCATGGAATGGGTTTCCATGGCCGAGCAGCTGCATCCAAGCCTTCCATCACCAAGTGCAATGGAAAGCATCGGATGCTGTGGTGTAAAGCATGGCGCCACTGGACTCTAGAGTAGTGGAGACATGTTCTCCTGCCTTAGCTAAGGGCAGATGGATGCCAGGAAATAAATGCTGCATGAATCATCAGTCCTTATTCAAGTGGCTAGAAATTTTTTTTATCAAAGTGATTTCTCAATAAAAAAAAAGCATGCAAACATGGATGGATGGGGGGTTTGCTTTGAATATTAAAAATGAATTAAATAGTGTTTCCAGTTTGTGGTGCTCAGATACAGGTACGTTCTGCTCAGGGGCGGACTGTCCATTTGGAAACTCGGGCACTGCCCGAGGGCCCGGGGTCAGTAGGGGGCCCCATGAGATGCCCCTGGTACTTTTTTCATAGGTTTTTTTGAGTTTGGGCAAGGACACAGGGGCCCCATAATCCCCTATTGCCCGGGGGCCCCATGAGTTGTCAGTCTGCCCCTGGTTCTGCTTTAATATGTCTAAAGGCACATTCACACCACTCATGCCCGTTGCAGTGAGGTTACTTTGTGCATAAACATGCATTGTAGGCCAGTTATTTGAATGGGCTGCTTAATACACTACAATATCCAAAAAGAGTTTAAAGTGGTTGTAAACCATTACAAATACCCAGTGAAGTGACTGCCCTCAGGTGATACACAGAGATGAAACAAATCCTCCTACGTAAGTTGTACCTGTTTATCTGAGGTCCTATCTTCTCTACATCCGTTCTAAGTTTAGAATTTATACAGCTTGTCTGAGCTTTCAGAAAGCAGGGAGCAGGGAACTGAAGTTACACTCTGCAGAGCTCAGTCAGGAGCGATCTGAAAGCTAATTGGAGGGAAGGGACACACACCCCTCCACACAGCACACAGGAATAGCTGAGGCTGTTAGTCACAGGCTGTATGCTGGAGCTCCCTCTTCTGTTACCTTTTTTCTCTTGGTGTCAGGAAATCTTGTCGGACGTGATTGATGCTGATAGCAGAATCATGAAATGGCAGACAGAAATGACACTTAGTGCTCTGAATTGAGACAAGTACACACTATAGAAAAAAAAAATCATAGCTCAATTGTGCGTTTTTACCACCCGCTCAACAAGTGTAAACCTAGCCTTAAAGTGTTACTAAACCAAGGACCCTGCATTCACTATATCCGCTCTCCCCGGACCCCGCATTCACTATATCCGGTCTCCCCGGACCCCGCATTCACTATATCCGCTCTCCCCGGACCCCGCATTCACTATATCAGGTCTCCCAGGACCCTGCATTCACTATATCTGGTCTCCCAGGACCCTGCATTCACTATATCTGCAGTCTCCGGACCCTGCATTCACTATATCTGGTCTCCCAGGACCCTGCATCCACTATATCTGGTCTCCCCGGACCCTGCATTCACTATATCTGGTCTCCCAGGACCCTGCATCCACTATATCTGGTCTCCCCGGACCCTGCATTCACTGTATCTGGTCTCCCCGGAACCTGCATTCACTATATATCCGGTCTCCCTGGACCCTGCATCCACTATATCTGGTCTCCCCGGATCCTGCATTCACTATATCTGGTCTCCCCGGAACCTGCATTCACTATATATCCGGTCTCCCTGGACCCTGCATTCACTATATCTGGTCTCCCCGGACCCCGCATTCACTATATCCGGTCTCCCCGGACCGTGCATTCACTATATCTGGTCTCCCAGGACCCTGTATTCACTATATCTGGTCTCCCCAGACCCCACATTCACTATATCTGGTCTCCCCGGACCCTGCATTCACTATATCTGGTCTCCCCGGACCCTGCATTCACTATATCTGATCTCCCCGGACCCTGCATTCACTATATCCGCTCTCCCCGGACCCTGCATTCACTATATCCACTCTCCTTGGACCCTGCATTCACTATATCTGGTCTCCCCGGACCCTGCATGCACTATATCTGATCTCCCCGGACCCTGCATTCACTATATCTGGTCTCCCCGGACCCTGCATTCACTATATCTGGTCTTCCAGGACCCTGCATCCACTATATCTGGTCTCCCCGGACCCAGCATTCACTATATCTGGTCTCCCCGGAACCTGCATTCACTATATATCCGGTCTCCCTGGACCCTGCATTCACTATATCTGGTTTCCCCTGACCCCGCATTCACTATATCTGGTCTCCCCGGATCCTGCATTCACTATATCCGGTCTCCCCGGACCGTGCATTCACTATATCTGGTCTCCCAGGACCCTGTATTCACTATATCTGGTCTCCCCAGACCCCACATTCACTATATCTGGTCTCCCCGGACCCTGCATTCACTATATCTGATCTCCCCGGACCCTGCATTCACTATATCCGCTCTCCCCGGACCCTGCATTCACTATATCCGCTCTCCCCGGACCCTGCATTCACTATATCCACTCTCCTTGGACCCTGCATTCACTATATCCACTCTCCCCGGACCCTGCATTCACTATATCTGGTCTCCCCAGACCCTGCATTCACTATATCTGGTCTCCCCGGACCCTGCATTCACTATATCTGGTCTCCCCAGACCCTGCATTCACTGTATCTGGTCTCCCCGGACCCTGCATTCACTATATCTGCTTTATTGTATTTACAGGCTGATTGTACTGTTGTGGGTTTAGTAACACTTTAGGCTTTGATGACTACAGAAAGGCTCCAGGATGGGTTGTGGTTTCACATCTGTGTGTCTTCAGGCTGTATTGCAGGGTTCCTGGCCTTTTAAATCCAGCGAACGTCAGGGTTCTGAAGGATACAGTATGTTCCAACGCTATCTATGTTCACTTTCCAAAGTATTTTTCATCGCATGATATTTGTGGGGTTATAGAATGCGTATCCAAATGACCTGTATCCACTCTTTATATACGGCTGGTGAGAACGGTTTCATTCACTATTGAATTCTTGGAACCAAAGAAAAGTCAGTATGTACTGACACTGTGGGTGAGAGCAGTATAAAGAGGTCTCTTATAGAATACAGAACAGAAGATGAATGCGACACGAAGAGAAAAAACAAATTCGAGTACATAAGGGGAGAAAGCCATTAGTGTCATGTGTGAGACGACAGCTGCATTAGCACAACAGTAGAATCAGAAAATCAGGTACAATTGAAAATACTTAAAGTGGAACTAAAATCTCTAAATCAACAATAAAGTGTTACTAAACCCACCGGGGAGACCAGATATAGTGAATGCAGGGTCCTGGGAGACCAGATTTAGTGAATGCAGGGTCCGGGGAGACCAGATATAGTGAATGCAGGGTCCGGGGAGACCAGATATAGTGAATGCAGGGACCGGGGAGACCGAATATAGTGAATGCAGGGTCCGGGGAGAGCGGATATAGTGAGTGCAGTCCGGGGAGACCAGATATAGTGAATGCAGGGTCCGGGGAGACCGGATATAGTGAAGGCAGGGTCCGGGGAGACCGGATATAGTGAACGCAGGGTCCGGGGAGACCGGATATAGTGAACGCAGGGTCCGGGGAGACCGGATATAGTGAACGCAGGGTCCGGGGAGACCGGATATAGTGAACGCAGGGTCCGGGGAGACCGGATATAGTGAACGCAGGGTCCGGGGAGACCGGATATAGTGAACGCAGGGTCCCGGGAGACCGGATATAGTGAACGCAGGGTCCGGGGAGACCAGATATAGTAAATGCAGGGTCCTGGGAGACCAGATATAGTGAACGCAGGGTCCAGGGAGACCAGATATAGTGAATGCAGGGTCCGGGGAGACCAGATATAGAGAATGCAGGGTCCGGGGAGACCAGATATAGTGAATGCAGGGTCCGGGGAGACCAGATATAGTGAATGCAGGGTCCGGGGAGACCAGATATAGTGAATGCAGGGTCCGGGGAGAACAGATATAGTGAATGCAGGGTCCGGGGAGACCAGATATAGTGAATGCAGGGTCCGGGGAGACCGGATATAGTGAATGCAGGGTCCGGGGAGACCGGATATAGTGAATGCAGGGTCCGGGGAGACCGGATATAGTGAATGCAGGGTCCGGGGAGACCGGATATAGTGAATGCAGGGTCCGGGGAGACCGGATATAGTGAATGCAGGGTCCGGGGAGACCGGATATAGTGAATGCAGGGTCCGGGGAGACCGGATATAGTGAATGCAGGGTCCTGGGTATAGGAACACTTTCATTTTCTCACTGAATGTGTTAATGACAACAGCCTTCATTGATACTGTATCTGTCCATATCACATGATCACATGTTAAATGAATGCTGATGCTGTTTTTTTATGAAGTAATATCCAACAAATCATGTAAAGGGTGATTATGGATGCACTCTTAGTTTCTAACAGGGCTTTATTTCAGCGGGAACTAGAGAAAACGCAGTTCTGGCTCCTTCAGCACTAAATGGGGTGCTGGGGTTGGCTGGAGGGTCTACTGATGCCTGATTCCGGCTGTTGAGGGGTCTTATGTCTTTGGGGGGATCATTTGTTGCTGGGGAGGTCTGTTGTTGCTGGTGGGGGATCTATTTTTGCTGGATGGATCTTATGTTGCTAGGGGGTCAATTGTTGGTGGGGGGATCTGCTGTTAAGGGAGGGGTCTATTGTTGTCTGCTGGAGAGTCTATTGATGCTGGCTACTGGTGGACTGGCTACTGTATTGTTACATTGGGGGTCTATTATTGCTGGGGGGGTCTGTTGTTCTTGGGAGGGTATTTTGATATTTTGATGGTGGTGATTTATTGTTGCTGGGGTAAGGGTTATCTATTGTTGCTAAGGGGGATCTTTCATTGCTGAAGGGGGTCTACTGTTCTTGGCTGCAGAGGATCGTGCTTGGAAATGGGTAGGGGACGGAGACCAGGGGTGACTTGGAAGCAGGGAGTGCCTGGACCTATTCTCTGAGAAAAAAAACCTGGTTACTAACATGATGGAGCAGCAAGATGAAGTGTGTCTGCATCTGACATGAGGAAGTCGTCTGTAGAACTGGGCATACTGGTTGTACATGTGTTGGGTAGGTGCAAAATATGTAGTTGCAATATGTACAGTTTTAATAACTCATGTCAAAGTTGCAAAACTGTATTTAGGCATTACTTAGTTACATAGTTAGTTTGGCTGAAAAATGACAAAAGTCCAAAACCAAAACAAAAAGTTAAAATCCTATTCCCACAGTTGTTCCAGAGGAAGGCAAAAAACCCAGCAAAGCATGAACCAATTTTCTCCTGCAGGGGAAAAAATTTCTTCCTGATCCCCCGAGAGGCAATCGGATATTCCCCGGATCAACTTTACCTATAAATGTTATATCCAGTTATATTCTGTGTATCCAGGAAAGAATCCAGGACTTTTATAAAGCAATCCACTGAGCTGGCCAGAACCAACTCTTGAGGGAGTCTATTCCACATTTTCACAGCTCTTACTGTGAAGAAACCTTTCCGTGTTTGGAGATTACATTTCTTTTCCTCCAGACGTAAAGAGTGCCTCCTTGTCCTCTGTGATGACCTCAGGGGGAATAACTCTACACCGAGTTCACTATATGAACCACTGATGTATTTATACATGGAGATCATATCCCCCCTTATGTATTATACATGGTGATCATATCCCCCTTATGTATTATACATGGAGATCATATCCCCCTTATGTATTATACATGGAGATCATATCCCCCCTTATGTATTATACATGGTGATCATATCCCCCCTTATGTATTATACATGGAGATCATATCCCCCCCTTATGTATTATACATGGAGATCATATCCCCCCTTATGTATTATACATGGAGATCATATCCCCCTTATGTATTATACATGGAGATCATATCCCCTTATGTATTATACATGGTGATCATATCCCCCCTTATGTATTATACATGGAGATCATATCCCCCTTATGTATTATACATGGAGATCGTATCCCCCCTTATGTATTATACATGGAGATCGTATCCCCCATTATGTATTATATATGGAGATCATATCCCCCCTTATGTATTATATATGGAGATCATATCCCCCCTTATGTATTATATATGGAGATCATATCCCCCCTTATGTATTATATATGGAGATCATATCCCCCCTTATGTATTATATATGGAGATCATATCCCCCCTTATGTATTCTACATGGAGATCATACCCCCCTTATGTATTCTACATGGAGATCATACCCCCCTTATGTATTATACATGGTGATCATATCCCCCTTATGTATTATACATGGTGATCATATCCCCCCTTATGTATTATACATGGAGATCATATCCCCTCTTATGTATTATACATGGAGATCATATCCCCCCTGATGTATTATACATGGAGATCATATCCCCCCTTATGTATTATACATGGAGATCATATCCCCTTATGTATTATATATGGAGATCATATCCCCCTTATGTATTATATATGGAGATCATATCCCCCCTTATGTATTATATATGGAGATCATATCCCCCCTTATGTATTATATATGGAGATCATATCCCCCCTTATGTATTATATATGGAGATCATATCCCCCCCCCCTTATGTATTATACATGGAGATCATATCCCCTTATGTATTATATATGGAGATCATATCCCCCCTTATGTATTATATATGGAGATCATATCCCCCCTTATGTATTATATATGGAGATCATATCCCCCCTTATGTATTCTACATGGAGATCATACCCCCCTTATGTATTATACATGGAGATCATACCCCCTTATGTATTATACATGGAGATCATACCCCCCCTTATGTATTATACATGGAGATCATATCCCCCCTGTTGTATTATACATGGAGATCATATCCCCCCTTATGTATTATACATGGTGATCATATCCCCCCTTATGTATTATACATGGAGATCATATTCCCCCTTATGTATTATACATGGAGATCATATCCCCCTTATGTATTATACATGGAGATCATATCCCCCCTTATGTATTATACATGGAGATCATACCCCCCTTATGTATTATACATGGTGATCATATCCCCCCTTATGTATTATACATGGAGATCATATCCCCCTTATGTATTATACATGGAGATCATATCCCCCTTATGTATTATACATGGTGATCATATCCCCCCTTATGTATTATACATGGAGATCATATCCCCCCTTATGTATTATACATGGAGATCATATCCCCCTTATGTATTATACATGGAGATCATATCCCCCCTTATGTATTATACATGGAGATCATATCCCCCCTTATGTATTCTACATGGAGATCATACCCCCTTATGTATTATACATGGAGATCATATCCCCTTATGTATTATACATGGAGATCATATCCCCCCTTATGTATTATACATGGAGATCATACCCCCCTTATGTATTATACATGGTGATCATATCCCCCCTTATGTATTATACATGGAGATCATATCCCCCTTATGTATTATACATGGAGATCATATCCCCCTTATGTATTATACATGGTGATCATATCCCCCCTTATGTATTATACATGGAGATCATATCCCCCCTTATATATTATATATGGAGATCATATCCCCCCTTATGTATTATACATGGAGATAATACCCCCCTTATGTATTATACATGGAGATAATACCCCCCTTATGTATTATACATGGTGATCATATCCCCCTTATGTATTATACATGGAGATCATATCCCCCCCTTATGTATTATACATGGAGATCATATCCCCCCTTATGTGTTATACATAGTGATCATATCCCCCTTATGTATTATACATGGAGATCATATCCCCCTTATGTATTATACATGGAGATCATATCCCCCCTTATGTATTATACATGGAGATCATATCCCCCTTATGTATTATACATGGAGATCATATCCCCCCCTTATGTATTATACACGGAGATCATATCCCCCCCTTATGTATTATACATGGTGATCATATCCCCCCTTATGTGTTATACATGGTGATCATATCCCCCTTATGTATTATACATGGTGATCATATCCCCCTTATGTATTATACATGGAGATCATATCCCCCTTATGTATTATACATGGAGATCATATCCCCCCCTTATGTATTATACATGGAGATCATATCCCCCCTTATGTATTATACATGGAGATCATATCCCCCCCCCCCTTATGTATTATACATGGAGATCATACCCCCCCTTATGTATTATACATGGAGATCATATCCCCCCTTATGTATTATACATGAAGATCATATCCCCCCTTAATCTCTACTTAAGAGAGAATACATTCAGTTCCTCTAATATTTCCTCATAGCTGATCTCCTCCATGCCTCTTATCAGTTTGGTTGCCCTTCTCTGTACTTTCTCCAGTTCCCCAATGTTCTTTTTGTGAATTGGTGCCCAAAACTGAACTGCATATTCCAGATGAGGTCTCACTAATGATATGTACCGGGGGAATGATATCTCTCTCTGGAGTCTATACCTCTCCTAATACAAGAGAGGATTTTGCTCTCTGTAGAAGCCACAGCTTGGCATTGCATACCATTATTAAGCTTGTGATCTACCAGAACCCCCAGATCCTTCTCCACCATTGACCCCCCAGTTGTACCCCCCTAGTATGTATGATGCATGCATATTCTTAGCCCCCAAGTGCAGAACCTTACATTAGGATGTGTTTTACCTTCATCATGACGGGGTTAAGTAAGTAGAACATTCTTGTGTGTTCTTTGTCTTCATGCTTTCAATCTCCCAGGACAGTGAGCTCATACAATAACCACCTGCTGATACTTTGTAATGATTCCAAGTAAACAAGTTCAATGTCCTGGACAGTCTGTTTCAAGCCATCTTATCCTGGTGTGTAATTAAATTATAATTATAGCAAATTCAGATCGTATTTTATTGCACTGAATGCTCCAAAGTGAAATCTGCTTGGATGCCATGTTTTTTTTTATACTGCACATATCTACTCACCTTGTTACTAAATGAGCCCCAAGTCTACAGAGCTCTCTTGGAGTACAAAGCTGAAAACCTAAGAGATACATTTTGCATTGTGTAAAAAGGCTGTTTGATCCTGTCTTCTCTGATCCTCTCCTTCTTCCAGTGCCCTCCTCTTATCTACTGATAAGACATATCATGTGGAGACTCTGCACATGCTCAGTTTGGTGTGTATTGTTAGAGAAGAGGGGCAGACTGACAACTCATGGGGCCCTAGGGCAATAGGGGATTATGGGGCCCCTATGTCCTTGCCCAAACTCAAAAAAGCCTATGAACAAGGTACCAGGGGCATCTCATGGGGCCCCCTACTGACCCCGGGCCATCGGGCAGTGCCCGAGTTTCCAAATGGTCAGTCCACCCCTGCTAGAGAAGGTTTTTTTTTGGAGAGTGCATATGATCAGCACAGGACCAATCAGTACTGTCCAGACAGTGGTCGGGGGTTCTGCATCTGCCTAGAGAAAACTCCTCCAACAAGCTTTAACCAGTGCTCTGCTGGACACTGATAGAAGTCACAAGACTGCTATATACTGCTGATGAGAAAAGTTATTTAGCAGATTATATTTACTAAAATAATTGCATTTCCATGTTGTGTGTATTGTGGGAGACCAGATATAGTGAATGCAGGGCCCGGGGAGACCAGATATAGTGAATGCAGGGTCCGGGGAGACCAGATATAGTGAATGCAGGGTCCGGGGAGACCAGATATAGTGAATGCAGGGTCCGGGGGGAGCGGATATAGTGAATGCAGGGTCCTGGGAGGCCAGATATAGTGAATGCAGTGTTCAGGGGGAGTGGATATAGTGAATGCAGGGTCTGGGGAGACCAGATATAGTGAATGCAGGGTCCAGGGAGACCAGATATAGTGAATGCAGGGTCCAGGGAGACCAGATATAGTGAATGCAAGGTCCGGGGAGACCAGATATAGTGAATGCAGGGTCCGGGGAGACCAGATATAGTGAATGCAGGGTTCAGGGGGAGCGGATATAGTGAATGCAGGGCTTGGGGAGACCAGATATAATGAATGCAGGGTCCACGGAGACCAGATATAGTGAATGCAGGGTCTGGGGAGACCAGATATAGTGAATGCAGGGTCCGGGGTGAGTGGATATAGTGAATGCAGAGTCCTGGGAGACCAGATATAGTGAATGCAGGGTCCGGGGAGACCAGATATAGTGAATGCAGGGTCCGAGGAGACCAGATATAGTGAATGCAGGGTCCGGGGAGACCAGATATAGTGAATGTAGGGTCCGGGGAGACCAGATATAGTGAATGCAGGGTTCGGGGGGAGACCGGATATAGTGAATACAGGGTCCTGGGAGACAGGATATAGTGAATGCAGGGTCCGGGGAGACCAGATATAGTGAATGCGGGGTCCAGGGTTTATAAACACTTTAAATCCCCCAGCTCGGGTTAAAATGGTAATAAAGTTTTTTTTCCATGTCTTACCTTTTTAAAGGCTTACCTGTAGGTACTGTAAATATCTCCTAAACCTGCACTGTTTAGAAAATATTTACTTTAGCAGTGTCAGTGATGTCACCGGTGCATATGCACTGCCATCCATTGAGAGAGTCGTGCCGTGCGTGCCGCGTGCAGGAGTGATGTCACAGAGGCTCAACCAATCAAATGGCTGCAGGCAGGGAACCCGGAAGGAAAACCGAGTGAAGATGGAAGCCCTGGGGGAGCCATGACAGCGCTCTGCTGGAGGGCTTCGCTTTCAGGTAAGTCTTTCATAATGTGTTAGTATGTGATGACTACTTAAGGTCTTAACTTGCAAGGAGATTTTTTTATATTTATTTTTTGCAGTTTACTACCAGTTTAAAAATAAAAAAGAATCTCTGTCCTCAATACTCACCTCTTCTCCAGTGCTGTCCTCAACAGTAATTCCTTTGTGCTACTATATGTCCTCATGGACTCAACACTCCGGATCCCTCTCAGGCTGTCAATATGCAGCAGTGATGGTGCACATTGGACAGCGAGGTGCACACTCCAATCTCCCTCATATCTGTGTTCTGCACAGCCTGAGAAAATGCAGCTCCTTCCCCTTCTCCTGGCAATTTCCTATCTGGGGAATGTAGTTCAAAAACGTTTGATCACCACAGCATAGTCTCCCCTCCAGACTACAGTTCCCACAGTGCAGTGCTGCCCGATGCATTCTATTGAACTCTTCCTGCTCAGCAGCTCCCTCTTGCTGAAACAGCTGTTGACCAGTGCAGCACCACAGAGCAGAAGCTGTGGAGAGCAGCTGCAGCCAGTGTTTCTCCTACTCTCCATTCTTAGCCAAGCAATTGGCTACACTAAACTTCAGCTGTAAGTATATTAAAATATATATATATATATGTAGAGAGCAGGTGCAGCCAGTTTTTCTCCCACTCTTCATTCTTAGGCAAGCAATTGTCTACACTAAGCTTCAGCTTTAAATACATATATATATATATATATATATATATATATATATATATCAGGGGCGGACTGACAACTCATGGGGCCCCCGGGCAATAGGGGATCATGGGGCCCCTGTGTCCTTGCCCAAACTCAAAAAAGCCTATGAAAAAGGTACCAGGGGCATCTCATGGGTCCCCTTACTGACCCCTGGCCATCGGGCAGTTCCCGAGTTTCCAAATGGTCAGTCCACCCCCCGATATATATATATATATATATATTGTGGTGGTAAAGCTAGGCTTTAAACAAAAACTCCAGTTATTTTAAAAAAATGTATATAACATATCAAATCCATACAATCCATTACATTGTTTCTTTAAATTAAACATTGCCTTTCCATTTTATTCTGCCAACAACCAAGTTTTTCTATAACTGCCAAAAATGCACTTTTTTATCTTACCCGCAATCACAGCAATACTTCTCGGTCTATTAATGACATTTCCTGCTGCTGTAATTGGCTCATTGCTTTCCAGGGCTGGAGGTCAAATGATACGAATCGACAGCAACGTTCTGCACTAAGAGTTTCATCTTTGATGAAATGCTTTGCAAGGATGCTGCATGATTAAAGGAACACTGGGAGCTTGTGATGTTTCTTTTTTTTTTACAACAATGACACTGATCATAAAATTAAAGTAGAGAAATTTGCCCAATTAGTGTTTTCTTCTGGCAAGCGCAGAGTGATTTGTATTGGTATCCAAAGTTCAAAAGCAGGTAAGATTCTACGGCAAAGCTGGCTGGAGTTCTTGAAATGCCTGCCATTGGCCAGTAGAGGGAAGGATATTGGTTTGTCATTTGCTTAGTTGTTTTTTTTTGTATGACAATATAAAGCAAAACTATAAAAAAAAACAAAAATACAATAAAAAAACAATAAATTTATAAATGAACCACTTGTCTACCGGGCACTTATACCCCCTTCTTTACCAGGCCATTTTTCAGCTTTCAGCGCTGTCACACTTTGATTGACAATTGCACGGTCATGTAACACTGTACCCATATGAAATTTTTATCATTTTTTACTCACAAATAGAGCTTTCTTTTGTAGTATTTACTCGTTGCTGGGTGTTTTACTTTTTGCACTATAAACAAAAAAATTGCAAAAAAGTTGAAAAAAAAAAAGTTTCTTTGTTTCTATTCTAAAATTTTGCAAATAGGTAATTTTTCTCCTTCACTGATGTGCATTGATGAGGCAGCACTGATGGGCACTGATAGGCATCAATGATGGGCAGCATTGATGGGCACTGATAGGCAGCACTGATGGGCAGCACTAATGAGGTGGCACAGATAGGCGGCACTGATAGGTGACACTGATAGGCGGCACTGATGATGGGTATTGATAGACAGCACTGATAGGTGGCACTGACGGGCATCACTGCTGGGCACTGACTGGCGGCACTGCTAGGTATTGTCTGGCGGCACTGTTAGGCATTGACTGGCACAATTGCTGGTCACTGACTGGCACAACCGCTGGGCACTGACTGGTTGCATTGACTGGCAGCACTGCTGGGCTGCACTGATGGGTGGCACAGGTGGGCACAGGTGGGTGGGCACAGGTGGGTGGCACTGCTGGCCACAGGTAGGTGGCACTTCTGGATGGCAATCCTGGACACAGGTAGGTGGCACTGCTGGGTGGCACAGGTGGGTGCACTGCTGAGCACAAATGGCTGCACTGCTGGGCACAGGTGGGCGGAACTGGTGGGTGGCACTGCTGGGTACCGATCATCAGGGCACTGATCATCAGTGCCCTTATGATCGGTGCTGATCCCTGCTCTAACAACTGCCGGTTCTCGGCAGTACTTTCCTCACGAATGGACAGTGTGAGGAAAGTGCAGCCGAGAACCGGCAATTGCATTTCCCTGTGATCAGTGTGTCATTGGACACGGCTGATCACATGGTAAAAGACCGATGTGATTGGCCTTTTATCACATCACGTGATCAGCTGTGTCCGTAGGACACAACGATTACGGAGATTGCTGGGTGCACACCCCCAGGGGCGCGCAGGAAAACACGTTCTGGGAGGACGTCATATGACGCCCTCCCAGAACTGGCCAGCCGCAGTGTAGCCATCATTCGGCTATCTGCGGTTGGCAACTGGTTAATAAATTTTAAAAAAGTAAAGCTGGCTGGAGTTCTTGAAATGCCTGCCATTGGCCAGTACAGGGAGGGATATTTGTTTGTCATTTGCTTAGTTGTTTTTTTTTTTTTTTTTTTGTATGACAATAAAAAGCAAAACTATAAAAAAAAGTACAATAAAAAACAATAAATTTATAAAATTATTCATAAATTTTAAAAAAGTCAAGTTGGCTGGAGTTCTTGAAATGCATGCCACTGGCCAGTAGAATTAGGGATATTGGTTTGTCATTTGCTTAGTTGTTTTTTTTTGCATGACAATATAAAGCAAAACTATAACAAAAAAACAAAAATACAATAAAAAACAATACATTTATAAAATTATTAATACATTTTAAAAAAGTAAAGCTGGCTGGAGTTCTTGAAATGACTGTAGTTGGCCAGTAGAGGGAGGGGGATGTCAGTTTGCCATTTGCTTACTTGTGGTTTTTTTTCATTTTTTGTTTTTTTTGTATGACAAAAAAAAGCAAAACTGTAAAATAAATAAATAAAACATAAAAAAAACCCAACAGTGTTGCATTTAGTAGGAAAAATTTAAACGCATGCTAAAATTGTCATGTATGATATTGTATGAATACTGTATTGTGTTCTTACTGTACGTTGTATAGTATATATCTCATGTATGTAATGGTGAATCCCAGTCCAGTAGGGGGAGTGTGGGGTTGGATGTGAACGCACAGAGAATTGGCTATAAAATAAGTGGCTGGTAAAAGAGAAGGTAACAGGACAAACAGGCCTATTCTCTGAAACTACATTTCAAAAATACATCATCTCTAAAAGGCAATTACAAATATTACTGACCCCTAGTTTTCAACACATAATATATCAGAAATGTGTTTCCCCTTTTAAGGCACACAGTATCTGGGAAAATATTTTTGAAGTGGAACTAAACTTTATCTGAGCACCACAAACTGAAAACGCTATTTAATTAGTTTTTGATATTCAAAGCAAACTTTCCCATCCATTTATGTCTCCATGCTTTATTATGGTGAGAAATCACTTTGAAAAACACCCCCCTAGCATTTATAGCTGTAGCCATCTTGAGTACAGGCAGATGAATCATGTAGCATCCATCTACCCTTGGCTCAGGCATACAAGTAGGAGGGCGTGCCTAGCTGAGAACGCCCCTCCTCCCATGAAGTACACAACAGTGGAGAGAGAAAGAAGCTTGGCAGGTTAAAATCCAATCATCTTTATTAACCTCCTTAGCGGTTTTCCCGAGTGTAGCTCGGGGTAAAATTTCAATACCAAGAGCGGTAACCATGCGGCGTTGCTCAGGGGGTCCCTGCAGCACTTACCTTGTCCTTCGCTCCCGCGATGTGTCCCCTGCAGCGTCCCCGGCCATCTCCTCCGGCTGATGCCGGCATCCGGCTTCCGTGTTCTGGTCCCTGTGACGTCGGGACGTACGGGCAACTGGCGGGAAATTTGAAATTTTTAAAAAATGGCATTTTTGCTGTCATTGCTGTTTCAATGCATTTCACATATATTTTGTCCCTACTGCTTTGTCCGGCGCCCTGCCTGCATTTCGACTGTTCTTTCTGCCTGGAAACTGAGAAACGTCCATGGCGTCCAAAAAGCGTCCCTTTAGGTCAAAAGCAGTTTTAGACCGGCTAGAGAACAGCGATAGTAAATCAGAACCACTTGCAGAATTGAGTGATAATGATTCGTGGGGGAAATTCCTCATCAGACACTGAAAACGATTCTGCGACTTTGCTCAGTGATGTGCAAATTTGCCTCTGTATTTCAAATTTCAGTGTTTTTGGTTTGATTATATTATTGAATTAAATTTATTATTATTATATTAATATTTTTTATGATTATTTATTAAATTATAATTTATGATTTTGTGTTTCAAGTTTTATCATCCCCGGGATGTTTACTAGACTCTTGTTCGGACAGATTTCAGTGAGTTATTCCTAAAAATTACAGGCCTACAATAAAAAACTACATATTTCCATGCAACAAAATGGTACCGCGGAGGTTAAAAAAGATGTTGGGGTAAAAAACAGTAACAACACAGGTGACCATAAAGACAGCATGATAGTCAAAGTAGTCAAGGCACATACTGTATATTCCAAAGAGGGGGCTCTTCCCATTCCATGCTGGATCGGTGGGAACAGAGTTTTTTTCTAAGATACTTATCAAGGGCCCCCTCTTTAGAATATACACTATATTGCCCAAAGTATTGGTACACCTCTCCAAATCATGTGATTCAGATGTTCCAATCACCTCCATGGCCACAGGTGTATAAAATCATCACCTAGGCATGCACACTGCTTCTACAGACATTTGTGAAAGAATGGGTCGCTCTCAGGAGCTCAGTGACTCCAAGCGTGGTCCCGTGATAGGTTGTCACCTGTGCAATAAGTCCATCCGTGACATTTCCTGGCTACTAAATATTCCACGCTCAACTGTTAGTGGGATTGTAACAAAGTGGAAGCAACTGGGAACAACAGCAACTCAGCCACCAAGTGATAGGCCACGTCACATGACAGAGCGGGGTCAGCGCATGCTGAAACGCACAATGCGCAGAAGTCGCCAACTGTCTGCAGATTCAACAGCTAAAGACCTCCAAACTTCGAGTGGCCTTCAGATTAGCACAACAACAGCGCATAGAGAGCTTCATGGAATGGGTTTCCATGGCTGAGCAGCTGCATCGCTGCCACTGGACTCTAGTGCAGTGGACAAGTGTTCTCTGGAGTGGTCAGTCATGCTTCTCTGTCTGGCAAACCAATGGACATGTCTGGATTTGGCGGTTGCCAGGAGAATGGTACTTGCCTGACTGCAATGTGCCAAGTGTAAAGTTTGGTGGAGGGGGATTATGGTGTGGGGGTGTTTTGCAGGGGTTGGGCTTGGCCCCCTAGTTCCAGTGAGGGGAACTCTTAAGGCGTCAGCCTACCAAGACATTTTGGACAATTTCATGCTCCCAACTTTGTTGGAAGAGCTTGGGGATGGTCCCTTCCTGTTCCAGCATGCATACCAATGCACAAAGCAAGGTCCACAAAAACAGATGAGTGAGTTTGGCGTGGAGAACCTTGACTGGCCTGCACAGAGCCCTGACCTCAACCCGATAGAACACTTTTGGGATAAATTAGAGTGGAGACTGCGAGCCAGGCCTTCTCGTCTGACATCAGTGCTTGACCTCACAAGTGTACTTCTGGAAGAATGGTCCAACCTTCCCATAGACACCCTCCTAAACCTTGTGGACGGCCTTCCCAGAAGAGTTGAAGCTGTTATAGCTGCAAAGGGCGGGGCCAACTCAATATTGAACCCTACGGACTAAGACTGGGATGCCAATATAGTGTATGTGCCTTGACTACTTATGCTATCATGCTGTCTTTATGGTGACTTACATTGGGTCTGGATGGTTCCCCATTGGGAAGTTGGTACTTCTATTTTAAGATGATGTATACAAGACCATGGGCTGTTTAATGAATGCACCTGAATTTCCCACCCGAGAGGGAGCGGCTTCACCTTGGTCTACTCATTTGCGCTTCTATGAGCAACATGCACATGCTATGAATTGCAGTCTAAACTACTGATTGATATTACTTTATTAAAGATTAGGAGTGGGCTCCAGTGTACTAATTCTGTCACATGTTCTCCTGAAGAAGGATTCCTGAAAATGCGTCGCATCCACAGGTAAATTGTAATTGTAATCTTTGCATGATGTGAACTGCGATGTGGACAGCAATTTTAATGTTCTGTAACAGATTTTTATTGATACATAGTAAAGTTGTTTTTACAGTTCTCAGTTTCTCTTCTATATCTATATGTCCGTACAAAGTCCATAACCATTATATTATACTATTATATATATTAAAAGTATATTTTGTTCATACAGTCAGGTCCATAAATATTGGGACATCGACACAATTCTAACATTTTTGGCTCTATACACCACCACAATGGATTTGAAATGAAATGAACAAGATGTGCTTTAACTGCAGACTGTCAGCTTTGATTTGAGGGTATTTACATCCACATCAGGTGAACGGTGTAGGAATTACAACAGTTTGTATATGTGCCTCCCACTTGTTAAGGGACCAAAAGTAATGGGACAGAATAATAATCATAAATCAAACTTTCACTTTTTAATACTTGGTTGCAAATCCTTTGCAGTCAATTACAGCCTGAAGTCTGGAACGCATAGACATCACCAGACGCTGGGTTTCATCCCTGGTGATGCTCTGCCAGGCCTCTACTGCAACTGTCTTCAGTTCCTGCTTGTTCTTGGGGAATTTTCCCTTCAGTTTTGTCTTCAGCAAGTGAAATGCATGCTCAATCGGATTCAGGTCAGGTGACTGACTTGGCCATTGCATAACATTCCACTTCTTTCCCTTAAAAAACTCTTTGGTTGCTTTTGCAGTCTGCTTTGGGTCATTGTCCATCTGTACTGTGAAGCGGCGTCCAATGAGTTCTGAAGCATTTTGCTGAATATGAGCAGATAATATTGCCCGAAACACTTCAGAATTCATCCGGCTGCTTTTGTCAGCAGTCACATCATCAATAAATACAAGAGAACCAGTTCCATTGGCAGCCATACATGCCCACGCCATGACACTACCACCACCATGCTTCACTGATGAGGTGGTATGCTTAGGATCATGAGCAGTTCCTTTCCTTCTCCATACTCCTCTCTTCCCATCACTCTGGTACAAGTTGATCTCGGTCTCATCTGTCCATAGGATGTTGTTCCAGAACTGTGAAGGCTTTTTTAGATGTCGTTTGGCAAACTCTAATCTGGCCTTCCTGTTTTTGAGGCTCACCAATGGTTTACATCTTGTGGTGAACCCTCTGTATTCACTCTGGTGAAGTCTTCTCTTGATTGGTGACTTTGACGCACATACACCTACCTCCTGGAGAGTGTTCTTGATCTGGCCAACTGTTGTGAAGGGTGTTTTCTTCACCAGGGAAAGAATTCTTCGGTCATCCACCACAGTTGTTTTCCGTGGTCTTCCGGGTCTTTTGGTGTTGCTGAGCTCACCGGTGCGTTCCTTCTTTTTAAGAATGTTCCAAACAGTTTTTTTGGCCACGTCTAATGTTTTTGCTATCTCTCTGATGGGTTTGTTTTGTTTTTTCAGCCTAATGAGGGCTTGCTTCACTGATAGTGACAGCTCTTTATATCTCATCTTGAGAGTTGACAGCAACAGATTCCAAATGCAAATAGCACACTTGAAATGAACTCTGGATACCCTCAAATTAAAGCTGACAGTCTGCAGTTAAAGCACATCTTGTTCGTTTCATTTCAAATCCATTGTGGTGGTGTATAGAGCCAAAAATGTTTGAATTGTGTCGATATCCCAATATTTATGGACCTGACTGTATTTGTACATGATTTGCTGGGATGTGGACATATAGCACACACACTCTGGGTTTCTCTCCTGCTATAGATATTACAAACATTACAGGTATATTTTTAACTCTTGCACAAACATTGATACGGTACAAAGCAGTTTTTTTTAGAAATAGAACCCTTAGTCTTTAGTACTAAAAGAAAAATAAAAAAACAACTAAAAACATATGGTTTTGCACAGGGAAGCTCCAATCCTTCTTTTCTTGATCCCCCACTTTTGTTCTAGGCTTCTCCCCCTGCTGAATGCCCCCATAGCAATCTGTTTGTTATGGGGGCACTCGTGCGAGCTCACTCCCGAGCCCTGGTCTGTGTGTCTATTGATCCCCACCCCCTCCTTACTGGCTGTGATTTATAGCAGCGGGAGTCTATGTCTGGGCCAATGAGGAGGGAAAGACCTGGGCTAACAGTTGCTGTCATGCACATCGCTGAATCGGGATCAAGCTAAGGTAGATATTAGGGTAGTTGTGGGGGGGCTGCTGCCCACATAGAATACATGAAGGTGAAAAAATCTTCAGCCTTTAGAACTACTTTTAGCTGAAGTTTAGTGATTTTTTTTTTTTTAATCAGCACAAGGGACAAAGCTTACATGAATGACAAGTGTCCCTTGAGGTACTGGCTGCTCTATTCCTTGGAATCTTCATTTCTCTGCCCCCAGGATACCCCCACAGCAATATTCTTCCTGTACTGTTGGGGTTAATACTAGGGGTGCCACCCGTTACAGGCAAGCATTAAAAATGCCAACTATGTCCGCCCTTAAAGCAGAAATCCGTACAGTGGGGCTGTGCCGGAACTGCACATGGCAAATGCTCGTTTAGTTCTAGGGGAGGGGACACTGAAGATATACTCACCTGACCCGCTGATTCTCCTCGCACAAGATTGGTCCTGTCGGCTCCTGAGCCCCCCCCCCCCCATCATCCAGCGGTCTTGTAAATAGACTGCTCCTGATGTCAGCACACTCAATGCATACTGCACAGACAGGAAGAGCCCATCACTGGACCACGGGGGAGCACAGTTTTCCATAGGATTGGTGGGTCAGGTGAGTATGAGCTTAGTCCTCACCCCTAAAAAAACGAGCAGCAGCTGATCCATGAAGTGGGGGTATATGGTAAAAAAAACAATTTTAGCTGGAGTTCATAGCACTCTATAAATGGGGGATGAGTGGATGATTACAAGGTAAATTCCTGCCACTGGCATGGTTTTAAGTGCTCAGGGAACTTGGTGGCATGAGTTCCCATGGCTGTACTGCTCGTATTTGAACTAATACCAAATATTGGTACAAGTGAGATTCAATGGTTGTTCACCGGCTACTGCATTCACCTGGTGCTCATTCTTTGTATTGTAAATAACGTGAATGTGACTGTGGCATGCCAGGCGAATGCTGCTGTAGCACATGTAGAACCACTGGTTCTCGGGGCCCCTGTTCCCAGAGCCCATGACTTTATAAGCAGTACCACATTCTCTGACCTACCCAGGATGAGGAGAGGATATTTATTGCAGCAATACACAGTATATAATATTGCAATAACCAGAAATGGAAACAGCAATATCCCCTCACACAAATATGTAAAATAGTAGCAAAATAAAGTTTATAGTTGGAAAAAAATAAAGGGACCAGGGAATGACCCCTAAACCCTATAGTTAGCAAGGTCCTGTCTAAGGGCAATGCTGAGATAATAGCTTTCTAGTCTTCGTCAAAACCTTTCTCTACTGGCCAGTGTGTTAGGGTCCAAATCTGGCATTGGAGAACTCAGATAAAGTTGCTGCTAATCCCAGTATAGGCACCTGCACTGTGCCCCAACGGACAAGCCCTTTTCCTTTTTAGTAGGGTGCGGTAGGGTCTGGCCAGTGGTCTCTCACCAACTCCTGGGGTGACGACTTATACCCTTCCATGCTCTGTTGGAAGTTTAGCAAAGTCGGTGACAGTGGCATTCTCCGCAACAATCTGGTGATGGCACCAGTCAGCAACAGTGGCATTCTCATGTAAAAGGAGATGTCCGCTGCTCTGCTTCTCTGCTGCAGTGGTAAGATTTTCTATTAGCAGCGTGCTACACAGTCCATCTCCCACAATGTCCTCACCATATCTCCCTCGAGACCAGGAATAGTCCATCTTTTCCCCTTCACAGAGCCCCTTTGCTCCTGGAATATGTAGTTCCACTGTCAATCTGAAACATAAGCTCATTCTATCTGGGGACTACATCCCCCACAAGTCTCAGTTCCTCCCAGCATTCACAGCAGTCCACATCCCCTTCCCCTGTGTTCCCTGGGTGGTGGGTGGGGCTTAAATGGGCTGTACATAGTCTTGTAATGACATTGCCCTCTTACTCCTCTTCACAGCCGCTCCTGTCCCCCCATTACTCTGTACACAGCCGGCAGTCCTCGGTATATGCTGTGACTCCTTTAGAGCCGGTTCACATCAGAATGTGGTGCAGGAAAGGCATGTTCCCCACACCGCGCTTAAATTTCACTGCCTTTGTGATTTGCTGCAGGTGCCAGTGTATTGTTAACGGCACCCCAAATGCAATGCGTTTGCAGGAACCAAATCTCATGGTACCACAGTGACATACCATTTGATGGGGCACGCTTTTTAACCTCCCTAGCGGTCTGATTATGTCAGTATTTCTGTGCTCAAAGCGGTACATTTTTTTTGCATGGAAATATGTTGTTTTTTTATTGTAATTCTTAGGAATAACTCACTGAAATCTGTCCGAACAAGAGTCTAGTAAACATCCCGGGTATGATAAAATTTGAAACATGAAATCATAAATATATAATTTGATAAATAATCCTAAAAAATAATAATATAATAATAATAAGTGTAACTCAATAATGTAATCAAACCAAAAACACTGAAATTTGAAATAGAGCACCAAATCGTTTTCAGTGTCTGATGAGGAATTTCCCCCACGAATCATTATCACTCAATTCTGCAAGTGGTTCTGATTTACTATCGCTGTTCTCTAGCCGGTCTAAAACCGCTTTTGACCTAAAGGGATGCTTTTTGGACGCCATGGACGTTTCTCAGTTTCCAGGCAGAAAGAACAGTAAAAATGCAGGCAGGGTGCCGGACAAAGCACTCGGGACAAAATGTATGTGAAATGGTTTGATACAGGAATGTTATACTATCAGATTTTTTTTTTTGGCATGGAAATATGTTGTTTTTTTATTGTAGGCTGTAATTTTTAGGAAAAACTCACTGAAAACTGTCCGAACAAGAGTCTAATAAACATCCCGGGTATGTTAAAATTTGAAATATGAAATCATAAATTATAATTTAATAAATATTCATAAAAAATAATAATATAATAATAATAAATTTAATTCAATAATATAATCAAACCAAAAACACTGAAATGTGAAATATAGCGCCAAGTTCTCACAACGCTGAGCAAAGTCGCAGAATTGTTTTCAGTGTCTGATGAGGAATTTCCCCCACGAATCATTATCACTCAATTCTGCAAGTGGTTCTGATTTACTATCGCTGTTCTCTAGCCGGTCTAAAACCACTTTTGACCTAAAGGGGCACTTTTTGGACGCCATGGACATTTCTCAGTTTCCAGGCAGAAAGAACAGTAAAAATGCAGGCAGGGCGCCGGACAAAGCACTCGGGACAAAATGTATGTGAAATGGTTTCATACAGGAATGTTATACTATGTGATTTTAGTGAATGTCACTTTTTGTCATTTTCAAATTTCCCGCTGTTCCGTCCTCCGTACGTCCCGACGTCTCAGGGAATGGAACCCAGATGACAGATGCCGGCATCAATGGTTTGATACAGTAATGTTATACTATGTGATTTTAGTGTATTGAGTGAATGTCTTTTACATTTTTACATTTTTGAATTTCCCGCCAGTTCCGTCCCCCGTACGTCCCGACGTCGCAGAGAACGGAACCTGGAAGACAAATGCCGGCATCGGCCAGAGGACATTGCCGGGGATGCTGCAGGGGGGACATCACGGGAGCGCAGGACAAGGTAAGTGCTGGAGGGATCCCGGAGCAGCGCCGCAGTGTATTCCCGAGTGTAGCTCAGAGTTACCGCTTGTGGTGCTGAAAGTTAACCCCCAGCTACACTCGGGAATACCGCCAGGGGGGTTAAAAGTAGAGCCATTTCCATTCCATTTGAATGCACGGGGTCCAAAATCATACTGAAAGGGAACGCACAGGAATGGGTGCTGCGTTTCTGTGCAATCCCGATGTGAAGCAGCCGTTAATGAAGTGGATTTTTTTTTACTCCTTTTGGCCCAGTTCACCATTTTCTGGCTTTTATCCTGGCCTATCGCTCCCCAATCTACCTAAAGCTTTAATTTACTAGCGGCCTGTATTCCAGATTGATAGATAACTCAATAAATGTAGACAGTCTCTGAGCAGCTGTTCTGAGCGCACAGTTTGCCACGAGGGCATAGAGAGATTACATGCATGGCTTCCTTCGTTATCTAGTTATAAAGCACTTCTTTTCTGATTTAAAAATGATGCCATGTAAATACTTGTATTTTACGAAGGAAGAGATTGCCAACAAGATACTTATTGTAACAAATGTATAAAGGCCTGAAGACTAGACAGCCTGTAAAGTAAATCTGCAATAAAGTGTCATTCTAAGGGCTCATGTACACTGCGGCTGATAAACTCACTTTTAGGAGCTGTTCTGCGGTTTTTTCAGCAGCCCCTGAACTCTCCCTAATGTTCTCTTATGTGTCCATGTACACATCTTCATTTACAGTCTTTTACAGGCATTTGCGTTTACAGTCGTTTTTTTGAACGCACCAAACTTCTGTTCAGCAGTCAATTTTATCAGCGTTTCAAACGCAAAACGTGGCAAATTGCGTTTATAAGCATTTAAGTTTGAAAATTATTTTAACTCTCCCAGTTCCTGATGCCCAGAGCCTTTTTTCATCATGAAAAATGCATGCAAAGTGTTTTCAAGGTGCTCAGATGGACAAAACACTGAACACAGGATGTTCCTACCAAGCTTGTCACACATTGTAATGACCAATTCACACCTCAGACCTCTCCTACCCTTGGAAACAAAAGATATTTTAATGACCATTCACACCTCAAATTCCTCATGAAGACCCCCCCGCCTTAATGACTCCCTCCACCAGACACCTTTCCCACCATTGGAAACAAAAGAAATATTAATGAGCAACTCACACCTAAGCTAATCTCAACACATACTGCTGTCTCTGCTTCTACTCTCTGTATTTATTTGAAACAGTCTGAAATAGTTAATAATGTACCAGTTTTTAGTGAATTCTGGGCATTTGGGAGGTTCTCCTGTGCTTATCTTTAAAAAACACTTCTAAAAGCAAACGCACATTAACGCGTTACGCAAACGCAGCTAAACAGATGTTTTTTAACCTACATTTTCCAGCAGTGTCCATCATTCAGAAGTGTCCCGTGTACATGAGGCCTAAGGCTGCATTTACACTTTGAGTAAATAGTGCAGCGCTAAAAATCGACCATAGATATGTAAAAATAAAAAATTATAATTCAATATGAACAGTCTGTGCGGTTGTAAAGTGCCAAATAACTGGTAGACTCAATGGTGGTGCTCCGTGAATGATAGCTGAATTGCGCACTCACCGGAAGTATAATAATAATACGCATTATTTATTATATCCAGAAGTATTCTAATCAGGTTTAGGTCTGGTCAGGTTTAGTAATCCTCCCTCAGAGTAGTAATCATCAGGTGCCCGGAAGCCAGGATTATTCGGATCCAGGTAGCCAGAGGTCCCTATTTAGGGGATGGATAGAGCTGTCTGCTGACAGGATGTCTTCCTCCTCTTGGTAAGAACTCTGTGAATAAATACTCCTCTTGGGGAGTCAGGGAGGGATGCCCATAATGTAGTATTGAAATAGTATGTTTAAAGAATATGTTTGCAAACAAGCAGGAGCTAAAAACAGCATGAGGGTATAGAAGTGAAACTAACCCGTAGGAAATCAAAGATGGCCACCGGGCCTCCACGTGGCTCCGGCGGCGTAGCGTCACAACGTCCTGGCCCCTCCTTACGCGTTACGTGCACACACACTTCATCAGAGGAAGGAACCAATTAACCCTGCATTCACTATATCCGTTCTCCCCGGACCCTGCATTCACTATATCTGGTCTCCCCGGACCCTGCATTCACTATATCCGGTCTCCCCAGACCCTGCATTCACTATATCTGCTCTCCCCGGACCCTGCATTCACTATATCCGCTCTCCCCTGACCCTGCATTCACTATATCCGCTCTCCCCGGACCCTGCATTCACTATATCTGCTCTCCCCTGACCCTGCATTCACTATATCTGCTCTCCCCTGACCCTGCATTCACTATATCCGCTCTCCCCTGACCCTGCATTCACTATATCCGCTCTCTCCGGACCCTGCATTCACTATATCTGCTCACCCCTGACCCTGCATTCACTATATCCGCTCTCTCCGGACCCTGCATTCACTATATCTGCTCTCCCCTGACCCTGCATTCACTATATCTGGTCTCCCCAGATCCTACATTCACTATATCCGCTCTCCCCTGACTCTGCATTCACTAGATCTGGTCTACCCGGACCCTGCATTCACTATATCCGGTCTCCCTGGTGCCTGCATTGACTATATCCAGTCTCCCCTGACCCTGCATTCACTATATACGGTCTCCCCAGACCCTTCATTCACTATATCCAGTCTCCCCGGTGCCTGCATTGACTATATCTGCTGTCCCCTGACCCTGCATTCACTAGATCTGGTCTCCCCAGACCCTGCATTCACTATATCCGGTCTCCCCAGACCCTTCATTCACTATATCCAGTCTCCCGGGTGCCTGCATTGACTATATCTGGTCTCCCCGGACCCTGCATTCACTATATCCGGTCTCCCCAGACCCTGCATTCACTATATCCGGTCTCCCCGGACCCTGCATTGACTATATCTGGTCTCCCCGGACCCTGCATTCACTATATCCGGTCTCCCCAGACCCTGCATTCACTATATCCGGTCTCCCCGGACCCTGCATTCACTATACCTGGTCTCCCCGGACCCTGCATTCACTTTATCCGGTCTCCCCGGACCCTGCATTCACTATATCTGGTCTCCCACAATACACAGAACATGGAGATGCAATTATTTTAGTAAATATAAACTGCTAAATACCTTTTCTCATCAGCAGTATATAGCAGTCTTGTGACTTCTATCAGTGTGCAGCAGAGCACTAGCTAAAGCTTCTAGGAAGAGTTTTATTTCTGCTCTAGGAGGATGCAGAACCCCTGACCTCCATCTGGACAGTGCTGATTGGCCCTGTGCTCATCACATGCACTCTCCCAAGAAAAAAAAAACATCTCTAGCAATACACAGCAAACTGAGCATGTTCATGAATACAGTTCAGTCTGGAGATAAGAGGTGATCGCTTGAATAAGGGGAGGAATAGAGAAGACAGGATCAAACGGCCTTTTTACACAATGCAGAGGATTAACCCCTTAGGTTCCACAGTGAGTATAACAAGCATGCTTTACTGCATATACAGACTGATTGTACTGTTGTGGGTTTAGTAACACTTTACCCTTTTAATACTATTATATTGATCTTATTGATTCGGAAAGGTTGTATGTTTTTTTTCAAATAACAAACACGTCTTTCATACCTGCTCTGTGCAATGGTTTTGCACAGAGCAGCCCTGATCCTCTTCCTTTTAAGTCCCCCACCGGCGATCCTGGCTCTTCCCCCCTAGCCTCTTGCTATGGAGGCTTTCGAGTAGACTTGCTCCCGAGAGAAGAAGTGCTCCTGTGAATGGACATTGTCCATTCACACACAGAGCGTAGCTTGGTCCTGCCCCCTCCTCTCCTCATTGGTTCAGTCTGTGATTAACAGCAGCAGAGGCCAATGAGGAGAGAGAGACCTGGGAGAGCAGCCACTCTCATGCACATCACTGGATCGAAACTGAGTATTGCTTTTTTGTAAACACTTGCTTTCATCAATAATAATGTTTCTCATAGCAGCAGTTTCTTATGTTCAAATTGTTTTGTTCGGTTTAAAAACTTTTATCAAAAAAAGAGCTGAATATTACAAAATATTAAAGGTATAGAAGTGAGAAAAATTAATGCAGTTATAAAGACTGAAAGTTTTTTACCTTCATGCAAAGCAAGGTAAAAAACCTTCAGTCTGCAGCCCCCCCCCCAATTCTCACCTGAGCCTAATCTCGATCTTTCGATGTGCACGAGGGTAGAGGCTCTCTTGGCTCTCTCCCTCCTCAATGGCTCAGACACAGCAGCGGGAGCTATTGGCTTCAGCTGCTGTCAATCACAGCCAGTGAGGAGGCAATGGGGAGTCAGCTCAGGTGCGAGCACACAAGAATGCCCCATAGCATAACACTTTAATGCCACAATTTTGTTTTTGTATTAGAATTCAGTCGGTTTTGTGTCCTGTATTTAAAGATTTCAAAACAACAATATTAATCATTGAAAGGAAATGACATTGCTACTCCACACATTTTTAATATAAAAAAAATAATCATCACTTACACATTTACCATCATCTCCTACATCAATGATAGACCCCTATGTTGTCTCACAAGACATCCAATAAAATGTAATAAAGAGACTAATCCCTATAGAGAAATGTATCACTTTCATGGACATAAAGTACAAATATGACACACAGGAGTGAATAGCTACAAGTCATCGTCCTTCCATACTGCAAACAAAGCATGTGCTCAGTAATCTGGACTTCTCTCTGACAAAGCATCTCCAGAAGCACAGCTGTCATCTGTAGTCAAACCAGCAGACTAAGTATATCCAGAGAATGAAAAGAGAATTTAGAGGGTATTAAGATTCCCAGAAGATGCCGAAAGTGGAGGAGGGAGTGGAGCTGCAGAGAGACTACCCTGCGTGGGCACACTGAGAGTCTCTTTAAACTTGGCCATCAAGAAGCACAGATACCATGAAAGGATCGTTTCCTCGCATGCAATAAAATCAGAACTAAACTCGCTCAATCAGTAATAACTACATCAGGGGCGGACTGACAACTCATGGGGCCCTCGGGCAATAGGAGATCATGGGGCCCCTGTGTCCTTGCCCAAACTCAAAAAAGCCTATTAAAAAGGTACCAGGGGCACCTCATGGGGCCCCCTACTGAACCCGGGCCCTCGGGCAGTGCCCGTGTTTCCAAATGGTCAGTCCGCCCCTGAACTATATTCATTCCCAAGGGCTCCATGTACACGGGACACTTCTGAACGATGGAAACTGACTGCTGGAAAAAGTAGGTTAAAAATCCTCTGTTTAGCCGCGTTTGCATACTGCGTTTGTGTCCGTTTGCATTTAGAAGTGTTTTTGAACAGCCTCCCGCCCGCCATATAAGGTAATGACAGGCACAAGGTGGTCCTCTCGTTCTGGGAGGGCGTCATATGATGTCCTCCCATTCTAATCGCGCATGTGCAGCTCCAGGAGCACGCAGCGCGGCGATCGGTGGTGCGCTGTGTCCCTCAGACACAGCGGATCACTGATCAATGGAAAGAGCCGAAGATGTCGGCTCAGTCATGTGATCAGCTGTGTCCAATCACAGCTGATCGCATGTAAATAGGGAAATGGTTATCGGCATTTCTCTCCTCACGAGCTGTCACGCTGACAGAGGAGAGGAGAGCCGGTAATTGGCTTTACTCAGAGGGGACATGTGCACTGATCATCACCTGTCAGTGCCCATCAGTGCCACATCAATGCCACATATCAGTGCCTACCAGTGCACATCAATGCCACATATCAGTGCCCATCTGAGCTGCCTTTCAGTGTTACCTATCAGTGCCAGTCAGTGCCACCTATCATTGCCTGTCAGCGCTTCCTACCAGTGCTGCCTAACAGTGCCAGTCTGTGCCACCTAAAAGTGCCAGTCAGTGCCACCTATCAGTGCTAGTCAGTGCTGCCTATCAGTGCCACCTACCAGTGCTGGTCAGTGCTGCCTATCAGTGCCACCTATCAGTGCCATATATGAGTGCTGCCTATCAGTGCCACCTACCAGTGCCGGTCAGTGCTGCCTATCAGTGCCATATATCAGTGCTGCCTTTCAGTGCCCATCAGTGATGCCTGTCAATGCCCATCAGTGCCACCTACCAGTGCCTCCTCATCAGTGCACATCAGTGCAGCCTATCAGTGTCCATCACTGCAGCCTCATTAGCGCACATCAGTGAATGAGAAAAATCACTTATTTACAAAATGTTATAACAAAAACTAAGAAAAAAAAATTTTTTTCAACATTTTCTGTGGTTTTTGGTTTGTATAGCAAAAAATAAAAAGCCAGGAGGTGATTAAATACCACCAAAAGAAAGCTCTATCTGTCTCAAAAAATGATAAACATTTCATATGGGTACAGTATTGCATGACCGCGCAATTGTCATTCAAAGTAAGACAACACTGAAAGCTGAAAATTGGCCTGGGCAGGAAGGGGGTACAAGTGCCCTGTAGGTGAGGGATTAAAGATAATCTCAGGAGACCTTCCCAAATGCCCAGAATGCACTGAAAAATAGTAAATAATTAACTATTTCAGATATTTTGAGAGGAATAGAGAGAGCAGAAGCAGAGAGAGCAGTATGTGTTGAGATGACCTGTCTTTTCTGGTTGTATTCACTATGGATCCCATCATGAGCATAATGCAGCACGTTCTATCATTTGTTCCTTCAGGCAAAACCCTTTACCCCCTGCTGCCTAGTCTACTCACTGTTTTCCCCTGCTGTGTACCCCTCCCCCCACCCCATCCCACAGCGCTGGCAGCTTCTTTCCTCCCCTTCCCATCAGCTGTTCACAGTACTTACGGGAAACATTTACCGGCCCTTCCTTTCCTAAATGAAGATGGTGAGTAATTGGTGCCAATCACTCGCTGTGTTCATTCATAACTGAAGCATAGTAAACTGCATTTATTATGTGTAGCACTGCACCCTTAGGAGTTGCTGAGTATTTAGGTCCCCCTATTGTCCTGCACAGCCAGGCAACACGCAATTTCAACAGATTTACATCCAGGAGTTAGTAGTCAGTTCTTGAGCTTGTGTTGATGTTTTATTAGGAGGGATTTCAACTTGGATGTGGTAAGGGGGTGTATGGGATGCCCAATGGAACCGATGAACCGAGGGCAACTTCCTGGAACTATTTACAAGTCTTTGCTGCAACACAGTCTCTTTTGGAGAGCTAGCCAGGATCTCCTGTAGTACCACCCACCCCAGACCCCAAATAAACTCCTCTTCTTTACCCAGCTATCTGGAGGTATCTCCGAGCAGGGAATCCGGTGCCTTTCGCTTTAGGAATTAAACAGCTTCAGTAGGTGGTGAATCTGATTTCCAGCCAGAGTGTTCTTTCTCTTGTCTGGTCCAGGGGGTGCAGGTCTACTCACTAAGTCCTTCTCCTTTGCAGCTGGTGTGTTGGTGGCTTCTAGCTGGGCCACTCCTTCCCTGCTGCACAAGTGGTCCTCGCTCTGGAGTCAGTGAAGGTCTGAGTTTTCATCCTTTCCAGCTCCACTGCCTGTAGGTGAACCCTTCCCTCCATCTGGGTCCCCTCCCAGGCTCCTGATCTCAGCCTGACATTCCCTGTCTATCCACCCGAACTCTCCAGCAGCTGAGCTCAATCACTTTTGAGGGTTGTCCTGGCTCCTTGCCAAGACTTCTGTTGGTGATTGGCCAGGATCCCTTAAAAGGGCAGATCAGCTGTTTAGCTGCATTTGCAAAATGCGTTTATGTGCGTTTGCGTTTAGAAGCGTTTTTTAAAGATAAGCACAGGAGAACTTCCCAAATGCCCAGAATGCACTGAAAAGTGGTCAATTATTAACTATTTCAGACTGTTTCAGAGAAATACAGAGAGTAGAAGCAGAGACAGCAGTATGTGTTGAGATTGGCTTAGGTGTGAGTTGCTCATTAACATTTCTTATGTTTCCAAGGGTGCGAAAGGTGTCTGGTGGAGGAAGTCATTAAAGCCACATGGCAGGGGGTCTTTATGAGGAATATAAGGTGTGAATGGTCATTAACCACTTCCAGTCCGGACACTTTCACCCCCTCCCTGCTCAGGCCAATTTTCAGCTTTCAGCGCTATCACACTTTGAATGACAATTGCGCGGTCATGCAACACTGTACCCATATAAACTGTTTAGCATTTTTTGAGACAGATGAAGCTTTATTTTGGTGGTATTTATTCACCACTGGGATTTTATTTTTTTTGCTATGTAAATTAAAAAGCCCAAAATTTTTGAAAAAAAGTGTTTTTCTTATAAAATTTGGCAAATAAATAATATTTCATCATATTTTTAGTAAAAAAAAAAATAACCCAAATTAGTTTATAACCATGGTGACACTGTACTACTTGTGGGGGGTGATGAAGATTTTTTTTTTTTACACTGATTGCTTTTACACCCATAAAGCAATCATTTCTCCTTCTCTTTGGCTGCATTCTTGTAGCCATTGAGAACTACTGTGTGAGCTGTGATTGGTCTGTTGTGAATAGCCTTGTACCATGTGATCTCTGTGATCATTCACAGATTTCATACGTAGTAAGCAATGATGTCACAAGCAGGGGTGGACTGACAACTCATGGGGCCCCCGGGCATTAGGGGATCATGGGGCCCCGTGTCCTTGGCCAAACTCAAAAAAGCCTATGAAAATGGTACCAGGGGCATCTCATGGGGCCCCCTACTGACCCCGGGCCCTCGGGCAGTGCCCGAGTTTCCAAATGGTCAGTCCGCACCTGGTCACAAGTGACATCTTGCTTACTACTCTGCATGTGATCACTGATTGGCCAATCAGTGATCACATGATCGGCACCTCGTACAGAGGTCCTGTCCGACGATCGGGGTTCCACTGTGTCCAGGGAGCGCGCACAAGCAGGGTGCGGGGAGGCCGTTTATAAACGGCCACCTGACCCTGCACTGCCACTGTCCGGCAGTATATACAAGGGCCGGAAGGGTGGTGGTTAACATATCTTTTGTTTCCAAGGGTGGGAGAGGTCTGAGGTGTGAATTGGTCATTAAAATGTGTGACAAGGAATATCCTGTGTTCAGTGTTTTATCCATCTGAGTACCTTGAAAACACTTTGCATGCATTTTTCATGATGAAAAAAAGGCTCTGGACAGCATCGGGAACTGGAAGAGTTAAAAAAAAATTTCAAACGTAAATGCTTATAAACATGATTTGCCGCGTTTACAAGCTTTTTGCGTTTGAAACGCTGATAAAATCAACTGCTGAACGCAAGTTTTCTGCGTTCAAAAAAACTGTAAACTCAAATGTCTGTAAACGACTGTAAATGACGATGTGTACATGGACACACAGGAAAACATTAGGGAGAGTTCAGGGGCTGCTGAAAAAAACGCTGAACAGCTCCTGAACGTCAGTTTATCAGCTGCAGTGTACATGAGCCCTTAGATTTAGCAGGCGTTTTGTAAGTTATGTTGTGTTTGTGTTCATTACTAATGATTTTAGTGTACTTTTAGTGAAAATTGTGTATTTTCAGCGGGGCCCTGTGATTTCTACCTGCATTCCCCTTTATGCACGCTATGTTAAAATTATTTTGTAAAACTTTATATATCACACATGGAACTATTGTTTGTTTATGACCAAAGTAGACAGAACAAATAAAAAAGGCAATCTATATGCTGCATTTGTAATGAATAATGTCAATTTTTGTAAAAAAAAGTTTCAAGAAAACAAATTACTAGAAAGCAAATTAATTTTTTATCGGTCAGTTGGTTTTAATTGCTGCCATAAATCACCAGACGTTATTTGAAGCTCCTTTAGAGCTCTTGAACATGGATCATCTGAGGCCATTCAGCACAATTCCCCATGTATTTCCTCTGCCTGGGCAGCTCAGGTGCACCGTACAGCCTGTTGCTGGTTTAGTCATTTGTTAACCACTTGCCGCCCACCCAAAGTTCACTTACTGCGGGTGGGTGGTGGTTACAGTAGGGCTGCCTCCTCATTCCTTTAAACCCAAATCAGGGGAGGACTGACAACTCATGGGGCCCCTGGGCAATAGGGGATCATGGGGCCCCTGCGTCCTTGCCAAAACTCAAAAAAGCCTATGAAAAAGGTACCAGGGGCATCTCATGGGGCCCCTTACTGACCCCGGGCCCTCGGGCAGTGCCCGAGTTTCCAAATGGTCAGTCCGCCCCTGACCCAAACACATATTAACTCTTCGCCCTCCTGACCAGGCCATTTTTTGTGTTACGGCGCTGCGTTACTTTAACTGACAATAGCGCGGTCATGCAACGCTGCACCCAAATGAAATTTCCGTCCTTTTTTTCCCACGAATTGAGTTTTCTTTTGGTGGTATTTGATGGCCTGTGCGTTTTTTGTGTTTTGCGCTATAAGTAAAAAAACAGACAATTTTGAGAAAAAAAAATATATTTTGGACTTTTTGCTAATAAACATGTCCAGTAAAAAAATGAAAAAAATCAATTTGGTCATAAATTTAGGCCAAAATGTATTCAACGACATATCTTTGCTAAAAAAAAAATCCCAACACATGTAAATGAATTGGTTTACATGAAAGTTATAGAGTTTACAAATGGCGGTATAGATAATTGGATTTTTTTTTTTTAGTAATGACGGCGATCGATGACTTTTAGCGGGACTGCGATGAACATTCTGACACTGGAGGGGAAAACTAACTTGGTGTCACTGAAATCTCTAGTGACACCAATACAGTGATCGGTGCAAAAAAAAAGCACTGACACTGTACTAATGGCACTGGTCAGGAAGGGGTTAATGTGAGGGGTGATCAAAGGGTTAACTGTGTGCTGTGTGGTGTTTTACTAAGGGGTGGGGGGTGTGTTCTTCACTGTAAGCACACTGATTGGGATGGCTGTACTGTGCACAGCCATCCCGATCTCACAGGAAGGAAGGTTGTTTGTAAACAAAACAATCTTCCTCCCTGTCGGAGATGCTCAGTAAAAAAATGTTGTGGTCATGAAGGGGTTAAAACCTTCCGGAAATCAAGCGGTTAATGTGTATGGAAGGGGAGAAGTAAACACTGAACTAGTCATGCTGTGGATATCGTACCAGCAGGTTATGGTGTAGGAGTTCAAGCACCAGTGCCTGGACAAGGCTATCCAGTCAAACTGCATCTCCTTTCCTCCTGATGTGGTGCCCCGATCGTCTTCTGCAGCTGGGGTCGATGATACTTGCACTATAGCACCACTTATGCCTATTTGTCAGTTGCAAAATGCAACAAAAAAGTAAATCAGATGGCTGGTCAGTACCCTCAAGGTGCCAGTACCTGGTGTTGACTGCGCCTACGCAACACCCTAAGTACTCCACCAGTGCAGACAATGGACCTCACCACTGATGATAGCACTTCTCCTCTGCTTGGGCTCCTCCTGTAAGGTAGGGCAGCATTAAGGCAGCAGGTGGGTCAGTAAAGGATGTGGGTGGGCTGTCAGCTCAGTTGTACCCTATGGCACGGGTAGACAACCTTGGTGCTCCAACTGTGGTGAAAGTAGAAATTCCATCAAAACAATAACAGACGTTGGGAGCTCTTCCATCCTTTTCAAAGAAGGTTTAATACCTTACCGGTGCCTCGCTCATAGACTCTTCGAGCCTTCAGAGTAAAACAGTCAAAAGAGCTGGCAATTCAGAATAGGTTAAAAATCCAAAGCCACATAGAAAGCCACAGGCATGACTCCGAGAGGCAAGGGCATGATGGAAATGGTCAAACAGTCAAAACATCCAGCAACTCGGAGAAGGTTACAAATCCAATCTTTTTTATTGAAAGCAATGTAGGGGTAAATAAACAGGAACAAAACAGTTGATGTGTTTGAGACTATGCAGGCATTAGACTAAGGCTTGCATAGTCTGAAACGCGTCAACTGCTTTGGTTTTTTACGGCTTCATCGCTTTCAATAAAGAAGATTGGATTTTTAACCACTTGCCTACCAGGCACTTATACCCCCTTATTTACCAGGCCAATTTTCAGCTTTCAGCGCTGTCGCACTTTGATTGACAATTGCGCAGTCATGCAACACTGTACCCATATGAAATTTTTATAATTTTTTCTCACAAATAGAGCTTTCTTTTGGTGGTATTTAATCACTGCTGGGCACTTTACTTTTTGTGCTATAAGCAAAAAAATTGCAAAAAAATTTGAAAAAAAAGTTTCTTTGTTTCTATTATAAAATTTTTCAAACAGGTAATTTTTCTCTTTCACTGATGTGCGTTGATGAGGCAGCACTGATGGGCACTGATAGGCGGCACTGATGGGCACTGATAGGAAGCACTGAAGGGCACTGATAGGCGGCACTGGTAGGCAGCACTAATGAGGTGGCGTGGATAGGCGGCACTGATAGGCAGCACTAATGAGGTGTCACGGGTAGGTGGCACTGATAGGTGACACTGATAATGGGTACTGATAGACAGCACTGATAGGTGGCACTGACTGACATCACTGCTGGGCACTGACTGGCACAACCGCTGGGCACTGACTGGTGGCACTGACTGGTAGCACTGCTGGGCTGCACTGATGGGCACAGGTAGGTGGCACTTGTGGGCACAGGTGGGTGGGCACAGGTGGGTGGCACTACTGGGCACAGGTAGGTGGCACTTCTGGGCAGAGGTGGTGACACTGCTGGGTGGCACAGGTGGGCGCACTGCTGGGCACAGGTGGGTGCATTGCTGGGCACAGGTGGGCAGAATTTGTGTGTGGCACCTCTGGGCACCGATCATCAGGGCACTGATGATCAGTGACCCTGATGATCAGTGCCGATCCCCGCTCTGACAACTGATGGTTTTTGGCAGTACTTTCCTCACGATCTGACAGCGTGAGGAAAGTGCAGCCGAGAACCGGCATTTGCATTTCCCGGTGATCAGCGTGTCATTGGACACGGCTGATCACGTGGTAAAAGGCCGCTGTGATTGGCCTTTTACCAAGTCACGTGATCAGCTGTGTCCGTAGGACACAGCGATCACGGAGATCGCCGGGTGCGCGCCCCGGGGGGCACGCTGGAGTGCGCGTTCTGGGAGGACGTCATATGACATCCACCCAGAACTGGCCGGCCGCAGTGCAGCCGTCATTCGGCTATCTGCGGTCGGCAACTAGTTAACCTACTCCGAGTTGCTGGATGATTTGACTTTCTGCTCATTTCCATCATGCCCTTGCCTCTGGGAGTCATGCCTGTGGCTTTCTGAGTCTTGCAAACCCTCTTGGGACTTGAAGTTTCACCACAGCTAGAGTGCCGAGGTTGCCTATCTCTGCTCTATGGGCTACTGCCTTGTGGGGCCTCCTCAACACATAAAGGCGCTCTTACCACCCCCCAATCCTGGCTCTGTCAAGCATTATCATAGTTCTTGCTCAAACATTTGTCTGTCCTGCCAAGGCAACAGAGTTCTCCTTTTTTTATTGTGAAAGCCTGAAGTCATAAGGGGCCTCAGACCAGTCTTACACCAAAGAGTGAGCTGTTTCCAGGACGATATTTAGCCAACGGCTTCATTTTCTTGATTGTGTGATGAAACTGAAAGTGACATAGTAAAGTACTTCAAAAGCATTTCATTGTTGGCCCACTGAATCACGCTTAATCACGCTGATCTCCAGAAATCCTTCAATGACTCCTTGTGACATTTAGTTCGGGAAGCAGCAAAAATGTTACTACTTTCTTTAGAGGGATTTTACCGTCTTAGTAAGCTGTCAAAATAATGATTCAGATTTCTCTATACAACCAGACAAACTCATTTCCCTAAATCCTGTGGTTGGCTGAATGAAAAGTAACTGTCTACCAGAAGAAGCATTAAACCTACAGCTGTGATATCTTTGACATGCCTGTAGCTAAGCCAGACACTTTGTCAGCGTGACTATGACAAAATATTTTCACTTTAAGTAAGTGCTTAGAATGTTCATTATTCTAAACTTTTACTTCTTAAAGTGACTTCAAACTCTGGTATGTATTCTTTACCCAAAAAAGTCCTTTCAGCCTCTTCCAATTTTTTTTTTGTTGCTGCTGCTGTAATTTATATAGTTAGTCTGGCTGAAAAAAAAAATCCATCCAGTTCAACTGTAGAAAAAAAAAGTTATAATCCTATACCCACAGTTGATCCAGAGAAAGGCAAAAAAAACGAGCAAAGCATGATCCAATTTGCACCTGCTGGGACAAAAATTCCTTCCTGATCCCCCGAGAGGCAATTGGATATTCCCTGGATCAACTTTACCTATAAATGTTATATCCAGTTATATTCTGTGTATCCAAGAAAGAATCCAGGACTTTCCTACAGCAATCCACTGAGCTGGTCAGAACCAACTCTTGAGGGAGTCTATTCCACATTCTCACAGCTCTTACAGTGAAGAAACCTTTCCATGTTTGGAGATTACATTTCCTTTCCTCCAGATGTAAAGAGCGCCCCCTTGTCCTCTGTAATGACTTCAGGGGGAATAACTACACCGAGTTCACTATATGAACCACTGATGTATTTATACATGGAGATCATATCCCCCCTTATGTATTATACATGGAGATCATATCCCCCCTTATGTATTATACATGGAGCTCATATCCCCCCTTATGTATTATACATGGAGATCATATCCCCCCTTATGTATTATACATGGAGCTCATATCCCCCCTTATGTATTATACATGGAGATCATATCCCCCCTTATGTATTATACATGGAGATCATATCCCCCTTATGTATTATATATGGTGATCATATCCCCCTTATGTATTATACATGGAGATCATATCCCCCCTTATGTATTATACATGGAGATCATATCCCCCTTATGTATTATACATGGCGATCATATCCCCCCTTATGTATTATACATGGAGATCATATCCCCCCCTTATGTATTATACATGGAGATCATATCCCCCCTTATGTATTATACATGGTGATCATATCCCCCCTTATGTATTATACATGGAGATCATACCCCCCCCCCCTTATGTATTATACATGGAGATCATATCCCCCCTTACGTATTATACATGGAGATCATATCCCCCCTTATGTATTATACATGGAGATCATATCCCCCTTATGTATTATACATGGAGATCGTATCCCCCCTTATGTATTATACATGGAGATCATATCCCCCTTATGTATTATACATGGAGATCGTATCCCCCCTTATGTATTATACATGGAGATCATATCCCCCTTATGTATTATACATGGAGATCATATCCCCCTTATGTATTATGCATGGAGATCATATCCCCCCTTATGTATTATACATGGAGATCATATCCCCCCTTATGTATTATACATGGAGATCATATCCCCCTTATGTATTATACATGGAGATCATATCCCCCCTTATGTATTATACATGAAGATCATATCCCCCCTTATGTATTATACATGGAGATAATGTCCCCCCTTATGTATTATACATGGTGATCATATCCCCCCTTATGTATTATACATGGAGATCATATCCCCCCTTATGTATTATACATGGTGATCATATCCCCCCCTTATGTATTATACATGGTGATCATATCCCCCTTTATGTATTATACATGGAGATCATATCCCCCCTTATGTATTATACATGGAGATCATATCCCCCCTTATGTATTATACATGGAGATCATACCCCCCTTATGTATTATACATGGAGATCATATCCCCCCTTATGTATTATACATGGGGATCATATCCCCCCTTATGTATTATACATGGAGATCATATCCTCCTTATGTATTATACATGGAGATCATATCCCCCTTATGTATTATACATGGAGATCATATCCCCCCTTATGTATTATACATGGTGATCATATCCCCCCTTATGTATTATACATGGTGATCATATCCCCCCTTATGTATTATACATGGTGATCATATCCCTCCTTATGTATTATACATGGAGATCATATCCTCCTTATGTATTATACATGGAGATCATATCCCCCCTTATGTATTATACATGGAGATCATATCCCCCCTTATGTATTATACATGGAGATCATATCCCCCCTTATGTATTATACATGGAGATCATATCCTCCTTATGTATTATACATGGAGATCATATCCCCCCTTATGTATTATACATGGAGATCATATCCCCCCTTATGTATTATACATGGAGATCATATCCCCCCCTTATGTATTATACATGGAGATCATATCCCCCCTTATGTATTATACATGGAGATCATATCCCCCCCTTAATCTCGTCTTCTCAAGAGAGAATACATTCAGTTCCTCTAATATTTCCTCATAGCTGATCTCCTCCATGCCTCATATCAATTTGGTTGCCCTTTTCTGTACTTTCTCCAGTTCCCCAATGTTTTTTTTGTGAATTGGTGCCCAAAATTGAACTGAATATTCCAGATGAGGTGTTACTAATGATTTGTACCGGGGAAATGATATCTCTGTCTCTGGAGTCTATACCTCTTTTAATACAAGAGAGGATTTTGCCCGCTTTAGAAGCCTTCCTTTTAGACGGTGGCTATCTCCGTTCTTCATGATCTGACTGTAATGTAGGAACGTAGCCACCCTCTCTTGCTCCCGAGATGGACTAAGGACCTTAGGCTGTGTAGTGTGCATAGAACAGTGCACATGACCGCAACTAGCCTTTTGGCTAAGATCAAGTGTAGTATCTGATCTTATCAGTGTCCAGTAGGGGTGCTCCACGGTCATTCTAGCTTTGTGGGGATGACTGGTTGTATAGTACCCCTGCTGGTATGATGGGGGTCCTGATGGTTAGTACAGGCTGGAACAGAAACCGAGGCGCCCACAGGCTGCTGGGGCACGGGAGTAATTCCCCCTGGAAAACCGGAGGGGACCAGTTCCTCCTGATTTGAGCGGATCTACCTTGTCTGGCCAGGGGTCGGAAAGGCAGAAAGTCCGCAAACCAGTGCCCCCTAAGTAGTCGCCTCAGGAGTGCCACTAGTAACACCAGGGTGTGGGACCCCACAGTGTGAAGATGGCACATGGTCACTGTGTTTTCACTTTTCCTGCATAGCGCCCTTAGGACCAGGCCTTTTGGCTAGGAGCAGGGCAATTTTTGCTACAGGCCTCAGGGCCTGGTCTGTGCACAATTTGGCACGACCACTTTTTTATTTTTTATTTATTTATTTAATTTATTGCACCTCCCACGTATTGTCACTTTTTCTTACTGATGTGTGTGTTTTTCTCACAGGATGGAGGGTGTGGGTCCTCGGCTGGCCCTGAAGTCTAGGGGGAGGATGTGTGGCCTTTTGGTTCCTTCCTCCCCTGTCCCTAGGGGGTTTTCTCTTCGGGAGAGCCCCCTGACCAAGTACTGGGTGTCCGGCTTCGGCTGGACACAAGGAACGGTGGTCCACCAGGCCTTTTGGCCAGGAGGACCAAATGGGAACCTTGTCCCTGTCAGGAGCTTCGTGCCCCGGGGGATCAGGGTAGTGGTCCATCCCCTTCGGGGGCAGGAGAAAGCACACCCCTAAGTGCACTTTTTCGTGTGGTGTTTTGCACTTGCACATTTTTTGTGAACACTTAAGGGTTTTTCATTTTTCTGCATGTTTGCGGACTTAAAAAAAAACCAAAAAAAAAACATGACCGCAACTAGCATGCACTGCTCATTCCAACAAATGGAAATGAGAGGGAAAAGAGGATCGGGAGCTCATGGAGGATGTAATAGGGAGGCAGGAAAACAATGTAAAAAATTATTTCATGAAAAATAGATTACAGGGCCATTAAAATGCAGCTCAACCCAAAACGCTAAGTTCCGCTTTAAGTATTGGTCTCCTATTCCCCGTGAGGAATTTGCATCTTTGGGGAGCGGCTACCCAATTTTGACAGGTACCTGCTCCCATTTCTGCAATCGCCTAGGGCTAGGTGATCAGAAGCAGAAGTTGTCCCCCCTCCCCATAATCTTCTGGGACACGTGACAGGTCCCAGAAGACTACAGGACCATTCACAAGGCGCAGCGCTACTTGTGCATGCGCAGTGGGCACCCGGCTGTGAAGGCGCAAGTTGTCACAGCTGGGGAGCAAGGTCGGCTAGTGAAACCGGCTGTGGTAAGGACACTGATGGATCTAGGGACAGATGAGTGGCTTTTTTTTTTTAAGTCAGCAGCTGCAATTTTTGTAGCTGCTGACTTTTGGGGGTTTTTTTAGCTGTGACTGGAGCTCCTCTTTACGTAATGGATGTATATGGATTAATTTTCAGAGAAAAAAGGATTTCCTCTTGTGTCACTTGATGAAAATTATTTTGAAATTTTTGTCACTTGAATTAGATTCAAACCCAATCACTATAATTTTAGCCACTTCTGGCCTGCCCACTGTGTTTTCATTGTGGATGGGCGGCCCATCTGCGCTGGATAATGTACATTATCCAGCATCTCTGGGTATAGGGTACTTGTGTATGTGACCCCCCCGCCCCTCCGCCCAATCTGTGCTGTCATTCAGTACATTACAAGTCAGTTAGCAGGTCCTGGCCAATGATTTGTAGTCGGGACCTGTTGATCGACTTAGCGAATCACAGCACAGAGCCCTGTGTTTAATAGCAACACAGGGATCTGTACACAGAGCAGTACTGTTGCCACATCTATTAGTAAAAGCAGCACACATTACACATTGTTGATGGCTGGTACTGCTCCTATATGCATTATGCCCCAAATGGCGCTTCCTCAGTAGGTGACAGTGAGAACTATTAGTTGTTTTTTTGTCATTTTATGCCATTCTTGTTGCTATGGATTGTAGAGGATGTTGTTGGAAGGCGCTATGGCCAAAGGAAGATTGGAATGATGTACCGATTATGGAAAAGCACTTTTGACCTCCGAGGAAGCTCTGAGGTCCGGTAGAGAGGTGATCGGACTCACGTACCACTGGGTGAAGTGTTTGCCACATGTTTTGTGGAACGGGTGAGCACGTTCACTGTTCATAATTGACAATTTTTGTTGGACCTTTTCTTTATAGATCTAATTATATATTGTGTTGGACCAACCCACATGGAAGAAAAATATATTTTAAATATATTTTAAAAATATTCTTCCCAAATATATTGACATATATTTGACATCCTAGAATTTTGGACGTATTCAATATATATATACAGTTGCAAGAAAAAGTACGTGAACCCCTTGGGATTACGTGGAGTTTTGCATGAATTTGGCATAAAATGTGCTCTGAACGTCATCTAAGTCACAACAATAGAAGAACACAGTCTGCTGAACATAATACTACACAAACATTAGATGTTGGCATGGTTTAATTGCACATAACATGTAAACATTCACAGTGCAGGGAGAAAAAAGTATGTGAACCTTTGGACTTTATAACTGGTTGACCCTCCTTTTGGCAGCAATAACCTCAACCAAAAGTTTCCTGTAGTTGCAGATCAGACCTGCACAACGATCTGGAGTCATTTTGGACCACTCCTCTTCATAAAACTGTTTCAGTGTAGTTTCTTCTATTGTTGTGACTTAGATGACGTTCAGAGCACATTTTATGCCCAATTCATGCAAAACTTCACGTAATCCCAAGGGGTTCACATACTTTTTCTTGCAACTGTATATAAACACTGCATGCTGAAATGTGTTTTTTAATATATTACAAAATATATGAAAAATATTTTTAAAAATATATTTTCAAATATATTCTTCAGATTTTTAACATATAAAAGAGTAATTTTAACATATATTTGTAAATGCATTCCAAAAATGTATTTTTAAAAATATTTTTCATATATCTTGTAATAAAAATGCATTTCAACATTCTCTCTCTCTCTCTTGATTTGAGCACATGGTCTTGGTTGTTTGGGTAGCGCTACACTATTTTATTCATTACAGTCTTTATGTGATGTGATGGCTGCAGTAGTTTTCATTTTTGGGCTAAGATTTTCAAGTACAGAAAATCACCTGTTGAACTTGCCAGAAATGCTGTACTGTACAACAAACAGGATCCTGGATTGCTGCATCACTCCCAACTCTGCATTTAAAGGGAGTGCTATCATTGGTGAAGGCCGCATCAAAATATTCTAGTCATGCCCCTACACCCATCATGTTGGATGTTGGCTTGTAGCAATCGAACCAATATTTTGCAGTTGGCAAATTGCGGAAGGCAATTTCAGGGACATATTGTCAGAGCTACAGTACATGCTGTCCGTGGAAGCCATATGCCATATTTCAGTTTTTTAGACCTTGCTGTTTACTTTAGACCCAGCTATTTTGCAATGTCTTTTCTCCCATGGCTCATGTCGCACATTGTATCACACAATCATCTAGCACCCCTACTATATTACTATAAACAGCTAAACTCATTTTATTGGAATGCTCTTTAAAATTGCACCGCACTGTCATAAATAAATAAACCCGTAAACTGAAAAAGTAGTAAAATACCCCTGAAGTACTTCTATTCTTTTTTTTACTTTTCTTCATCTGCAATCAATGTCCAATTATTGACAACAATCCTTGGGATATGATTTACTTTTGTCAGCTTTGTATGGCTGCACCATCGGCAAGATGAAAGACACAGCAGTCAATACTCCTTGGAGATGGGGTCATGGACAACTGGAATGGTAATTACCAAGGTGAACAATGTACAGGGGGAATTGTTCTGTGAGATGCAGAGAAAATGTGAAATTAGTCCCACAATAGGGCCATTTGACTGACTTTAGTTCATATTCGCAGGAGTATGGTCTGATAAATAACATGACAAAGGAAAATTACGAAATCAATGTTCATCCAAGAAGGAACTCTATTACCCAACAGATACCAGAATAATTAACCACTTGCCTACCAGTCACTTATACCCCCTTATTTACCAGGCCAATTTTCAGCTTTCAGCGCTGCCGCACTTTGATTGACAATTGCGCGGTCATGCAACATTGTACCCATATGAAATTTTGATCATTTTTTTTCTCACAAATAGAGCTTTCTTTTGGTGGTATTTAATTGCCACTGGGCGCTTTACTTTTTGTGCTATAATTAAAAAAAGTGCAAAAAATTTGAAAAAAAAAAAAAGTTTATTTGTTTCTATTATAAAATTTTTCAAACAGGTAATTTTTCTCCTTCACTGATGTGCGTTGATGAGGCAGCACTGATGGGCACTGATAGGTGGCACTGATGGGCACTGATAGGCAGCACTAAAGGGCACTGATAGGCAGTACTAATGAGGTGGCACTTATAGGCGGCACTGATAGACAGCACTAATGGGGTGTCACGGATAGGCGGCACTAACATGCAGCACTGATAGGCGGCACTGATAGGTGACACTGATGATGGGTACTGATAGACGGCACTGACTGGCATCACTGCTGGGCACTGACTGGCGGCACTGACTGGCACAACCGCTGGGCACTGACTGGCAGCACTGCTGGGCTGCACTAGTGGGTGGCACTAATGGGCAGCACTGGTGGGTGGGCACAGGTGGGTGGCACAGGTGGGTGGGCACAGGTGGGTGGCACTGCTGGGCACAGATAGGTGGCACTTCTGGGCACAGGTGTGTGACACTGCAGAGTGGCACAGGTGGGTGCACTGCTGGGCACAGGTGGGTGCACTGCTGGGCACAGGTGGGCGGAGCTAGTGGGCGCACTGCTGGGCACAGGTGGGCGGAACTTGCGGGTGGCACTGCTGGGCACCGATCATCAGGGCACTGATCATCAGTGCCCTGATGATCGGTGCCGATCCTCGCTCTGACAACTGCCAGTTCTCAGCAGTACTTTCCTCACGATCTGACAGCGTGAGGAAAGTGCAGCCGAGAACCGGCACTTGCATTTCCCTGTGATCAGCGTGTCATTGGACACCGCTGATCACGTGGTAAAAGGCCGCTGTGATTGGCCTTTTACCACATCACGTGATTAGCTGTGTCCGTAGGACACAGCGATCACGGAGATCGCCGGGTGCGCGCCCCCTGGAGAGCGCGTTCTGGGAGGACGTCATATGACGTCCACCCAGAACTGGCCGGCCGCAGTGCAGCCGTCATTCGGCTATCTGCGGTCGGCAACTAGTTAAAGTGGTTGCTTGGGCATAAAAAAAATATACAGTGCATTTCTGAAATAAACACATATTCCCCATGTTTGATAAGTAAGTACAGAGAAACACCTACTGATCTGCAAGAAATGCACTCAGCTTCTAGGTCCTGTTGGGAGCAGACAACACAGACATGTATGTGGAATGAGTGGTGTCAGTTGTACCCAGCTGTCTTTTGCTAACCTACTCAACCTCTCCCCCCATCCTATTCTCCATAACATAGACACTAAAAAAAATCTTTAGTACCTAGATAAGATCTAAGAAGGCTAAGTTAGACCCCTTGAGATAACATAGAAAGTGTGCAGAGTACACAGGACAGCTCAAAATTTCTAAAGTTAAAGAAGAGAAGCAGAAGATGTCAATCTCCAACTCATCCAATTAGAGAATGTCTTGTACTCATGCAGAGGGGAAGTTGCAGGAGCAGCACCCAGATCACCAATATCATTGACTAATACAGTGATTTTCAGCATCCCCAGTGGACCTCCAGATATCAGATATGGTCAAGCTGCACCAATGTAAGTTGGAAAGAAGATCATTCCTGGAGTTGCACCTTACAGGATCCCCCCCCCCCTTTACCCACCCACCCATAAAATTCAAAGCTATTCACTGCTAGTTCAGATTCCTTACATTTCGAACAGAATTAACTGAACCCTTGGCAGATGGAACCTGGACAGTTTAGAGATAGAACAAAGAAAGACAGGTTTGAAGTCCCACCTGTTGGACAACCATGGATTTATCCATAGATACATTGGAGAATAATAAAGTAGATATAAAGGGACAGGAAGTGTGTTATTTATAGGAATACCTGTTACATTTACATTTAGGGGTGAAATATATTACATGTTTGATTTGGGGTTTGGATATATTTTAAGGGCTTTATTAGGTGGGTCTTATCACTCACCAAACACTTTTCTATATGTCTGCAGAAATCACTTTCCTGGATAATAATGTAGCACTACCTCCTTAGGGTTTGCTGATTAATTTGGGTCCCCCTATAGTCCTTCACAGGCAGTAAGTTAGCATTTTCCACACAGCTTTCATTCACAGACAGAACTCAGGCCTTGAGCATTGGTTTTGTTATTTCATTGAGGGGATTAAACATGGATAGGGTATAGGATGCCCAAGGGAACTGAACTCGGAGGACAACTTCCTGAACTATTCACAGGTTCCCTTTTCTGACATACAGTCTCTGTTGGAGTGCAAGCCAGAAGCTCCAGTTGTACAACCCCAGACCCTAGAGGAACTCCTCTTCACCCAGCAAAATGGAGACTTTCTTCCTGAGCAAGGGATCTGGCTCCTGTTCCTTTAAGTGGATAACAGACACTAGCAGAGGGCTAATCTGGTTTCCCACCAGAATGCTCCTTCCCCTATCTACCCAGGGGGTACAGGTGTACTCACTCAGATCCTCTCCTGTACCACTTGTGGAATGGCTGCTGCTACAAGACCTACTGGGCTGCTCCTTTCCTGCCATACAGGTGGTCCTCTCTCAGGAGGCCAGAAAGTCCTGAGTTTTCCTTCTTTCTAGCTCCAGGCTCACAGGCAGGACCCATCCCACTAGGCCTCCTAGCAGCCTCCCTCCTCTACCTCCCATCTTCCTCTCTTCTTCTTGCTACTAAGCAGGTTTCAACAGTTTTAAGGAGGTCCAGTCCCTTGCCAAGCCTTCTGAGTTTTCCTCCTTTCTAGCTCCAGGCTCACAGGCAGGACCCATCCCATTAGGCCTCCTAGCAGCCTTCCTCCTCTACCTCCCATCCTCTCTTCTTCTTGCTACTGAGCAGGTTTCAACAGTTTTAAGGCAGTCCAGTCCCTTGCCAAGCCTTCTGTTGGGGATTGGCTAAGGTCCCACAAAAGTGCAGCCAACCACTCCCCAGATCGACCCACTGACTCCAAGGCCCTCCTTCGAAAGCCTCAGAGCAGGGGGAAATTCCAGAGGGGCTTGCCTCTAGAGTCTCTCAGCCCTGACCAGAATTTGATCCTTCTGACTATCTCACTTGAGCTGCTAATCAGCTTCTCTCTAGCCATCAGGGTCTAGCTCCCCCCATACACAAAGCCAGTACACACTTCTGGAATTGGAAAAACTCTTTGGTGGCCTAAGCTTATGCATTTTATCTTCATACCTTCAATATGAATTGTCCCAGTTTGTTTACATTAAACATCTGTTTAAATATGTAATATACATCAGCATTCTGAGTTCCCCTGAGGTACTACAGGCACAAGACCCAATTTGCCCTGGATCAGAGATGGATAAGAGGACTGTGTGATCTGTGGGGGATTCTGTGGTGATGCGGGACTCTCAGGTGTAGGGGAAGCTTTAATGTGATGGGGAAGCCTCTTACTCTTTGATGGGGGACCTCTTATAGGGTACCTCTGATATGATGGGAGGTCTATGATGTAAAGAGGGGCCTCTGATGTGATAGGCTGTCCTCTGATGTCTAGGGGGGTCTCTGATATGAATTGGGGACCTCTGATTTCAAGGGGGGGGTCTCTGATATGATTGAGGAACCTCTGATGTGATGAAGGGACCTTTGATGTGAAGGGGGACTTCTGATGTACAATTCATTTCAACAAGTTGTTTGTGTGCATCGTCCCAGACTCAGGTTTCCTACTGACAAATAACATTTAAAGTGGTGGTAAATTTGATTTTTATCTTTTACCTACAGCTAAGTCTATAATACGGCTTACCTGTAAGTACAGTAAATATCTCCTAAACGTGCACCGCTTAGGAGATATTTACATGTGTAGCAGCTGGTGACATCACCGCTATTGCCCAGGGGCCCCATGAGTTGTCAGTCCGCCCCTGCTCCTATGCATAAAAAGATTCTATCAAATACAGCTTGATGTCAAAAAATGTCCCCAATTACCACCATGGTCTTTCAGGGGCCCTTTTTTAAGATCATAAATAAAGCATATGGACAGCAAATCATCACCACAGAGACTCAAGGTTTCTTAATTATTATGTACCCATTGATACCCACTTTTTAGGTGCTTCCAAAGGTTTATCCAACCCTACAGGCTGACCTGTTGTATATGGAATCTGACTTCCAGAGCAAGCAAGTTGGCAGAAGATAACCTATGACCTCATGTTGAAAGCTTGCTACGTATTTAAAACACACAATTTGTTTTGTTTATACATCATACCTAAAGATGGATTCCATGTCAATGGTGACAGTGGGCAGCTGGAGGGATCTGTTTTTCTAGGTAAAAAAACCCAAAAAAAGACCCAAAACTGGTTGCCTACATCCCAAAATACTATGATAGGTAAGGGACCCTCAGTGAGATTGGAAATGTGGGACTTTAAGGGCAACTCATAGAGTGCTGAGGTAAAATAAAATGTTTTTACAATGGCTAAAAAACATATAATATTGACTTGTCACAAGACAGGACATATTATAATGAGTAATACATGGCTGCAACATAGAAACATCAAAAAATGGCCAACGAGACCCAAATGAAATATCCTCCTTGTCCTATTGGAGAGTCACCAATGGAGAACCCGACACGTTTCAGAGAAATCATAAACAATAGATTAAAGTCTAGTGACCTTGTGGACCTTATTGCATTTTTTAATCTATAGATCATTACTATCGTTGAAACATTGAATCCTTATACCCGGATATCCTATACCTGGGTTCCCATCTGAACAACTTTTCCGCCTTAACTTATCTATCCTGTAAGTGGACTTATCCAACTTCTCTAACCTGTAAGTGGACAAAAACCTTAAGCCATTTATTTATTGATTAATTTGTATTCCTTTAAGTGTTTGGAGGCCTATAATATCATGTATTATTTATATCACCATAAGGTCCACAAGGTCACTAGAGTTTAATCTATTGCTGTGACCCGGACATATTAATTTGTTTTATCTTCTTTGGTCCTGTGGTTATAGTATAATTTAATGGTGCTGTTTGTTGCGTTGCACCTTATAGCAGGCTGGGATTTTTCCTCATCTTCTCCCTCTCCTTCCCTCTATTGTTTGCCGATCTCATTGTGAAGGTGTCCTGATTTGGCGTGTGCTCTTAGTGGTGCCAGCAGGTGATGACCGATGTTTTTAACATGGATATGGCTGCTTTTGTTCTAAATGTATGTATCATGGATGTCTTTGTTAATTCTGCCTTTATATTATCTATCCGCTTGAGTTATTGTTTTTTCTGTTTATGATTATCACAATGTATTCGTGTTATAGAATATACCATCTTCCTCCACAACTTACCCCTGATGAAAGAGATTACTCTGAAATGTGTCGGGTTCACCATTGGTGGCTCTCCAATAGGACAAGGAGGATATTTCATTTGGGTCTCGTTGGCCATTTTTTGATGTTTCTATGTTGCAGCCATGTATTACTCAATATAATATGTTTTGTGACAATGTCAATATTATATGTTTTTTAGCCATTGTAATAAAATGTTATTATCTTACCTCAGCACTCTAGAGTTGCCCTTAAAGTCCCACATTTCCAATTTCTCTGGGGGTCCCTTACCTATCATGTGTTTTTAGGTCAGTCTGTCACAATGTGCTAGTATGCAGTGCATACTAGCACATCATGACTTGTGACTGCAGAGGGCACTAGTTTGTTTTTCCTTTTTTTAATGCGGTGTACTACCACTTTATGTTTTTTACATTTTAAACCAGGGGGCTTTGAGATTTTACATATTATTATTATACAGGATTTATATAGCGCCAACAGTTTGCGCAGCGCTTTACAATATAAGGGAGACAGCACAATTACAATACATTTCAGTACAGAAGGAATAGGAGAGCCTGGCTCGTGAAGCTTGCAATCTAAAGGAAGGGGGAGGTGATACAAAAGGTGATAGCTGCAGGGGATGATCTGAAGGTGGTGATTCAAGTACAGTTCTTAGGTGGAGGTGGGATAGGCTTCCTTGAATAAATGAGTTTTCAAAGATCGCCTAAAGGCAGACGGGGTGGGTGCTGACAGGACATACTGTGGTAGGGAGTTCCAGAGAATGGGAGAGGCTCTGGAGAAGTCCTGGAGGTGAGCGTGGGAGGAGGTGATGAGGGAGCTAGAGAGGAAGATATTTTGGGAGGAGCGGAGTGGGTGATTTGGGCGATATCTGCGGATGAGGTTGGCGATGTAGCTAGGGGCAGTGTTGTGGATGGCGTATTTATATAAGGTGTCACAACTTAAAAAAGGTAAGATTCTGATTAGAGATGAGCGAATCGAACCAGGCGAACCGGAATTCGATACGAATTTCAGGAAATATTCGATTTGCGTTGAATCCGAAATTTTGCCTACTTCGGGTGCGCGAATCGAATATTTCCCGATCAGCCGGCAAAAGTGTCCCTGCAGTGAGCTCCGCTATTTCTGACAGTTCTCTGACAGAAGGAGCACATGTAAAGCGGTTGAAACATTGTATCTATTAGTTTCCATTTAGGATACAGATGTTTCAACCGCTGTACATGTGAAGAAGCTGTCAGAGAACTGTCAGAAATAGAGGAACTCTGCACATACACTTTTTGCCGGTTTGGAATTCTTATTTTCATCCTACTTCTTCTTCTTCTTCTACTTCTTCATCCTCATCCTCAGAAGAAGAAGAAGAGGATGAGGATGAGGATGAAGAAGAAGAAGAAGAAGTAGGATGAAAATAAGAATAATTCCAAGCCGGCAAAAAGTGTATGTGCAGAGTTCCTCTATTCTGCAGATACACTTAGAGGAGCTCTGCAGATACACTTAGAGGAGCGCTGCAGATACACTTTTTGCCGGCTTGGAATTAATCTTATTTTCATCCTACTTCTTCTTCTTCTTCTTCATCCTCATCCTCAGAAGAAGAAGAAGAAGAGGACGAGGATGAGGATGAAGAAGAAGAAGAAGAAGAAGTAAGATGAAAATAAGAATAATTCCAAGCCGGCAAAAAGTGTATCTGTAGAGCTCCTCTAAGTGTATCTGCAGAATAGAGGAACTCTGCACATACACTTTTTGCCGGCTTGGAATTATTCTTATTTTCATCCTACTTCTTCTTCTTCTTCTTCTTCTTCTTCATCCTCATCCTCATCCTCTTCTTCTTCTTCTGAGGATGAGGATGAAGAAGAAGAAGAAGAAGAAGTAGGATGAAAATAAGATTAATTCCAAGCCGGCAAAAAGTGTATGTGCAGAGCTCCTCTAAGTGTATCTGCAGAGCTCCTCTAAGTGTATCTGCAGAATAGAGGAACTCTGCACATACACTTTTTGCCGGAAACCGCTGTATGGAGGGAATGTCCCAGAACTGTCAGAAATAGTCTATTTCTGACAGTTCTGGGACATTCCCTCCATACAGCGGTTGAAACATTGTATCTATTTGTTTCCATAAATGGATCCATTTATGGAAACAAATAGATACAATGTTTCAACCGCTGTATGGAGTGAATGTCCCAGAACTGTCAGAAATCGTCTATTTCTGACAGTTCTATGACATTCCCTCCATACAGCGGTTGAAACCGCTGTATGGAGTGAATGTCCCAGAACTGTCAGAAATAATCTATTTCTGACAGTTCTGGGACACTCACTCCATACAGCGGTTGAAACATTGTATCTATTTGTTTCCATAAATGGATCCATTTATGGAAACAAATAGATACAATTAGAGATGAGCGAATCGAAGTATCCGAAGTGGAATTCGAGTCGAATATCGGAAAAATTTCGATTCGTGCCGAATCCGAAAAATAGCCTAATTCGGACGCGCGAATCGAAACTTTTCAGAAAATGGCGGCTGACATGTGCGGCGACGGAGCGGGGATGTCTGGGAAGGCGCGCAGACAAGGCGCGCTGACCCATAATGCATTCCTCAACTACATGTGATCGCATCAGCCAATCAGCAGCCAGCCAGCCAGCACTGTGTAATGGTCGAGCTATAAATAGCGGCCATTTTGGAATTCTTCATTTGCCTGCAGTTATTGAACAGAGGCAGACCGCTCTGTACTAGGGACAGGGACAGAGTTAGGGCCACAGAAACGATAATTGGGGACAGAGAAAAGTTACTTAGGGACAGAGAACCATTACTCAGGGACACAGACTTGTTAATGAGGGCCACAGAATCGTTATTTAGGGACAAAGAAACGCTAGTTAGGGCCACAGAATTCATAATCAGGGACAGACAGAATTGTTACTCAGTGCCAGAGAATTGTTACTTAGGGCCACAGAAACGTTATTAGGGCCACAGAATTTTTACTCAGGGACAGACAGAATTGTTACTGAGTGCCAGAGAATTGTTACTCAGGGACAGACAGAATTGTTACTGAGTGCCAGAGAATTGTTACTTAGGGCCACAGAAACTTTACTTAGGGCCACAGAATTTTTACTCAGGGACAGACAGAATTGTTACTGAGTGCCAGAGAATTGTTACTCAGGGACAGACAGAATTGTTACTGAGTGCCAGAGAATTGTTACTCAGGGCCCCAGAAACTTTACTTAGGGCCACAGAATTTTTACTCAGGGACAGACAGAATTGTTACTGAGTGCCAGAGAATTGTTACTCAGGGACAGACAGAATTGTTACTGAGTGCCAGAGAATTGTTACTTAGGGCCACAGAAACTTTACTTAGGGCCACAGAATTGTTACTCGCACAGACACAGAATTGTTACTCGCACAGACACAGAATTGTTACTGAAGGCCACAGAACTGTTACTTAGGGCCACAGAATTGTTACTCGCACAGACACAGAATTGTTACTCGCACAGACACAGAACTGTTACTGAGGGCCACAGAACTGTTACTTAGGGCCACAGAATTGTTACTCGCACAGACACAGAATTGTTACTCAGGGCCACAGAACTGTTACTTAGGGACAAAGAAACGCTAGTTAGGGCCACAGAATTCATACTCAGGGACAGACAGAATTGTTACTCAGTGCCAGAGAATTGTTACTTAGGGCCACAGAAACGTTATTAGGGCCACAGAATTTTTACTCAGGGACAGACAGAATTGTTACTGAGTGCCAGAGAATTGTTACTCAGGGACAGACAGAATTGTTACTGAGTGCCAGAGAATTGTTACTTAGGGCCACAGAAACTTTACTTAGGGCCACAGAATTTTTACTCAGGGACAGACAGAATTGTTACTGAGTGCCAGAGAATTGTTACTCAGGGACAGACAGAATTGTTACTGAGTGCCAGAGAATTGTTACTCAGGGCCCCAGAAACTTTACTTAGGGCCACAGAATTTTTACTCAGGGACAGACAGAATTGTTACTGAGTGCCAGAGAATTGTTACTCAGGGACAGACAGAATTGTTACTGAGTGCCAGAGAATTGTTACTTAGGGCCACAGAAACTTTACTTAGGGCCACAGAATTGTTACTCGCACAGACACAGAATTGTTACTCGCACAGACACAGAATTGTTACTGAAGGCCACAGAACTGTTACTTAGGGCCACAGAATTGTTACTCGCACAGACACAGAATTGTTACTCGCACAGACACAGAACTGTTACTGAGGGCCACAGAACTGTTACTTAGGGCTACAGAATTGTTACTCGCACAGACACAGAATTGTTACTCAGGGCCACAGAACTGTTACTTAGGGACAAAGAAACGCTAGTTAGGGCCACAGAATTCATACTCAGGGACAGACAGAATTGTTACGGAGTGCCAGAGAATTGTTACTCTGGGCCACAGAAACTTTACTTAGGGCCACAGAATTTTTACTCAGGGACAGACAGAATTGTTACTGAGTGCCAGAGAATTGTTACTCAGGGACAGACAGAATTGTTACGGAGTGCCAGAGAATTGTTACTCAGGGCCACAGAAACTTTACTTAGGGCCACAGAATTTTTACTCAGGGACAGACAGAATTGTTACTGAGTGCCAGAGAATTGTTACTCAGGGACAGACAGAATTGTTACTGAGTGCCAGAGAATTGTTACTTAGGGCCACAGAAACTTTACTTAGGGCCACAGAATTGTTACTCGCACAGACACAGAATTGTTACTCGCACAGACACAGAACTGTTACTGAGGGCCACAGAAACTTTACTTAGGGCCACAGAATTGTTACTCGCACAGACACAGAATTGTTACTCGCACAGACACAGAACTGTTACTGAGGGCCACAGAACTGTTACTTAGGGCCACAGAATTGTTACTCGCACAGACACAGAATTGTTACTCAGGGCCACAGAACTGTTACTTAGGGACAAAGAAACGCTAGTTAGGGTACAGAATTCATACTCAGGGACAGACAGAATTGTTACGGAGTGCCAGAGAATTGTTACTCAGGGCCACAGAAACTTTACTTAGGGCCACAGAATTTTTACTCAGGGACAGACAGAATTGTTACTGAGTGCCAGAGAATTGTTACTCAGGGACAGACAGAATTGTTACGGAGTGCCAGAGAATTGTTACTCAGGGACAGACAGAATTGTTACTGAGTGCCAGAGAATTGTTACTTAGGGCCACAGAAACTTTAATTAGGGCCACAGAATTTTTACTCAGGGACAGACAGAATTGTTACTGAGTGCCAGAGAATTGTTACTCAGGGACAGACAGAATTGTTACGGAGTGCCAGAGAATTGTTACTCAGGGCCACAGAAACTTTACTTAGGGCCACAGAATTTTTACTCAGGGACAGACAGAATTGTTACTGAGTGCCAGAGAATTGTTACTCAGGGACAGACAGAATTGTTACGGAGTGCCAGAGAATTGTTACTCAAGGCCACAGAAACTTTACTTAGGGCCACAGAATTTTTACTCAGGGACAGACAGAATTGTTACTGAGTGCCAGAGAATTGTTACTCAGGGACAGACAGAATTGTTACTGAGTGCCAGAGAATTGTTACTCAGGGCCCCAGAAACTTTACTTAGGGCCACAGAATTTTTACTCAGGGACAGACAGAATTGTTACTGAGTGCCAGAGAATTGTTACTCAGGGACAGACAGAATTGTTACTGAGTGCCAGAGAATTGTTACTTAGGGCCACAGAAACTTTACTTAGGGCCACAGAATTGTTACTCGCACAGACACAGAATTGTTACTGAAGGCAACAGAACTGTTACTTAGGGCCACAGAATTGTTACTCGCACAGACACAGAATTGTTACTCGCACAGACACAGAACTGTTACTGAGGGCCACAGAACTGTTACTTAGGGCCACAGAATTGTTACTCGCACAGACACAGAATTGTTACTCAGGGCCACAGAACTGTTACTTAGGGACAAAGAAACGCTAGTTAGGGCCACAGAATTCATACTCAGGGACAGACAGAATTGTTACGGAGTGCCAGAGAATTGTTACTCAGGGCCACAGAAACTTTACTTAGGGCCACAGAATTTTTACTCAGGGACAGACAGAATTGTTACTGAGTGCCAGAGAATTGTTACTCAGGGACAGACAGAATTGTTACTGAGTGCCAGAGAATTGTTACTTAGGGCCACAGAAACTTTACTTAGGGCCACAGAATTGTTACTCGCACAGACACAGAATTGTTACTCGCACAGACACAGAACTGTTACTGAGGGCCACAGAACTGTTACTTAGGGCCACAGAATTGTTACTCGCACAGACACAGAATTGTTACTCAGGGCCACAGAACTGTTACTTAGGGACAAAGAAACGCTAGTTAGGGCCACAGAATTCATACTCAGGGACAGACAGAATTGTTACGGAGTGCCAGAGAATTGTTACTCAGGGCCACAGAAACTTTACTTAGGGCCACAGAATTTTTACTCAGGGACAGACAGAATTGTTACTGAGTGCCAGAGAATTGTTACTCAGGGACAGACAGAATTGTTACGGAGTGCCAGAGAATTGTTACTCAGGGACAGACAGAATTGTTACTGAGTGCCAGAGAATTGTTACTTAGGGCCACAGAAACTTTAATTAGGGCCACAGAATTTTTACTCAGGGACAGACAGAATTGTTACTGAGTGCCAGAGAATTGTTACTCAGGGACAGACAGAATTGTTACGGAGTGCCAGAGAATTGTTACTCAGGGCCACAGAAACTTTACTTAGGGCCACAGAATTTTTACTCAGGGACAGACAGAATTGTTACTGAGTGCCAGAGAATTGTTACTCAGGGACAGACAGAATTGTTACGGAGTGCCAGAGAATTGTTACTCACGGCCACAGAAACTTTACTTAGGGCCACAGAATTTTTACTCAGGGACAGACAGAATTGTTACTGAGTGCCAGAGAATTGTTACTCAGGGACAGACAGAATTGTTACTGAGTGCCAGATAATTGTTACTTAGGGCCACAGAAACGTTATTAGGGCCACAGAATTGTTACTCAGGGACAGACAGAATTGTTACTGAGTGCCAGAGAATTGTTACTTAGGGCCACAGAAACTTTAGTTAGGGCCACAGAATTGTTACTCAGGGACAGACACAGAATTGTTACTGAGGGCCACAGAACTGTTACTTAGGGCCACAGAATTGTTACTCGCACAGACACAGAATTGTTACTGAGGACCACAGAACTGTTACTTAGGGCCACAGAATTGTTACTCGCACAGACACAGAATTGTTACACAGGGACACAGAACTGTTACTGAGGGCCACAGAACCGTTACTTAGGGCCACAGAATTGTTACTCGCACAGACACAGAATTGTTACTCGCACAGACACAGAATTGTTACTGAGGGCCACAGAACTGTTACTTGGGGCCACAGAAACGTTAATCAGGGACACAGAATTGTTACTGAGGGCCACAGAACTGTTACTTAGGGCCACAGAATTGTTACTCGCACAGACACAGAATTGTTACTCAGGGACACAGAATTGTTACTCATGGACACATAATCGTTTAATTAAAGAGTATGTCAGACAACATGCATAGGAGTGGCAGAGGAGGCAATGTTTTAGGAGCGAGCAGACGTGGCAGCAGAGGAAGGGGTCGAGGCAGCACTATTCGCAGCCAGAGGCCAGTGCTCCCGGTGTCATCCAGCGGTCGTGTCTCCACCGACAACCCTGCCGTCATCGATTGGTTGGCTCGGTCGTCTTCCTCTTCCCAGGTCACCTCTGACACCTACAGCCAACGGTCGGTGGGTACGTCAGACACAACCGTTAGTTGGCATGGCCCGGGACCAAGCCCACTGAAATCACGTGTCCTCTACCTGCCCCTGTCCTTTGGTGTTCCCTCACCAAGCGAAGTATCGCATGCTGTGGGCTCAGCCCCACTGTACAGTGAGGAAGAGCTAACAGAGGGCGGTCAGGAACGGGGGGAGACATCCGCCTTTTCAGCAGCTAGGCGAAGAAGTAGTGGCGAGGAGAGTGGCCCGGTAGCCGGTCTAGAGACAGGTCTGTCTCTTGACCCAGACGCAGCCGAGGGGGCTAGTAGTGAGGCGGAGACCCTACTTGATGATGAGGAGGTTGATCGCACTTGGCAGCCTCGTCGTCATCAGGCAATTTCTTCCGCATCATCAGGAGAAGAGGGTGGCAGCTTGGCAGTGAGCGAAACAGTCGGTGGGTTGCCCAGGAGACAGCAGCAGGGTCGCAGCAGTGTCAGTGGAAGCAGTGTCAGTGGAGCCAAACGGCCACGGAGTAGAGCACCAGCTCCACTGCAGCCTACCACCACGGCCAGTAGTGGTGCCGGTGTGCACGGAGGAAGCAGCAGTCAGCCAGTGAGGAGTATCGGGGGCAAAGTTTCCTACTCGGCGGTGTGGCAATTTTTCGTCAAGCCGCCCGAGGAAGTAAACGTAGCCGTATGTCGACTATGTGGCCAGAAAGTCAAGCGTGGCCAGGGGGCCCATGTTGGGACTATTTGGGCCATGTTGGGACAATGGGAGACCTCCCATTGCTGCTGTCTCCATCGCCACACTCTGCCATGTGCCACTTTCAGGTCTCCTCACACACTGCTGGTGTGTTGAATTTTTTGACATAGGGTGCTGGCAGATTACGGGCCTCCTATAGCTGCTGCCAGGCCCCTAATCTGCCATAGGCCCCTATATACCGCCTCCTCATGCTGCTGCCAGGTCCAGAGTCTCTCATGGGTCCCTGTACGGCCTCCCATTGCTGCTGTCTCCATCGCCACACTCTGCCATGTGCCACTTTCAGGTCTCCTCACACTGCTGGTGTGTAGAATTTTTTGACATAGGGTGCTGGCAGATTACGGGCCTCCTATAGCTGCTGCCAGGCCCCTAATCTGCCATAGGCCCCTATATACCGCCTCCTCATGCTGCTGCCAGGTCCAGAGTCTCTCATGGGTCCCTGTACGGCCTCCCATTGCTGCTGTCTCCATCGCCACACTCTGCCATGTGCCACTTTCAGGTCTCCTCACACTGCTGGTGTGTAGAATTTTTTGACATAGGGTGCTGGCAGATTACGGGCCTCCCATAGCTGCTGCCAGGCCCCTAATCTGCCATAGGCCCCTATATACCGCCTCCTCATGCTGCTGCCAAGTCCAGAGTGTGTCATGGGTCCCTGTACGGCCTCCCATTGCTGCTGTCTCCATAGCCACACTCTGCCATGTGCCACTTTCAGGTCTCCTCACACACTGCTGGTGTGTAGAATTTTTTGACATAGGGTGCTGGCAGATTACGGGCCTCCCATAGCTGCTGCCAGGCCCCTAATCTGCCATAGGCCCCTATATACCGCCTCCTCATGCTGCTGCCAGGTCCAGAGTCTGTCATGGGTCCCTGTACGGCCTCCCATTGCTGCTGTCTCCATCGCCACACTCTGCCATGTGCCACTTTCAGGTCTCCTCACACACTGCTGGTGTGTAGAATTTTTTGACATAGGGTGCTGGCAGATTACGGGCCTCCCATAGCTGCTGCCAGGCCCCTAATCTGCCATAGGCCCCTATATACCGCCTCCTCATGCTGCTGCCAGGTCCAGAGTCTCTCATGGGTCCCTGTACGGCCTCCCATTGCTGCTGTCTCCATCGCCACACTCTGCCATGTGCCACTTTCAGGTCTCCTCACACACTGCTGGTGTGTAGAATTTTTTGACATAGGGTGCTGGCAGATTACGGGCCTCCCATAGCTGCTGCCAGGCCCCTAATCTGCCATAGGCCCCTATATACCGCCTCCTCATGCTGCTGCCAGGTCCAGAGTCTCTCATGGGTCCCTGTACGGCCTCCCATTGCTGCTGTCTCCATCGCCACACTCTGCCATGTGCCACTTTCAGGTCTCCTCACACTGCTGGTGTGTAGAATTTTTTGACATAGGGTGCTGGCAGATTACGGGCCTCCCATTGCTGCTGCCAGGCCCCTAATCTGCCATGGGCCCCTATACCGCCTCCTCATGCTGCTGCCAAGTCCAGAGTGTGTCATGGGTCCCTGTACGGCCTCCCATTGCTGCTGTCTCCATCGCCACACTCTGCCATGTGCCACTTTCAGGTCTCCTCACACTGCTGGTGTGTAGAATTTTTTGACATAGGGTGCTGGCAGATTACGGGCCTCCCATAGCTGCTGCCAGGCCCCTAATCTGCCATAGGCCCCTATATACCGCCTCCTCATGCTGCTGCCAGGTCCAGAGTCTCTCATGGGTCCCTGTACGGCCTCCCATTGCTGCTGTCTCCATCGCCACACTCTGCCATGTGCCACTTTCAGGTCTCCTCACACTGCTGGTGTGTAGAATTTTTTGACATAGGGTGCTGGCAGATTACGGGCCTCCCATAGCTGCTGCCAGGCCCCTAATCTGCCATAGGCCCCTATATACCGCCTCCTCATGCTGCTGCCAGGTCCAGAGTCTCTCATGGGTCCCTGTACGGCCTCCCATTGCTGCTGTCTCCATCGCCACACTCTGCCATGTGCCACTTTCAGGTCTCCTCACACTGCTGGTGTGTAGAATTTTTTGACATAGGGTGCTGGCAGATTACGGGCCTCCCATAGCTGCTGCCAGGCCCCTAATCTGCCATAGGCCCCTATATACCGCCTCCTCATGCTGCTGCCAGGTCCAGAGTCTCTCATGGGTCCCTGTACGGCCTCCCATTGCTGCTGTCTCCATCGCCACACTCTGCCATGTGCCACTTTCAGGTCTCCTCACACTGCTGGTGTGTAGAATTTTTTGACATAGGGTGCTGGCAGATTACGGGCCTCCCATTGCTGCTGCCAGGCCCCTAATCTGCCATGGGCCCCTATACCGCCTCCTCATGCTGCTGCCAAGTCCAGAGTGTGTCATGGGTCCCTGTACGGCCTCCCATTGCTGCTGTCTCCATCGCCACACTCTGCCATGTGCCACTTTCAGGTCTCCTCACACTGCTGGTGTGTAGAATTTTTTGACATAGGGTGCTGGCAGATTACGGGCCTCCCATAGCTGCTGCCAGGCCCCTAATCTGCCATAGGCCCCTATATACCGCCTCCTCATGCTGCTGCCAGGTCCAGAGTCTCTCATGGGTCCCTGTACGGCCTCCCATTGCTGCTGTCTCCATCGCCACACTCTGCCATGTGCCACTTTCAGGTCTCCTCACACACTGTTGGTGTGTAGAATTTTTTGACATAGGGTGCTGGCAGATTACGGGCCTCCTATAGCTGCTGCCAGGCCCCTAATCTGCCATAGGCCCCTATATACCGCCTCCTCATGCTGCTGCCAGGTCCAGAGTCTCTCATGGGTCCCTGTACGGCCTCCCATTGCTGCTGTCTCCATCGCCACACTCTGCCATGTGCCACTTTCAGGTCTCCTCACACTGCTGGTGTGTAGAATTTTTTGACATAGGGTGCTGGCAGATTACGGGCCTCCTATAGCTGCTGCCAGGCCCCTAATCTGCCATAGGCCCCTATATACCGCCTCCTCATGCTGCTGCCAGGTCCAGAGTCTGTCATGGGTCCCTGTACGGCCTCCCATTGCTGCTGTCTCCATCGCCACACTCTGCCATGTGCCACTTTCAGGTCTCCTCACACTGCTGGTGTGTAGAATTTTTTGACATAGGGTGCTGGCAGATTACGGGCCTCCCATAGCTGCTGCCAGGCCCCTAATCTGCCATAGGCCCCTATATACCGCCTCCTCATGCTGCTGCCAGGTCCAGAGTCTGTCATGGGTCCCTGTACGGCCTCCCATTGCTGCTGTCTCCATCGCCACACTCTGCCATGTGCCACTTTCAGGTCTCCTCACACACTGCTGGTGTGTAGAATTTTTTGACATAGGGTGCTGGCAGATTATGGGCCTCCTATAGCTGCTGCCAGGCCCCTAATCTGCCATAGGCCCCTATATACCGCCTCCTCATGCTGCTGCCAGGTCCAGAGTCTCTCATGGGTCCCTGTACGGCCTCCCATTGCTGCTGTCTCCATCGCCACACTCTGCCATGTGCCACTTTCAGGTCTCCTCACACACTGCTGGTGTGTTGAATTTTTTGACATAGGGTGCTGGCAGATTATGGGCCTCCCATAGCTGCTGCCAGGCCCCTAATCTGCCATGGGCCCCTATATACCGCCTCCTCATGCTGCTGCCAGGTCCACAGTGTCTCATGCCATGTGCCACTTTCAGGTCTCCTCACACTGCTGGTGTGTTGAATTTTTTGACATAGGGTGCTGGCAGATTATGGGCCTCCTATAGCTGCTGCCAGGCCCCTAATCTGCCATAGGCCCCTATATTCCGCCTCCTCATGCTGCTGCCAGGTCCAGAGTCTCTCATGGGTCCCTGTACGGCCTCCCATTGCTGCTGTCTCCATCGCCACACTCTGCCATGTGCCACTTTCAGGTCTCCTCACACTGCTGGTGTGTAGAATTTTTTGACATAGGGTGCTGGCAGATTACGGGCCTCCCATAGCTGCTGCCAGGCCCCTAATCTGCCATAGGCCCCTATATACCGCCTCCTCATGCTGCTGCCAGGTCCAGAGTCTGTCATGGGTCCCTGTACGGCCTCCCATTGCTGCTGTCTCCATCGCCACACTCTGCCATGTGCCACTTTCAGGTCTCCTCACACTGCTGGTGTGTAGAATTTTTTGACATAGGGTGCTGGCAGATTACGGGCCTCCTATAGCTGCTGCCAGGCCCCTAATCTGCCATAGGCCCCTATATACCGCCTCCTCATGCTGCTGCCAGGTCCAGAGTCTCTCATGGGTCCCTGTACGGCCTCCCATTGCTGCTGTCTCCATCGCCACACTCTGCCATGTGCCACTTTCAGGTCTCCTCACACTGCTGGTGTGTAGAATTTTTTGACATAGGGTGCTGGCAGATTACGGGCCTCCCATTGCTGCTGCCAGGCCCCTAATCTGCCATGGGCCCCTATACCGCCTCCTCATGCTGCTGCCAAGTCCAGAGTGTGTCATGGGTCCCTGTACGGCCTCCCATTGCTGCTGTCTCCATAGCCACACTCTGCCATGTGCCACTTTCAGGTCTCCTCACACTGCTGGTGTGTTGAATTTTTTGACATAGGGTGCTGGCAGATTACGGGCCTCCCATTGCTGCTGCCAGGCACGTAATCTGCCATGGGCCCCCGTACCGACTCCTCATGCTGTGACGTTGCAACAAGGTGGAATTCAACCCTACATATGTTAGACCGCCTTTACGAACAGCGAAAGGCCATCACCGATTTCCTGATGTTAAAAGCGGATAAAGGTACTCCCTGTGTAACTTAGATGTCAGCCATTGGCAGCTCATGCGTGACACCTGCGCTTGCTCAGGCCCTTTGAGGAGGCCACGCTATTCGTGAGTCGGCAGGACTATGGGATGAACGACGTCATTCCTCTGTTGCACGTCCTGGAACAAATGCTGTTAACAATGGCTGGTCAGGGTGCGGTAGACGTGGCGCACAGATCTCAACGCCACATGACCCCTGTGGGGGCAGGACAGGAAGAAGAGGAGGAGGTAGAGGAGGACATTGGTGCTCAGGAATTATTGAGTGAAATGGGTGGTTTTTCCACTCAGCGGACAGGAGTGGAGGAGCAGGAGCATCTGGTAGAGGAGGAGGAGGAGGAGACAGAGGACCCAGACGCACCGTGGCAGTATGCTGTGGAGATGGAGGCAGGGAGTCCCTCGCATTCCTTGGCACAAATGGCCCATAGCATGCTCGGTTGCTTGCGTAGCGACAGCCGAATAATAACCATCAGACAGAGGGATGACTTTTGGCTGTCCACCTTGTTGGACCCTCGCTACCATTCAAAAATGGTGGCCTTTTTCACACCTGCTGAGAGGGAGGCCAAAATAAAGTACTATAAAAACCACCTATGTAGTCAGTTGGTCTCTGCCTTTCTGCGCCAACGTCCATCCTCAGACACTGTGGGCCCTGTGCGCTCGCGTTCCGCTGCCATGGCAGCAGGGGAGGGGTGGGGTGGTAGGAGCAGTGGCAGCTCCACCAGCAGCGGCTGCCTCAGTCTGCAGTCGATGATGAGTAGCTTTCTTCACCAGCGCAGTGAGGAAACTACTAACCAGCCGCAGCAGCAGCAGCATCAGGTGGACCTGGAGCAGGACCTCAAACAACAGGCTCGGGCCTACTTGGACAGCACCCTGCCAACCGAGGTAGACAATCCCCTTGACTACTGGGCAACGAAACTTGACCTTTGGCCCCAACTAGCTGAATTTGCCCTTGAAAGGCTGTCATGCCCGGCCAGTAGCGTGGCATCGGAGCGCGTGTTTAGTGCGACAGGAGGTATTGTAACTCCGCGGAGGACACGACTATCCACCCAAAGTGTGGAGAGACTCACGTTTGTGAAAATGAATCAGGCGTGGATTAGTCTGGATTTCAAACCACCAGTTCCTGACACAACTGACTAAATCCGCCATGAATCATGCCCCAAACATGTTATTATTTTTAACATAGGCCTCTGTATGGCCTTCAATTTAAGCTGCTTACGCTTCGCCACTCTGCCATGGGTCCCTGTACCGCCTCCTCTTGCTGCTGCCAGGTCCAGAGTGTGTCATGGGTCCCTGTACGGCCTCCCATTGCTGCTGACTTCATCATCAGACTCTGCCATGTGCCACTTTCAAGTCTCCTTACACTGTTGGTGGGTTCCATTTTGTGATAGGGTGCTGTATGGCCTTCCATTGCTGCTGCCTCCACCGCCACCCTGCGCCATGTGCCTCTGTCGTCTGCTCACGCTGCTGCCAGGTCCATACTGATTCATGGCCCCCTGTACCGGCTCCTCATGAACGTGGTTCAGCGGGTTTGCATCACTTAACAGCAAATCGTTGACAAACGCTGGGACGTTCAGTGTTGTGCGCATTAAGCCAGACACCAAAGGGCAGCACAGACCTGTTATTACTCGCTCAAGCATGGCTGAACAAAACCAGTCTCTACCACAAATTGGACCCAGACCTGCCCAGGGTCTCGTAAGTAGATTGCACGGAGGAGTAGAGTTCGTTATTGGAATTAACTGTGAGGGACTTTTAAACCTAGGCCTGTGTATGGCCTTCAATTGAAGCTGCTTCTGCTCCGCCACTCTGCCATTGGACTCTTGATAGTCGTCTCCCCACGCTGCTGCTGGGGGGACTTTTTAACATAGGCCTCTGTATGGCCTTCAATTTTAGCTGCTTACGCTCCGCCACTCTGCCATGGGCCCCTGTACCGCCTCCTCATGCTGCTGCCAGGCCCGTAATCTGCCATGGGCCCCCGTACCGACTCCTCATGCTGCTGCCAGGCCCGTAATCTGTCATGGGCCCCTGTACCGCCTCCTCATGCTGCTGCCAGGTCCAGAGTGTGTCATGGGTCCCTGTACGGCCTCCCATTGCTGCTGTCTCCATCGCCACACTCTGCCATGTGCCACTTTCAGGTCTCCTCACACTGCTGGTGGGTTCCATTTTGTCATAGGGTGCTGTATGGCCTCCCATTGCTGCTGCCAGGCCCGTAATCTGCCATGGGCCCCCGTACCGACTCCTCATGCTGCTGCCAGGCCCGTAATCTGTCATGGGCCCCTGTACCGCCTCCTCATGCTGCTGCCAGGTCCAGAGTGTGTCATGGGTCCCTGTACGGCCTCCCATTGCTGCTGTCTCCATCGCCACACTCTGCCATGTGCCACTTTCAGGTCTCCTCACACTGCTGGTGGGTTCCATTTTGTCATAGGGTGCTGTATGGCCTCCCATTGCTGCTGCCAGGCCCGTAATCTGCCATGGGCCCCCGTACCGACTCCTCATGCTGCTGCCAGGCCCGTAATCTGTCATGGGCCCCTGTACCGCCTCCTCATGCTGCTGCCAGGTCCAGACTGTGTCATGGGTCCCTGTACGGCCTCCCATTGCTGCTGTCTCCATCGCCACACTCTGCCATGTGCCACTTTCAGGTCTCCTCACACTGCTGGTGGGTTCCATTTTGTCATAGGGTGCTGTATGGCCTCCCATTGCTGCTGCCAGGCCCGTAATCTGCCATGGGCCCCCGTACCGACTCCTCATGCTGCTGCCAGGCCCGTAATCTTTCATAGGCCCCTGTACCGCCTCCTCATGCTGCTGCCAGGTCCAGAGTGTGTCATGGGTCCCTGTACGGCCTCCCATTGCTGCTGTCTCCATCGCCACACTCTGCCATGTGCCACTTTCAGGTCTCCTCACACTGCTGGTGGGTTCCATTTTGTCATAGGGTGCTGTATGGCCTCCCATTGCTGCTGCCAGGCCCGTAATCTGCCATGGGCCCCCGTACCGACTCCTCATGCTGCTGCCAGGCCCGTAATCTGTCATGGGCCCCTGTACCGCCTCCTCATGCTGCTGCCAGGTCCAGAGTGTGTCATGGGTCCCTGTACGGCATCCCATTGCTGCTGTCTCCATCGCCACACTCTGCCATGTGCCACTTTCAGGTCTCCTCACACTGCTGGTGGGTTCCATTTTGTCATAGGGTGCTGTATGGCCTCCCATTGCTGCTGCCAGGCCCGTAATCTGCCATGGGCCCCCGTACCGACTCCTCATGCTGCTGCCAGGCCCGTAATCTGTCATGGGCCCCTGTACCGCCTCCTCATGCTGCTGCCAGGTCCAGAGTGTGTCATGGGTCCCTGTACGGCCTCCCATTGCTGCTGTCTCCATCGCCACACTCTGCCATGTGCCACTTTCAGGTCTCCTCACACTGCTGGTGGGTTCCATTTTGTCATAGGGTGCTGTATGGCCTCCCATTGCTGCTGCCTCCACCGCCACACTGTGGCTCCACACTCTGGTTTTGGCCCCGTGACTGCCCAAATGAGTGAAGTGTGCGGTGATTCTAAGATCGACGACACTCATCTGCATGTCATACTGACTGACAGTATTATTTCTCTTCCCCAGCAGACTCCAAGAGCATTTAAATTAAAGGTACAGTGTTCTGCACTAATATAAAGGCTCTCTGAAGCCTAGAAACACCCTTTTTACACGTTAAATTCGCAGCGAATATATTCGCCTCGAATCGAATTTATTCCGCGAATTCGGCGAATCAGCCGAATCGAATTTTTGAATAATTCGCTCATCTCTAGTTACTTTCCTCATGTTATCTGTATTTCCGGCATGACTTCATCAACATGGGTTGTGTGCGTGTTTTATGATATCCTGACCAACATAACAGTTAGCTTTTGCTTGACTGGGGTTTCCATAGCTATCGCGGCTAATTATTACATATCTTCTGCTCGTCTGCAAATTGGGCTGTTGGATGGTAAAGGCTTCTCGAGGTCAGGGCATTCTTTAACAGCAGTCAAATGTTCTCAAATCTGTACCCTACTGGTTAAAACACTAAAGTTAGCCTCCCCTGCTTGACACTATTTAAAACGGATCATGTGATTACATTTCTAAAAACAAGTCTTGAATTACCGCACTTTTAAAAGTTATTTTCTCTCAATAAAAGTCAATAAATGGACATGAAAGGATTACTTAGACATTCTTTACAGGGCTGTCATGCAAAGAGCAAGGCCACTGAGATACTTATTAAAATTCTCCAACTTCTGCAACCAAGCAACACCCGTCAGAATCTTAGGGGTATTGTTCAGCATAGCTGTAAGCAAAGGAGTTTGATCACTATTGAAATGCCAAGAAAATTATCCACCCACCCAGCAATGACATTGTCTAGCAAGTACCACAATAAATATGACTAGTTATTGAATGTGCCTGAGTATGATTAGCGGTGAGTTCATAAAATCCTGCTTGAATTCTGTGAAACCCAGGGGCGGACTGACCATTTGGAACACTGCCCGAGGGCCTGGGGTCAGTAGGGGGCCCCATAAGATGCCTCTGGTACCTTTTTCATAGACTTTTTTGAGTTTGGGCAAGGAGACAGGGGCCCCATGATCCCCTATTGCCCGGGGGGCCCCATGAGTTGTCAGTCCGCCCCTGGTGAAATCAGAAAGTAGCATCGACACTATTGAGGTCAACGGGGGGGGGGGGGGGAGCATCTTGATGCTAAATTATGGTCATTTTTAAGGCTAATAAGCAAGGCATTGTAAAAAATGGCATGGTGGGCTGGGCAGTGCTATAGTAGACCCTTAAAATAGCAAACAAACACTTAAAAAAATACCGTACAGCGGGGAAAAGGTTCTCTTTTTAATTCAACCTTGAGGGTTAATTGCTTGGGAAATACTTTAAGCTGCATGTGGTTTTACGGAATGGTATGCTTTTCACAGACAATGTTGGATACTTTGTATTCTGGCATCATACATTTTGGAGTGTAATTACATTTTTAACTTTTATTTTTAGCTTGGCTTAAACTGGACATCCCAATCTGATTCCTCACAACTTTTAGGTAGCTTTGGCTATGACACCTGATTTTTTTTTTTTCATTCAGCTGTGATAGGTCTGAAGTGGGTGAAAGTAGCATCTGCAACAGATCTAAAAGCTTTAGAAAAAGTGACTAAAAAAATAAAGCTAAACTTGGTAGAGATTGACCGGTGGCACAACAGTTGGCCAAGGGCACAGAGTGCACAAAAACTTAAAAACCACAATCCAACATTTCTCAAAACCCTCCCACCCCTATGTCACCAGTTATTACTAAAAAAAAATATTAAAATATAGACTTCAGGCATGTGTTTGGTAAAAAGTGGCTAGTGTCAGGAGAGTATGCACCCACTTCTATGGGCAGCAAATAGAAATAGACAAAGTAGGTTTTATCTTGCAATACAAATGGTAGTGTTATATCTTAGAAACAGCAGGCAGAAGTGTTTTTCAGTAGTTAGACAGCATGTAAGCAGCTTTGCTAGGCCACAATATAAGATGTAGACAGTAGCCAGGTTTTATCTTGAAATAAACATTGGAGAGACAGTAGACACAAATATTGTACAGTGGCTGGACAGTATGAAAGCAGCTTTATATGGCCGCATTTTAGGAGTGAGAGAGACAAGGCAGGTTATATATTTAAATAAACATCAGATTGTATTATTTGAGAAACAATAGTCACAAATATTTTTCAGTGGCTGTAAAGTATGTAAGCAGCTTCAAAAGGCTGCAATGTAAAAGTGAGAGATAGAGAGGGGTAAGCTTTACCTTTAACCACTTGCCCTCCTGAGGATTTACCCTCTTCCTGTCCAGGCCATTATTTGTGTTACGGCGCTGCCTTACTTTAACTGACAATTACGCGGTCATGCAACTCTGCACCCAAATGAAACTTACATCCTTTTTCTCCCACAAATTGAGCTTTCTTTCTGTGGTATTTGATCGCCCGTGCGTGTTTTATTTTTTTGTGCTATAAATTTTGAGAAAAAAACAATATTTTTGACTTTTTGCTATTAAACATGTCCAGTAAACAAATTTAAAAAATCAAATTTCTTCATAAATTTAGGCCAAAATGTATTCTGCTTCATGTCTTTGCTAAAAATAAAATCCCAATACGTGTAAATTAATTGGCTTATGTGAAAGTTATAGTGTTTACAAATGGCGGTATAGATACTGGGATTTTTTTTTTACATTTTTACTAGTAATGGCGGCGATCAGCGACTTATAGCCGGACTGCGGTGGGCATTCTAAGGAGGGGAACTGACTTGATGTCACTGACATCCCCAGTGACACCAATACAGTGATCAGTGCTAAAAAAAAGCACTGACACTGTACTAATAGCACTGGGCAGGAAGGGGTTAACATGAGGGGCGATCAAAGGGTTAACTTTGTGCTGGGAGTGTTTTACTAGGGGGCGGTGTCAGTGTGTTTCACTGTAACCGCGCTGCTTTGGATGGCTGTGCTGTGCACAGGCATCCAAAGCAGTGTGCCCGAGCTGACAGGGAGAACTATTAGTAAACAAAACAGTTATCCTCCCCGTCGGAGATCCTAGGAAATTACCGGACGCCGGCGAGTAATCACCAGCCGGGACCCGGTGTTTGACAGTCGCAGCCGCGAATAAGCAGCTTGATTAGGCCACATTGAATTTTGGCAGCTGAAGTTCAGCTGCAGAAATATTTTGTAGCAATATTACAACACCAAAGCACTAGAATAGGTCATGAACCTAAATAATTTACCCTACAGAAAATATAAGAAAATTTGCAGCTGAGGCCCAGCTGTGGACACATTTTGGGGCACCTTTACACTGCTGGAACATGGCAATATGGCAGAAACTTGGAGACACAAAGCAGGATTTTCCCCTCAGCAAACATTAGATTAAATTTTGCAGCCAAGATCCAGCTGCAGAAAACAAATTAGCTACAGAAATATTATGTGTGGCCAGGGATTTTTTTTCTCAGAGTATAGGTGCAGGAACTCCCCCCCCTTGTGAGTCACCCCTGTCTCCGCCCCCTACCTCTCTAAAGATGATGCACAAGAAAGCCCGCAGCTTGCTGAAGAAAAGCAGTCTAAGGACATGGATTACTGGAACCATGTCCTGTGGTCTGATGACACCAAGATCAACTGATTTGGTTCAGATGGTGTCAAGCGTGTGTTGTGTGGCAACCAGGTGAGGAGTACAAAGACAAGTGTGTCTTGCCTACAGTCAAGCATGGTGGTGGGAGTGTCATGGTCTGGGGCTGCATGAGTGCTGCCGGCACTGGGGAGCTACAGTTCATTGAGGGAACCATGAATGCCAACATATACTGTGACATACTGAAGCAGAGCATGATCCCCTCCCTTTGGAGTCTGGGCCGCAGGGCAGTATTCCAACGACCCCAAACACACCTCCAAGACGACCACTGCCTTGCTAAAGAAGCTGAGGGTAAAGGTGATGGACTGGCCAAGCATGTCTCCAGACCTAAACCCTATTGAGCATCTGTGGGGCATCCTCAAACGGAAGGTGGAGGAGCGAAAGGTCTCTAACTCCAGTGGCAACCTGTGAACCTCTGGTGAATTCCATGTCCAAAAGGGTTAAGGCAGTGCTGGAAAATAATGGTGGCCATACAAATATTGACACTTTGGGCCCAATTTTCACTTAGGGGTGTTGCCAGCGGTTTAGACATTAATGGCTGTGTGTTGAGTTATTTTGAGGGGACAGCAAATTTACATGTTATACAAGCTGTAGCCTCACTTCTTTACATTGTAGCAAAGTGTCATTTCTTCAGTGTTGTCTCATGGAAAGATAGAATAAATTGTTTACAAAAATGTGAGGGGTGTGCTCACTTCTGGGAGATACTGTATATTTCTTCTGTTCCACCTGCTGCGGGAAGAGACACCTGCCTTGGGAAGAATACTGTTGACAGGGTGTGAAGGAAATTTATGCAGAGGTTCAAGTCTTCACTTGACCCTTCTCAGCATGGCCCCATGACCCTCTTCCCCACTTGGCACTTGGCATGACATATTTTAAGCTTCTGAAATCTCTTGTGAGACTTACCTTCCTTGCAGTTGCAGTGAATGCAGATGAAGAATGCTGTGGTGATGGTGGTGGTTGGTGGGAGGAGTACTGAAAGTAAGGAACGCCTAAACACAATTTTGCAACTTTGACATGCGTCAGTAAAACCTCACATATCATCACAACTACTTTGGGTATCCAGGTGAATTGTACCCTGTTTTTCTTTTTATAACAAAAATTCTTTTGGTGGTAAATGGTAACAGATATCTCCTGATGTTTTTTTGTTATCGAGAGAAAACTGGGCCAAAATAGTAAAAAAATTTTTTTTAAATTTAGTTGTATATGTCTTGCTACTACCATAACCTACCACTAAAGAACAACCCAAAATAAATTCTCCTGCTCCTGACGATTTCAGCGATACCACGTATGTGTATGTTATTTGTTTGTACCCGTAGTAGTGCCCAGAAACATATTTTTTTGTTACTACACAAATTATTGTTTATATTTCTCCCTGCATGAGAGAAAGATACAATGTATCTTTCCCCCATTCAGAGAGAAAAAATGATTGATCACTGTTATAGCCAATCAGAGGCTATCACAGAGATAAGGTGACTTTTAGTATGGGACCTGGTGACCACCCGGTCTCTGTGCTGGGAGTGCTCTTCACATATATGCATACTTTAGGGCTTCATATATGTGTACTGTCAGTGGGAAGAGGTTGAGGTGCTGCTGCTGCTGCTGGTGCAGAAGCATGTGTTTCCTCATGCATTCGATATCCAAATGGCTGGTATGTTTACCATGGCTGATATGCAGCAGGTAGAGCTTGAAGACCACAATGGTGCTGTTGGCAGCAGATCTGTTGGCAACAGATACATACACTCACACTGCAGAGGTCTGCAGACCAGCCTTTCCAACCGCTCCGTTTCTGCCACCCCCCTCTGTCAATCCCTCCACTGGCTTCCGATTGTGCAATGGATCAAATTAAAATCCTAACACGGACGTACATAGCCGTCCACCATAGTGCCCCGAACAACATCACCGACCTAATATCCAAGTACCACCCAGCACGCACACTCCGCTCCTCACAAGACCTCCTTCTCTCTAGTTCCCTGGTCTCCTCCTCCCATGCCCGCCTCCAGGACTTCTCCAGGGTGTCACCCATCCTCTGGAACTCCCTGCCCCAACCCATCAGATTATCACCTACTCTCCTCTCCTTTAGGTGCACCCTGAAAACCCATCTCTTCAGGGAAGCCTACCCCACCCCCTGCTAACTTGCCGACCTCCTCCACTCTTCCTACCACTCCATCCCCCACAGCTATCTCTTCCTGTGCCACCATCCCCTCCATCCTAGATTGTAAGCTCGAAAGAGCAGGGCCCTCAATCCCCTCATGTTTTGCATTGTATTGTTATTGTTCTGTCACATGTTCTGTCCCCCTTTGTAATGTACAGCGCTGAGTGAACTATTGGCGCTTTATAAATACTGTATAATAATAATGAGTGGTACCTACAGAAGATCCCTTCATCATCACTGGAGCCCACTTCACCGTAAGCTCCAGGTGCTAGAACACCTCTGCCTCTTGCTGCTTTCTGCCTGATGTCTCCTCCCTATATGGTCCTGGCGCTATCTTCCTATCCTCAATAACTGAAACAAAGTTACCTTGTGCAACAGCAGATCAACCTACTGCACAATGTCTTTCCTTGTGATTAAATCATTTGTTTGACTCCTCATTGCCATTGTGCACCTAGGAAGAGGAAGAAGAGGAATGTTTTGTCATCCACTCTTCACACTTGCTGTGTATTGAAAGGAACCTGACCTAGTGACTCTTAAAGTGTCCTAAATACACCTTCCTGATGAAATGGCCAGAAGCCAGGAAACATGTTGATGGTGTTACATCTAGGTCTTATAAGCAATAAAAATCTACATTCCCATTCAAGCATCATGTTGAATGGGAATCCCACAATCTCATTACAGGATTCTCTGGAAGTACCCCATCAAGCAGGGGTGGACTGACAACTCATGGGGCCCCCGGGCAATAGGGGATCATGGGGCCCCTGTGTCCTTGCCCAAACTCAAAAAAGCCTATGAAAAAGGTACCAGGGGCATCTCATGGGGCCCCCTACTGACCCCGGGCTCTCAGGCAGTGCCGAGTTTCCAAATGGTCAGTCCGCCCCTGCCATCAAGTATCAATTTTTACCGCATGCTCCACACATAGGTTGCTAGATCCCCAACTCTGGACCTTTTGCAACCTCCCAGATGTGAGTATTTGGGTAAAGAATTGCAATCCTTACCATTCTGTAACTCAAATAGTTGCCTAAACCACACTCATCAGATTCTCCCATGGGGTTTTCCTCCCTCTTGTTTTTCTTTTGCTCCATCCTATGCAGTTAATTTGCGCACACTGACAAATGGATGCTTGGAAACCACTTTTTTATAGTTAGGGGGCTGGCACAAAATTAAATCCCACATTATTGGCCCTTTTAAGGCATCTAGCCTAAGTTCAAAGGCCAGGCATTGCTTAAAGTTACAAAACATTTGGCACAACAAATTAATTTGCCGTGTCCATGAATTTTGACATGTGGGATTGGTTGTGAATCCATGGTAGCCCTGAACCCAAACCTCTTCCCTCATAAAGAGCAAATTAAAAGGCAATGATTAGTCTTTCCCTGGTCAGCTGAGAGAGAAAAGCCAATAATTTGAGGGAATGAATAACCCATCCCATTCTATAAAAGGATGGGATCACAGCAGCCACACTTTTGTATAAAATATACAGATTGTTCTTGGCTTTGGTTCATGTCCTCCATGCTTGGCTTCCCATGTCTTTTGTTTGACAATAGCTTGTTCATTTGCCTGACAAATGGTCAAAATCTAATAACAAGATTCAGCCCTATAGATTTCAATGTGGTTTGCCCCAAAGTTAGAGAACCTCACACTTGGAGTAACATTTGCAAAACCCTTGGGAACTGAACTCAGGCAGATTTGCCCATATGCAACACTAAAAAAAACATTGATGGAACTCCCTTTAAAATACTGTATGCATATATGCTGGTCTTTTGAGAAATTATTACCAGTTTGGCAAAAGCAGTGGTGTCCTGAGGCAGGTGCGGGGGGTACGGCCCGCACCGGGTGACACCGACCGCACGGGGTGACACCGGACCTGCCCCACAAAAAGGTAAGTTGTAAAGAAACCGACGATCCTCACAGTATGGATCGGATCTGCGGATTGAGGATAATGGATCGGAGTCCGATCCATTGTGCTCAATCTACAGATTCGATCCATTCTGCAGGGATCGTCAGAGGGGGGGTGTCACCAAGTGTTACCGCACCGGGTGACACCAACCCTAGGGATGCCCATGGGCAAAAGATTACCGGTATGACCAAGATTGTGAGACAATGGTTAATTGTCTTCTGTTTGCACCTATTCCTAATATTCCTTATTTTTCATAAAACTTTACCCATGCAATCTGTGTTGCTAGACAGTAGGTTATAGCATTCAAATGGAAATCTTCTGTTGTTCCTGCCCGATATGTTCATTGAAATTTTTTCATGACTTCATCTCCCATTTTTATGCTAAATGGGATCCATGGTTTTCAAATCATCACCTTAACCTATACTAATTATATACTCACCAGCCATTTTATTAGTTACACCTTGCTAGTACCGGCTTGGAACCCCTTTTGCCTTCAGAACGACCTTCATTCTTTGTGGCATAGATTCAACAAGTTGTTGGGAACATTTCTCAGAGACTTTGGTCCATATTGACATGATAGCATCACGCAGTTGCTGCAGATTTGTTGACTGCACGTCCATGATCAGGGGTGGACTGAAAACTCATGGGGCCCCTGGGCAATAGGGGATCATGGGGCCCCTGTGTCCTTGCCCACACTCAAAAAAGCCTATAAAAAAGGTACCAGGGGCATTTCATGGGGCCCCCTACTGACCCCGGGCCCTCGGGCAGTGCCCGAGTGCTCGAATGGTCAGTCCGCCCCTGTCCATGGTGTAAATCTCACGTTCCACCACATCCCAAAGGTGCTCTATTGAATTGAGATCTGGTGACTGTGGAGGCCATTGGACTACAGAGAACTCATTGCGCTCATTGGTTCAAGAAACAAGTTTGAGATGATTTGAGCTTTGTGACATGGTGCATTATCCTGCTACAACAGGGGTGTCAAACTGGCGGCCCTCCAGCTGTAGCAAAACTCCAAATCTCATCATGCCTCTGCCTTTGGGAGTCATGCTTGTAACTCAATCTTGCAATGCCTCATGGGACTTGTAGTTTGGGAACAGCTGGAGGGTTGCCAGTTTGACACCCGTATGCTAGAAGGAGCCATCAGAAGATGGGGACACTGTAGTCATAAAGGAATGGACATGGTCAGCAACAATACTCAAGGTAGGCTGTGGCATTTAAACAATGCTCAATTGATACTAAGGGGTCCAAAGTGTGCCAAGAAAATATTCCCCACACCATTGCACCACCACCACCAGTCTGAACCATTGATACAAGGCAGGATGGATCCATGCTTTCATGTTGTTTACGCCAAATTCTGACCTTACCATATGAATGTTGCAGCTGAAACTGAGATTCGTCAGACCAGGCAACATTTTTCCAATCTTCTATTGTCCAATTTTGGTGAGTCTGTGCAAATGTTTGCCTCCGTTTTCTGACAGGAGTGGCACCCGGAGTGGTCTTCTGCTGCTGTAGCCCATCTTCTTCAATGTGTTGTGCATTCAGAGTTGGTATTCTGCATACCTTGGTTGTAACGAGTGGTTATTTGAGTTACTGTTGCCTTTCTATTATCATTCCCATTCTCCTCTGACCTCTGACATCAACAAGGCATTTTTGTCCACACAACTGCCACTCACTGGAGATTTTCTTTTTTTCGGACCATTCTCTGTAAACCCTAGAGATGGTTGTGCGTGAAAATCCCAGTTGATCTACTCAGACCAGCCCGTCTGGCACCAGCCATGCCATGTTGAAAGTCACTTAAATCCCCTTTCTTCCCCATTCTGATGCTCGGTTTGAACTTCAGCTAGTCATCTTCACCACGTCTAGCTGCCTAAATGCATTGGATTGCTGCCATGTGATTGGCTGATTAGCAATTTGTGTTACCAAGCAATTGAGCAGGTGGACCTAATAAAGTGCCCGGTGAATGTATATGTATATTTATTTTTTTAGGTAATCTCATAGTTTGTATGAGATTGTATAAAGTGGTTGTAAACTTGTTTTTATTATTAAAATAACCAACATATCATACTTACTTGTTCTGTGCAATGGTTTCCGATCCTCCGATCCTGCTGGCACTCCTGGCTCCCCCCCCAAACAAGTGCCCTCATAGCAAGCCACTTGCTATGGGGGCATTCTTGTGTGCTCGCACCTGAGCTGACTCCCCACTTCCTCCTCACTGTTTGTGATTGACAGCAGCTGAAGCCAATGGCTCTGGCTGCTGTGTCTGAGCCATTGAGGAGGGAGAGAGCCAAGAGAGCCTCTACCCTCGTGCACATCGAAAGATCGAGATTAGGCTCAGGTGAGAATTGGGGGGGGGCTGCAGACTGAAGGTTTTTTACCTTGCTTTGCATGAAGGTAAAAAACTTTCAGTCTTTATAGCTGCATTAATTTTGCTCACTTCTATACCTTTAATATTTTGTAATATTCAGCTCTTTTTTTGATAAAAGTTTTTAAACCGAACAAAACAATTTGAACATAAGAAACTGCTGCTATGAGAAACATTATTATTGAGGAATGCAAGTGTTTACAAAAAAGCAATACTCAGTTTCGATCCAGTGATGTGCATGAGAGTGGCTGCTCTCCCAGGTCTCTCTCTCCTCATTGGCTTCTGCTGCTGTTAATCACAGACTGAACCAATGAGGAGAGGAGGGGGCAGGACCAAGCTACGCTCTGTGTGTGAATGGACAATGTCCATTCACAGGAGCATTTCTTGTCTCGGGAGCAAGTCTACTCGAAAGCCTCCATAGCAAGAGGCTAGGGGGGAGGAGCCAGGATCTCCGGTGGGGGACTTAAAAGGAAGAGTATCAGGGCTGCTCTGTGCAAAACCATTGCACAGAGCAGGTAAGAAAGACATGTTTGTTATTTGAAACAAAACATACAACCTTTCCGAATCAATAAGATCAATATAATAGTATTAAAAGGGTAAAGTGTTACTAAACCCACAACAGTACAATCAGTCTGTATATACAGTAAAGCATGCTTGTTATACTCACTGTGGAACCTAAGGGGTTAATCTTCTGCACTGTATAAAAGGCTGTTTGATCCTGTCTTCTCTGATCCTCCCCTTTTTCTACTGTCCCCAATCCATCTGCTGACAGGACAGAGCTCTAGGGGGTCACTTTGCACATGCTCAGTTTGGTGTGTATTCCTAGAGAGTTTTTTTGGGGGGGCACAGGACCAATCAGCACTGTCCAGACAGGGGTCATGCAGCCTCATAAGACTGTCAAAAGAGAATTAAAACTTTTCCTATAAGCTTTGCTCGACCAGATACTGATAGAAGTCACAAGACTGCTATATACTGCTGATGAGAAAAGGCATTTAGTAGTTTATATTTAAAATAATTGCATTTCCATGTTCTGTGTACTGTGGGAGACCAGATATAGTGAATGCAGGGTCCAGGGAGACCAGATATAGTGAATGCAGGGTCCTGGGAGACCGCATATAGTGAATGCAGGGTCCGGGGAGACCGGATATAGTGAATGCAGGGTCCGGGGAGACCAGATATAGTGAATGCAGGGTCCGGGGAGACCAGATATAGTGAATGCAGGGTCCGGGGAGACCAGATATAGTGAATGCAGGGTTCGGGCAGACCAGATATAGTGAATGCAGGGTCCTGGGAGACCGGATATAGTGAACGCAGGGTCCGGAGAGACCAGATATAGTGAACGCAGGGTCCGGGGACACCAGATATAGTGAATGCAGGGTCCTGGGAGACCAGATATAGTGAATGCAGGGTCCGGGGAGAGCAGATATAGTGAATGCAGGGTCCGGGGAGAGCGGATATAGTGAATGCAGGGTCTGGGGAGCCCAGATATAGTGAATGCAGGGTCTGGGGAGACCAGACACTGTGAATGCAGGGTCTGGGAAGACCAGATATAGTGAATGCGGGGTCCAGGGAGAGCAGATATAGTGAATGTAGGTCCGGGGAGACCAGATCTAGTGAATGCAGGGTCCGGGGAGACCAGATATAGTGAATGCAGGGTCCGGGGAGAGCGGATATAGTGAATGCAGGGTCTCTGGAGACCAGACACAGTGAATGCAGGGTCTGGGAAGACCAGATATAGTGAATGCAGGGTCCGGGGAGACCAGACACAGTGAATGCAGGGTCTGGGAAGACCAGATATAGTGAATGCAGGGTCTGGGGAGACCAGACACTGTGAATGCAGGGTCTGGGAAGACCAGATATAGTGAATGCGGGGTCCAGGGAGAGCAGATATAGTGAATGTAGGTCCAGGGAGACCAGATATAGTGAATGCAGGGTCCGGGGAGACCGGATATAGTGAATGCAGGGTCCGGGGAGACCAGATATAGTGAGTCCGGGTAGAGCGGATATAGTGAATGCAGGGTCCTGGGAGACAGGATATAGTGAATGCAGAGTCTGGAGAGACCAGATATAGTGAATGCAGAGTCTGGGGAGAGCGGATATAGTGAATTCGGGGACCGGGGAGACCAGATATAGTGAATGCAGGGTCTTGGGAGACTGAATACAGTGAATGCAGGCTCCGGGGAGACCAGATATACTGAATGCAGGGTCCAGGGAGACCAGATATAGTGAATGCAGGGTCCTGGGAGACCAGATATAGTGAATTCAGGGTCTGGGGAGACCGGATATAGTAAATGCAGGGTCCGGGCAGACCAGATATACTGAATGTAGGGTCCAGGGAGACCAGATATAGTGAATGCAGGGTCCGGGGAGACCAGATATAGTGAATGCAGGGTCCGGGGAGAGCAGATATAGAGAATGCGGGGTCCTGGGAGACCAGATATAGTGAATGCAGGGTCTGGGGAGACCAGATATAGTGAATGCAGGGTCCGGGGAGACCGGATATAGTGAATGCAGGGTCTGGGGAGACCAGATATAGTGAATGCAGGGTATGGGGAGAACAGATATAGTAAATGCAGGTCCTCGGTTTGGTAACACACTTGAAATAACACATGTACTCATTCAGATGTATACATCAGACCTGAAAGAGGATTGAGCACCACAAAATCCCCAGTATAATCTATGCTAATAGGAAAGGTTAATGGAAAGGTAGGTGGGCAGCTGAGTTTACAGTCGTGACATATTATAGGTGCCTGTGATAGACTGCGCTCAGGTGGCACCATGGCGGAAGGGCTTTGTCTGCCTACACATTTTACTGCTGCTGTGAAGGAATCACAAATGTCAAACCTTTAAAACATTCTCAATTAGGAGTTTAAAATGGCAGTTGGCTCTGTATCGTGTCAGGAAACCTTTTACTGAAGACAATGACAAACAACATAGTAAAAGATAGACTATTCATTCCTTAATGTTTCTGCAGGAATTTCATGCATTTTAATGGCGGCCACATAAACATGTTTGTTAAGCACTTTGCAATAATTTTCCCAACCAAATGAATAATACCTCCAACAGGTGTAAGCTGCCTGGAAACCCAAATCTTAGAAGACCAATGTGAACACCAGAAAATGCTAAAAAGAGATAATTTTTTACCTATCAGCTGCAAAGATAAATCTGATTGTTAATTTTTAGTTTCAGTTAAAAAAAAGTGCAAGCATGGCCACCTAAAGGAACATGGGATGGTAAAATATGTATGATAAATGGAAACTGGATATACTGGTTCACAGGGGTGTATCTGGTACCGAAGGCGTTTGCCTTAGGCGGCATTTTGCAGGGGGGAGGCGTCACCCCCAGGCAGAAGGGAACAGGGCTTGGGTGGGAAGGACCAGGGCTCGAGTAGGGGGAGACACCTTGGTACAGCTCAGGGGGGGGAGGCGGCTTTGGCAATGCTTGGGTGGGAAGGCAGGCTCAGCAGTGTTCGGGCGGGGGAGGTGGCTCAGCAGTGTTCGGGCGGGGGAGGTGGCTCAGCAAGGCTCGGCAGTGTTCAGACGGGCTCTGGCAGGATCCGCTGACCATCTCCTGTATCCTGTGCATAGTCTCCTGTATCCTGTCCACAGGCTCCGATATCCTGTCTGCAGTTTCTGACCATCTCTTGTATCCTGTCCACAGTCTCTGACTGTCTCCTGTAGTATGTCTGCAGTCTCTCACCATCTCCTGTAGAGTTCTACAGTCTCTTACCATCGACTGTAGTAAGTCTGCAGTCTTTGACCATCTCCTGTATATGTCCACAGTCTCTGTCCATTTCCTGTATCATGTCCGCAGTCTCTGACCATCTCCAGTATCATGTCTGCAGTCTCTGACCATCTCCAGTATCATGTCTGCAGTCTTTGTCTGTCTCCTGTAACCTGCCCGCAGTCTCTGACCAACTCCTGGAGGTGGAGCTCTAATAGGAAGAGGTGGATTTTCCACAGGAAGTGGTGGGACAAATTTATATGAGGGGGCTCCTGATCTTAGTCTTCGTTGGTGTCCGAAATCTGGCAGTTTCGTTTGGATAAAGTAGTTGGAGCCTCTATCAGGTTTTTATTGTAGTCTGTGTCACCACCAATTTTTTTGTCCATCAAGTCTGAATCCAAACTTTTTGACTGGAACTGGGATAAAGCCGAAAACTTAATTTCGTCTAGGTTCACACCTATGCAGGTTGCGTTTGAGGAGTTTCTGCATTGCGTTTTGCGTTTTTGCACTTGCGTTTTTGCCGCCTTTTTTGGTGCATTTTGCAGGTAGTTTTTTTTCAGTTTATTTTATTTTTCTTGTCTCTAGGCAGATTTTAAAGGCAAAATGCAAAACTCATCAACAACGCATCAAAAATACAGCAAAAAAGCAATACATCCTTTTCTGCAGCCTTCCCCTTGAAGTCTATAGAACCAAAAATGCAACATTTTGCATTCAAAAAAGTCCCTGACCCTTTCCAAAAAACGCACCGGGTGAAAACGTAGAGATCTGAACCTGTCCCATAGGAAATCATGTTAAATGGAATATACTGCATTCTGTAAAACGCAAAATGCTGCAGAAAACTCCTAGGTGGGAACCTAGGGTCAGGGATATTTCTTCTCACTTCCTGTTGTGTCTTGATATATAAAAAATTATGCTGCGGGCGCCATTCACAGCATTCTTTGCATTTTTAGCAATGAATGTTTTTGCCCAAATATGGGCATATGGTGATATTTAGGCAATGATGTAAAGCTCCATTCCTCACAGAATGGATTCCCAGCCATGTAAGTCAATGAGCCGGGTGACAGTGGTTGGTAAGGATGCAGAGGGTACAAGCAGCCGCTGCTTCCTTAGCAACCAATGATAGCTGGAAGCTGTGATGTTCATCCACGAGAAAATCCCTAAACGTTCGGCGTACTGTCCCTAGTAGTGATGTTATTTTCTTTAGTTGAGGTTTAGGAGCTTCAATTCCTTGGTTTGTGTTGGACACCAAAATATCCCATTGGAAGCATATAGACCCCCCTGTGCACATTCTAGTGTAATGGCAACTTTGGGAATTCCTGGAAAACTCTGGACATGAACTTGAGGAAAACAAGCTTTTTATTTACCAGCTGGTTGACCTAGCCAGACTTGTGTCTGCAAGCTAAGTGCCTTGAAAAGCATCTTACATGGTGTATATATCAACAATTACGTCACAATGCATATATTTCCTCTTTACTTTTTGTACCTATAAAATAAATTCCGAGCAGTTCAGGATATAAACAGTGAAAAATGCAGCGCTAATCTATATCACAACAGATAATCATAAAGTCCAAATAATCAAAAAAAGTTTGGATATATTTTTTCTAGTTCAGGATATAGCCTTTGTGGTTTCACATTTAGATAAAATATCATCAACTGAAAGTTAGGGTGTCAGCTGCTAGACTGGAACACATTGTTACACAGGAAATGAGGGGGAGGAAGTGAGCTGATGACCTGGTTCTGCAAACAGATGCTTTTAGAAATGTTAAAGCTTGAAGGGGAACTCTGCAATATTTGGGTGCTGCCACACTAGAGGCTTGGAACTTAAACGCTTGTAATGGATTATATGAACAAAGCATATCCCTCTATAGTATGTACTTGTCTCAATCCAGAGCACTAAGTGTCATTTCTGTCTGCTGCCTCATTCCTCTGCTATCACCATGAGTCACTTCTGACAAGTCTTCCTGACACCAGAGAAAACTCAGCAGAGAGGGATGTAAGTACCCTCCCAACAGCCAGCATCAGGTGAAGACTGATTACTAGAAACTGCTGGCTGCTGGGAAACACCTGCTGATGGACACTGGAACTATAGCTTTCTGCCCAGGGAACCACAGTGCCACCAGCAGGGGAACCAGGTCCTGACAATTCCCCCATCTTAAGGAGTGGCCTCCAGATGCTTCACCATGCCCCACTGCCAGGGTCTAGAAGCTTACTGGGTATCCCACCGTTGGTGTCAGAAATCTGGCAGGGATCCCTGCTGGCCTGATCCTTGAGGGGGCCCAACACTTGGAGCTTACAATTCCTTAATGCAGCATATGCCCCAATGCTGGGATTCCAAAGGCAACTTGAAGACTTCACACCGGAGTCCTTGGTCCATACAGGTACCTTGATGCCAGGGTGTCCCATCATGACTGGGCTTTCCCCATCCAGGTTGCTAGAGACTGCTCCACATTTTAACTGACACTCAGGTAACAGGAGATGGAGCTTCAGTACATTGCCTGTGATTGGCAGCCTCAGCTCTATTCTTTTGTGCTGTGTGGGTGAGGGGTGTATCCCTTCCCTCCACTCAGTTCTCACTAAACTCTGCAGAATGTAATTTTAGCTCCGTGCTCCCTGCTTACTGAAAGTTCAGACAAACTGTATAAAGTCTGTACTTTGAACAGCCGTACAGAAGAGAGGGTTGCAGAGTATAGAGCAAATTGTATTTTATAGACTTTATATCAGAAATCTGCAGCAGAGATGGCAAGATCTGTGCAGTTACACTTAGAAACTGAGACCAAACTACCGTATTTGCCGGCGTATAAGACGACCCCCTACTTTTCCTGCTAAAATGTAGTGTTTGGGCTATACTCGCCGTATAAGACTACCCCTCTTCCAATGCACACCAGTGGGAGGAATAGTGCCCCATCATTGGTATCAGTGGCAGGAATAGTGCCCCATCATTGGTATCAGTGGCAGGAATAGTGCCCCATCATTGGCATTAGTGGCAGGAATAGTGCCCCATCATTAGTATCAATGGGGGGAATAGTGCCCCATCATTGGTATCAGTGGCAGGAATAGTGCCCCATCATTGGTATCAGTGGGAGGAATAGTGCCCCATCATTGGTATCAGTGGCAGGAATAGTGCCCCATCATTGGTATCAGTGGGAGGAATAGTGTCCCGTCATTGGTATCAGTGCCAGGAATAGTGCCCCATCATTAGTATCAGTGGGAGGAATAGTGCCCCATCATTGGTATCAGTGGCAGGAATAGTGCCCCATCATTAGTATCAGTGGGGGGAATAGTGCCCCATCATTGGTATCAGTGGCAGGAATAGTGCCCCATCATTGGTATCAGTGGCAGGAATAGTGCCCCATCATTAGTATCAGTGGGGGGAATAGTGCCCCATCATTGGTGTCAGTGGGAGGAATAGTGTCCCAACATTGGTGTCAGTGGGAGGAATGGTGTCCCATCATTGGTGTCAGTGGGGGGTGGAATAGTGCCCCATCATTGGTGTCAGTGGGGGGTGGAATAGTGCCCCATCATTGGTGTCAGTGGGGGGGGAATAGTGCCCCATCGTTGGTGTCATTGGGGGGAGGAATAGTGCCCCATCGTTGGTGTCAGTGGGAGGAATAGTGCCCCATCATTGGTGTCAGTGGGAGGAATAGTGCTCCATCATTGGTATCAGTGACACCAATGATGGGGCACTATTCCTCCCACTGACACTTGCTGACCCCTGTTCTAGTATGGTGCTGCTGCAGCCAGCATATGTGGTTGCAGCAGCACCTCTACACTGAACACTTACCTGCTGGTCCTGCACTCGATTTTCGCAGGTCCGCTCGGCTCCGCCCCCTCACCGGTGATTGGCCGCCTGTGTGCCTTTCCTGAGCTACAGTTCTGGCGGCTAATCACCGGTGAGGAGGCGGAGCCGAGCAGCCGCACGAACATCCAGTGGCCGAACTGAAGGAGCAGTCGCGCTTCCTGGTCCGGATCGTCGTGGGACCGGAGCCAGGTAAGAAACAGCCCCTGCCCACCCCTGTACTTAGTGTCCCTTCCGTTGGAAGGGGGGGGGTGGCGGTGTCAGTATGCCGTATACTGGCGTATAAGACGACCCCCGACTTTTGAGAAGATTTTCAAGGGGTAAAAAGTCATCTTATACGCCGGCAAATACAGTATATAAAAGTGAAGCAAATTTATATTAAAGGATAAGTTCACCTTTTGGCCAAAAATAATAAATGCACATTTTATGCAGTTACAAAAATGTGCATTTATTATTTTTTGTTGCAGGAGCTTGTAAAGCATTGCACCAATAATCAGCAGATTGCCGGTGCCATGCGGGTTTCCTGCAGACCTGTCAGTATATTTGCTTGCCGTACTGGATGCACAGGCAAGTGCAGGAAGACTCAATGAACTACCGCTACACAGCCACAAAGGCTTCCGGGATTTGTAGTTCATTCATTCACAGAACACTGTGAATGACTGATGTGGCCGTGTGGGTGGAGCCACCTCACAAACACACTGTTTCCAGAAAGTGACAGTACGGGGAACTTCTCCCTATACTTCTGTCACAGGGAGGGGGGCAGCCAGCAGCGGCTGCAGCACTAGAAACATGTTACACATTCCACCCTGAAAACGAGTGGAACAAGTAACATGTTTTCAAAGGTGAACTTATCCTTTAATAAAACCAAAGACATCCACACACCAAACAAGAAACAAGCAAACATGAAGATACAAGTGAACCACAACCATATAACCAAAATGCCTAACTTTATATGATATGTACAATAAATATACAAGATGAAGAACACAGGTAACAGGGAATACCAGAGATGCAAGGAAGGGGGAGTCAGGACTAGGTACAGGAACAAGGGGTGCAGATGTAAGGCAGCAGGGTGCTGGGTGCTGGGTACAGGATGCAGGATTAGAGCAAGATCAAGATCAGAGGCAATTACAGCAGCATTAGACTAGTGCAGCAAGCAAATCAAAACACTAACACAAGGTTTATCAACAGAGAGAGATGTAAGTACCCTCCCAACAGCCAGCATCAGGTGAAGACTGATTACTAGAAACTGCCGGCTGCTGGGAAACACCTGCTGATGGACACTGGAACTATAGATTTCTGCCCAGGGAATCACAGTGCCACCAGCAGGGGAACCAGCTCCTGACAATTCCTCCATCCTAAGGAGTGGCCTCTGGATACTTCACCGTGCCCCACTGCCACGACCTAGAAGCTGGCTGGGCATTCCACCACCGGGGTCTGAAATCTGGCAGGGCTCCCTGCTGGCCTGATCCCTGAGGGGGCTCAACACTTGGAGCTTACAATTCCTTGATGCAGCATATGCCCCAATGCTGAGATTCCAAAGGCAACTTGAAGACTTCACACCGGAGTCCTTGGTCCATACAGGTACCTTGATGCCAGGGTGTCCCATCATGACTGGGCTTTCCCCATCTTGGTTGCTAGAGACTACTCCACATTTTAACTGACACTCAGGTAACCCAAGGCATAGGTTACCCAACCTGGGTCCCCTAGTGCACCTGGGATCGCAGAGATACCATTTAGTTCAGGACAAGGTTCAAATGGAACTCTGCCCTTCCCCAGATGACTGTCAGTATTATGTCAGGAATCTGGAGCATAGATGGCCAGATCTCTGTGGATCAGGGGCGGACTGACAACTCATGGGGCCCCCAGGCAATAGGGGTTCATGGGGCCCCTGTGTCCTTGCCCAAACTCAAAAAAGCCTATGAAAAAGGTACCAGGGGCATCTCATGGGGCCCCCTACTGACCCCAGCCCTCGGCTGTGCCCGAGTTTCCAAATGGTCAGTCTGCCCCTGCTGTGGATACACTTTATTTATCCACAGGTTCATTTTAGAGCCCAAGGCCAGCATGGGTGGGCAGCACCCGCTTGAAGAACTCCCCAAAATTTGCTATTTTGCTATTGTTAAAATGTGTTTGTATATATACAGTATATTCCATAGTTTTCAGCAAGTCACAAAGTGAGCAAGGTCCTCTTCTTGTCCATAGATGGGTGACCTTCAGTGATGCAGAAAGCAGCACTCATGTAATGATATTCTCTGTGGAACTATACTGTGACTTGAGGACGCGGTGATGATGCATCTTTAGATGGTGTGTCCACGATGCTATGGGCTCATAGGAAGTGGATTGAATGATGCTGGGTGTCAAAGAACAGGCATTGGATAGAGCAGGGGCGGACTGACCATTTGGAAACTCGGGCACTGCCCGAGGGCCCGGGGTCAGTAGGGGGCCCCATGAGATGCTCCTGGTACCTTTTATAGGCTTTTTTGGGTGTGCTTTGAGTGTGGGCAAGGACACAGGGGCCCCATGATCCCCTATTGCCCCGGGGCCCCATGAGTTGTCAGTCCGCCCCTGGGATAGAGTAATGTGTCTTGTGGGTGGAAAGTGCCATTGGGGAAGCTGAGCAATGCAACAAAAATTGCATTTTTGTTTTACACCATGTTAAGTATTAGATTTATAAATCCAACTGTCGTTGAGCTTTAAATATGAGTGAAGATTTAGAAAAGAAAAAAAAAACTCCAACCTTAAAATGATTTCTATACACACATCATCTCTTCTTTGTTGAAAACATGCTTTTCCAGTAAAATCTGTAGCTGTTTTCTTTTACAATGAATACATGCTACGTCAGTATCCACTTATGTTAATGGATGCAAATATAAGGAAATTGTGGGTCTTCTAAAGAATAACTTAAAATATATCTTAGAGTAAATGTGAACATAGCTGCTTTGTAACAATAGGCATTTAAAATGTCATTCCTACAGAATAAATCATTTTCAACCTTTTCCATGATATCACTTTTCTTCCAGTTTCATATTTTCCTGCTCTCCAGTCCAACACTCTAAGCTTTTCCTGAATAAGCTATTTTAGTGTAAATTCAGGAAAGATCGCTGATCCCAGGTCACTTAGACAAAATGTGTCACCTTTATCTTTGCATTAAAAGAGAACATACTGTATCCTAGTCCTGAGAAAGAAACTGAGGACAAAGCTCAGCGTGCACATAACAGAATATTTACCATTTCCCTGGGAGCCACATATACACTATATTACCAAATGTATTGGGCCAGCCCTCCCAATCATTGGATTCAGCTGTTCCAATCACCTCCATGGACACAGGTGTATACAATCATCACCTAGGCATGCAGACTGCTTCTACAAACATTGGTGAAAGAATGGGTCGCTCTCAGGAGCTCAGTGACTCCAAGCGTGGTCCTGTGATAGGTGGCCACCTGTGTAATAAGTCCATCCGTGACATTTCCTGGCTACTAAATATTCCACGGACAACTGTTAGTGGGATTATAACAAAGTGGAAGCAACTGAGAACAACAGCAACTCAGCCACCAAGTGGTAGGCCACATAAAATGACAGAGCGGGGTCAGTGCATGCTGAAGCGAACAGTGCGCAGAAGTCGCCAACTGTCTGCAGAGTTAATAGCTAAAGACCTCCAAACTTCATGTGGCCTTCAGATTAGCACAACAACAGTGTGTAGAGAGCTTCATGGAATGGGTTTCCATGCCCGAGCAGCTGCATCCAAGCCTTACATCACCAAGTGCAATGCAAAGCGCCTAATGCAGTGGTGTAAAGCACGCCGCCACTGGACTCTACAGCAGTGGAGACATATACTCTGGAGTGAAGAATCACGCTTCTCTGTCTGGCAATCCAATGGACTTGTCTGCGTTTGCCAGGAGAACAGTACTTGCCTGACTGCATTGTGCCAAGTGTAGAGTTTGGTGGAGGGGGGATTATGGTGTTGGGTTGTTTTTCAGAGGATGGGCTTGGCCCCCTAGTTCCAGTGAAGGGAACTCTTAAGGCGTCAGCATACCAAGACATTTTGGATAATTTCATGCTCCTACCATTGTGGGAAGAGTTTGGGGATGGTCCCTTCCTGTTCCAACATGACTGCACACCAGTGCACAAAGCAAGGTCCATAAAGGCATGAATGAGTGAATTTGGGGAACTTGACTGGCCTGCACAGAGTCCTGACTTCAGATAGAACACCTTTGGAATGAATTAGAGTGGAGACTGCGAGCCAGGCCTCCTCCCCCGACATCAGTGCCTGACCTCACAAATGCTCTTCTGGAAGAATGGTCCAACCTTCCCATAGACACCCTCCTAAACCTTGTGGACGGCCTTCCCAGAAGAGTTGAAGCTGTTATAGGTGCAAAGGGCGGGGCCAACTCAATATTGAATTCTACGGACTAATACTGGGATGCCATTAAAGTTTATCTGTGTGTAAAGGCAGGTGGGCCAATACTTTTGGCAATATAGTGTATCTGGGGTCCCCTTGTTTTAAATGGGGCTTCCAGATTTCTATAAGGCTACGTTCACACTAGCGTTGTGTACAGGCGGCAGAGAGGCGTTTGAGAAGCATTTTTACCGCTTCCCAAACGCCCCTGCCAATTCTGCACATTGCAGCACATGGTGCTGTTCTAACGGGAGCGTTTGCGTCACGTCGCGTTGCGTCGCGGCAAAACGGACGCCTCTGGACGAGTCAGGAGGCGTTGAAGCCTCCTATTCTCGTCTATGGTGCCGCTCCACAAACTCCCGGCCGGCGTTTGCGGTGCGGTTGCGACGCGGTTGCGGGGCGTTTGCGGAGCGGTAACACCACTCAAACTGCATTATAGTCGTTTGTGGGGCGTTATTAACGCTCGGCAAACGCCTAGCAACCGCCGCTAAACCGCTCATGCGGCGTTTGCGGAGCGTTTGCCGAGCGTTAAAAAACGTCATCTCTTAAGTCTGCTAAATGTCTGTCTATATGGGTTGGTCTCTGGGATTGAGAGCTGCTGATGACATTTGGGAGTTGAACCTGCCAGTGCTATTTTCCATGATTAACATATATGAAAATAACATAGGTTACATAGTTATATAGTTGGTAACAGGGGCGGACTGACAGCTCATGGGGCCCCCGGGCAATAGGGGATCATGGGGCCCCTGTGTCCTTGCCCAAACTCAAAAAAGCCTATGAAAAAGGTACCAGGGGCATCTCATGGGGCCCCCTACTGACCCCGGGCCCTCGGGCAGTGCCTGAGTTTCCAAATGGTCAGTCCGCCCCTGGTAGGTAAGGTTACATGGATGACACCAGTCCATCCAGTTCAACATTGTGTGTGTGCATGTGGGTGTATGTGTGTTTATGTTAAAAATCATAATCCTGTATATTGTGTTCAGAATCCCACCCAAGAGTTTTTTGAAACTATCAATACTTCCCGCTCACACCACCGATTGTGGAAGTGAGTTCCACATCCTTACCTCCCCGACAGTGAAAAACCCCTACGAAGTTTAAGGTCAAGCCGCTTCTTCTCCAATTTCATTGAGGGGCCCCGTGTCTTCTTATACTCCCTGAGACTGAATAGTTTATTCTTTATACCAGAATCACCATTAACCAGTTGCCGACCGCAGATAGCCGAATGACGGCTACACTGCGGCCGGCCAGTTCTGGGAGGGGCGTCATAGGAGTTCCTCCCAGAACGCGCTCTCCTGCACGCCCCCGCTGGCATGGGAAAGTGTATGTTGTTCTAATAAAACAGGGGCAGTTGAGTAACAGTGTTTCAGTAGTTTGAAAAAAGTGGTGCTTCAATGCATTTTTTCCTGTAATCTACAGTTGATCTCAAATACACAACAGTTAGTGAGAGAAAATCTCTCCAAAAGAAGGGAAAACCTCTTAACCTTTTTATCACCACCACTGTATGCCATAGGTTGTTGGCGGTGTGTGTGGGGAGGAGGTTGCACACTTACTGTGAGTGTCTGTAAATCTGATAAACTGCTTGTCAGTTGTCAGATGGAAGCAATGCGGCGGTCCTTCCCCAGTGCACAGCCCACCATGTTTCCCATGCTCCTTGCATCAATTGCTAGAACCAAGACTGGCATGGTGGGTGCTGCTGGTAGATGGAAAGGAGATTAGCGAGCATACGTGGTGGTTACATACGTCCCTGGTTTCTGAATGAGAAGACCACCTATATTTAACCATTTCAATACTTGGCAATTTTACACCTTCCTGCCCAGGCCATTTTTCACGTTTCAGCGCTCTCACACTTTGAATGACAATTGCGCGGTCATACAACATTGTACCCAAACTAAAATGTTATCATTTTCTTCACACAACTAGAGCTTTCTTTTGGTGGTATTTAATCATCGCTGGGGTTTTTATTTTTTGCTAAATTAACAAAAAAAGACCAAAAATTTTGGAAAAAAAACACGTTTTTCTTTGTTTCTGTTATAAAGGTTTACAAATAAATAATTGTTCTTCATAAATTTAGGCCGAGATGTATTCTGCTACATGTCTTTGGTGAAAATAACCCAAATTAGGATGTATTATTTAGTTTGTAGGAAAGTTATAGAGTTCACAAACTATGGTATAGATCTGAAAATTGATCAATCCTGAAGTACTGACAGCCAATCTAATTTCTTGAGGTCCAAGAATGTCAGAATAGTACAGATATCCCCCAAATGCCCCTTTTTTGCAGAGTAGACAGTCCGACGTACTTCATAAGAGGAATGGCGAGTTTTTTGAAGTTGTATTTTTTTTGTCATAATTTTTCGGAAAATTAAAAAATGAAAAAAATTATTTTCACAATTTTTTTTTTACATACTGTCACCAGTGCAGTACAGCATCATCATATAACTGGCATGGCGGTGCACAGGGACACTGACTGGTGACAGTATGAAAAAAAAATATATATATATATTTTTTTTTTATTATTTTTAATTTTTTATTACATTTTTTTTATTTTTTTTAAGATTTTTTTTTCATATTTTACTATGACCAAAGTAGTACAATGTTACCATAGTAACATTGTACTACTTTGGGGAAGTGATCAGTATTTTTTTTTTTTTTACACAATTTGCTTATAGCAAAGAATTACTTTGCTATAAGCAAGCATTTACCTGAATGACATCGATTCATTCAGGGTTTTTTTTTTTTTTTTGGTGCTTAGCTGTGATTTGGCCAGAGGTAATCACATGACATGTGCATGTGACCTGCTGTGACCATTCACAGCTAGGCACTAGTATACAATGGATGGCATGAATGAAGCCATCCATTGTATACAACTGTCATGTGACCTGCTGTGATTGGTCACAGCAGGTCACATGGTACCGGCAACGGGGGCCGGTACTCAGATCTGTCATCGGCTGTGTCCGAGGTACACGGCCGGTGACAGATCGCGCCGCTGCGCGGCTCTGCAACCGCGCAAACTGCGCATGTGCGGGAGCACGCCAAATGGCGTGCACTCGGAAAGCTGATGCATTTTTGCCGCCGCCAAACGGCTATAGGCCGGGCGGCTAATGGTTAAAGGGACATGTTCAAACGTAGCCCCAGTCTACAGCACTGGTAAAAGAGGAACGGCTGCGTGGACCTGGCTGTCAGTTATCACTGTCTCTGCTGTCATCCCCGATGGATCGGAAAAAAAGGCTGTCATTATCCACTTCAATACCGGACACCTTCACCCCCTTCCTGCCCAGGCCAATTTTCGGCTTTCAGCACTGTCGTACTTTGAATGATCATGCAACACTGTACTGAAACTAAATTTGTATCATTTTGTTCACACAAATAAAGCTTTCTTTTGGTGTTTTTTAATCACCACTGGGGTTTTTTATTTTTTGCGAAATAAATGAAAAAAGACCAAAAATTTGGGAAAAAATACACCTTTTTCTTCATTTCTGTTATAAACGTTTGCAAATAAATAAGTGTTCCTCATAAGTATAGGCACAAATATATTCTGCTACATTTCTTTACTGAAAATAACCCAAATCAGTGTTTATTATTTAGTCTGTAGTCCATAGTTCACAAACTATGGTATATACAGTATATCAGAAAACCAATCAATCCTGATATACTGACGACCGATCTCATTACGCGATACCCAAAAATGTCAGGACAGTACAAATATCCCTTTATGGAAAGTACACAGTCCAAGGCATTTAGTAAGGGATATGGTGAGTTTTGAAGTTGTAATTTTTTGTTATAATTTGGAAAATGAAGAAATTGAAAATAAAATGTCACTAGTGGCGGTGATCAGGGACACTGGTGACAGTACGAAAAAAAAAAAAAACATTTTACATTATTTGTTTTGTTTTATTTTGTGATTTTTTTTTTTCTTTTTTTTGTGATTTTTTTTTTCAACACATTGTGATCAGAGCAATATCATGTTACCATAGTAACATTGTACTAATCTGGCAAAGTGATCAGGATTTTTTTTTTTATTACACATTATGATTACTCATAGCAGTGAAAAACGAATGTTCCGCCCGGCTTATAGCAAAATGATGGTTGGGCAGGACGTTCATCTTTCACGTTGTTAAAGAGTTGTGTGCAGCCCATTTAAGTAAACCCACCATCCAGGGACCATAGAAGAAGAGGATTTTGACTGCTGTGATTGCTGGGAGGAACTGAGGATTGTGGGGTATGTAGTTGCCTATACATACTAAGCCTGTTTTGTAGACTGGGGGGAGGAGCTACATATCCCAGATGCACTGGAGCTCTGTGGTAAAGAAAAAAGGAAACACTGTGAGAAACAGACTGTGCATCTGGTTGCTAGCAAAATGCTCACCACCACATCAGGAACGGTCAGAAGCACACCAGCGGACATTCCCTGAGATAGCCACTGTCGCCGACTTAGCCCACTGCCTGACTGTCAGGGAGAAAGCCGTGGTCACTGATATTGTTAAGCCATTGATGGGGAACAAAATTAGATCAACTGTCACTTCAGTAGTTGGTAAGAGGCCACTAACCAATCCCCACTACACCATGTTAAAAAGGAACACTGTTGCCTGTGTAGGTCACAGTGCAGGCGCCTTCACCCAGGTTTGGAGGAACTTTATCCAGAGTGCTCCAACATGGGATTTGGGCCCCAAGGTGCTGACCAGCAGAGTAAAGTGGTTTATTTTAGACTGCCAAACCATAATCATCGCATTACCCCTTTAGCAGGATTACCCCTTACTTACTGGTATAGGGTTTTAGGGGTTACTCTTTGTTCCACCATACATATATTTTATTTGCCATTGTTTTACATATCTGTTGTGTTATTATTATCATCATACAGGATTTATATAGCGCCAACTGTTTGCTCAGCGCTTTACAATATAACGGGAGACAATACAGCAACAATACTGTTCAATACAAGAGGGATAGAAGGGCCCTGCTCCTTGGAGCTTACAATCTAAGAGGGAAGGGCTAGTGGTACAAAAGGTAATAACTGTGGGGGTGGACTGGTAGGAGGAGATGAAGATTCCATTATTAGCTGAAGGCAGGATAGGCTTCCCTGAAGAGATAGGTTTTCAGAGGTCGCCTAAAAGTGAGCAGAGTAGGCGATAGTCTGATAAATTGGAGTAGAGAGTTCCAGAGGATGGGGGAAGCTCTGGAGAAGTCCTGGGGACGAGCTTGGAAGGAGGAGACAAGGGAGCTAGAGAGCAGGAGGTCGTGAGAGGAGCGACAGTTATTGCTGTCTCCATTTCTTTGGCTATTGGTGTACTGTATATATTTGCAATAAATATCCCCAACGTCCCCTTCAGCCCAGGTGTGTCAGACAGAGCATGCTGCTACTTGCAGAATCAAAGACACCAGAAACAGGGGACCCAAGAATCAATGGCTCCTTTTGGAGGAAGGCGCTACACAAAAATAGCTTTGCAACTATGGCAGATAAAAGGGATCGGACATGGCACTACAATTCCTGTAAGTATCATGCAATCCTTAATCAGTTCCAGACATCCGTCATTTTTTTACATTTTAGGTACACAGAACAGATTGTGTGGTTAGTGTTGGCAGACAGATCACACTGTGTGGTGGCATTATATCAATGTCTGAAAAACTCTCTGTACTATCACATTTTACCTTGAATACATAGAAACTGTTATTTAGCTTTCAGTGGAGCATGCGGAACGGCACTTGACTTGTAATCAGAGGTTCATTATGCTATATCCGTGTCCCAGATAGAAAAATTGATAGTGTGGTTTAGCAACCAAAATGTATGCTGTTGAAGTAATATTATATACCAAGGAAAACAAATGGGTTGTAGGAGGATAAATACGGTTTCAGTGCCTTCCTGTCTGTAATGTAATGTACTACTCACAGAATGGCAACACTATGTATGTTCAGTAAAGTTAGATAAAAATAACAAAAGTTAGATTAGAATGTTAAAGGGGAACTATTGTGCATCTAAAAATGTACCTAGATTCCATGGAATTCCTCCAGAGGTTGCTAGGGGTTCTTTGAACTGGGGTTAGTTGACATCCAATTTGATAATGCCTTCATGGTTCTCAGTACATTGCCACATGGCAAAGCCACCTGTGATCTTAACTCTAAGGGTGGCATTCCAACCAGCACTATAAGGGATCATTCCTTCCAATAGCCACCAATGTAAGAGGACATTCCTTCCACTGACCACCAATGTAAGAGGACATTCCTTCCACTGACCACTAATGTAAGGGGTCATTCCTTCCACTGACCACCAATGTAAGAGAACATTCCTTCCACTGACCACTAATGTAAGGGGACATTTCTTCCACTGATCACCAAAGTAAGGCAACATTCCTGCCACTGGTCACAAATCTAAGGGACATTCCTTTCACTGGCCACCAATGTAAGGGGACATTCCTTCCACTGACCACAAATGTAAGGGGACATTCCTTCCGCTGGCCACCAATGTAAGGGGAATTCCTTCCACTGACCACAAATGTAAATGACCATTCCTTCCACTGGCCACCAATGTAAATGAACATTCCTTCTGCTGGCCACCAATGTAAGGTGCATTCCTTCCACTGACCACCAATGTAAGGGGACATTCCTTCCACTGGCCACCAATGAAAGGGGACATTCCTTCCACTGACCACCAATGTAAGGGGACATTCCTTCCACTGGCCACCAATGTAAGGGGACACTCCTTCCACTGAGCACAAATGTAAGGGGACATTCCTTCCGCTGGCCACCAAAGTAAGGGGCATTCCTTCCACTAACCACAAATATAAGGGGACATTCCTTCTGCTGGCCTCCAATGTAAGGGGCATTCCTTCCACTGGCCACCAATGTAAGGGGCATTCCTTCCACTGGCCACCAATGTAAGGGGCATTCATTCCACTGGCCACCAATGTAAATGAACATTCCCTTCACTGGCCACCAATGTAAATGAACATTCCCTTCACTGGCCACCAATGTAAATGAACATTCCCTTCACTGACCACCAATGTAAGGGGACATTCCTTCCACTGACCCCTAAAGTGCAGTTTCCTTGTGACCCCTGACGGACTAATCTTATCAGGAGTTCCCAGAAATCTGAAAATTATCTGCCTTGGGGTAAAAATTTTTTTTTTATATATAATGCTGTTCATGTGCTCTTCAACCCTAAAGCCGACTGACATCTATTCGATGCAGCAACGCATGTATAAGTGAAACACACATTCATTGACACAGAATGGAGCCTCAGTGCACTAAGGACCCCCCCCCCACATTGCAAGGCACTGCAATACATGGCAATGCACCATAGTGTGTTGAGGCAAAAAAACGTCAACAATATTTGGGATGTTTTGGTGCATCAGAAGCTTACTGATTTCAAAGAATATGTAAACCCAACATTTCCTATTCCTGACATGTGCCTGCTGTACTGTGAACTTGTATGATAGAGTCTCCTGTCCTCTTTGTATTGATTCCTTTGTGTGAAATCCCTAGTATTACTGCCAGTCCCTCTGCTTTCCTGTTAAAGACTGACCACGCTAGGCATGAGAGCACAGCATGGTCAGTTCTCTAGCTGTGCTGTGCCTGTTCAATGATCAGACTCTGCTGACATGTCCCCTTACGCACACACACACACATGCACAAGCATTCACTGGGAAGTTCAGTGTGCTGCTGTATCTCCTTCTTCACCTCTCTGTGTTCCTGATCACTTATTAAAAAAAGAGAAAAAGGGTATTTGTAATATAATAACACAAATATTTTGCTTCTCATTTCTATTTTAAACTGAATGAGTTGTTTTAAAAGGTTAGGGTTTACATACACCTTTCCACAACCCATATTAAAGTGACACCAATGATTTTTTTTTTTTTTTTCTTAACCACCTCCCGTCCGGCCGTTGTATATAAACGGCCGGACGGTGGCAGTGCAGGGTCAGGTGGCCGTTTATAAACGGCCTCCCTGCACCCTGCTTGTGCGCGCTCCCTGGGAGTGCGCAGCACCGCGATCCGGACACAGTGGAACACCGATCGTCGGACGGGACCTCTGTACGAGGTCCAGATCATGTGATCACTGATTGGCCAATCAGTGATCACATGCAAAGTAGTAAGCAAGCTGGCACTTGTGACATCATTGCTTACTATGTGTGAAATCTGTGAATGATCACAGAAGTCACATGGTACAAGGCTATTCACAACAGCCTTGTACCATGTGACAAGCTGTGACCAATCACAGCTCACTCAGTAGTTCTCAATGGCTGCAAGAATGCAGACAGTGAGAAAGAGAAATGATTTCTTTTACATCCTATATGGGTGTAAAAGCAATCAGTGTAAAGAAAAAAAAAAATCTTCATCACCCCCCACAAGTAGTACAGTGTCAGCATGGTGACACTGTACTGCTAGGTTGACAGTATGTAAAAAAAAAAAAGAAAACATAAATAATAATATAAAAAAATAAAATAAAAATGTAAAAAAAATGTTTAAAAATTATAATTTTTGGTTATAAACTAATTTGGCTAATTTTTTTTTTACTAAAAATATAACGGAATAAATTTTGGCCAAGATTTATGATGAAATATTATTTATTTGCAAAATTTTATAAGAAAAACACTTTTTTTTTCAAAATTTTGGGACTTTTTCAGTTACATAGCAAAAAAATTAAAAATCCCAGTGGTGAATAAATACCACCAAAATAAAGCTTTATCTGTCTCAAAAAAATGCTAAAAAATGCATTTGGGTACAGTGTTGCATGACTGCGCAATTGTCATTCAAAGTGTGATCGCTCTGAAAGCTGAAAATTGGCCTGGACAGGAAGGGGGGGAAAGTGTCTGGACTGGAAGTGGTTAAAGATGTCATCTGTCCCTGTTTGAAATAATCCCCCTAAAACAGGTGTCCCAGGGCTTGTCCCCTGTAGCTCATTAGCCCACAATAAATAATACACAGCACAGGTGCCCACTCAGCAATTGCTCTGCACCCAGGGGCGGACTGACCATTTGGAAACTCGGGCACTGCCCGAGGGCCCGGGGTCAGTAGGGGGCCCCATGAGATGCCCCTGGTACCTTTTTCATAGGCTTTTTTGAGTTTGGGCAAGGACACAGGGGCCCATGATCCCCTATTGCCCGGGGGCCCCATGAGTTGTCAGTCCGCCCCTGCTCTGCACAATTGTCCAACCAGATTCCAGGATGACGTCACAGAAGTCATCTCTGCATGTGCACTGCCACCTCATTGGCCTGACAGACAATTGGATGACTGCACAAGGCAATAGCTCAGTGAACACCTGTGCTGAATTCGCTGTGGGCTCCTGGGGGATGTTGAGCGGTTGGAAAGAATGCTTTGGGACACCTGCATGAATTATACATAAAAAGTGCATCACTAATTCAAAGGACAAAGTAGAATATCTTTACACTACTGTGCTGCAGCTGCACTTATTACCCCGTATTACACACTCCTGACCCCTGCATTCTTTGCATAACATACTTTGGATCTCAGCAGTCTGCGCTACACTCCTGACTTTTACACTCTGTACATTGCATCCTGTGAACCTCTGTACATTATGCACTCCTGACCTCTGCACTCTGTACATTATGCACTCCTGACCTCTGCACTCTGTACATTATGCACTCCTGACCTCTGCATTCTGTACATTATGCACTTCTGACCTCTGCATTCTGTACATTATGTACTCCTGACCTCTGCATTCTGTACATTATGTACTCCTGACCTCTGCATTCTGTACATTATGCACTCCTGACCTCTGCATTCTGTACATTATGTACTCCTGACCTCTGCATTCTGTACATTATGCACTCCTGACCTCTGCATTCTGTACATTATGCACTCCTGACCTCTGCATTCTGTACATTATGTACTCCTGACCTCTGCATTCTGTACATTATGCACTCCTGACCTCTGCACATTATGCACTCCTGACCTCTGCCCTCTGTAAATTACACCCTGTTGACTTTTGCACTCTGTACGTTATACACTCCTGACCCCTGCTCTCTGTACATTCTGCACTCCTGATGCCTGCACTCTGTAAATTACACCCTCCTGACATCTGCACTCTGCACATTACACGCCCCTGACCTCTGCACTCTGTACATTATCCACTACTGACTTCTGCACACTGCACATAACACCCTCCTGACTACTGCACTCTGTATATTACCCGCCCCTTACCTCTGCACATTACACTCTCCTGACCTCTGTACATTACCCATTCCTGACCTCTGCACTCTGCACATTACACCCTACTTACCTCTGCAGTCTGTACATTAGTCACTTCTGACCTCTGCACATTATCCACTCCTGACCTCTGTACTCTGCACATTACACCCTCCTGACCTCTGCACTCTGCACATTACACCCTCCTGACCTCTGCACTCTGCACCCTCCTGACCTCTGCACTCTGCACATTGCACCCTCCTGACCTCTGTACTCTGAACATTACACCCTCCTGACCTCTGCGCTCTGCACATTACACCCTCCTGACCTCTGCGCTCTGCACATTACACCCTCCTGACCTCTGCACTCTGAACATTACACCCTCCTAACCTGTGCACTCTGCACTCTGCACTCTGCACATTGCACCCTCCTGACCTCTGTACTCTGCACATTGCACCCTCCTGACCTCTGCACATTACACCCTCCTGACCTCTGCACTCTGCACATTACACCCTCCTGACCTCTGCACTCTGCACATTACACCATCCTGACCTCTGCACTCTGCATATTACACCCTCCTGACCTCTGCACTCTGCACATTACACCATCCTGACCTCTGCACTCTGCATATTACACCCTCCTGACCTCTGCACTCTGCACATTACACCTCCCTGACATCTATACTCTGTATATCATGTACTCCTGACCTCTGCGCTTTACACACTCTTTACCCCTTGCAGAGTAGACTAGGATTTTATTTACCGTAACCATATCTCTTTACTCTCCTCTCACTGCTGCTGCAATCTAGCCACACCCACAATCTGCTGCGCTCCACATTATGTCTGTGTTCACGGTGTCCAATTGCTGAAGGACATATTAACAATGGGGGTGTAGTTTGTGCTTGTGGCTCCAAAAAGCGGGGCATGAATTTTTGGGTGTTTTTTAAAAATGGGCGTGTTCAATAGGTGCTTCCAGATTCATTCTGAAAATATGGGAACCTTAACCCAATACAATAGATTCACTCGGTGTACTGCAATCATACAACATGGGAATGGCTGCAGCCTTTACTGCCCCACCCCCCGCCCATGGTGGTAACGCATATAAGCAGAGGTCTCAATGCCAAACCACTGCACATATCCATCCATGGCATGATGGTTTAGCATCACATGTGGGCGCTACATGCATGTAAACGCCTACTGCTCCAGATTGGCATTCACCCTTCAATGCATTTTGATACTTACATACTTTGAGGGCTCTTGAGAGGAGTACCGAGGCTGTGATTTGTTTTTTTTCAGGAAGCTATGTAGAGCACCCTGCATCACCCCCACCCCCAGCCATGATCTGGCTGCATTACATAGAGAAGTACAGAGACCCAGTGATGAAAAAAAATAAGGTATGTAATGAAAACTGAAATATTTTTATGTACCAATTTCATCAGCATGTTGATCAACGGGAAAAGGATGAACTAGGGAAGGCAACATATAAGGAGATTAAACTTCAGCTCTAAACTCTTTGCCTTTGGCTGTGAAGGATAGAAGTTTACTTAGCTGATTGGATCCGGATTAAACACAGCCGAGGTGCAGCGATGAAACCGCAATATGATTTAGAGAAGTGTTATGCAAACTGGGCATTCCAATCTATTTCCTCAGATATCTTTAAGCCCGATCTGTTTGTCAGATGTGTCCTGTTCTCAAATATTTCTAGCGTTGAATCCAAGCTGTGTCATATGGGCAATAAAAATTTATGTCGGCTATTTCAAACAACGGATTATGATCGTGTTACTTTGTATAACTCATCCTAACAGTTATTGTGCAAGAGAAATCCCTGGGAGCCCCTCTGCACTTCTAACCCTGTCCTTCCTCCACGCCTCGTCCACACCCAGCATGTACTAACATTGGAGCCTATGACAGCCACACCGAAGCCCCACCATGTAACTGCAGATGGACTATTACTCATTGCTCCTTCTTCCATATATTGTATGTGATCAGGACTGACATCAGAAAACCAGTAATGTCCTTCCTGTCACTGTTCATAACGCAGAGAGTTAACCTCCCTAGCGGTCTGATTATGTCCATATTTCTGTGCTCAAAGCGGTACATTTTTTTGCATGGAAATATGTTGTTTTTTTATTGTAGGTCTGTAATTTGTAGGAATAACTCACTGAAATCTGTCCGAACAAGAGTCTAGTAAACATCCCAGGGATGATAAAATTTGAAACACGAAATCATAAATTATAATATAATAAATAATCATAAAAAATAATAATATAATAAATTGAATTCAATAATATAATCAAACCAAAAACACTGAAATGTGAAATATAGCGCCAAGTTCGCACATCGCTGAGCAAAGTCGCAGAATCGTTTTCAGTGTCTGATGAGGAATTTCCCCCACGAATCATTATCACTCAATTCTGCAAGTGGTTCTGATTTACTATCGCTGTTCTCTAGCCGGTCTAAAACCGCGTCTGACCTAAAGGGATGCTTTTTGGACACCATGGACGTTTCTCAGTTTCCAGGCAGAAAGAACAGTAAAAATGCAGGCAGGGCGCCGGACAAAGCACTCGGGACAATATGTATGTGAAATGCTTTGATACAGGAATGTTATACTATGTGATTTTAGTGTATTTAGTGAATGTCACTTTTTAAAATCTTTACATTTCCTGCCAGTTCCGACCCTTGTACGTCCCGACGCTTGCAGGGGATGGAACCCGGAAGGCATCGGCCGGAGGAGGTGGCCGGGGACACTGCAGGAGGGACATCGCGGGAGCGCAGGACAAGGTAAGTGATCAAGGGAATCCCAGAGCAACGCTGCAGGGTAATCCCGAGTGTAGCTCGGGGTTACCGCTTTTGGCACTGATAATTAACCCCGAGCTACACTCGGGAATACCACCAGGGAGGTTAAAGCCCAACTCCGGGTGCAACAAAAAGTACCCATACGGTGAGCCCCCCCTATTGTAAGGGCTCATTTACACTTGTTTTGACTTTAACACACATTGAAGCACCTACTGGTCCAACATGCTTTTTTTTATGTGTTTTTGACGCTTTTTTTAAAGCTTTATCAAAGCTAGGTGTACTGATTTTCTATTTGTTCTAAAGGGGCCCAGTAGATCCCTAGCCTATTAGTACCCTTTCTCAGCAGATCCCCAGCCTATTAGTATCCTTGTTGAGTAGATCCCTTGCTCAGTAGTACCCACAGCTCCTCTGATGCCCCGCTCAGTAGCAACCCCCAGCTCTGTTGATCCCCCGCTCAGTAGCAAACTCCAGCTCTGCTGATCCCCAGCTCAGTAGCAACCCCCAGCTCTGCTGATCCCCAGCTCAGTAGCAAACCCCAGCTCTGCTGATCCTCATCTCTATAGTAACCCCCAGCTCTGCTGATCCCCTGCTCAGTAGCAACCCCCCGCTCTGCTGATCCCCAGCTCAGTAGCAAACCCCAGCTCTGCTGATCCTCATCTCTATAGTAACCCCCAGCTCTGCTGATCACCTGCTCAGTAGCAACCCCCCGCTCTGCTGATCCCCAGCTCAGTAGCAAACCCCAGCTCTGCTGATCCTCATCTCTATAGTAACCCCCAGCTCTGCTGATCCCCTGCTCAGTAGCAACCCCCAGCTCTGCTGATCCCCAGCTCAGTAGCAAACCCCAGCTCTGCTGATCCTCATCTCTATAGTAACCCCCAGCTCTGCTGATCTGCTGCTCAGTAGCAAACCCCAGCTCTGCTGATCCTCATCTCTGTAGTAACCCCCAGCTCTGCTGATCCTCTGCTCAGTAGCAAACATCAGCTCTGCTGATCCTCATCTGTACAGTAACTCCCAGCTCTGCTGATCCCCAGCTCAGTAGCAAACCCCAGCTCTGTTGATCCTCATCTCTGTAGTAACCCCCAGCTCTGCTAATCCCCCGCTCAGTAGTAACCCTCTGCTCTGCTGATCCCCGGCACAGTACCAATCCCCAGTTCTGCTGATGCCCCACTCAGTAGTAACCCCAGCTCTGCTGATCCCCTGCTCAGTAGGAACCACCAGCTCCGCTGGTGCCCCGCTCGGTAGTAACTCCCCGCTCTGCTGATCTCCGGCTCAGTAGCAATCCCCAGCTCTGCTGATACCCGACTCAGTAGTAACCCCCAGCTCTGCTGATCCCCTGCTCAGTTGTAACCCCCAGCTCTGCTGATTCCCCACTGAGTAGCAATCCCCAGCTCTGCTGATCCTCTGCTCAGTAGTAACCACCAGCTCTGCTAATCCCCTGCTCAGCTTAAGGGGGGTGGTAAAACAGCTCAGCTGCATGTTTTTATCTCTGCACAACTGCAAGTCTACATGTATACATGAGTATAGCGGCATACAGCCATTCATGTCAATGGCAGGCTGTATGTTGCACTTTGGCTGCCCAAGGGGAGAAAATACAGTTTCAGTTATCCTGAATGGGCTCAGGCGGCCAATAAAGAAGAACCCAAAAATACCTGTTGATCCTGTCAGAAAATCAGTGAGCTCCTAACGTTTCATTGTGACCTGATAGCTCTGTTTCTTTTGCACTGAAATCCCAAGCAGTGTTGTTAGTCTCCGCCCCCTACCCACCTCTGAGCACCGTCCCTTGGCTCTACTCCCTACTCACCTGCCAGTACCGTCCCTTTTACTGAATACAGAACCAAGTGTCATTTTGTGATGTCAAGTCATTTATATGGAATTTGTTAATGATAACAAGAAAAGCAGTAAAATCGATCCCCTGGAGTAAAAAATCAATAGCCTCCCCCCCCAGCAACAATAGATTCCCTGCAACAAAAGACCCCAGAAACAATAGATCCTCCACAATAGAGCCCCCAGCAACAACCCCCCGCCCCACCCCACACAACAAAATACTGTCCCAGCAATAATAAACCATCAGCAACAACAACATATCTCTTAGTAGCCAGTATCAATAGACATCTCACTCAATAGTAGATCCCTCCTAGCAACAACTGACCCCTCAGCAACATAGAACCCCCACATAAAAATAGATCTCCTCCTGTGACAATAGATGTCCCACGTTTCCATCTGAAAAAAAAATCCCTGTCCCTCCAGGTCAAAATGTTATTCATTCACTTATATAAAAACATGAAAAAAAAACCAAAAATACAAAAATATACATAAATTTAAAAAAAAGGGGCAGACTCGATGTACCACTTGGTCTTTCTTCTGCCATCACTTTTCTATGTTTCTGAATGCACATGTATTCTGGAGATACAGTGGGCATAGAAAAGAATCACCCCCTTTAAAATAATTGCATTTTGTTGCTTTGCAGCCTGAAATGAAGACAGACACAGTTTTTGATTTATCCAGCTCTATTTACTCAGTGCAGAAAAAAAACATAAAAAAATTCAAAACAGAATCACTGAGTTGGGAAAAGGATAGCCCCTTCTGAAAAATGACTTGTAAATTCAATCAGGTGTAGCTAATCTCCTTCTCAATGGCACACAAAACCATTTGACTTTGAACTGTGATCAGCTATAGTCATTCCGATTAGCTCAACATGAAAATAGCTTTCCTGGAGCATTTCAGTCCCTAGTAGTGCAAATGAAGCAAACAATCAGCTATGAGTGGGAAGGCACTGCCAAAAGATCTCCGGGATAAAGTTGTGGACAGGCACAAGTCAGGAGATGAATACAAAAAACATTTCAAAGTCTTTATCAATGCCTAGAAGCAGAGTGAAGTCTATGATTAAGAAGTGGAAGGTATTTGGTTCAACACAGACCCTTCCTTGATCAGGACGTCACTCCAAACTGGATGAAAGAGCCAGGAGGAAACTGGTCAGAGAGGCTACCAAGAGGCCTACAGCAACTCTGAAGCAGTTGCAAGAATGCATGGCAAAAAGTTGTCATTGGGTGCATGTGACAAGAAAATCACAAATTCCCCACAAATGTGGCCTGTATGGGAGGGGTGCAAGAAAAAAGCCGCTCCTCCAGAAAGGACACATGCAGTCACCACTGAGCCTTGTCTTAACGCACCTTGAAGATTCTGAGGCCACATGGAAAAAGTTTTTCTGGTCAGATGAGACTAAAATGAAATGATCTGGCCTCAACACTAAACAATATGTCTGGTGGAAATCCAATCCAGTTCACCATCCAAACCCAACCATTCCTATAGTAAAGCACGGAGGGGGGAAAATCCAGTTATGGGGGTTCTCTGCAGCCGAGACTGGCGCACTTGTCAGGATAGAAGGAAAAATGGATTGGGCAACATACTGTCCAATTCTTGAAGAAAATCTGCTGCCCTCTGGCAAAATGTTGTCAATGGGAAGAAGGTTTACCTTCCAACAAGGGCGGTGCCAGACTACTTTGCACCCTAGGCAAGACCAGCTACTTCAATCAAAAAAAATATAGCACAAAATGTTGAGTTTTTTGTTTTTTTGAGGCACCGGAAGATTATTTGGAATGTGTCACCAATCCAATCCGGGGATAAAGATAAATTGAGAGATCACTTATAAAGATTTTGGACTTTACTTTGGACTTTAGGTGTATGGGACTTTATTTATGTTATATTTGATATATAATATTTTGTTATATAGGTTATATTATTTTATGTGTTTGGGTAGTCACTGATTTTTGCTTATTTGATTATTATGTTTGTACTTCAGGGGAAGGATTGTTAAGCAATTAATTAGGGTTTTTTAGAGGAAGAAAGTGCTATATTTTTTTTGATTGATTTATCTACACCAGGGGGTGATAGTGGGTGAGCACTGTATTAATAGGCTAAAGAAAGATGGAAATGTTCAATTATTTAGACTCAAGGACTATCAATATAGAGGAAGTTTTTTCTGCCACTAAAGTAGCAAAAGATGAGAATTTAGAATTTTTAGTGAAAAGAGTCCAATATACTATGGAAAAGAAAGTACAGTTATGGTGGGATATTCTCACCTTTGAAAAATATTTAACCGAGGGGATCACTCCCAGGAGATTGAGATGGGATCTGGGCCCCAATGATGGTTTAGAAGATCCCGACTCTATGATAGAATGGAAAAACTTTTTTCATAGTTGTGAAAGACAATTGATGAATCTTTTGTTGGAGAGAAAAAGGAGGAAGTTGGGGTTAATAGAATCCAAATTAAATGATTTTAAGAATAAAATGGAGATCTTTACGGACAATAAAGAATATACTGACCTGTGTAAGGTAGTACATGAGCATTTAAATAAAAAGGATGTAGAAACCAAAAAGAAAAAACAGAAAAAATTTGTTAGGGATATGGAGGATTACCGCAATAATTCCATATATAAATGGCAGGGAATAGTGGAATCAAATCCTAGATCTAATGTATCATCCCCTGCCGTATCAGTTAAAGGTGCGGGTGGAAAGAGGGAGATGCCCCCTCCCCCGGTTAATAATAAGGGTCAAGTCCCGATCCCTAAAAAAGTAGAGGGACCAGACCGTGGATCTGGTATTAATAATAAAAATTCCCATCCCAAACCTTCTAATCCACCTTATCAGGGTTATAATATTCCCACCCAGAACAGATTTCAACCACTTTCAGGGTGGAATAATGGATATTATAATAGTCCTAGAAACTTTAGAGGGAGAGGTGGCCCTCATCAAAATAATAATTTTTTTCAGAGGAATCCAAGAGGCAGGCCTCCGGGCCCCCCTCAGAGGGAACCTTTCTATCCCCAACAATGGGGAAATCAGGGCTATTGGAATCCCCCGTACAGAAGGGAGGGAGACTACGGTCCCTATCAGAACAAAGAGGAAGAAGCTCAATTATATCATCAGAGAGTAGAGGAGTATGTCCCCCAGGAGGAAAATTCAAACAAAAGGAAAAGAAAAGAAACGTAGGTGAAGGTATTTATAATTTAAGTTCGTCAGATCTCACGGCAGATGAGATTAAGTTATTGGATAAGGGTTTGAAATTTGCCCCGAAGGAAAATCTCAATAAGTTTGGAACTTTTATTGACATTAATAAATTTATCAGAAAGCTAAATATAAAAAAATATTTCTCTTCTCTTCCCGGTCCCACTACTGCAGCTAATGATGTGAGTAGGTTTAGCTTTGTTCATAGTAATCTTAAAAATAGATCTACTTTTAATCCTATTAATCAGAGGAATCAATTTATCGAAGTCTTTAAACGCATGACTATTGATGATTTATACGAATTTGAATATCAAAAGGTGAAAGAAGAAAAATCTTTATATCAGGGTTTGAACAGTTTGAAGAATAGGAAAGATATTGTCATCAGACCAGCGGATAAAGGGGGAGGAGTAGTCGTGATGGATAGAATACAGTATGAGGACGAGTTATCAAATATTTTAAAGGACCCTATTACTTATTGTAAGATTCCAACAAATCCGACATTGAAGTTCAAAAAAGAGTTAAAGAAAATAGTCAATACTGCGAGAGAAGACCATATTTTGGATGAGAAAGAAGCTAGATTTCTGGTTCCATCATCTTGTAGGATCCCTTTTATTTATATTCTCCCGAAGATCCACAAAAGCCTTACGAACCCTCCAGGAAGACCTATCATTAATGGAATTGGTTCGGTACATTCCAGAATAGGTCAATATGTGGACTTTTTCCTACAACCTATTGTGAAACAGATGCCCTCTTATACTAAAGATAGTCAGGATATAATAGATATGCTAGAGGGTATGGAGGTGAATGAGAACACTCTGTTGGCTACCATTGATGTGAATTCACTCTATACCAGTATCGAACATGTAGATGGCTTGGAAGCCATAAAGTGGGGTCTACAGAAATTTTCTGAACTCCATAGGAAACAAAGAAAACTGGTGTTACAATTACTAGATTTTAGTATGAGGAGTAATTATTTCTGGTATAGAGGGGAATTCTTTATTCAGCGAAAAGGTGTAGCGATGGGGGCAAAGTTTGCCCCCAGTTTGGCCAATATTTTTTTGGCCAAATGGGAGGATTCTGAAATCTTTGGAAAAAATTGGATGGGCCTAAAAGTTTGGAGGCGTTATATTGACGATATTTTGGTTGTATGGGATGGGACTGAATCGGACTTTAACATCTTCCTAAATCACATTACTATGAACAAATATGGTTTGGGTTTTACTTATAATAAGAGTACGGACTGGGTCAATTTTCTGGATTTGCATATGTTCAAATTTGAAAATAAATTGTGTTTCAAGACTTTCTTTAAAGACACCGATAGGAATGGGTATATCCCAACTAGCAGCTGCCATCATCCTCTGTGGATCCAAGGGATTCCGAAAGGTCAGTTTACCCGTATTATGAGGAACTGTTCCAGATTGGATGATTATATTGTGCAATCGGATATAATAAAAAAACGCTTTGAGCTAAAAGGTTATGATCCTATACAATTAGAAAAAATAAGATATAAAGTAAGCTTAAACTACTTGGGGGATGGGAAAGAGAAGAGAAACAGAAAGAAAAGATATCTTGATGGTAAGGGGAGTGATGTAGCTAAATTTGCCCTCATTACTAAATTCAATTGCCAGTACAAAGGAGTGGAAAATATTATTAAGAAACACTGGCCTTTGTTACAGAAAGATGCTATTTTAGGAAAAAGTTTACCGAATAAACCCCACTTTATATATAGAAAAAGTGACAATCTGAGGAACTTGTTGGTGAAGGGAGTGATTTCCCCTCCGAGGAAACCAAATATGTTTGGACTCCAAGGTTTTTTCCCGTGTAAAAAATGTAGGATATGCAAAATTACAGGCATGAAAGAGAAAAAAATTACTACCTTCACATCCTCAGTCACAGGGGAGACATTTGTTATCAAGAGTTTCATTACTTGTAATATGAAATATGTAACCTATTTACTTGAATGCCCTTGTAAAATTCAATATGTCGGCAGAACAAAAAGGGAGCTTAAAGTTAGACTGAAAGAACATGTAGGTAATATAATAAAAGGGAAGAAAGAACATAATGTATCCAAACATTTTCGGGATTTTCACAACTCCGATCCAAATCTGATAAAATTCTGTGGTATTGACATCCTGGATACCCATTGGAGGGGGTGCAATAAAGTACAAGAGATATCTCGGAATGAGACCTTCTGGATTTATAGGTTAAATACCTTGAAACCCAGAGGTCTCAATGTTGAGTTAGATTTGAACTGTTACATTTCTGATCAATAAGTGGGGAAATTAGGGAAAGATGATTTAATAAAAAAGGTGGGATCTATGGTTTCTCCATTATGAGGGATGGGAAGATATATGGGATTATATATTCATTCATTTTGATTCTAAGATCTGTATTAATTGATTTATTTATTTAATTCTGATATTGTTATTTGAATTTTACTCATTTTTATTTTATTTGTAATTTTATTTTTATTTTTATTTTTATTTTTTTATTTTTATTTTATTTTATTTTATTTTTATATTTATTTTTATTTGTATTTATTATATATTTTTTTAATATATATTTTTATAATTTTTATTTTTATTTATATTTTTATTTTTTTATTTTTATTTTTATTTTTATTTTCAGTTCATTTATATTTATTTTTATTTTTATTTTTATTTTTATTTGTTATATTTTATCTTTATTTTTTTATTTTTTTTATTTTTTATTTATTATTTATTATTTATTTTTTATTTTTATTTTTATTTTTATTTTATTTTATTTTTATTTTTATTTTTATTTTTTTCATTTTTATTTTTATTGGTGTTATATCTATATAGGGATATTAATAAAAGCTCAAGTTTGGAGGATAGGTGAGGAAAAGTCAGAATATAATTCCATATAATTTTAATGTATTGGTTTGAAATTGTCCGTTTTTAGTTTGTAAATTGGTATTATTGGTGTATATGGCCGTTTGTGACTTGCTGTCCACCTTATGATGGTCATATGGTTATATGCTCCTGCTGGACCAAGGTATATGGAGGGGCTAATTGTTTGTGCCCTTTCTGTTAGACAGTATATGCCTGGGAAGCATGGAGATATATGCTGTATTTTCCAGAAAGTAAGATGGCCGCGTCTGGAGTTTACTTGCCAGTTAGCGGATATTTAAGGCAAGTGAGGGCACACGTCCGTATCCCTGTTGAAAAAGTCCGGATGTGACGAAACGCGTCCGGGGCACGTGACGTTGTGACTTATTGACGTTTTCCGGAAGTGCCGGGACGGCCATCTTGGATTCGGGAACACGCGGTAGTTCCAACCCCTAAGACTCCCATGGTTACCTGGCTCTCTCGGCAGTAAGATTAAGGGGCTGCAAACAGCCACCACGAAGGAGTGGGCTCTATATATGGGACGTTCCTAGTGTATGGAAGCTGTACTCGTCTAACCTAAAGTGTAAGTTGTTACAATAAAATTTGTTATACTTTTATATATACGCTGATCCCTGGTCTATTTTATGAGGTCTGTGGGAAAAGGCAGGAGACGCTATCTGATCCATGTGTGGAGACACTCTCATCTTTAATATGGACTCTATGCTGACTTTATCTTTGAAGGGGGTAATTATGCACTCCATCTATTGTGTGCAGTGAAGTGGTTTACTTAAATCATACCCTGAGGATTTCACGATTGCTGTGACACCTTTAGTGTGTATTTTTGCATGTTACACGTGTGGCACATAATATACATATATTGTTTAGGGTAACACACTATGTTGAGTTTTTTGTTTTTTTGAGGCACCGGAAGATTATTTGGAATGTGTCACCAATCCAATCCGGGGATAAAGATAAATTGAGAGATCACTTATAAAGATTTTGGACTTTACTTTGGACTTTAGGTGTATGGGACTTTATTTATGTTATATTTGATATATAATATTTTGTTATATAGGTTATATTATTTTATGTGTTTGGGTAGTCACTGATTTTTGCTTATTTGATTATTAAGACCAGCTACTTGCCCCCACCCCAAAAAATAATGTGACAACAAGTAGGGGCATCGTGCCCTAGGGATGAGACCAAGTGTCCAGTATGGTATATATATCCAGTATAAAATATGTAATCCACTACCAATAATAGAGATACTATCTGCCACATGCACACCCAGCATACATGACACATTCAGAGGGGAGTAGGGACAATGGAAGCGGATTAGTGTCCTGGCAGAGGATGTTTGGACACGCTGGGACTCACAGTTCTCCTGCAGGTACCTGTGTAAGGCGTACCAGCTGTCCGGGGTTCTCCTCCGCTAGAGAAGGGGGAGCACCCGCCATCACTGAGAGCTTCAGTCACCTGCCACCACACCACCAAGGTCAGTGAGGTGTCCAGCCTACCCCAGAAGTGATTTGTCAGACAGAGCAGCGCTTCTGGGGGGCAGTTCTCAGCTGGGTGGAGAAGATTTGCGGATGCGGCTGCAGGGAATTGTGTGCTTGGCAGATGAGGGGGAACTGTGTAACAGGAAGGGGACATGGTGCCCACCTCCTCCTCCTCCACCAGCCCAGCTGTCCTCGGACTCCCAAGAGCTTGTTTGGTGATGTCCTCCTCACACGCTGAGCTGCTGCTGACCTCCTCTGCAACCCTTGTGCCGAGCATCCACCGCATCTGGCCATCAGAGAGTCAGTCAGCGCCCCAGCCCTGTGTAGGGTGGTGGCCTTTAGCCCCTCATGTTCCCCAGCTAGGCTGGTAGGGAACGCAGCGGCCGTGGCTGCACCCTAGGTGGCTGCCCCCTAGGTGGCTTCCTAGTATGCCTAGTGGTAGCGCCGGCCCTGCTTCCAACATGACAATGAGCCAAAGCACACAGCAACAATGAGCACACAGTGGTTGAAGGAGAAAAACGTGAATGCTCTTGCATGGCCTAGTCAGAGCCCAGACTCAAACCCCATAGAAAATCTGTGGAATGACTTGAAGACTGCAGTCCATGAACGGTCTCCATCAAATTGAACTTGAGCAGTTTTGCAAAGAAGAGCAGGCAAATATTGCAAAATCTAGATGTGCAAAGTTAGTGGAGACCAGGGGTGGACTGACCATTTGGAAACTCGGGCACTGCCCGAGGGCCCGGGGTCAGTAGGGGGCCCCATGAGATGCCCCTGGTACCTTTTTTATAGGCTTTTTTGAGTTTGGGCAAGGGCACGGGGCCCCATGATCCCCTATTGCCCGGGGGCCCCATGAGTTGTCAGTCCGCCCCTGGTGGAGACATATCCACACAGACTAAAGGCTGGAATTAAATCAAAAAGTGGTTCAATACTGACACATGGGGGTGATCCTTTTTCCAACTCAATGATTCTGTTTTTTTTTATTTTTTACATTGCTTTTAGGCACTGAGTAAATAGAGCTAAATAAAACAAAAACTGTGTCTGTCTTCATTTCAGGCTGCAAAGCAAGAAAATGCAATTATTTTAAAGGGGGTGATTCATTTCTATACCCACTGTATACTACATGTGGGGTTTTTTATTTTATTTTATTTTCCAAGACATACATTTTAAACATAATTTAGCATTACACTTATAATGATTACAGCAAATGATTTCCAACCTTGCTAACTTGGCCATGTTCACGTTTCGCACCAGTATACTTAATGAGCGGCCCCCTTATCACCTAATAAACTTTACTAAAACTTTAAGTGGCTGTTATTGCTAACATGTTTACAGTGAAAGGTGATTACTGGAAGGAATGTAGAAGTGGAAACTGAAGATGACCCCACAGCCCTATCCTCAATCAGCACTCTACACATTTCCTTTCCTTGTGCCTTGGCAGGAAACCTTTAGCGTAAGAATTGAGTGATCTGGAATATACGGTAGTCAGACCCTCAAGAACACACTGATCTGCACCTCCAGGGAAATGTTAGCCTTCGCTTATCTCAGACCCCGATCCATAGATAACAGGGATTGTCCACATTTTGGAGATCTGCTCCAGGAAATGTTTGCCGCTGGAAATATCTCCGATTTCAAATGTTGACAATTCATGTCATGGTAACATTTCTCTGCATGTTGCATTCAGTTCCTATTCATTATTCGTATAATGGTCTCTTCAGCAAGGCAATGAATAGGGAGGTTAGTGTAGCACTACCCCCTTAGGAGTTGCTGAGTTTTGGGTCCCCCTATAGTCCTGCACAGCCAGGTAACACACATTTTCCATACACAGACTTGCATCAAAGATACAGTAACCAGTCCTTGAGCTTGGCTTTTTTGATTTTATTAAGGGAATTGACTTGGATGGGGTAAGTGGTGTATGGTATGTTCAAAGGAAATGGCCACTGAGAACAATCTCCCTGGAACTATGTTCAAGTCTCTTTAGACAGCAAAAATTCTCTTCTGGAGAGCTAGCCAGCATCTCCTGGTGTACCACCCCAGACGCCAGATCCTCCTTTATCCAGCTGTTATGGGAGAATCCCTGGGCAGGGGATCCAGTGCCTGTCACTTTAAAAGATAAGACAGTCCCGGGAAGCAAGCTAATCCAGTTTCCCACTAGAGTGCTCCTTCACCTTTCTGGCCCAGGAGGTGTACGTCTACTCACTCAGTCCTCTGTCTGTGAGCTGATGGATTGGTGGCTGCTGTCAGGCCTTCTTCTGGGCTGCTCCTTCCCTGCTCCGCAGATGGTCCTCACTCTGGGGGATGATGTGGTCCTGAGCTTTCCTTCTCTCCAGCTTCCCTGCCTTTTGGTGAGCCCCTTCCCATCTGGGCTCCTTCCCAGGCTCCTGCTGTCCAGCTTCCCTGCCTTTAGGTGAGCCCCTTCCCATCTGGGCTCCTTCCCAGGCTCCTGCTCTCCAGCCTCTCACTTCATCTTCCACCCAAAGTCTTCCAAGTGTGCAGGCCAGTCCCTCCTCACCCCCCTGCCCACTGCTTCTAGAATCTTCTCCAAGATTCTAGAGCAAGGGGAGGTGTCAAGGCACTGGCCTGCAGAACCTCTCGGCTCTGTCCCGAATTAGACCTCCCTCTGACTATCACCACAGGCTGCTACTCAGCCTCTGCCTAACAACTGAACACTAGCTTCCCCTAGCTATCTAGGAGGGTGCTACATGTGCAAGTAATGTTGCCATGTTTTCTGGGGAAAGAAAAAGACATTTTCATTGTTTTCCCATTAACATTAGCAGTCATCTTTAACTAGCAAGGCTATTTGCTAACTCTGTGTGCAAATGTCAGGAACACATCCTAACCAATCAGATTTTAGTTGACCACTGTGAGATCAACGTAAGATTATTTTTTTAATGTATAGAAAGCAGGTAATTTGGTTTGGCAGTGTAACATGATGAAATTGTCATATCTAGGAACTTTTGTAAATCAGTGGACCTGAGAATGGGGTTGTGACGGGTGGGGAGCAGTGAATGGGGTTGATAGGTTATGTAATAGTTGCATTATGTACCAAAATAGTGTCAAAGGATGTGGTTCTCACTGCCTCGTGCCAGTGCCCATCAGTGCCACATATCAGTGCCTACCAGTGCACATCAATGCCACATATCAGTGCCCATCTGAGCTGCCTTTCAGTGTCACACATCAGTGCAAGTCAGTGCCTCCTATCAATGCCAATCAGTGCCACATATCAGTGCTGCCAATCAGTGCCACCTATCAGTGCCAGTCAGTGCCGCCTATCAGTGCCAGTCAGTGTGCATCAGTGCCGCCTAACAGTGCCTGTCAGTGCTGCCTAACAGTGCCAGTCAGTGCCGCCTAACAGTGCCAGTCAGTGCCGCCTAACAGTGCCAGTCAGTGTTGCCTATCAGTGCCAGTCAGTGCCGCCTAACAGTGCCAGTCAGTGTTGCCTAACAGTGCCAGTCAGTGCCGCCTAACAGTGCCAGTCAGTGTTGCCTATCAGTGCCAGTCAGTGCCGCCTATCAGTGCTGCCTATCAGTGCCATATATCAGTGCTGCCTTTCAGTGCCCGTCAGTGATGCCTGTCAATGCCCATCAGTGCCACCTACCAGTGCCTCCTTATCAGTGCCCATCACTGCCACCTATCAGTGTCCATCAGTGCAACCTATCAGTGCCCATCAGTGCAGCCTCATTAGCGCACATCAGTGAAGGAGAAAAATCACTTATTTACAAAGTTTTATAACAAAAACTAAGAAAAAACATTTTTTTTCAAACTTTTTTGGTTTGTTTAAGAAAAAATAAAATACCCTGATGTGATTAAATACCACCAAAAGAAAACTCTGTCACAAAAAAATGATAAAATGTCATATGAGTACAGTGTTGCATGACCGCGCAATTGTCATTCAAAGTGTGACAGCGCTGAGAGCTGGAATATTGGCCTGGGCAGGACGGGGGTATAAGTGCCCTGTAGGCTAGTGGTTAAACCAAATTGTAAGTGTATCAGGCTTCACAATATAAAACAGCAGAAGATGTGACATTTATGAATATTTATTTCACCTTTCTAGAATATCTTTTGTTTTATTGTGGACATTAGATTAAAATATGTCACATTTAGTTGTAATAATGCTGTTTCTGTTTTTCATCTTTTTATGATCGCTGTCATCTAAGCAGTGATTTTATGCCTACATTTCATGTTCTTCAGAATGGAACATTCAGAGAGCTGATTTGAAATTGGGGTGATTTTTTTTCTTCCTCTCAGTAGCTTGACAAAAACAAGAAATTGCTAAATACTTTTTCATCAGCAGGAAATATTTGAAAAGACTTTGCATACCTACAAGTGCCAAAACGCTAAATTAAAGCATAATGTTGCTCGGCGGGGAACAAATGTTCTACTGTTATGTAACCAAGTAAATCTGTGAATTTATAATGCACTGCATTTAATAAAGGGGAATATATGTAAGTACATGAGTAACTGATATCTGAATTATAAACTATTTGTATTGGTTTATAGTATATAATTCTTTCTTTTATATTGCTGGATAATGTTAGTGTTCAATAGATTATTGATGCAGTAATACATTTTCAAAATCTTTTTTAAAGAGTGTTTTACATTTGCCAAAGTGGCTGGATATATAATAGAGTGAGTTCAAATGCGGAAGAAACCAAAAAGGGCCCCAACACCAGCTGTGGCAACCACCTTCTTATAGGAGGGTGTCCATATGCCCAGGGGCGGACTGACAACTCATGGGGCCCCCGGGCAATAGGGGACCATGGTGCCCCTGTGTCCTTGCCCAAACTCAAAAAAGCCTATGAAAAAGGTACCAGGAGGGGCATCTCATGGGGCCCCCTACTGACCCCGGGCCCTCGGGCAGTACCTGAGTTTCCAAATGGTCAGTCCGCCTCTGCATATGACCCCACTTACAGGGGACATTCCCCAATTTTAGAGGGCTGTCCCTTGAATAAAAGTGTCCCTAATTTTGTCCCCAGTTTAAAGAATGTGTCTGATTTCTTTCCAGTTTTAATAATGGTGTCCCTGGGTCAGATTTCTGCAGAATAAAGCCAACCATAGCTGGATTAGAGACTGGTCGAGATTCGATCAATGTATGGGCAGGCTGGTTGTGCTGAACTCAACTCATCAATCGATATCAGTACCACCAACCTTTCAGATTTTTTGCATGAGATCATTGCTATAGCCTCCAGTAGCAATCATGGTGTTCTCCTGGCTGGGAAGGCTCACTGCCGGCAGAACACAATAACTCTGTGGGGAGGATTCCCAAATCAACAATGACTGCTGGATGGAAAGAAAATTGATTTGTCTAAGACCTGCCTTATCCATCTTAAACTGGTGTAGCACTACCTTAGGAGTGGCTGAGTTTTTGGGTCCCCCTATGGTTCTGCACAGCCAGGCAAAACACATTTTCTTCCACGTGTGCACTCTGGAGTCAGTAAACAGTCCTTGAGCTTGTTTTTTTTTTTTTTTTTCTGTTTCATTAAGGGATATTGAACTTGGATGGGATTGAGGGGTATATGGGATGCCCAAGGAACTGTGAACATGAGGACAAACTCCTTAGCACCTATGTACAAGTCCATCGATGAACAGTCTCTTCTTTGAAGAGTCATCCAGCCCTTCTAGTGTACCACCTCAGACCCCAGATGAATCCTTCTCTTTGCCAGCTGCCTGAGGAACCCCTGGGTAAGGGGTCCCAGAAATTGCCACTGTAGAAAAGCAGCTCCAGATTAGGAGCTAGTTGGGTTTGCCATCTGACTACCCTCTCTCCTTTTTTGGCCCAGGGGGTGTAGGATTACTCACACAGTTCTCTCCTGTAAGCTTGTTGGGTTAATGGCTGCCTTCAGGCCTTACGCTGGGCTGGCTCCTTGTCTGCTTCCCAGGTAGTCCTCTCTCAGGGGACAGTAAGGCTGAGAGATCCTCCTTTCCAGCTCCTGCCTGTAGGTAGGCCTCCATCTTCCATGCGACACTGCCCTACTCCTCCCAGGCTCTGCAGTACTTAAGGGGTTTCCTTGTCCAGTCTCCTGCCAGGGGATTGGTCAAGGTCCCTTGAGTATATAGATCTGAGCTTTCTTCCCTATTCCATCAAGCTCTCAGGTATCTGGAGAGGTAGGAGGGCTCTAGAATCTCTGACCCTCAGAACCTCCCTAGCCTGTCCCAAGATAACCTCACTACCTCACTCCCAGGCTGACTCATCCCAGGCTGCTGTCCAGCTTCTAAATAAAAACTTGTCTAGCTCTCCCTGGGTAAACTAGAGGGGCGCTACACTAGCTATAGAGGGGTAAAATTTTGGTAAAAGAAAGGTTCTAAGAAAGTTTGTTTGTTTTTATAATCATTAGTGGGTCAAATCAATGTTCACTTTCCACTGCAGTGACGAGAAAATCAAAGGGGCAGGATGGAAATTTTTTCTTGAGTGAATTTCTGAAAGTCAATAATTCCAAAATAAAATGTTTAAAGCAACCAAAATCTTTCAAACAACAATTTAATGTTCTGAGAATTTTCATATGAATTTTCCTAAAACTTTTCCTAAGAGTTTCAATCAAAATTCTGTCCAGATGGACATCCTTTCCAAGATTTCAATGAGATGACTTGACACGACGCCTTCTCACACTCTGTTTTGATCCAGTATTGTCAAACAAATGTAGTGCAACTACATGCATTGCATGCAGTTGCAGGGTATTTGCAACGCTTCCCCATTTGTTTGAATGGGTTGCATTTGAAGGGCTTGCCACCTGCTGATCACAAAATGTTGGATAGTTTTTGCCGTGGGTGCAAAGCGAAGCAAAGTCTTCAACCATTGTTTGCATGGGATGTCTTTGGAACATTCTATGCAAATTACAACACCAACAAATTACAATCTATATCTAGGAAATGCAGCGCTCAGATGAAGTACACCTCATATACCTCGTGAAATAAAAAATGCATATATAAAATATCACATAAAATGCGCGTAGATAAACGCATGTAGAAACAGCTAATATTGCTCAGTCCAATGTGGGAATCAAAATAGAGATAACAATGATAAAACTCTGAGGAGTGTCATATAAGGGTGCAGTTAGCATCTATAATGCCGTAAAATGGTGTATTGGTGACAGTTATATTTCCAAAACCAGTGCAGATCCGTGCGTCAAGTGCATGTGGAAATGAGAGTAAGTTGCACTAACCAGATAGCGCAATGTAAAGCGCTTTTGAGTAATCAAGACCACTCCTGGTCATCATCATCCTGGAGTAACCCCGGGGAACGTCTGGCAATACATCTGCAACCAGGGGCGGACTGACCATTTGGATACTCGGGCATTGCCCGAGGGCCTGTGGTCAGTAGGGGGCCCCATGAGATGCCCCTGGTACCTTTTTCGTAGGCTTTTTTGAGTTTGGGCAAGGACACAGGGGCCCCATGATCCCCTATTGCCCGGGGGCCCCATGAGTTGTCAGTCCGCCCCTGTCTGCAACACAGCCTCTCCTCCACTGTCACTCTCCAGATGTCAAGGTCCTACCTTTCCCCAGAGGTTATGCTGCTCCATGTGCTGGCATCCATCTTAGGTTTCTGCAAAGCATGGTGGGAGCCTTTTATGCTTTCAGGCCTCTGTGGTCCATCCCCCAGAGGGGTGTGGTTGATCACATTTAAGCCTGTTGTCTGCACTTGCTCTTTGCATTTGAGTCCTGTATGATTGCGTTGCAACAAGTTCTTGTTCTACTCTCGTGGCTCTCCTGGAAACCGACTCGGCTTTGACTAAGACAATTCTCAGCCTTATCCCTTTATCTGACCTCCTGTTGCTGAACCCGGCTTGTGACCTGTGTATTCTTGCCTACCGTCCGGTACTGTCTGTCCCGCTGTTATCGACCCGGCCTGTCCGACTACGCTATCGTTTCCCATCTGGTTCCCACCAGCTATACGCCATTGGTGGTGGCCATTACTGCAGCTGGGGTTACTCGGGGGGCCGTGACCTGGTCCCTGGCTGCGTCAAGTCCATCCCCACCATCAGGGGCCCTGGTAAAAGGCGGCCTGGGGCTTAGACTCCGTGCCCTGAGGGACTTTGGTCTGTGGATGGTGGTTGTTGGCAGTCGGTGCGTGACCCTACCATTAGGCCTGCCTGTCCCTTCCACTACTCCTGCCCTGACACCGGATCACAGGGACAAAATTCCACTTCAGGCTTATGCACCCAAAATAAGCACTTAAGGAATCCACCGTAATGGCTCAAAATAAATGAGCCAGAGAAGAAAGTGCTATATAGTGCAGTAAGTTTATTAAATCAGTAATAAAACCATGTATTTGAACAAGTAGAACTCACATCTGGACCATAGGAATGCAGCTATGGTATACAGCAGTGTTTCTCAACTCCAGTCCTCATGGACCCCCAACAGGTCATGTTTTCAGGATTTCCATTATTTTGCACAGGTGATTTGCTCAGTTTCACTGCCTTAGTAATTACCACAGCTGTTTCATCTGAGGGAAATCCTGAAAACATGACCTGTTGGGGGTCCATGAGGACTGGAGTTGAGAAACACTGGTATACAGGAATGTACACAGTATCCAAGATGGCCGCCAGCCTCCCTCGTGGCTCAGGCAATCAGATAACACTGGCTTGGCTCCTCCCTAATGCATTTCGTGCACTTGCACGTTTTCAAAGGGAACAAATTACAATCTGACTTTGTAAATTCCATTTACAAAGTGAACTGAAAAAGGCACCTGAGTATGGAGATCTAATAAATCTATAGAATTGGATGAATATCAGAATTCCTTCTACATCTTCACCGTACATGACCTTGGCCGTTTCTCCTAGCTCCTGTGAAATCAGGCTTGATCATTTCCAGTTCACTGAGCTCTCTAAAACGGATATAAAAAGTTCCAGCACACTGGCTTCTTGCTGCCATTTCTCTGTGATTTCTTTTTATATTCTCCTTTGAAGACAAATATAAGCAGCCTACACAATTTGTGCTAGACATTCGGAAGTTTCTGACAAAGTGACTCAGCTGTGCCTATTGTTGAGTGATCTCTGGAGTTTTGATCTGTAGTGTATTGCACAAGATTTAACTGTCTTGGATAATATTTTTTGCTGGCTCCACAAAGTCCAAAGATACAGCCAAAATTATCCATTGAACATGATCTTGTTTTACCGTAAAAGACGTAGGTAGTCATTTCACTTTGCAGCAAATTATTCCTTTGAATTCATGACTGTTAATGTACAAGTAGAAGTTTTTATTGCTCCATTGTCCAGAAGGATGTGTGTAATCTGTACAAAATAGATTTACAAAAATAGTCCACTTTTTTATTTTCTGCAATTTCTTTATTTTGAATTATAAGTACTGTATATACTCGAGTATAAGCCGAGTTTTTCAGCACATTTTTTGTGCTGAAAAACGGCCCCCTCGGCTTATACTCGAGTCAACGTCAAGGGGGGCGCATACAAGGATGGGCAGAGGGCTGCTGTCTCTTACCTGGCTCCCACGATGATCCATCCAGGAAGCGCTGCTCCTTCCGTCACTCCGGCCACTCCCTCACTCCTGCCGATCGGCTCCGCCTCCTCACCGGTGATTGGCCGCCAGAACTGTAGCTCAGGAAAGGTACACAGGCGGCCAATCACGGGCGAGGAGGCGGAGCCGAGCGAACCCGCGAAACTCGAGTGAGGGAAAAGCCGGTAAGTGTGCAGTGCAGAGGTGCTGCTGCAACCACATATGCTGGCTGCAGCAGCACCATACTGCAACAGGGGTCAGCAAGTGTCATTGGTGTCAGTGGGAGGAATAGTGCCGCATCATTGGTGTCACTGATACTAATGATGGGGCATTATTCCTCCCACTGACACCAACGATGGGGCACTATTCCTCCCACTGACACCAATAATGGGACACTATTCCTCCCACTGATACTAATGATGGGGCATTATTCCTCCCACTGACACCAACGATGGGGCACTATTCCTCCCAGTGATACCAATGATGGGGCACTATTCCTCCCACTGACACCAATGATGGGGCACTATTCCTCCCACTGACACCAATGATGGGGCACTATTCCTCCCACTGATACCAATGATGGGGCACTATTCCTCCCACTGATACCAATGATGGGGCACTATTCCTCCCACTGACACCAATGATGGGGCATTATTCCTCCCACTGACACCAATGATGAGGCACTATTCCTCCAACTGATACCAATGATGGGGCACTATTCCTCCCACTGACACCAATGATGGGGCACTATTCCTCCCACTGATACCAATGATGGGACACTATTCCTCCCACTGATACTAATGATGGGGCTTATACTCGAGTCAATAGTTTTTCCCAGTTTTTTGTGGTAAAATTAGGTACCTCGGCTTATATTCGGGTCGGCTTATACTCGAGTATATACGGTAACCCAGTACAGAGAACAGAACATTTATTGGTTGTAATGCCCATGTTTTGTTAAAACACAGAAAACAGAAACATAGAAAAGTTACGGCCAAAAGAATACCAAGTGGTCCATCGAGTCTGCCTCATTTTTTTTAATGTTTTGTATGGGTTTTTTTGGGATTAACACAGAGAAGGCACATATTTTAACAGTAACTATAAGGCCTTGTTCACACCTGAGCATTTTGTAACTAGGAGTTCCAAAATGCTCAACATCAAAAATCCCATGGTTTTCAATATGTGTCTGTTAACGCCAAAGCGTTGAGACGCTTGATCAAAGAGAATAAGTAACACATCAGAGCTAAAATGAATTAAGGCAATACTGTATAAACCAGCTCCAGAGCAGAAGTACTCAATGGCTTCACCTAGCACCTGGGTATGTTTCAAGCCTTGCTGCCCTCTTCAGATTGGGTATTACCTTTGGTACCATTTATTGAAAAAAGAATACAAATATTCTCCCAAATATACTCAGATTATTGGCTTTTAAATCAGTGGCCTATGGTGTAGCTTAATATTTAAAGGCCAAGAATCTAGCAGACAAGTTAGCTCTGAGGAAGAGGGTATAGCCCTCGAAACACATTATTATTATTATTATTATTTTTATTATTATTATACAGTATTTATAAAGCACCAATAGTTCGCTCAGCGCTGTACATTACAAAGGGGGACAGAACATGTGACAGAACAATAACAATACAATGCAAAACATGAGGGGATTGAGGGCCCTGCTCTTTCGAGCTTACAATCTAGGAGGGAGGGGATGGTGGCACAGGAGGAGATAGCTGTGGGGGATGGAGTGGTAGGAAGAGTGGAGTAGGTCGGCAAGTTAGCAGGGGGTGGGGTAGGCTTCCCTGAAGAGATGGGTTTTCAGGGGGCGCCTAAAGGAGAGGAGAGTAGGCGATAATCTGATGGGTTGGGGCAGGGAGTTCCAGAGGATGGGTGACACCCTGGAGAAGTCCTGGAGGTGGGCATGGGAGGAGGAGACCAGGGAACTAGAGAGAAGGAGGTCTTGTGAGGAGCGGAGTGTGCGTGTTGGACGGTACTTGGATATTAGGTCAGTGATGTAGTTCGGGGCAGTATGGTGGACAGCTTTGTACGTCAGTGTTAGGATTTTGAATTTGATCCGTTGTGCAATCGGAAGCCAGTGGAGGGATTGGCAGAGGGGGGTGGCGGAGATGGAGCGGTTGGAAAGGTGAATGAGTCTGGCAGCCGTATTCAGGATGGACTGAAGCAGGGATAGCCAGCGGTGAGGCAGGCCAGTGAGGAGAGAGTTGCAGTAGTCGAGTCGTGATATGATGAGGGAGTGGATGAGCTGTTTAGTGGTTTCTGGGGTTAGGAACGTGCAGATTTTGGCGATGTTGCGGAGGTGGAGTCTGCACGAGTTTCTTAAAGATTGGACTTGGGGCTGGAAGGATAGGTTGGAGTCCAGAATGACACCAAGTACTCTGGCCTGCGGGGTGGGTTTGATGGTGGCGTTGTTGGATGTGACGGAGAAGTCAATGGGGGGTGGGGTCCGGGCTGAGGGGAAGACAAGAAACTCGGTTTTGGAGAGGTTCAGTTTAAGGAAGTAGCTCTTGATTCTGTTGTTGAGTGTTATCCAGTTCCTCCCATTGAACATTCAGGTTTTGGTGTATCCAGAAATTGAGGTGCCTGTTATTTACACGTGTATTACTATAGAGCTTCTTTTTTTTTTTGCAAAACCTTTATTTAGAATTTGAAGTAACCCAGTACAGAGAACAGAGTATCAATTGGTTGTCATATCAATGTTTTTTTGGCAACCAAAAAATATATATAGACCCCCCTTCAATCTTCCCCAAGGTTCCCTTGTGTACAAGCGTCTTTAACCTCCCTAGCGGTCTGATTGTGTCAGTATTTCTGTGCTGAAAGCGGTACATTTTTTTGCATGGAAATATGTAGTTTTTTTATTGTAGGCTGTAATTTTTAGGAATAACTCACTGAAATCTGTCCAAACAAGAGTCTAGTAAACATCCCGGGTAGGATAAAACTTGAAACAAGAAATCATAAATTGTAATATAATAAATAATCCTAAAATATAATGATATAATAATAATAAATTTAATTCAATATTATAATAATAATACTAATAAAACACTGAAATGTGAAATAGAGCGCCAACTTCACACAACGCTGAGCTCAGTCACAGAATCGTTTTCAGTGTCTGATGATGAATTTCCGCACAAATCATTATCACTCAATTCTGCAAGTGGTTCTGATTTACTATCGCTGTTCTCTAGCCGGTCTAAAACCGCTTTTGACCTAAAGAGACGCTTTTTGGACGCCATGGACGTTTCTCAGTTTCCAGGCAGAAAGAACAGTAAAAATGCAGGCAGGGCGCCGGACAAAGCACTCGGGACAAAATGTATGTGAAATGGTTTGATACAGGAATGTTATACTATGTGATTTTAGTGTATTTTGTGAATGTCAGTTTTTAAAATTTTCAAATTTTCCGCCGGTTCCATCCCCCGTATTTCCCAACGCTCGCAGGGACCAGAACCCGGAAGACGGATGCCGGCATCGGCCGGAGGAGATGGCCGGGGACGCTGCAGGGGGGACATCACGGGAGCGCAGGACAAAGTAAGAGTTGCAGGAGATCCAAGATCAGCGCTGCATGGTAAGCCCGAGTGTAGCTCGGGGTTACCGCTTGTGGTGCTGAAACTTTACCCCGAGCTACACTCGGGAATACCACCAGGGAGGCTAATACCGGATACTTGTTCCCACTCCAACTGTACCCCAGGTATTCAACAAAACATCCATACCATGCAAACTTTTAACTGTATACACGTGCGCCTGTGAACCTATTGTCTTTCCTGTTTATTTGTCCCTAACTTGTTATTTACAAAAACTTCAATAAAAACTAATTGAATATAATATATATATATATAGAATTACCTGTAGACATTGACATAGAGAAGGCACATATTTGAACAGTAACTGTAAAGCCCCGATCACACCTGAGTGTTTTGTAGCTCGAAGCTCCAAAATGCTCAACTTCAAAAATCTCATGATTTTCAATTGTGCCTGTTCACGCTTGAACGTAGTGTCACTTGATTGAAGAAAATAAGTAACACATCAACGCTAGAGTGAAATAAAGCAATATAATCAATGGACTTGATGGCTTCACACTACAATACAGTGACCGGGTATGTTTCAAGCTTTGCTGCACTCTTCAGATTGAGGCACTCCAGAATACAATTATACTCAGATTCTTGGCTTTGAAATTAGTGGCATATGGTGTATCTTAATCTTTAAAGGCCAAGAATCTGGCACACAAGCTACCTCTGAGGAAGAGGGTATAGCCCTCGAAATGTGTTAGTTCTTGAATATGCTGTTGAGCAGGGGCGGACTTACAACTCATGAGGCCCCGGGCAATAGGGGATCATGGGGCCCATGTGTCCTTGCCCACACTCAAACCACACCAAAAAAAGCCTAAGAAAGGTACTAGGGGCATCTCATGGGGCCTCCTTCTGACCCCGGGCCCTCAGTCAGTGCCCGAGTTCCCAAATGGTCAGTCCACCCCTGCTGTTGAGTGTCATCCAGTTCCTCCCATTAAACATTCAGTTTCTAGTGTATCCAAGGATTGGCATCCATGTTATTCACAAATGTATTACTATATGGCTTTTTTGAATATATTTGTATTCTTTTTATCATTTAATGTTACCAAGGGTAATACACGAGGCTGATGTGCCCTTCTTTTTGTTTTATTATTGTAGTGTCACTTGATGCTTGAAACGTGCAGTTAAAAAAGAACATGGTCTTTTTTTGAGCTACATGGTTCAAGCATTTTTGTCCCCAGTAGACTTCCATGGGAATGCCTGAAAATGTACATGAACACACATTTTTTTACCCACCAGTGACTAGCTTTCCATTGGCTAAAAATAATTAAAATAAGAAATGCTCAAGCAAAAAGGCCTAAACACTAAAAAAAAACCTTTGAATGTGACCAAAGACATTCTAGAGGGGAGCTACAGAGAGAAGCATTTTCTAACTCAAACCCTAGATAGTACGTAGTATCATACATGACATCAGGCCTGGATCTAGGGGGGTGCTGGGTTGGGCTATGCCCCTCCAGACCTCTGAGAATACATACACAAATCCATGAAACCTGATGGGGACAGTTGATGTAAGGGGGCACGCTGAAGGGGACAGTAGATGTAAAGGAAAAATCTGATGGGGATAGTTGATGTAAAGGGGCACTCTGAGGGGGGCAATTGATGTAAGGGGCAACTCTGAAGCGGACAGTAAATGTAAAGGAAAACTCTGATGGGGTTAGTTGATGTAAAGGGGCACTCTGAGGGGGGTAATTGATGTAAGGGGACATTCTGAAGGGGACAGCAGATGTAAAGGAAAACTCTGATGGGGACAGTTGATGTAAAGGGGCACTCTTAGGGGGGCAATTAATGTAAGGGAGCACTCTGATAAGGCAATTGATGTAAGGGGGCACTCTGATGAGGCAATTGATGTAAGGGGGCACTCTGATGTGCCCATTTTATGTATGGGGCACTCTGATGAGGACACCTGATGTAAGGAGGGACATTTACAGGAGCTTTGATGTAAGGAAAACTCTGATTGGGTTAGTTGATGTAAGGGGACACTCTGAAGGGGACAGCAGATGTAAAGGAAAACTCTGATGGGGACAGTTGATGTAAAGGGGTACTCTGATGAGGCAATTGATGTAAGGGGGCACTCAGATGTGCCCATTTTATGTATGGGGCACTTTGAGAAGAACTCTTGATATAAAGAGGGACTCTGTTAGGGACACCTCACATAAGAGGGCTCAGGTTCTGTTTAATCACCCTAAACTAATGAGCATATTCCCATTTCCCTACTGCACCACCTCTGCACTACCTGTCAGACATTGCACCCCCAGATCAGATAGGCTAGGTCCGGTCCTGCAAGACATAGGTCTAATATGTCAGAAATGTGAAGCTATTTTTGACTTTTTTCTTTTTGTACTTATTTTTTACATAGCTTGGGCACAGTGTTTGAGCACAACTTCTCTAAAACAATGCATTATACATTGCACATCGAATCATTTACATTTGACCAACATACAACAGCAGTATCTGCTTTCCCATTGTATTAAAGGATTTGCAAACATTGTTCCAAAGGCACTTGATAAATGTTCACACAAGAAGACTAATGTTTACAGCTAAAACAATAGATTTTATATGTAAGTGAAAAATCACCAAACCTCTACTAGATATAGATGGATAGATAATAGATAGATAGATAGATAGATAGATAGATAGATAGATAGATAGATAGATAGATAGATAGATAGATATTAGAGACTCGCACACAACCCTTTTCCAGCCATTGACTGTACATAGACTGTTTTTGTGCCAAGATAGAATTCTTGCCCAGCTTACTTGTTTATTTCTTGAGAACACTGGAAATGCCCAGAGAATTCTTAGGCATATTTTACTAAATGGTGAATGTTTCAGTGTTCTGCCAAAACTGCCGGCTTCCCTCCCTATTTGATCTGCAATTCAAAAAATGTGATATTCCAAGAAAAAATGAATAGAGATTAGTGAACACAGTATTACTAACAAATGTGTCATTTTTTTGGCCAATTTTTGATGAAATCTCTAAGTGCATTATTCATACATACGATAGTAATCTAATATTGGGAGAATCATTAAAAAGGATATTTGCATCATTTACTAATCATAGATATTGTGAAATACACAGAAATTGATATAAATTAATAAGAAATTTGCAAAAACCACAGGCAGGAAATGATTTTTTAACATTGGCCATTATTCTGTGATCTGCAGTCAGATGGAAATAATTATGAACGTAAATAAATAAATAGTGCAGCGCTAAATACTAAAACAAACATACATATAAATAAATAAATATTCAAATCAATATATATCATATAAACAGTGCAAATAAAGTGTAACACGTGTATTCCACCGGGAATCATCAAGAGTGACCAAGTGATCAATTTTACTCAATACAGTGCAATCTGTGTATTTCCTATAAGGGAATATTCAAAGTGACCAAGTGACCAAACAAACTATATAACACAAAATACTCTAAAAAACGCCACTCTGTGTGAACATGTCCATATATATATATATATAGTGTATCTCATACACAATCTTCATGCAAGTGTTGTCAAGTGTCCACACTGTGTATATCCAAAATTAGCTGCAATGGCCCCTCACCTCCTTACATTGACCCTGCAGGGTCAACTCGCTTTGGGAAACAAACACCACTCTGGTATATCACAGGATCCTCCCCAGCGAGGAAGCCATGTGATCAGCGTGACGCAACGCGTCGGTGCACGAGGAGGATTCTGGGAAGCGCGGTGACATCATTTCCGGCGTGGTGGCCATATTTGAAACCCCTATATCTATTACCCATGCAAGGCAGGCATAGCATGAGGTGAAGGAGCCATATGTGTACATGATACATGAAAGATGAAGGAGCATGTGTACATGATACATGAAAGATGAAGGAGCATGTGAGTAGATATCTCTATGTATAGTTTACCCAATAAATGCGGTTTTACACTATGGGAGTCTTCTGTTTGTGCATGAACCGGAGAGGAATGTGAATATAGAGTATACAGCGCTTGGAAAGATCCTGAGATACACCAGAGTGGTGTTTGTCCCTTGAGGCGAGGTGTCCCTGTATGATCTGTGTAAGGAGGAACCGGAGAGGAAGCTGGTTATAGAGCATACATCGCTGGGGAGGATCCTGTAATATACCAGAGTGGTGTTTGTTTCCCAAAGCGAGTTGACCCTGTGGGGTCAATGTAAGGAGGTGAGGGGCCATTGCAGCTAATTTTGGATATACACAGTGTGGACACTTGACAACACTTGCATGAAGATTGTGTATGAGATACACTATATATATATATATGGACATGTTCACACAGAGTGGCGTTTTTTAGAGTATTTTGTGTTATATAGTTTGTTTGGTCACTTTGAATATTCCCTTATAGGGAATACACAGATTGCACTGTATTGAGTAAAATTGATCACTTGGTCACTCTTGATGATTCCCGGTGGAATACACGTGTTACACTTTATTTGCACTGTTGCACATTTATATGATATATATTGATTTGAATATTTATTTATTTATATGTATGTTTGTTTTAGTATTTAGCGCTGCACTATTTATTTATTTATTTATTGATTTGACTCACATTGGTAGGAGGTTAAGTGTCAGCAGCTATAGGGAGAGGGCCCCATTCTGAGCGCAGGAAGTTGTTTCTTAATTATGAACGTAAGACTTCCTCAAAATGTGTGAAAGGGAATATTTAAAAAAAAAAAACACCCCCATATCCCTGTGCTCACTCACACATCAGTCCAGCGCCCATATGTAAACAGAGATCGCACCACATGTGCGAGGTATCACCACGAATGTCAGAGCGAGAGCAAAAATCTTAGCACCAGATCTCATGTGTAACTCTAAACTGGTAACCTATAAAAGCTTTTAAAACCTTGCCTATGGAGATTTTTAGTTACCATAGTTTGGCACTGTTGGTTGTTTCTGGCCAGCTCAGTGGATTGCTTCAAAAAAGTCCTGGATTCTTTCCTGGATACACAGAATATAACTGGATATAACATTTATAGGTAAAGTTGATCCAGGGAATATCCAATTGCCTCTCAGGGGATCAGGGAGGAATTTTTTTCCCAGCAGAAGCAAATTGGATCATGCTTTGCTGGGTTTTTTTGCCTTCCTCTGGATCAACTGTGGGTGTAGGATTATAACTTCTTTTTTCTATGGTTGAACCGGATGGACTTTTGTCTTTTTTCAGCCAGACTAATTATGTAACTATGTAACTGTTTCATGGGCACATGCAATTTTAAAAGGCGAAAGATTTTAAAAGATCAGAAAAGAAACCAGAGTGTGCATATGCAATTTTAAAGCATGACATGTTAGGTATCTATTTACTCGGCGTAACATCACCTTTTATATTTTACCAATTAGGTATTATATTGTGTTTTATGTGTCTGTGCATTAAAGTTCATTAAAGAATAAGTTCACCTTTAGGAACATGTTACAAGTTCACTTTTAAAAAATAATGCGGCTGTTCTGTGCTCTGCCCACTTCAAACATTCAAAGAGTTCTGTGAGTGAATAAACTACAAGTCCCAACAGCCTTAGCAACTGTCGGCTTGTAGTTCTCAATGAATTACAATGGCGCTGTGGAGTGCTGTGGTAGTTCATTGATTCTTCCTGTCAGTATATCTGCTTGCTCGTACATCCTATATGGGCAAGCAGATATACTGACAGGTCTGCAGAATACCGGCATGGCACCAGCGATCTGCTGATTGTTGGTGCAATGCTTTACAGGCTCCTGCAACAAAAAATAATAATTGCACTTTTTTTTCCTGCAAAAAAATTTGCATTTTTTATTCTTACCTGCAAAAAAATGGGCATTTTTTATTTTTACCTGCAAAAAAATGTGCATTTATTATTTTTTCTCGAAAGGTGAAGTTATCCTTTAAAGTTTTTAAAGGATAATAATTGCACATTTTTTAAAGGATAACAATTGCACATTTTTTTTCCTGCAAAAAAATTTGCATTTTTTTTTACCTGCAAAAAAAATGGGCATTTTTTATTTTTACCTGCAAAAAAATGTGCATTTATTATTTTTTGTCAAAAGGTGAAGTTATCCTTTAAAGTTTTTTTTTTTTTTAAATTACATTTGAAAAATCGCTTTGCAAATATCGTGTCACATAAAAGTATGCAACGCCCACCATTTTATACTCTAGGGCAGGGGTGTCAAACTGGCGGCCCACCAGCTGTTGTGAAACTACAAGTCCCATCATGCCTCTGCCTTTGGGAGTCATGTTTGTAACTGTCAATCTTGCAATGCCTCATGGGACTTGTAGTTTGGCAACATCTGGAGGGCCGCCAGTTTGACACCCGTGCTCTAGGGCCTCTGCCTAAAAATCATATACTGTAAAATGTTTGGGGGTTCTAAGTAGTTTTCTGGTAAAAAATTATGTTTCTTACAGGTAGGAGAGGAATGTCAAATTGGCCTGGACTGGAAGTGGTTAAATACAATTGCTTCCTTTTTTTTTTTTTTTTTTAGAGTTTTATGAAAAGAGATAGTGGATATGAGTTTGAAAATGAGTCTGGAATGAAGTTTTACTATTATTATCATGCTCTCTGCAAACTGGCAGCGATAGAAAAATAAGATTCAAATTTTTATAGTTTTATTTTTGACAAATTACAAATAATTTAAATCCCGCTGAGGACATTGTAAAGTTGAATATTTGGAGGTTATAATGATGATATTTTTCATTTGTTTAACAGTAACAGAAAGGGTGTGGGTTCTTTCACAAGTAAAATGTCTCATCTTAGCTTTTTTTGCAAGAGAAATTCAGCCTGTCTCCACCTAAGCATTGTTTTGTCTGCCCAGATCTTTTCCTGTCGGAGGAAGGAACACAGATTTTTTTTTTTTTTTATAAAGACCATTGTGAAGAAACTTGGGCCATATAAGACACATATATAAACAATATTACAAAGAACACTTTTGGTCTAGTGATGGACACTTATGTGAACTTAAAGTGGTTCTATGGGGTTGGCTTACTAAAGGCAAATAGAGTCTTTTTCACTTTGCAAAGGAATTTTCTTTTGGTGAATATGGGGAAAATTTGCTTTGCAAAGGACACCCAAACACATGCAAGAAAAACAAAAAAAATAAAAAAAATACAACTCATGGGACCCCTGGGCAATAGGGGATCATGGGGCCCCTGTGTCCTTGACCAAACTCAAAAAAGCCTATGAAAAAAGTACCAGGGGCATCTCATGGGGCCCCCTACTGACCCCGGGCCCTCGGGCAGTGCCCGAGTTTCCAAATGGTCAGTCCGCTCCTGCAGTAGGCTTTTTTGCTTTGCAAAGGAATTTTCTTTTGGTGAATATGGGGAAAATTCGCTTTGCAAAGGACACCCAAACACATGCAAGAAAAACAATAAAAATAAAAAAATACAACTCATGGGACCCCCGGGCAATAGGGGATCACGGGGCCCCCTACTAACTCCTGGCCCTCGGACAGTGCCTGAGTTTCCAAATGGTCAGTCCGCCCTCGCAGTAGGCTTTTTCACTTTGCAAAGGAATTTTCTTTTGGTGAATATGGGGAAAATTCGCTTTGCAAAGGACACCCAAACACATGCAAGAAAAACAAAAAAAAATAAAAAAAATACAACTCATGGGGCCCCTGGGCAATAGGGGATCATGGGGTCCCTGTGTCCTTGCCCAAACTCAAAAAAGCATATGAAAAAAGTACCAGGGGCATCTCATGGGGCCCCCTACTAACCCCGGGCCCTCGGGCAGTGCCCGAGTTTCCAAATGGTCAGTCCGCTCCTGCAGTAGGCTTTTTCACTTTGCAAAGGAATTTTCTTCTGGTGAATATGGGGAAAATTTGCTTTGCAAAGAACACCCAAACACATGCAAGAAAAACAAAAAAAATAAAAACAATATTTTTGGTTGCACCTGATTGGATGATGGAAGTCAGCAGAGCATTACCTCATTCACTAAGCTTTGGGAAAGTAGCCTTACAAAGCGAACAGCCAATTTGTCTTTAGAAATTCAACCCCTACCGCTTTTAAAGGGTGAACACATAGAGGCACATACAGGGGCGGACTGACAATTCATGAGGTCCCCCGGCAATAGGAGATCATGGGGCCCCTGTGTCCTTGTCCAAACTCAAAAAAGCCTATGAAAAAGGTACCAGGGGCATCTCATGGGGCCCCCTACTGACCCCGGGCCCTCAGGCAGTGCCCGAGTTTCCAAATGGTCAGTCCGCCCCTGGGCGCATTCCTTCGATCTCAAGAGCCCTGCAAGTGTCAAGGCTTGCGTGTTCCCTACCACCTCCAACACATTCCTACTTGCCCATCTCTATAATGCCATTCCTCACTGGGTGGCGGGGTGTCCAATCAAAGTGACCCCAGAGATTTGGTCGTGTCAGAGGGGCTGCAGATGTCTGCACTTTAGCCCTCATGCACACTTGACATTTTTACAGCGGCTGTTTTTGGCTTTTGTTGTTTTTTTCTACAACTAGTAAACCCCCAGCATGTTATCCTATGTGTCCATGCACACATAGACTGGAATCAACGTTTTTTGGCTGGAAAAAAACCCCAGAACTAGTGGGTTTCTAGAGGAGTTTTTTAGCTGTAAAAACACTTTAAAATGCCACAAACCGCCGTTTTTGAACGTGTTTTTTTTACCAAAAAAAATATTTTTTTGGTTACAAAAAAAACTGCTAAAAAATGCAAACACGGGAAATTGCCGCTAAACGCTAATGGGCAAATGCTAAAAAAAGCTGAAAAACTCACATTTTTAACATGACTTTACACTGCAAACGTTACCAGCATTATCTAAACGTCCCGTGTGCATGAGGGCTTATACCTGGGAGCAGTTTTATTTGATTGATCTACCATGAGGGACTTTTTTTTTCAACCACTTGTTGACCAATGTACATATATACACATCTTGTCAGCATGTGGTGTTAAGTCCATATTAACAGTGGTTATTACAAGATCATTGCTGCAGACACAATCTTGGTCGTTTTTTTCAGCTGGTGATCGGCTGTTTTGTAGAAGTGATCAATGTGGCTGTAGATAGGAAATCTGATTGCTGCTTGCTATGGACAACTCAAACTTTCTCTTTTTGGAGAGAAAGGAAGCGAGAGAAGGAGGGAAAGAGAGGGGGGAGAGAGAGAAAAAAAAGAGACGGGGAGAGGGAGATAGAGAAAGAAAGACAGGGGGGAGAGAGAGGGGGGGGGAGGGGGGGAGAGAGGGGGGAAGAAGGGAGGGAGAGAATGAGAGAAGGAGGGGGAGGGAGAGAAGGGGGAGAGAAGAGAGGGAGGGAGACAGAGAAAGGGAAAAGAGGGAGAGGGGAGAGAGAGAGAAGGAAAGGAGGGAGAGAAAAGGAGGGGGGGCAGAGTGAGGGGGAGAGAGGGAGGGAGGGTGAGAGAGAGAGAAGGGGAAGAAAGGAGGGGATAGAGAGGGATAGAGATGAAGGGAAAGAGGTGAAGTGAGAGAAAGAGAGAGACAGAAGGGGGAAGGAGGGAGGGGATAGAGGGGTAGAGAGAGAAGGGGTAAAGAGGGAGGGGAGAGAGGGGGGGAGGGGGGGAGAGAGGGAGGGAGGAAGAGAGAGTAAGAGAGGGAGGGAGAGAGAGGGAGGGAGGGGAAGAGATGGAGGGAGAGAAAGAGAGAGAGAAAGGGGCAGGAGGGAGGGGAGAGGGGGGGGAGAGAAGGGGAAAGGAGTGAGGGGAGAGAGAAGGGGAGGGGGAGAGAAAGGAGGGAGAGAGAGGGAGGGGCAGGGAAGGAGAGAGAGAGAGTGAGTGAGGGAGGAAGGGAGAGAAATGGGGGAAGCAGGGAGGTGGAGAGAGAGAAGGAGGGGGAGAGGGAGAGAGAAAAGGAGGGAGAGAAATGGGGGAAGGATGGAGGTGTAGAGGGAGAAGGAGAGAAGGAGGGAGGGAGAGAGAGGGGAGGGAGAGAAATGGGGGAAGGAGGGAGGTGGAGAGGGAGAAGGAGAGAAGGAGGGAGAGAGGGAGAGAGAAAAGGAGGAAGGGAGAGAAATGAGGGAAGGATGGAGGTGTAGAGGGAGAAGGAGAGAAGGAGGGAGGGAGAGAGAGAGAGGGGGAGGGAGAGAAATGGGGGAAGGAGGGAGGTGGAGAGGGAGAAGGAGAGAGGGAGAGGGATGGAGGAAGTGATAGAAATGGGGGAGGGAGAGAGAGAGAAGGAGGGAGTGGAAAAGAGAGGGGGTGGGAGTAGGAGAGAGGGGGAGGAAGGAAGAGAGAGACAGACAGACACAGAGAGAGGTGGGGGAGATGGAGAGAGTTGGGTAGAGGGGAGTTGGTAGGAATTCATGTGTGTGATCACAAACCTTTGATACAACTCACTATTCAGCCACCAATTGTGCAAGTTCTCCCACTTGCCAGAAATCTTGCTTGTTTGTAGGTGACCAAATACTTATTTTCCACCATAATTTGCAAATAAATTCTTTCCAGATCAGCCAATGTGATTGTCTGGATTTGTTTTCTCATTTTGTCTCTCATAGTTGAGGTCTCCCTATGATGCCAATTACAGGCCTCTCTCATCTTTGTAAGTGGAAGAACTCGCACCATTGGTAGCTGACTAAATACTTTTTTGCCCCACTGTATCTGAAAGGGAAATGATTTAATGAACTGATTGATACATTCTGGTATACATACGTGAGATCAACAGTTCAAAAGCTCACACTTGCCATGTACAAATAACCATGGAGACCTCATATCTGTAAGTAATTTTTCAACTATTTGCTGTTGCCTGTAGGGAGTAATCAGAATCTTAATTCTGCACCAGAAATATAATAGGGAGGCTGACTGCTTGCTATGGGTGCGCAGGTATATATGTGGTCACATGTTAAAACCCATTGATGCAACTCATTACCTCTTATAAGTGCCCAATGTTTATTTTTTTATTCGTGATTCTTCATACCAGTGAACATCTCATACAAATTTGAACAAAAAACATCATTGTGATAAAATTTAAGAATTAGGCCTAGTTACGTCTTTGTTTGTGACAATTTATTTACAAATACTACATTTTATGCATCATTTTTCACACTAAAGATTTTTAACTATGTACAGAAAGTAGCAAATTGGATGTTCTTGAGCATGCCGTATCATTTCACCACATTGATATTAATGGTGATTAGAATATTTTGGTTCTCATGTCTTAATGTCAGGGACCTAAAGTCAAATTCCAGTCGTTTTTTTAAATTTTAGACAGAATGGGGAAGGGTTAGAGCTTCTGCCAGGATTTGTATACAGTCTGTGTCCCTATTAAGTAGATATTTTAACTGTTCTTAAGCACTGTCTGTGTCCCCATAGAGAAGACTTTTCTTCTTTTCCTGTTCTGGCTGACAACCTGTCACCTGGACAGGAGGTGTGGGAACATCTCCCTCATGGAAACTGAAACCACAAAAATAATGCTGACAGAGGTTCTAAACCTTCCGCACGTTACTAGAATACGTGTATTTATTGCTGCCTGAGTCTCCATTGTAGGAATTTCTGATACCCGTCAAAGAGAAAGTGGAGACAATAGACAAGAAATCTCTCAAATAGACACATGGACAGCAAGGAAAAGTTGAAAATGTTTCCCACTCTATTAAAAAATGGCTTTAAAACTGAACTCGGTACGGGTCTGTAATCTTTAATACATCAATAAATGTATTTTTTTACGCTTGCAATGTAAGCAAATGAATTTGGCTTGGTATTAGCCTTTTGCAAGCTCTATACAGCAGTTCAATCAGGGGAGAGAGAAGAAGCTCAAGGAGCCAATCAGCTGTACAAGGAGCACACTGATAGGGGTAGAGAGCAGAGTGACAGAGGCAGTGTGCTCCTTGCACAGCCAATTGGCTCCTTGAGCTTCTTCTCATGTATATACAATGGATTTCATCTTTGTATTCAACATCTTGCCTGGAGTTCAGCTATAATGCTAGACACAGTAGACCATGCAAATGCTGCAGAGCCCAGAAGCCCAAAAGCCCCTGTACTGTTTGGATGCATCATGCACAAAGCAACCGCCTGGCAAATACTCTTACACAAAATGAATGCTTAAAAACTCTACCAGGGTAAATGGAAGTAAGTAGTACAATGCACTGGTTGTTACTGTGTAAAAACAGTTTGTGCTTGTCTTTAAACCTGCTATAGCCAACTTTCCGTCCATCAGAGGTTGCTAGGGGTTCTTTGAGCTGTGGCTGATTGACCTCCTATTTGATGGTACCTATACAGTTGCAGGGCCAACACCACTTGGGAAAGTCAGTAGCAAGGCATTTTAACTGTCTTTAATCGTGGTATCCTGACCACCAATGTAAGGGGCATTCTTCCCACTGACCACCAAGTTAAGGGGAATTCTTCCCTCTAACTACCATTAAAGGGGCATTCTTCCCACTGACCACCAAGTTAAGGGGAATTCTTTCCCTAACTACCAAAATAAGGAGCATTCTTCCCACTGACCCTCAATGTAAGGGGCATTCTTCCCACTGACCCCCGATGTATGGGGCATTCTTCCCACTGACGACCAATGTAAGGAGCATTCTTCCCATTGACCACCAAGTTAAGGGGAATTCTTCCCCTTAACTACCAGTGTAAGTGGCATTCTTCCCACTGACCACCAATGTAAGGGGCAGTCTTCCCACTGACCACAAAGTCAAGAGAAATTCTTCCCCCTAACTACCAAGTTAAGGGGAATTCTTCCCACTGACCACCAAGTTAAGGGGAATTCTTTCCCTAACTACCAATATAAGGAGCATTCTTCCCACTGACCCCCAATGTAAGGGGCATTCTTCCCACTGACCACCAATGTAAGGGGCATTCTTCCCACTGACCACCAATGTAAGGAGCATTCTTCCCACTGACCACCAAGTTAAGGGGAATTCTTTCCCTAACTACCAATATAAGGAGCATTCTTCCACTGACCCCCAATGTAAGGGGCATTCTTCCCACTGACCACCAATGTAAGGAGCATTCTTCCCATTGACCACCAAGTTAAGGGGAATTCTTCCCCCTAACTACCAATATAAGGGGCATTCTTCCCACTGACCACCAAGTTAAGGGGAATTCTTTCCCCTAACTACCAATGTAAGGGGCATTCTTCTGACTGACCACCAATATAAGGGACATTCTTCCCACTGACCACCAAGTTAAGGGGAATTCTTTTACCCTAACTACCTTCTGGCATTCTTCCCACTTACCACCACCAATGTAAGGGGAATTTTCCCAAAGACCTCTGATGGACTAATCTTACTAGGTGCTCCCTGAGACCTAAAAATTATATCACAGGTTCCTGTGGGGTAAAGATGTTGGGAAGCCTGCTAAAGATAGATACAGTTTTAAAAACATTCTTCAAAGCAGGTTTAAACAATAAAGAACACCGTTTGAACTACTTTTGTCCATGCATGTATGATATACTGTAGATTTGTAATAGTAACATATAGAAAAAAAAATTAACAGTGCCATGAATTAAAGATAGGATCGTGTGCCTGTGTATGGAATACCTGTGTATGGAATACAGTCACATGGCTGAGAATATCAATCATTATGGGAAAGTTATAAGTCATGGAATTGACCCTTTAGATCAAGCATTCTCAACCAGGGTTCCTCCGGGGTGGATATGGGTTCCTTGAACTAACTGATCTCTCATCTGATGGTACCTATATAGCTCCAGGTCCAACGACACTTGGCAGAGCCAACAGAATGACTGCAAGGATGTCATTCTGGCCACCTTCCCACCTTCTGGCATTCTTCCCACTTACCACCACCAATGTAAGGGGAATTTTCCCAAAGACCTCTGATGGATTAATCCTACTAGGTGTTCCCTGAGACCTAAAAATTATTTCACAGGTTCCTGTGGGGTAAAGATGTTGGGAAGCCTGCTAAAGATAGATACAGTTTTAAAAACATTCTTCAAAGCAGGGTTAAACAATAAAGAACACAGTTTGAACTACTTTTGCATGTATGATATACTGTAGATTTGTAAAAGTAACATATAGAAAAAAAAATTAACAGCGCCATGAATTAAAGATAGGATCGTGTGCCTGTGTATGGAATACCAGGTCACCTGAAGTCATTGTTTGCTTTATTCTCAGATTCTGGAACCCAGCAATACTTATCTGTAGCGCTGGATTGCTTCTCAGTCTCTTTGTTCTTCATATTCCTTCTCCGGTAGCACAGGATCCCTCCAGCAACAATGAGGAGTACCAGAACAACACCGCAGGCACATAAGATACTGACTAGTAAGACTATGCTATACCCATCCTGACGATCACTTATTACCTGATCTACAGAACTATTGCTAGAAGAACTACCAGTTTCACTGGATGCTGTAGTGGAAAATATCACCTTTCTTTTATCTTCTTTCTCTGTAAATGAGGCCTTAAACACTGAGCTTGGGGTGGGTTGGTTGGTCATGTCTCTTTGGCCATTGCTGGTAGTTTCTCTGTTCTGTGGTCCGGAATCTTTAGCTCCATGGCCAGTGGGAGCTATGTTTGCATTTTGTAGTTCTGGAAGACATGAGATCTTATCCGATGATAATTTTAAACCTTTTGGGCAGGTACAAGTGTAACTTCCAGGAGTGTTTTCACAGGAGTGGGCACATGGGGAATTATTACACTCATCAATATCCAAACACGATTTCTTATCACCGTCAAGGACATAGCCACTTGTACAGGAACAAAGGTAAGATCCATAGGTGTTGAGGCAACCGTGTGAGCAAGTTGACTTCATACACTCGTCTACGTCCACGCACTGTGTGCCATGCTGAATAAAACCAATGGGACAATGACACTGGAAGCTGCCAATGGTATTGGTGCAAGTGTGGTTGCAGGGCCCTTTCAAGCATTCATCGATATCTAAGCAGTTTCTTTTATTTTCAGCTAGCAAAAAGCCAGATGAGCATGTACACTCATGGCCATGCAAGTTATTTATACAATGATGTTCACATTGGTGGGACTGACAGTGGTCAGGTAAAACACAAGACACCGAGTCAGGTGCGAGCACATAGCCATCATTGCATTCACATGAGATAGATCCTTTCTCTGAGTTCTGAGTACATTTATGTTTGCATCCTCCATTATTATAGTTACAGCCATGCTGCTCAGAAACACACAAAGCTCCAAGATATCTATCTGAATGGGGTTCAACCCACTGATACATAGTGGACCCACTTACTTTGACATTCTTGCACATTAAACTGTAGACTTTACCATCCTGTTGGTGACTACAAGACACATAAGCAAAGGAGGCGTGTGGCAAAAGATTCAAAGAGGAACTTTTGAAACTAAATGGAGTTTCATACTCAACTATTCCAGGGCCACCTAGTCCTAAAGGCTGGCACGATCCCAGGCTGTCGAACTTACAGATATAGCCATCAGAAAGGGATGAACAAAGGCTATCAATCCACTTGAAGTTTTGAAGAGGGATTGCATGTAATATCATACCGACACACATTTCTTTGGTGCATGTTGGCTTTGGTTCACTCATCCAGTTGGAAAATTGGCTTTCTTCTGTGGTCTCATTGCCGGGGGTCCAGGAGAATCCCCTGAGCAAATCATGTTTAATAACACATTCTCTTAACTTAAGTCCAATCCAGAGTTTTAAAGGTTGCTTAAGTGTAGTGGTGTTGGCGAGTTCCAAAAGCAAGTTGTGTACAAGTTCAGCTTCTTTTTCACTCCTAATTGCCACCAAGTAACCTCCTCTGTTGGTGCAGTCTTTATCTGCTTCAGGAAACTTTGCCTTGCTTAGGTAGACAGTGTAGCATGTGTTACTTGAACAAAAGGCTGCCTCTTGCTTTTCATCATACACTCCATTGGAAACCGGTAAATTAGCGGTCAGTAAAAGAAGTCCAGCAATGAAGATCAACATTCTCCTCTGCTGCCCACTTGTTCTCCTTCTGGCAGAGTCTCTTCTGCTAAAGACAGGACTGAAGAACCTCATACTAATCCAAAGGCACTTAAGAAGTGGGTGTATAATGGTTATGACATTGGTAACGTATATCCTTTTTATTATAGGAGACAGTCCGCATGCATCCTGTGTTGTCGTAGATCCTATTCTTCGGCAGAGAACAGAATTTCCTGAATGGTGCTGGCAATTGTTTTCTTTGTTAAGAGCTTCTTATCTTCAAATGTTGTCCTTACTTTGTTTAGTTATTTTGTATTTAAAAGACTGGACAGTTCCTGTGTTGCTTTGCCTGCGATGTAACAATTGCAAAAAAATTTGATTTTAAAATGAAGAAAGAGAAGGAAAGAGGTTGCTTTGATTTGACCATTGCTTTCAGATATCTGAACACTTACAGCTACACACTGGCATTTTCTGAGAACTTGGCAATTGCTAGTTATAAAAATAGAAAACGCTTCTATTTATCTTGTTATTTTAAGAAGTATAAAGAAAGCATGGGAGGTTTTACAAAGTAATACCGTGCATATTTAACTTGCATTTTATTTAGTAGATTGCACTAGAATTAAAAAAGAAATGCAAATATATTTTCTTTTCTTTACAATCTCCAAATAGACAAAAAAAAAACCAGCTCAGCTGGGTCATGAGAATTTAACCCCCATCCATTAGTTGCGATGGCTGGTGGCATGAAGTGTAGTAGCTATGAAGGAGATTTACTAAAGCGCAGGGGCGGACTGACAACTCATGGGGCCCCCGGGCAATAGGGGATCATGGGGCCCCTGTGTCCTTGCCCACACTCAGACCACACCCAAAAAAGCCTATGAAAGGTACCAGGGGCATCTCATGGGGCCCCCTACTGACCCCGGGCCCTCGGGCATTGCCCGAGTTCCCAAATGGTCAGTCCGCCTCTGCTAAAGCGGGTGTACTGAGAATCTGGTGCAGCTGTGCATGGGAGCCAATCAGCCTCAAATTGCAGCTTGTTCAATTAGGCTTTGACAATAAAACCTGGAAGCTGATTGGTTTCTGTACAGAGCTGCACCAGATTTTGCACCATGCAATTTTAGTAAATAACCGCCTATGTGACAAAATAATATTGATACAAATTGACCTTTGGTTGGTTGAGGATTGCTCACAGAAGGGTACTAAACGAATACCATGTGAGTTTAGCCACTTCCAGTCCGGACACTTTCACCCCCTTCCTGTCCAGGCCAATTTTCAGCTTCCAGCGCTATCACGCTTTGAATGACAATTGCGCGGTCATGCAACACTGTACCCATATGAATTTTTTAGCATTTTTTGAGATAGATAAAACTTTATTTTGGTGGTATTTATTCACCACTGGGATTTTTTTTTTTTTTTGGTATTAAAATGAAAAAGTCCAAAAATTTAGAAAAAAAGTGTTTTTCTTATAAAATTTGCAAATAAATCTTTCTTCATAAATCTTGGCCCAAATTATTTTATAACCAAAATGATAATTTTTCTACATTTTTATTTTATTTTTTTATATTATTATTTATGTTTGTTTGTTTTTTTTAAACATACTGTCACCCTAGCAGTACAGTGTCACCATGGTGACACTGTACTACTTGTGGGGGGTGTTGAAGATTTTTTTTTTCATTTTTTTTTACACTGATTGCTTTTACACCCATAAAGGCTGTAAAAGCAATCATTTCTCTTTCTCTTGGGCTGCATTCTTGTAGCCGTTGAGAAATACTGTGAGAGCTGTGATTGGTCACAGCTTGTCACATGGTACAAGGCTGTTGTAAATAGTCTGCTGAAGAGCTTTGTACCATGTGACCTCTGTGATCAACAAATTTCACAAGTAGTAAGCAATGATGTCAGGAAGTGACGTCTTGCTTACTACTATTTATGTTATCACTGATTGGCCAATCATTGATCACATGATCGGGACCTCACACAGCAATCGGTGTTTCGCTGTGTCGTCCGGACACAGCGAGCACCGGATCGCGGTGTCGCGCGCTCCCAGGGAGTGCGCACAGGCTGTAAATGCGGGTGCCGTTTATGAACAGCAACCCTCTCCTGCACTGCTCCTGCCCGGCTGTTTATGTACATGGGCCAGACGGGAAGTGGTTAAGCATCTAATATTAGGATATAAGTTGTCATATTATTATCCACGCACGGGTCCACCCACTGTCCATATTGATTGAACTCTCTAGCTTCCTCCTGACAGTTCTTTCTTGTGATTGGCTACCACTGTAGTGCTATCTCTTTAGGGGTCGCTGCAGGGGCGGACTGACCATTTGGAAACTCGGGCACTGCCCGAGGGCCCGGGGGCAGTAGGGGGCCCCATGAGATGCCCCTGGTACCTTTTTTCATAGGCTTTTTTGAGTTTGGGCAAGGACACAGGGGCCCCATGATCCCCTATTGCCTGGGGGCCCCATGAGTTGTCAGTCTGCCCCTGGGCCGCTAGTAATAGCTGGTTTCTCCCACATAATACGGAGCCTGCCCACCAGCACAAGCACTAGTTCATGCACACCGGTTCCAATAACGCAGTCTAGGGGATGTCTGTTTGATATTTATCGCTTGAAGAACGTTAAACACGAGAGGGGTTAGAGCATGGGATACTGCAAACGCTTGGACAGTGACAGGAGGACACTCTTCACTAGGTTCACATACATGGATTCTTCTGGGGACACAGGGGAATGGCCAGTACTCTGAGATCCTATGAGAGGCTTTGCAGTCCATAGCTACTTGTGGCACTTACATTACTACAAGCACACAGTTACTACAGGTCACAGTTCAGGGTCTTTACTCACAAGTCCCCAGGACAGTTGCCTACCTTCCAGCTTCCTCCAGTGAGGGAGACAATCCTTCTTCAGACACTATCCTTTTATAAGTCCCACAGTCAGCTTCCCAGGAAGATAACTCCAAGTCCTAAGCCCTGACACCACTGAGGCCTCAAGAACAGCTACACAGTCCACAGGTTGCATCAGGGCAGTAGCCACTGAGGAAGGGCCGGTGCTAGACTATTTTGTGCTCTAGGCCAGACCATCTACTTGCACCCTCTCAAAAAAAAATGTTAAAGGTAGAAAATATTAAATCAACAAAACATGAAACTGCTAAATTTCGTCACATTTGCAAAAATAAGTGCCATAAGATGCCACCAACACCAATATTAAAGAGAAAATCAGTGTCACAAACAGACTGTATCTGTGGCTGGCAGTGGCAGGGTGACAGTTGCAGTGAGTGGAGGATGATGGATCCACACTCTGACAGATCCAAGGATGGAATGCCCCAGGCAATGGGGGGGAGGTAAAACACTGTGACAGCAGACAGTCCAGCTCACACACACAGAGAACACCTGAACTGAGTGATCCCATACAGTGACAGATCCAACACGACACACCACCACCAACACTGACACAAATCAGCAGGCCTAGCAGGCACTAGAAGAGCAGGCTCTGGGATTGTGATGATGTCATCACTCACTGACACCTTGCACATGTGATGGATGGCCAACCAGGTCGCACTCCAACAGGTACGATACATCAGACATTACCTTCATCTGTAGGTGCAGCTCCGCCTCCGCTGATGAACAGGAAGAGAAGGGCTGGAACTCCACAGTGATCAGCAGCCGCCAGCTGGCTTGCAGCAAGGGACGGAGTCTAAGAGGAACACTGGAAGCATTGGCAGCTCAGCTGCTACACTGGCCCCAGACACTGGGCATCTTCCTCTGTCCTTTCTTCCTCCCCACTGCTGATCCTCCTCTCAGCTGGAGGATCATTCATGACATGGTGGCATCACACACATAGAGAGTGCCAGCCTGTGCTACGCCCAGGCACCTCTAAGTGGCAGTGTGCATGGCAAATTTAGTTGTTGGCTCCTTCTGTAGTCAAGGGAGCAATGCTTGTTTGTTCTGGTCTGTTAAGGGTTTTACAGGCTGAGAGATTGATTGCTTCCCCTTGCCTCTGGAAGCACCAGCCCTGCCCTGAGGCTTGTAACCCTCCTGAGGAGAGAGAACAATCTCTCCAGGGCTTCAGACTATTTAGCACCTCCCCAGCCACCTTCTGGACACTCCTCCCCAGGGATTGGTTAGAGCATGATAAATATTCAGCCTGGTCAAGCTTCTTCCAGAGGCAAGGGGAAGCAATCAATCTCTCAGCCTGTAAAACCCTTAACAGACCAGAACAAACTATCATTGCTCCCTTGACTACAGAAGGAGCCAAGAACTAAATTTGCCATGCATCCTATGCTAGGAGGGTGCTACACCATCATTTAGAAAATCTGAACAACTGTCAGTACCCTAACCTATGCTAGATTCCCAGTGCATGCCAATGTCACATTATGTTGTATGCAAAGTAGAAGAGGTGTCATCAACAATTGTGGCAATACCTAGGGATGGAGCTAGATTCAGGCCAAACATGGGTTTGCAGTTCACTCCCCTCGCAAAGCACATTGTCACCTTGACCCTCGTCAGGTGGCTGTGGGGGTTTATGGGCGGGAAACTTGTAGAATCTGGAAACCCCATTAAAAATAAGGTGGCACACCGAACCGCCCCTCCCCCTTTTCCCAAGTAGAAGTACATACCCCTACTCGTTGATTAAAAAAGCATATAGGAAATAAAGATATCCACTTTCTGACAAGTCCTTGGTTTCTTCATCATGCATATTTTTCACTCAAGAGAATTCAGAGAATTCACCTCGTGGTGATTTGGTCATTTCACCAATATTTTGGGCTAAAATATTCAGCTTTTTTGTTCACATACCGTCTGTAACAGAACCGACCCTGTCTGCGTTTGGGTACTTCTGTTAGAATACCGCTTCCCCGTCCGAACATCGACCACAGACACCATAGATTTGAAGTAAGCCAGAAAGTAGACTAGTTTTTTGAACACAGATACAAGATATAGACACTCAAAGGACAAATCCCCCCTCCCTACATAATAACACAGGGTGGGGCAATCTACATTTAGTAACAAGAGACACACAGGTATTCAAACTTTACTCCAGCAGACAGTCCTATCAGGAGGGAGGGCTGCTGGAGACACCCTCCCACTAAGCTAATACACATAAACACATACATCCCATAATAGTTTGCTCTGAAGCAAGACACACAATAGAACAATGGGATGCAACCACATAACACCAAACAATGCACAGCCCCCCACCCCACCTATCTCCTAGACATGTCTACACAATATTAGAACAGATCACCCTGTACCCCTAACAGGCACAGGGTGACTTACACATAAGAGGGATATGGGGAGCTGAGACAGGGGTCTCCCCACCTCTCCAAAGTGAGCTGTGTTCCATTGGCCCCCCACCCAAAGTGACTCCTGTCACACTGTCTATGCCTGTACTCATGTTTTTGCAAACATCATTTTTGATCCTGATTTGAATCAACACTAGCTGGTTCAAGTACTGTCTGAACTGCCTACGTTAACGTTCTTTCACCCAATGATGGGCACCAACCTTCACAACTCTGATAATGCCTGCAGCACTTTGGGGTTGTGGAAAACAGCACACTCACACAGTAGATCGGAAATGATTGCAGAACAATATACCTTTACACAGAGTGGGCCTGCAGTCTCTGGCTAGCAACTCAGGTAACAACACTGGATGGGCTGCGGCTGGTGAGAAGAGATTATCCATTCTGTGCACAGGCTTGAGGGACCAGCTCCGCCCTACGCGTTACGTCAGGAATGACTTCTTCACAAGGGGCTTCTTCTTGACTGGTCCATGTCTAACATCATCTAGATCTTAATGTATAACTAAGGAAAAACTTTTCTTTTTTTACTTTTGGACAGAGTGGTGATGGATTACAATACATGTGCTATTATTATTGCCATCTCTGCCGTTGTTAGGGATATTCCCCCTATCTATTTGTCCTGTTTACCATTATCATTGAAAGTGAATGTCAGGGCTCCGGGTATGAGCCAGAGGGGTGTGAACTGACACAGGGAAACGCAGGCTTCAGATATGGTATAAATAAGACAATTTATTAAGACTAACAATACAAATACAAACGCAGTGCACCAAACCCGAAGCTAACACAAATACATACAACAAGGTGAAACAAACCCAAACCTAAACTGATATAAATACACAGGTACATACACATATAGAGCACAATGTAGTCAGGCAGGCCGGGTCGATAACTATCGGGCAGGTAGGTACAGGAGGAGCAGGCGGAGAGTAGTCAGGGTCACAAGCCAGGGATCAAACAGGAGAAGTCAGCAGAGGTCAGGATCAGGCAGGGTCGGCAACAAGTCAGACAGGAACAGGAATGCAGGTTACAAGATACAGGGGCCCATGGAAAAACACACACCAAGGCACAGACTGCAGGTCTGGCCATCCCTTAAATACACCACCTGCAATCAGCCCCAGGTGATGGCTAATTGCCGAAGTGAACCTCTGGTTGTTGAGAGCACCCGCTGGCCAGCTCTGGTACTGCAGCCCACAAGGCAGGTGAGTCCCACCACTATTGGCAAGTCCATTCCTGACAGTGAAAGTAAAAGAAAATCTAAAATTTTGAGTTCTCCCCAGAAGAGTAATAGAGGGGAAATCTTTCAATGGAGACACTAGTTCTGGTGACCTGGTGGCCCCAAGGGGTTCCCTCTATTGCAGAGATTCCCTCTCACGTTTTGTTTTCTCTATGGGGCAGGAAGTGAAAGTAAATCTCCCAATGGGACACAGACGGGGGCTATAACCCTTAGTAGAGAACAAAAGAAAAAAGCGCATCAATCTTGCATATAAAAAGGCATATAATGAAAATGGAAAGATTTTACTTAATTTTTTTACTAGACTGCTGATAAAGGGGAAGAAGGAACTAGGGAAGGTGAAATAAAAGCAGACTAAACTTCAGCTCCGAGTTCCAAAAGAATCATAAAAAGTTAAGAATAGGAGCTCATTTTGCTGCAGATAAAACACTAAAAGAAAGCTCTGAGTAGCAATATTTGGGAACAGCTGCTGCACTAGTACAATAGATGAAGTGTAAGAATAGAAGGAACTGGCCCTTCCTGCAGGCAGCAAGATGACGTCGTTCCTACAAAAATGTACTCAGTCGCTAAAATGTGTTTTGTAAAGGCAAAACAATTACTGTGATTGAAGCGACACAAAAAAAGAGCGTTTTTTTTCCCCCTAAATCACGGCGTGAGCTTCTCAAACATGTCAACATGTTTACAGCGAAATTCTCCTACTGTGCACACTGATATTGTAAGCATAGTTTGTATTAGGTGCTTTACTAGAATTCAGATTGTACTGAATGTTTCTTTTTTGTAGTGTGTTGTGGGCCACATTTAACCACTGCCATACCGGGCACTTTTACCCCCTTTCTGCCCAGGCCAATTTTCAGGTTTCAGCGCTCTCACACTTTGAATGACAATTGCGCGGTCATACAACATTGTACCCAAACTAAAATGTTATAATTTTGTTCACACAACTAGAGCTTTCTTTTGGTGGTATTTAATCACCGCTGGGGTTTTTAAATTTTGCAAAATTAACGAAAAAAGTAAAAACTTTTGAAAAAAAACACGTTTCTTTCTTTCTGTTATAAAAGTTTGCAAATAAATAATTGTTCTTCACAAATTTAGGCCAAGATGTTAACAGAGTTCACAAACTATGGGATATATCTGAAAATTAGTACTGATGGCCAATCTAAATTTCTTGAGGTCCAAGAATGTCAGAACAGTACAGATATCCCCCAAATGACCCCTTTTTGCAAAGTAGACAGTCCGACGTACTTCATAAGAGGCATGGCGAGTTTTTTGAAGTTGTAATCTTTTTGTCATAATTTTTCAGAAAATGAAGAAATGAAACAAATTATTTTCACAATGTTTTTACGTACTGTCACCAGAGCAGTACAGCGTCATCTTTAAGTACTTCAACAATGAGAAATATGAAGCAGAGCGGTATGATGGTTTGGCCTGGTGTGGCGGTGATCAGGGACACTGACTGGTGACAGTACGAAAAAAATAAAAATTGATAATTTTTTAAAAATGTTTTACATTTTTTTAAATTTTTATTTTTTATTTCATTTTTCTCTCTTTTTTTAAGATTTTTTTTCATATTACACTATGACCAAAGTAGTATAATGTTACCATAGTACCATTGTGCTACTTTGGGGAAGTGATCAGTATTTATTTTATTTGTTACTCAATTTAATTGCTTATAGCAAAGAATTTCTTTGCTATAGGCAAGCATTTAACTGAATGAAATCAATTCAAGCAGGTTTTTTTTGTTGTGATTAGCTGTGATTGGCCACAGCTAATCACATGACACAGATGGGCTGTGACTGTCCCAACCTGTGCATGTGATCACTGTGACCATTCACAGCTAGACACACTTGTATACAATGGATGGCATGAAAGGAAGTCATCCATTGTGTACAACTGTCATGTGACCTGCTGTGATTGGTCACAGCAGGTTGCATGGTACTGGCAATGGGGCCGGTACTCAGATCTGTCATCCGTTGTGTCCGAGGTACACAGCCAGTGACAGATCTCGCCACAGCATGCGCAAGGCGCGATCCATGAAGGACATCATACGATGCCCTCCCGGAGGGCCGTCATTTGACCATAGGCTGGTCGGCTAGTGGTTAAGGCTGAACTCCGGGCAGGTATAAAAGACAGATTCACGTAGCTCTGTATTCTGTATTATCCACTTGCTGTCATGTGCATCAGATCAGAACAAACCTAGATGGAAATTGATATATGCTTAACCACTTAAGCTTCGTAGGATTTTACCCCCTTCATGATCAGGCCATTTTTTCGCTATTCAGCACTGCGCTACTTTAAAGTAGAACTGCAATGTATCTGTGCACCACAAAAAAAAAAAAAACACTTTCTAATTCATTTTTAATACTCAAAGCAAACTCCCCCATCCATCCATGTCTTCACGCTTTATTTTGCTGAGAATTCATTTGAAAAACACCCCCGGCTTTTCTGGCAGTGGCCATCTTGAGTAAGGGCAGAAGACTCATGTATCATTTACCTCCTGGAATCCATCTGCTCCTTGCTCAGGTAACTCTCCCTCCCCTCCTGAAGACTCCTTGGATGGTTGGCATCATTTACCTAGGCCTGGCAACCAGGAAGAGCTGCATTTTTATTACAAAATATATGAAAAAATATTTTTAAAAATAAATTTCAAACATACCGTATGTCTTAAAAAATACAAATCTACATTTCTGGAATGCATTTATAAATATATGTAAAAATATATGTTAAAAATAGCTTTTTTATATGTTAAAAAAAATATGAAGAATATATTTTTTAAAATATATTTGGGAAGAATATTTTTAAAATATATTTCAAATATATTTTTCTTCCATATGGGATATCACAGTCCCACTGTAAATCACTGATCACTGCCATTAGTATTTTATTTTAAAAAATCCAGTATATATACCATAGTTGTAGACGCTATAACTTTCATGCAAACCAATCAATATAACTTATTGAGATTTATTTTTACCAAAGTTATGTAGCAGAATACATTTTGGCCTAAATCTATGAAAAAATTTGTTTTTTTTTTTTTATTTTCTATCAGATATGTTCTATAGCAAAAAGTAAAAAATATTTTACTGGGCACTTTTACCCCCTTCCTGCCCAGGCCAATATTCAGGTTTTAGCGCTCTCACATTTTGAATGACAATTGCGCGGTCATACAACATTGTACCCAAACTAAAATTTTATCATTTTCTTCACACAACTAGAGCTTTCTTTTGGTGGTATGTAATCACCACTGGGGTTTTTATTTTTTGCTAAATTAACAATAAAAGACCGAAAATTTGGAAAAAAAACCCACATTTTTCTTTGTTTCTGTTATAAAAGTTTGCAAATAAATAATTGTTCTTCATAAATTTAGGCCGAGATGTATTCTGCTACATGTCTTTGGTGAAAATAACCCAAATTAGGATGTATTATTTAGTTTGTAGGAAAGTTATAGAGTTCACAAACTATGGTATAGATCTGAATATTGATCAATCCTGAAGTACTGACGGCCGATCACATTTCTTGAGGCGTCCACCCGGAGGGGCAACTGGTTAAAAAAAAAATGTTGGACTTTTTTAATTTAAAGGAAGTGTTGATCAAATACCACCAAAAGAAATCTCTATTTGTGTGAAAAAAATGATCTAAATTTTGTTTGGGTACAGTGTTGCATGACTGCGCGCAGTTACCAGTTAACCCCCTTAGCGGTTTTACCGAGTGTAGCTCGGGGTAAAATTTCTATACCAAGAGCGGTAACCCCGAGCTACACTCGGGCTTACCATGCGGCATTGCTCTGGGGGTCCCTGCAGCACTTACCTTGTCCTTCGCTCCCGCGATGTGTCTCCTGCAGCGTCCCCGGCCATCTCCTCCGGCCGATGCCGGCATCCGGCTTCCGTGTTCTGGTCCCTGTGACGTCGGGACGTACGGGCGCCGGAACCGGCGGGAAATTTGAAATTTTTAAAAAATGTCATTTTTGCTGTCATTGCTGTTTCAATGCATTTCACATATATTTTGTCCCTACTGCTTTGTCCGGCACCCTGCCTGCATTTTTACTGTTCTTTCTGCCTGGAAAGTGAGAAATGTCCATGGCGTCCAAAAAGCGTCCCTTTACGTCAAAAGCGGTTTTAGAGCAGCGATAGTAAATCAGAACCACTTGCAGAATTGAGTGATAATGATTCGTGGGGGAAATTCGTCATCAGACACTGAAAACGATTTTGCGACTTTGCTCAGCGATGTGCGAATTTGCCTCTGTATTTCAAATTTCAGTGTTTTTGGTTTGATTATATTATTGAATTAAATTTATTATTATTATATTATTATTTTTTATGACTATTCTACAGTAAAGGCAGACATAATATGAAAGGAATTCTCCTACTGACAATGCAGATGTTGCTCCTCGAATTTATCGGGCGTTATGGCAGCCATAATGACATTTTCAGAAGGTAATTTGAGTTCTTGTTGGTAGTAAAACAGCTGAAGGTCATACGAGTCAAGAAGAGTTGTTGGTTTATGAAATGTTTATGGCTGCTTTCTGAAGAGCTTCTGGAGTTGTTGGGCCTGAAGCAGTGTAAGGATTTGGGGAAGAGTTTGCATGGAAGAACATTTGGGCACTTACTGAAACCATCTGTTGATAATTAAACAGTAGAAGACATGATGTATAAGTCACACAGAAAAAAGAGGAAAAAAAAAACTTCATTAAGCATATGACTAACAATTGTGAAACAAGAAATGGAAACAAGATGCCCCATCACTAAAACAAAGGGGCTGCCATTAATGCTGATCAATGGCAGTTAGCCACCATTATTATTATTATTATTATACAGGATTTACCGTATTTTTCGCTCCATAAGACGCGCCTAGGTTTTAGAGGAGAAAAACAAGAAAAAAAATATTCTGAACCAATGGACTGCAGACACAGTACAGGAGATGACCAGAGACTGCGGACACAGTACAGGAGATGACCAGAGACTGCGGACACAGTACAGAGGATGACCAGAGACTGCGGACATAGTACAGGAGATGACCAGAGACTGCGGACACAGTACAGGAGATGACCAGAGACTGCGGACACAGTACAGGAGATGACCAGAGACTGCGGACATAGTACAGGGAATGACCAGAGACTGCGGACATAGTACAGGAGATGACCAGAGACTGCGGACATGGTACAGGGGATGACCAGAGACTGCGGACACGGTACAGGGGATGACCAAAGACTGCGGACACGGTACAGGGGATGACCAGAGACTGTGGACACAGTACAGGAGATGGTCAGAGACTGTGGACATAGTACAGGAGATGACCAGAGACTGCGGACATAGTACAGGAGATGACCAGAGACTGCGGACACAGTACAGGAGATGACCAGAGACTGCGGACACAGTACAGGAGATGGTCAGAGACTGTGGACATAGTACAGGAGATGATCAGAGACTGCGGACACAGTACAGGAGATGACCAGAGACTGCGGACATGGTACAGGGGATGACCAGAGACTGCGGACACGGTACAGGGGATGACCAAAGACTGCGGACACGGTACAGGGGATGACCAGAGACTGCGGACACAGTACAGGAGATGGTCAGAGACTGTGGACATAGTACAGGAGATGACCAGAGACTGCGGACATAGTACAGGAGATGACCAGAGACTGCGGACAGTACAGGAGATGACCAGAGACTGCGGACACAGTACAGGAGATGACCAGAGACTGCGGACACAGTACAGAAGATGGTCAGAGACTGTGGACATAGTATAGGAGATGACCAGAGACTGCAAACACGGTACAGGAGATGACCAGAGACTGCGGACACAGTACAGGAGATGGTCAGAGACTGTGGACATAGTATAGGAGATGACCAGAGACTGCAAACACGGTACAGGAGATGACCAGAGACTGCGGACACAGTACAGGAGATGGTCAGAGACTGTGGACATAGTATAGGAGATGACCAGAGACTGCAAACACGGTACAGGAGATGACCAGAGACTGCGGACACGGTACAGGAGATGACCAGAGACTGCGGACATAGTACAGGGGATGAGCAGAGACTGCGGACATAGTACAAGAGATGACCAGAGACTGCGGACACAGTACAAATGACCAGAGACTGTGGACATAGTACAGGAGATGACCAGAGACTGCAGACACAGTACAGGAGATGACCAGAGACTGCAGACACAGTACAGGAGATGACCAGAGACTGTGGACACAGTACAGAAGATGACCAGAGACTGCAGACACAGTACAGGAGATGACCAGAGACTGCGGACATAGTACAGGGAATGACCAGAGACTGCGGACACAGTACAGGGAATGACCAGAGACTGCAGACATAGTACAGGAGATGACCAGAGACTGCGGACACAGTACAAAAGATCAGAGACTGCAAACAGTGCAGGGGATGACCAGAGACTGCAGACAGTACAGGAGATTACCAGAGACTGCGGACCTTTGGGGAGGGAGGGGGAGCGGGTACCTGAATTTGACAAGTACCCGCTCCCACTTCCACGGAGTTGTGCTTCCTTCTTCCCGTGGCGTCTTCTATGACAGCCGCGTGCCCACTGCGCATGCGCAAGAAGCATTGCGCTTTGTGAATGGCCCGGAGCCTCTCATGTGTCCCAGAAGACACCGGACCATTCACAAAGCGCGGCGCTTCTCGCGCATGCGCAGTGGGCACCCGGCTGTCACAGAAGCTGCCGCGGGAAGACTGCAACGCTGGAGCGAGGAACAGGTAAGGTCCTGCAGGAGAGAAGAGCTGAGCGGCCTGCCCGATATTCTGACATGGTGGCGGCAGAAATTCCGGACCGGCCGCTTTACATTCGCTCCATAAGACGCACTGACATTTTCCCCCCTTTTTTTTGGGGAAAAAAGTGCGTCTTATGGAGCGAAAAATACGGTACATAGTGCCAACAAATTGCTTAGCGCTTTACAATATAATGGGAGACAATACAGCAACAATACAGTTCAATACAAGAGGGTTAGGAGGGCCCTGATCCTTGGAGCTTACAATCTAGGGGGGAGTGGCTAGTGGTACAAAAGGTAATAACTGTGGGGGATGGACTGGTAGGAAGAGTAGAAGATTCCATTATTAGCTGAGGGCAGGATAGGCTTCCCTGAAGAGATAGGTTTTCAGAGATCGCCTAAAAGTGAGCAAAGTAGGCGATAGTCTGATAAATTGGGGTAGAGAGTTCCAGAGGATGGGGGAGGCTCTGGAGAAGTCCTGGAGATGAGCATGGGAGGAGGAGAGAAGGGAGCTAGAGATGTAATGTAAAGTACCCTTGCAGGGGTTAAATGCTCTTTAACCTCTTCAGCTACGGAAGATTTTACCCCCTGCATGACCAGGACATTATTTGCTATTTAGCACTGTGCTACGTTAACTGGCAATTGAATGGTCATGCAGTGCTGTAGCCACATGAAACTTATATAATTTGTTTCACAAAAGTAGGGATTTATTTTGGTGGTATTTGAGCACCGCTGGGGTTTTTATTTTTTATTATATAAAAATATATACACTATATTGCTAAAAGTATTGGGGTGCCTGCCTTTACACGCACATGAACTTTAATGGCCTCCCAGTCTCAGTCCATAGGGTTCAATATTGAGTTGGCCCCGCCCTTTGCAGCTATAACAGCTTCAACTCTTCTGGGAAGGCCGTCCACAAAGTTTAGGAGGGTGTCTATGGGAAGGTTGGACCATTCTTCCAGAAGCACATTTGTCAGGTCAGGCACTGATGTCGGGGGAGGAGGCCTGGCTCACAGTCTCCGCTCTAATTCATTTCAAAAGTGTTCTATGGGGTTGAGGTCAGGACTCTGTGCAGGCCAGTCAAGTTCCTCCACCCCAAACTGGCTCCTCCATGTCTTTATGGACCTTGCTTTGTGCACTGGTGGGCAGTCATATTGGAACAGGAAGGGGCCATCCCCAAACTCTTTCCACAAAGTTGGGACCATGAAATTGTCCAAAATGTCTTGGTATGCTGATGCCTTAAGAGTTCCCTTTACTAGAACTAGGGGGCCAAGCACAACCCCTGAAAAACAACCCCACACCATAATCCCCCCTCCTCCAAACTTTAAACTTGGCACAATGCAGTCAGGCAAATAACATTCTCCTGGCAACCGCTAAACCCAGACACGTCCATCAGATTGTGAGACAGAGAAGCGTGATTCGTCACTCCGGAGAAAACGTCTCCACTGTTCTAGAGTCCAGTGGCAGCGTGCTTTACACCACCACATCCTGACGCTTTGCATTGCATTTGGTGATGTAAGGCTTGGATGCAGCTGCTCGGCCATGGAAACCCATTCCATGAAGCTCTCTACGCACTGCTGTTGTGCTAATCTGAAGGCCACACCAAGTTTGGAGGTCTTTAGCTATTGACTCTGCAGACAATTGGCGACTTCTGTGCACTTCAGCATGCGCTGACCCTGCTCTGTCATGTTACGTGGCCTACCACTTGTTCCCAATTGCTTCCACTTTGTTATAATCCCACTAACAGTTGAGCGTGGAATATTTAGTAGCCAGGAAATGTCACGGATGGACTTATTGCACAGGTGACAGCCTATCACGGGACCACGCTTGGAGTCACTGAGCTCCTGAGAGCGACCCATTCTTTCACCAATGTTTGTAGAAGCAGTCTGCATGCCTAGGTGATGATTGTATACACCTGTGGCCATGGAGGTGATTGGAATGCCTGAAACTAATGATTTGGAGGGGTGTCCCAATTCTTTCAGCCATATAGTGTGTATATATATATATATATATATATATATATATTAGAGTGTGTAGAGAGATCCCCTCGTTTCCTGTCTTGTGGGAAGGTTGTCCCTAGGAGAACAAGTAAGCAGAATTTTCTCTAATGACCAGGGTTCTACGCCTTCCCTACGCCATCCAAAGCCAAAACAGAAGTTTTGTCTGTACTGTATAGATACAATTCATATCATGTAGACTGTGTTTTCCATAAGGCATAGCAGAGTAGATATCTGAACAACTCTCAATAATGTTTATGATGGTTTTCTGTTTGCCCCGGTTTCCTTTTTGGTAGCTGGCTGTGTCGTAGTGCTGGAAACCACTTAGATATGCAGACCTAATTATGTTCTCTGGGCATTTATCAATTATTTGTTAAGAAACACAATGCGCTATCAATTCCGTTCTCATTATGAGTTTCCGTATTATCATTTTCTTACCTTGACACATATAATTGAGAATTCTTCAAGTGTGATGATTGGTCATTAGATTATGGCTGCTCCAGGGGAGTTAAAATTAATTTGTAGGGTTTAACTGTTTCGCTGTCACTGATGTATGTCATACTTACCTAGCATTGGGGAGTCTTAAAAGCTGTTGGCTGTCAGATGAAAACATTTGTGCAACTATATAGCCATCCAATCAGTTCCTTACATCCCTGATACATTCGTACTTGTGCGCCCTTACCATGTTTCCTGTGCTCTGCCCTCCCACCTGTGGGCCTGAGAACCCCATGGTGGGTGCCTCGATGTAGAGACGAGAGAGACCAGCAAACATCCATGCTCTGATCTCCCCTACCTAGCAAGAACCCAGAAACAACGTGTATTACATCACTTCTGGGTTTGGCTGTTCTTTTTCCTGGCCACTGTGGTTGGAGAAGAAGCAAATGGTGCCCAGTTTCCACTCCAGCAGTTTCAATGGATGGCAGCTGAGACATCAGGGGTCGAAATGACCCCTGATGTCTGATTAAGAGGCACCTGTCACACCAAATAGTTTCACAAAGAGCAGTGTTTCTCAACCTTTTTTTCAGTCAAGGCACCCTTTAGAATCGTGCACAATCCTGGGGCACACCAATTTGAGGGCTTGTTCACTCCAGGAGGTGTGTCCGAGCGTACATGCTTTTTTGTGCGATCCTGTGCATTTTGTTTTTTTTATTGGGCGGCTCTATGTGTGTGAAAAACCAAAAAGGGATCAGGCACGATCTGTTAAATTGTGCCACACCAAAACCCATTATTATTATTATTATACAGTATTTATATAGCGCCAAAGGGTTTGCTCAGCGCTGTACAATAGCAAGGGGGACAGAACATGAGACAAGACAGTAACAATACAATACACGAGGGGTTCGAGGGCCCTGCTCTTTCGAGCTTACAGTCTAGGAGGGAGGGGAAGTGGTACAGGAGGAAGTGGCTGTGGGAGATGGAGTGGTGGGAGAAGTGGAGGAGATCGGTTGTTAGGTGAGGGTGGGGTAGGCTTCCCTGAAGAGATGGGTTTTCAGGGTGCGCCTGAAGGTGAGGAGGGTAGGTGACAGTCTGATGGATTGGGGTAGGGATTTTCAGAGGATGGGGGAAGTCCTGGAGAAGTCCTGCAGTCGGGCGTGGGAGGAGGAGACCAGGGAGCTAGAGAGTAGGAGGTCCTGTGAGGAGCGGAGGGCACGGGTAGGGTGGTATTTGGATATCAGGTCAGTTAGGTAGTTTGGAGCAGCATTGTGAATGGCTTTGTAGGTCAGAGTTAGCAGTTTGAATTTAATGCGTTGGGCAATCGGGAGCCAGTGAAGGGATTGGCAGAGGGGGGTGGCAGATGTGGAGCGGTTGGGGAGGTGGATGAATCTAGCCGCTGAGTTCATGATAGACTGGAGCGGGGATAGCGTTTGTTTGGGTAGGCCAGTGAGAAGGGAGTTGCAGTAGTCCAGGCATGAGATGATGAGGGAGTGTACGAGTTGTTTAGTGGTGTCTGGGGTGAGGAATGTACTGAAGTACCATGCATTTTAGCAGGCATGAACGCACGCACATTTGCTAGAGTATTTTTGTGCGGTGCGGGAAAACATGTGGTTTCACACATGTTACTGCACTGTACCTAGTGTGAACCTGCTAACACAACCCCCCAACCCTAAAACGTACAGGGAACCGGCTACATAAGTGGTTTCCAGTGAAAACAAAATTGCATCCAAGAGGCGCTGGGACTTATATGAGTTTAAACAAGGGCAGAAAACATTTAAAGAGCCCATTGCCTCAGGTTGGGCTAAGTCAGAGGGCTTACAGGGGTAGAGAGGAGCAGAGAGCCAGGAGGAGGTGTGGGCTGTGCTCTCACCCCCCTCTCCCCAACTCCTCTCCCTCCTGTCTGTATACAGGAGATAACACAGAACTCTCTCAGATCTGGACTGTCTAGGGTTTAATTACCACAGCCTACCCACAATTTGTGCTGCCGAGATAGGAGCAGTGTGGGGAGGAGATAGGGGGTGGGTAATCAAACCCTGCACAGTCAAATCTGAGCGATCCTGTGTTAACTCCTGTGTACAGAAATTGGGGGGAAGAGCATAGCCCACACCTCCTCCCAACTCTCTCCTCCTATCTGTTGCTGTCACTACTCCTGTCAGCAACCCAGAAAGCTGTGTGGGTGCCCTACATGTGCTTAACAACTGATGAAGTCGTTGGTTGGTAGGATGCAGGCGGGCAGCCTGCACAGTCAACAGGAGTAGTGACAGCAGCGGAGAGGAGGAGAGAGCTGGGAGGAGGAGGGTGCTGTGCTCTCTCTCTCCAGTCTGTACACAGGAGTTAACACGGAATTTCTCAGACTGGACTGTATAGGGAGTTTTTTGTCCTTTTCCCACAGCACCCCTGGGAACTCTTCACTGTAACCCGGTTGAGAAATGCTGAGAAAGTACTTTTGGTCCCTTATGTGATAAAAATAAAGTTAGACCCAAATACTTAAACCGCCCGAAACAATTGTGAGCCACCCCCTCCCACCCCTACATACATGCACATACGAATGTAAACACACGCATTGGGAGTGCCTACTTACGAAAAAGTTATTTGCTCTACACATGTTACAAATTGCCATGCCTACCAAAGAGCAATGATTCTATGGATGATAGATTAATTTAGTTCTTTTTGGCTCCCTTGTAATCATTCAGCAGGAGTTCTAGAACTCACAGGCTGCAGGTTTTATTGCTCGCCCCTGCATTCTGGAGGCTTCCAGAAGATAGAGGGCTGAGTGCTTCACTCAATCCCCGGGGATATGTGCCTAGTAGGTGGCTAGAGAGATCATAAAAAGTCTGGGGTCTGGAGCAGTCCATGCTCTTGTCCTGCTGGAGAAGTTCCCAGCCTCAGGGAGTCCTCTTTGAGGCATTCCTGATGGACTGAGGCAGTCAGCTATAGCAAAGCTGGGGGGCTTAATCCTACTGTAGTTTCTTTTGGAGTTAAAGATTTGGTCTGGAGAACTCGCTGTGGAGTATCTGGTGGAAGCTGGGAGGTGTAGCTGCCCTGGGACACTGTGAGTAATGATCCAAGCTCAAGATTTAAGTGACTGTGCACTGTTCTAATTTTGGGGTAGCTTTTTCTGTGAGACTGCCTCTATGGGGTCTCAGCTTTGGCCTTTGGTTATTGGTGTAAAGACTGTACAAAAGACATTTCAGCTAGTGAAGTGTGTCCTCCTGTTACAAGTCAGCATTTTTCAAAGGTCCCAAAACACCTCAACACCCCACCCCAACGCTTCACGACAAGCTACTTGCTAGACCTTCTTTACCCTTGGTAACCACTTGCTGTACTCTTTAGTGTGTTAACCCTTGTGCGGTTGTCTTCATACCCCAATTTGTTTCTGACCCAGACTGGCAACTGCTTGTAACAAGTCAGAATTTTTTAAAGATCCCATACTACCCCAGCCCCTCTCCTGTTACAAGCTCTACAAGCAATAAACCTTAAAAATACATCCGCTAGGCTGTTTAATGGTGCCAGAGTGAATGGTCTGTTGCTTGTGTAATTGGTAATCTCTGCACTCTTTGGGGAAGAACCAGTAAAAATCAGCGGCTCCTGTGGGGGTAGCCCTACAATGGTATGACATTAAAAATTGGAATGTTCAAACATATTCATTCACAGCTCAGTGCTTTTTTGTGGGGGTCCAAGGTACCTAGGGTGTCCCTTGATACTTTACAACTTCCAATAGAAAGAGGTGGTCTGGCGATTCTGGATCTTCATATGCATTATGTTGCATCTCAACTGATGTATGTGCACTGGCGATTATTCTCTCAGATAATGCAGCAACAGCAGTCAAAGCAGTGGTGGTTTCCTCCTACGAGGCATTGCTGAACTTTTTTTTATAGAGGGGAGGTCCCTACTCAAGGGGGCAAGTCCATTCTTGTGGTTTGTTAGGACTATACAGAGGTTGTGTATTAATCAAATTTTGGATGAGTCCCTGGATCATTCGCCGAGTGCTCCACTGTGGTATAATCGGCATTTGGAATAATTTTCTAAGCTGGATGGGCACCCTATGGGGTCAAATACCTCTGTCATCTATATGAGGATGGGAAATTTAAACCTTTAGACAAATGCAGATTGATTGGGGCGTACCTGCTTCATGGGATTTTCATTATGTCCAGCTTAACGTTCCTGAAATTTGGTGAGGAAGTGGTGTCTATTTCTAACACTAAACTAGAGACACTCCTGAGACTGGAGCATAATAAATTGGTTTCTAGCTATACTCAGCACTGATTCTGATAAATAGTAGACAATGCCATAGAACCAGGGAAAGATGGAGCGCTCTTATCCCAGATCTGATGGCCCAGAGATGGTCAGAGGTGCTTCATTCGTATGTGGCTTCTGTCCAGGGGCAGACTGACCATTTGAGCACTCGGGCACTGCCCGAGGACCCGGGGCCTGTAGGGGGCCCCATAAAATGTCCCTGGTACCTTTTTTTATAGGCTTTTTTGGGAGTGTTTTGAGTGTGGGCAGAGACACAGGGGCCCCATGATCCCCAATTGTCCAGGGGCCCCATGAGTTGTCAGTCCTCCCCTGCTTCTGTCATCTCTTCTAAGGAGAAGATGATACAGATCTACATCAGACGTATTACACACCGCTAAGATCACTTAAGATGGGTAAGAGGGACTCTGCAACATGTCATAAATGCTTGGTGTCTGAGGGAACATTCCTGCATATGGTCTCGGAGTGTGCTAAGGTCCGACCACTGTGGTCCCAGGTCACCTAGTTTATAGCGAACGTGTTTGATTTGCCAAACATTTGTAGCTCACTTATTTGCCTCCTGGGGGCAATTGAAGACGATACTATGGATAATGTCACGCGTACCTTTTTGAGATTACTGTTGTTTTATGTGCCTAAATTGATAATGTTACATTGGACATGAATGGATGTCCTTGGTTTGGCAGCCTGGAAAGAACGAGTGAATTATAATGTCCCACTATATGAAATGACATATGAAGCCAGAGGATGCCCCCAAAATATTTCTGCGAATGTGGTCTAGATGGATAGAATGCGTGGATACGGTAGATGACAGCCCTGGGGTGGTATAATTGGTGTATTGAGTATGATACATGGTCCACTTGTCCACGGTTGCCTTAGATTATTGGATGCCCTGGTACATGATATTGTATGTTTGCTAGTATGTTGAAATGTAGAGGCAGAGTAGGAGTTTACTCATCAAACTTTGGTTTCAAATCTGTTCTCTATCTGTGTTCCTTTTCTTTTCTTTTCCTTTTCTTTCTTATCCCTCTTAATATGCAGCAACATCTCATTGCTGCACTCAAAATAATACATGTGAAACTTCTATATGTACTTATGGTATCATTACTATATTTACTGTATGGCTTTGCAGATAACATCTGATTAGACATTTGGTCGTGTTACATTGTGTAATGTATTGATAGAACTGGATAATACTTGCGGACTTGCTTTTGTTCTTATTTGTATATTCCCTGTAAGGGTCCTTTTACACGGGCATTTCGCTTTTTTTCTTCAGTTCAGTCACGTTTTTTCGAAGAAAAAAACGGATGAGTTTACATCCATTTTTTCATCCGTTTACATCCATTTTTTCATCTGTTTTTTCATCTGTTTTTCATCCGATTACATCCAATTTTCATCCGTTTACATTGGTTTACATCCGTTTTTAGATATGTTTACATCTGTTTTCATCCATTGATATCCATTTTTGGTCCGTTTACATCTGTTGACATCCGTTTTTCATCCGTTTACATCTGTTTACATCTGTTTAGATCCATTTACAACTGTTTTCATACATTTACATCCATTGTTAGTCCATTTACATTCGTTGACATCCATTTACATTTGTTTTTGGTCCGTTTACATCTGTTTACATCCATTTACATCCGTTGTTAGTCCATTTACATCCATTTACATCCATTATTAGTCTATTTGCATCTATTTACATTCGTTGACATCCGTTTACATTTGTTTTTGGTCCGTTTACATCTGTTTTCATCCATTTACATCCATTGTTAGTCCATTTACATCTATTTACATTCGTGACATCCGTGTACATTTGTTTTTGGTCCGTTTACATCTGTTGACATCCGTTTTTAATCTGTTTTATCCATTTACATCTGTTTTTGTTCCGTTTACATCCATTTAGATCTGTTTTTTATCCGTTTTCATCCATTCACATCCATTTTTGGTCCATTTACATCCATTTACATCAGTTGACATCCATTTTTCTTCCATTCCAGGGTTTTTTTTGTGGAAGAAAAATAGGGTTTTCTTCAGTTTAAAAAAAACGATGTTAACAGATGCGGACATTAACGGATGTAAAAAGATGTTCATCCTCAGGGGCGGACTGACCATTTGGAAACTCTACACTGCCCGAGGGCCCGGGGTCAGTAGGGGGCCCCATGAGATGCCCCTGGTACCTTTTTCATAGGCTTTTTTGAGTTTGGGCAAAGACACAGGGGCCCCATGATCCCCTATTGCCCGGGGGCCCCATTAGTTGTCAGTCCGCCCCTGTTCATCCGTTTACATCCGCAAGTCCATTGAAATACATGGGGGTCCATTTTTCATCTGTAAACGGATAGATGAAAAACGGACATGCGAAATGCTCGTGTGAAAGGGGTCTAAGATTTTGTACCAGAAATAGTTTTTTACAGACCTGTTATGCTGTATATATTTGTGCATATGGCACTAAAGCTCGGAAGAAAAAAAATGTGGAATGTTCTGGGTTAGAATCTTAGTAAGCACTGAATCCATTGGACCAGAAAGCTAGCCAGTCAGGCAGTGCCTTTAGAAGGTCCGTTCAGCAATAGCAATCTCCATAATTCCTTTAGCCCTGGTTCACATATATGCGGCCGTGCAGGCAGCATTTTACACGGGCACGAAAGCCCATTCATTCGAATGGACTCCCGTGACACGCAGGGAAGAAGTCCCTGCACTTCTTCTGAAAACGCAGCCCACACGGGAACCTCGGTTCCCAGTACGGTTGCATTTTCTAGTGCAGGCGGCGTGACATTAGAACTAATGGCACACGCTCCGTGCGGGTGGTGCGGCTGTACGGATTTTGGTGCGGATCCGCAGCGGCACCACCCGCACAGATGTGAACAAAACCTTAATCTGCATCACTAATGGAAACTAAAAAGTAACCAGCTGGCATGGATGACTCCACTTTACACATCACCACGACTCTATGCACTGCCTAGCAGGGAAATAACAGGAAAACCGAACTTAGGAAACTGTAGGCAGAACAGAATCTAATTTTAGGGTACGATGACAATAGCTTTCTAAGGAAATTGCTAAAAAGTAAGATATTTGTTCACAATGACTATTCAACACTAAAGTACAGACAATGCACTGTATGTTTCTGCAGAAGAATCACAAGGCAAAATAGTAATTACTACTGTAGATAACGTTTCATCGATGGCTTTGAATGAAGATGTATCCTTCTTATTGCTTGCTTCACTTTTCTGTTATATTCAAAGACAAGTCATTGTTTTCATGAAGCGGGGTGTGGTACAGTGACTCAGAGCCAGCATTGTGCCCAATGTGATTCATCCAAGTTTAACTAGCTTTTCCTTTTACAACAGAGTTTCCAAACCTCTATCATATTGTGATCCATACCAGGGGCGGACTGACCATTTGGAAACTCGGGCACTGCCCGAGGGCCAGGGGTCAGTAGGGGGCCCCATGAGATGCCCCTGGTACCTTTTTCATAGGCTTTTTTGAGTTTGGGCAAGGACACAGAGGCCCCATGATCCCCTATTGCCCGAGGGCCGCATGAGTTGTCACTCCGCACCTGCCTGGTACCTTTTTCATAGGCTTTTGTGAGTTTGGGCAAGGACACAGGGGCCCCATGATCCCCTATTGCCCAGGGGCCCCATGAGTTGTCAGTCCGCCCCTGCTTCCAAGTATAGGAAAGCATGTGACTCATTCCCTACTTTTCATGTGATTTTCTGGTGCTTGTCCATTTGTTGCTTGGGCACCAGTGTCATCCCAATGTGTTGGGGAAAGAGTCCTCAGCCCTATAATATATCAGACTAGGATGAACTCAAAGCTTGTTAAGGAAATCATCTACAATTTCTGGACTATTACTGCTCAAACACCTCCTCTATTTTTTAGATGCAATTCTGTTGGGTAGGTGCGGCGTGAAGATTGCTGGGTTGCAGAAAATGATGTATTGCAAAACTTTGAAACAGTACAACATACCTTCCAGGGAGACCCACCTGTTCAGGGCACTTGCAATAGTTCAGAGATCTGCACCCATTATTTCTGTAACCTACTCTTTTGAACAAGTCTATCAAAGGATTGAGCCTCTTGCATTATTATTCTATACTGTTGAAATATGTCTGAACCCAGAGTGTCAGAGGCAGGGGCGGACTGACCATTTGGAAACTCGGGCACTGTCCGAGGGCCAGGGGTCAGTAGGGGGCCCCATGATATGCCCCTGGTACCTTTTTCATAGGATTTTTGAGTTTGGACAAGGACACAGGGGCCCCATGATCCCCTATTGCCCAGGGGCCCCATGAGTTGTCAGTCCCCTGATTGTGACCCATACTCAACTGCCACATTAGGTGGAAAGTGATTTGATGGGCTTAGGCGTATTTTACATGCATTACCTTTTTATCTCCATAATTTGGATTCAGCTTCATAGGGTACAACCGGCATAACATTGTTCACCAGAACCTGTGCCTTTCCACTTCCCCTTCTGAGGATGTACCCCCATTCCCGAACAGGCCATTTTTTGCGTTACGGCACTGTGTTACTTTAACTGACAATTGCACAGCCATGCAACCTTTTTTTCCCACAAATTGAGCTTTCTTTCGATGGCGTTTGTTTGCCTGTGTGTCTTTTATTTTTTGTGCTATAAAAAAAAAGTCTGACAATTTTGAGAAAAAAAACAATATTTTTTACTTTTTGCTATTAAACATGTCCAAATCTGAAGAATATATTTTTTAAAAAAATATTTTTAAAAATACATTTTTTAAAAATATTCTGATTTTTTTTAACATAAAAAGTCATTTTAACATATAATTTTACATATATTTGTAAATGCATTCCAAGAATGTAAATTTGTATTTTTAAAGACATACAGTATATTTGAAATGTATTCTTAAAAATATTTTTCATATATTTTGTAATAAAAACGCATTTCAACATGCAGAATATATATATATATTTATATACAGTTGTTCTCAAAAGTTTACATGCCCAGGCAGAAATTGTTAAACTTTGGCATTGATATTGAAAATATGACTGATCATGCCAAAAAATGCTCTTTTATTGAAGGATACCTGTGGGTTTTTCTTTGAGACCCGGACAATTCTTCTGTCAGTTGTGGCTGCAATCTTTCTTGATCTACCTGACCTTGGCTTGGTATCAAGAGATCCCCAAACTTTCCACTTCCTAATAGGTGATTTAACAGTACTGATTGGCATAGTCAAGGCTTTTGACATCTTTTTATGTCCTTTCCATCTTTATAAAGTTCCATTACCTTGTTATGCAGGACTATTGACAGTTCTTTTCTGATCCCCATGGCTCAGTATCTAGTCTAGTCAGTGCTTCGACGTAAGAGCTAACAAACTCATTGACTATTTATACACTGACACTAATTGCAATTTAAAAAGCCACAGATGTGGGACATTAACCCTTTGAGGACCGTAAGATTTTGGAACGCCAAAAGAATCAATTTTTTTGTTTTTAAAGTTCGTACACTTCAGTTGCTGTAACTAAGCCATTTCATGAAATAATTGGCAAAAAGCTAGATCCATCTGTTGTTTGTTGATAAGAACTAATATTTTGACTCAAACCAAAAAAAGAGTTTTAAATTCTTAATCAGATGATACACGCAATTAAAAACATGGGACAAATACGTCCCTTGGTCCTCCAAGGGTTAACCTCTAATTGGCATTTAAACCCGTGTGTCACCTTGTGTGTCTGTACCAAGGCCAAACATTCCAGGGGAGGGAAACTTTTGATCCGGGCCATTTGGGTGATTTCTGTAATCATTAGGATTTTAAAAGGAGCCAAACAACTATGTGATAATAAATGGCTTCATATGATCATCATCCTTCAATAAAAGAGCATTTTTTGGCATGATCAGTTATATTTTCAATATCAGTGCCAAAAGTTCACAATTTCTGCCAGGGGATGTAAACTTTTGAGCACAACTGTGTATGTATATATATATATTTAAATATATTTTGAAATATAGTGAATATGGCTAAAATTGTAGCATTTCAAATATTTTTTTTTTATATTTTTAAATTATATTTCAAATATATTTTTCTTCCATATGGGATTCTACAGCAAGGAACTGGCTTACTCTCTTGGCATTGGATTCAGAACACAGGAGGACTGCCGTTCTCCTCCAGAGACAAATTATTTGCCTACTGCTGCGGGACTCAGTTTAGCACAACAGTGACAGCGATCCCCACACCGGATGGCATCATCTTCTCTGCAACAGGACTTCCACTATCCAGTCTTCACATGGACATCTCTGCTCGCTGCACTGACAGGCCATCAGGCGGCAACTCTGTACATCCCTGCAAACAGCCAAGAGCCTGTGTAAGAACTCTTGTTCATAGGAGGTCATATTATCCATAGCGTTGGCGAGCGGGCAGATGCCCAACCTCTTTCTGTCATCACTCTAGAGACACAGGGGTTGATTTACTAAAGGCAAATAGACTGTGCACTTTGTAAAGTGCAGTTGCTCCAGAGCTTAAAAAAATCAGTAAAAGCGTTGCTGATTTCCATCATCCAAGCATGTTCAAGCAAAAATACTGTTTTTTTTTTTTATTTTCCTTGCATGCGTAACACCCTGCAGAAATATTGGGTGCAGGATGCTAACTGGAAACAAGGTGGCAGCCCAGTTAGACAGACTTTGCCAGAGAAAAGCTTTATGGGACTGGTAGGCGGCTAGCAGGACTTCACTATCTATTGTGGAGATGACAAACTACATTACCCAGAGGAACTGGCTGATGGGTGGGGGCAGATAAATATCAAGGCCTGGGAATTAGAAAAGAGAGTGGACAGTGAGTGATGGGGAGGAAAGTTGTGCGAGACACCAGAGGTCTGGGCTGGGCCAGAACCGCTGAGAGAAAGAGTAAAGGAGGGAGGAAGAGCTGGAGACCGTGGCAAACTGGACCGGCAACCTAGTGAACAAGCAGACAGACCGGAGTGCTGTCATCTGAAATGACCTGTGTTGGGGGAATCCAGAGAACCCCCCATCTGGAGAGAGACTATTCGCTACCTGACCACAGCCACAGATCAGATGAAAGAGCTCCATACCCCGAATTATCAAAGTTACAAAAGACATTGCTAAACTCAGTTACTCTTTTCTTAATTTAGTATTCTCTATTCTACAAGTTACAAGTGTTATGGCCTTGATTGTGTGGCCCATCTAGCCTTGCAGCCTACCAACCATTACACACGCTCAACATACTGAATCACAAGAGCCTACTGCAATATCTGTACACTGCGGGTCAAGCTGCCTTTGTGCCTCAGATTCAGCTTACACCATTCACCAGGGAACCTTCCCATTCTACAACAGACGTTTGTCGTCCCCCCCCCCCCCCCCATTTCTCAATCTCTGCCAAATTCCATGATTAAAGGGACACCATCCTAATTCAGCATCACTTAACCACTTCCTGTCCGGACACTTTTACACCCTTCCTGTCCAGGGCAATTTTCAGCTTTCAGCGCTATCACACTTTGACAATTGCGCGGTCATGCAATACTGTACCCATATGAATTTTTTACCATTTTTTTGAGACAGATAAAGCTTTATTTTGGTGGTATTTATTCACCGCTGGGATTTTTATTTTTTTTGCTATGTAAATGAAAAAGTCCAAAAATGTTGAAAAAAAGTGTTTTTTTTTTAATAAAAGTTTGCAAATAAATAATATTTCATCATAAATCTTTGCCAAAATTTATTCCGTTATTTTTTTAGTAAAAAAAAAAATCCAAATTAGTTTATAACCAAAAATTATAATTTTTAAACATTTTTTTTACATTTTTATTTTATTTTTTTATATTATTATTTTTTATGTTTATTTTTTTTTTTTACATACGGTCACCCTAGCAGTACAGTGTCACCATGGTGACACTGTACTACTTGTGGGGGGTGATGAAGATTTTTTTTTTTTTTTTTTTACACTGATTGCTTTTACACCCATATAGGATGTAAAAGCAATCATTTCTCTTTCTCTCTGTCTGCATTCTTGTAGTCATTGAGAAGTACTGAGTGAGCTGTGATTGGTCACAGCTTGTCACATGGTACAAGGCTGTTGTGAATAGCCTTGTACCATGTGACCTCTGTGATCATTCACAGATTTCACACGTAGTAAGCAATGATGTCACAAGTGACATCTTGCTTACTACTTTGCATGTGATCACTGATTGGCCAATCAGTGATCACATGATCGGGACCTCGTACAGAGGTCCCGTCCGACGATCGGTGTTTCACTGTGTCCGGAGGACACAGCGGGCACCGGATCGCGGTGCTGCGCGTTCCCAGGGAGCACGCACAGCTAGAAAAGGCGAGTGCCGTTTATGAACGGCAACCCGCCCCTGGACTGCCACCGCCCTGCCGTTTATAAACAGCAGGCGGACGGCAAGTGGTTAATTGAGCAGCTTCCCTTACTTTATGTTCACCTTCTTTACAATTGCATCAAGAGAGATTTGAAACTTCATGTGCACCTTCATGTGCCCCATCAAGAGTGCAGAAGATTGAACATTTCAGTTTGAAAGGACCTTGATCCATCCTTTGAGCCAGTCCATCAATCTGACTGCTTCTTATTCTGCTCACTTGGGAGAAAACGTCTCAGGGCTGAGGGCATTGGTGTATTTAGGTTTTGTGCTGCCCTAGGCAACACAAAAATCAGACGCCCCGTCCACAACAGAGAGAGCCTGACACTGACCAACACCAGACCCCCCCACAAAGAGAGCCTGACAGTGATCAACAACACTCTTGCCCATCCCCACCTGAGAGAGCCTTCCACTAAAACCCAACTCCCCGCTGGCGACAGAGAGACACTCACCTTCACAGCTCCGAACATCCCCAGGAACAACAGTTGGGCTCTGCATATATCATCAAACAGTCTGCAGCCTCTCTCGGATTCCACCTGGTCCCCATACTGCATATGTCCCTTCTTCCGCCCCCCTAAAAAATGCCACCCTAGACAAATGCCTTGTTTGCCTTGTGGTAAATATGCCCCTGGCTGAGGGTACTGTCTGAATTCTGAATTACAGGAACTAAAGAACTAATTTGAATGGGTTATGTTGCAAACCTTTGTTTGAGTGTACTAAGAGTGTTAACTGTCATTCTCTAGCATCTTGTCATCTTAATGTGCTTAATTTTACTGTGCTAACCCTTTAAACTAAACAATAATCAAAGTGTCAGTTTACTCTAACTTGTGTGTGAATCTATTTTATGGAAATAGGTTTCTTGGCCAAATGTTTAAGGTGGTGTTAGCAGGGGTTGGGTTTCCAAAGCAGACTCAGGGAGACAGGGAACCCAAAATCAACTCAGCGGCCTTCAGGGGTGTAGTGCTATCATGTGATTGAGTATTCTTTGCAAAGTGAAGCTTTACCTCATTAACTAAGCTCTGGAGCAAGTGCACTTTGCAAAGTGCTCAGTCTATTTGCCTTTAGGAAACCAACCCGACTGCATGTAAACACCTTTACACCTCAGTATCAGGAGATCTTTGTTTTGAGCAGTAACATAATCTGTTTAACCTCCCGAGTGTAGCTCGGGGTAAAGTTTCAGCACCACAAGCAGTAACCTCGAGCTACACTTGGGAATACCTTGTAGCGTTGCTCTGGGATCTCTTCTGCGCTTACCTTGTCCTGCGCTCCCGTAATGTCCCCCTTACAGTGTCCCTGGCAATGTCCTCCGGCCGATGCCGGCATCTGTCTTCCGGGTTCCATTCCCTGTGATGTCGGGACGTACGGGGGACGGAACTGGCGGGAAATTTTAAAATTTTAAAAGTGACATTCACTCAATACACTAAAATCACATAGTATAACATTCCTGTATCAAACCATTTCACATACATTTTGTCCCGAGTGCTTTGTCCGGCGCCCTGCCTGCATTTTTACTGTTCTTTCTGCCTGGAAACTGAGAAACGTCCATGGCGTCCAAAAAGCGTCCCTTTAGGTCAAAAGCGGTTTTAGACCGGCTAGAGAACAGCGATAGTAAATTAGAACCACTTGCAGAATTGAGTGATAATGATTCGTGGGTTAAATTTGTCATCAGACACTGAAAACGATTCTGCGACTTTGCTCAGTGATGTGCGAACTTGGCGCTATATTTCAAATTTCAGTGTTTGTGGTTTGATTATATTATTGAATTAAATTTATTATTATTGTATTATTATTATTTATGATTATTTATTAAAATATAATTTATGATTTCGTGTTTCAAATTTTATCATACCCGGGATGTTTACTAGACTCTTGTTCGGACAGATTTCAGTGAGTTATTCCTAAAAATTACAGGCCTACAATAAAAAAAACAACATATTTCCATTGAAAATCATGTACCGCTTTGAGCACAGAAATATGGACATAATCAGACCGCTAGGGAGGTTAACTTCATTGAGATACCAGTAATTTCTACTGTTTATGAGAGCCACCATTGTTGGCAGAAGACAATAAGCACCACTATATCAGGAACTTTAAAGATCACAGGACTCAAGTTGTAATCTCTAGTTAAAGGGACCTCTTCTCCTCTAAGTGCATTATTATTCAGATTAGGATACTTGTATCTACTTATGTTGGAGTATACATTTACATAATTCTCTGTATCTACCATTGCGTTGAATAGACAGAGCTGATAAGTCAACAAGCCTTTTCTTCCCCCTCTTGCTGCTGGTGTTGCAGTATAATAGTTGAAGCTTACCACTCATGACTGTATCATTTGTTAAACATTGCTAACTGATTTTTCCTATTTTACTAGTCTTCTATTCTTATGTGGTAACTAGAATTATATATCCTAAGCCCATTATTTCTGTGGCCTACTCTTTTGAAGAAGACTAATACAGGTGTACCTCGGTTTACAAATTTAATGCGTTCTATGGGACGTTTCGTATTGCGAAAAATTCATAAACCCAAACGTGGTTTCCCATAGGAATGCATTGAAAACCAATTAATCCATTCCGGAGGTCAGAAAAAAGTTTAAAAAAAAAGTCGCTGTCACTAGAGGTCAGAGGTTTTTAAATGTAATTACCAGCTTTTTTTTTCCTTCACTATAGCTCACAGAATCAGCTGTCACTTTCCCCAGAGCTAAAAGAAAGAAAGTTTCCTTTCAGTTTATTTCCCCGAGTTAAAAGAAACAATGTTTACTTTTAGTTTCTTAAAAGAAACAAAGTATCCTTTAGCTGTGGGGAAAGTGACAGCTAATTCTGTGAGCTATAGTGAAGAAAAAAAAAAGCCAGCAATTGCATTTAAAAATTGGCACCAATATACACTTCGTATTGCGAAAAACATTTGTAAACCGAGGCATTACTTTCAATGGATTTTCATTTGTAAACCAAAAATTACGTAAACCGAGGCGTTCGTAAACCGAGGTATTACGCCTGTATAGAGATGTTACTAAAGAATTATGTCTCTTGCATTCTTATCCTATACAGTTGACATATGTCTGAAACCGGAGTGTCGGAGGTGTCAGGAGGCTTGCAAGGTCAAGGCAACCACTGGGGACAAGCATTATCAAGCAGCTCCTCCGGGGGTAGTACTGCACAAAAATTGTGGGAACAAATGCTATATCCATTCTCTATACAAGGAGTCTTCAAAAGTTTCATTATGAGGACTACATTGTATATTTTACAAATGTTTGTGGGCTAAAAAAAAAAAATAAATTTATAAATAAATGAATCGTATTTAAATGAATAAAAAAGTTTAACTTTGATGTTTTTTTTGTTTTTTTTAAATCAGACTTATATGATTTAGAACAACAAAAAAACGTAATAAATTAAAGTAATTACATTACCTTTTTTATACATGCATCCCCCCACTTCCACTTCCAGATTTCTTGCCTAGACAAGAATGGCATGGCCTTCCAGGATGCTTACCTCACAATTATTATTATTATACAGTATTTATATAGCGCCAGCAGTTTGCTCAGCGCTGTACATTATAATGGGAGACAATACATGAGACAGTATAGTAACAATACAATACAATACATGAGGGGTTTGAGAGCCCTGCTCTTTGGAGCTTACAATCTAGGAGGGAGTGGATAGTGGAACAGGAGGAAATAGCTGTGGGGGATGGAGTGGTGGGAAGAGTGGAGGAGATCGGCAATTAGGTGAGGGCGGGGTATAATAATAATTATAAATAAATGAATTGAATTTAAATGAATATAAAAGTTTAACTTTGATGCTTTGTTTTTTTTTTGTAATCAGACATATGATTTAGAACAACAAAAAAAACGTAATAAATTAAATTACATTACCTTTTTTATACATGTGTCCCCCCTCTTCAGATTTCTTGCCTAGACAAGAATGACATGGCCAGGGGCAGACTGACCACTTGGAAACTCAGGCACTGCCCGAGGGCCCGGGGTCAGTAGGGGGCCCCATGAGATGCCCCTGTTATCTTTTTCATAGGCTTTTTTGAGTTTCGGTAAGGACACAGGGGCCCCATGATCCCCTATTGCCCGGGGGCCCCATGAGTTGTCAGTCCGCCGGACTGACCATTTGAAAACTCGGGCACTGCCCGAGGGCCCGGGGTCAGTAGGGGGCCCCATGAGATGCCCCTGGTACCTTTTTCATAGGCTTTTTTGAGTTTCAGTAAGGACACAGGGGCCCCATGATCCCCTATTGCCCGGGGGCACCATGAGTTGTCAGTCCGCCCGTGGACAGGGCCCGGGGGTCAGTAGGGGGCCCCATGAGATGCCCCTGGTACCTTTTTTCATAGGCTTTTTTGAGTTTGGGCAAGGACACAGGGACCCCATGATCCCCTATTGCCCGGGGGCCCCATGAGTTGTCAGTCCGCCAGACTGACCATTTGAAAACTCGGGCACTGCCTGAGGGCCCGGGGTCAGTGGGGGGCCCCATGAGATGCTCCTGGTACCTTTTCATAGGCTTTTTTGAGTTTCAGTAAGGACACAGGGGCCCCATGATCCCCTATTGCCCGGGGGCACCATGAGTTGTCAGTCCGCCCATGGACATGGCCTTTGGGGATGCTTACCTCACAATTCCAGGTGGCTTCACTTCAGTCATTGAAAATGCGCATGTCCCGCAGCGTGGCATTGGCTGTCTCTTTCTGTTTTTGCAGCTGGTCCTCCAATAACATGCCGCAACATATGGTGTGGGACCGGGTGAAAGCAGCGGAGTGTCAGATCACTACAGTACACTGCTGGGTATGTGAGTATGCTATTGAGCATAACCAAGCAAAACAAATAGAGGTGTTGGGGAAACAAACAACACAGGAAGGCAACATTCCTTATTATTCATAAAATGTTGTTTTATGGTATTTTGACAAATAATGGTGTGATCAGAAAAAAATAGGGGGTTTTCTTCTTGGCTATATAGTGTTTTGATGGAAACTTCAGCAAAGTAGAAGCAAAGACTAGTGTAAAGTACACATAAGAAGAATGAACATTTTCCAGTCTTGATGTGGTTAAGAAAAAGAAAACATTAAAATAAAAGTACTGGGGCTACCTACCCTAAAAACAAGATTTGAGAATGCCGCAACACATGGCCAGGTGTACCATTACCCAGATCATCTCACAGTGAAATATGATTTTTGGTTGGCAGGACAGGAGATAATAAAGGTTCATTTAAGGTTGGTTTCATAACAGCAAACAGTCTGCGTAAGCAACATTAGACATAGAATAATTTTTATTAATCTGGATTGGAATGCTTAGATATAAACCATAAAGTTAAAATATTACCTGACCTATCATTCCACAGCTGCCTACTCATCCAACATCTTAAGGGCAATGTCCGAGCATAATACCAAATGTGGGATCTGGTTTCTGCACTAGCCCAGAATTTGGTTTTCTTCTAGTATTAGTTGATCATATTCATGTGCGCTTGTGTCAGGAATGGACTTGCCAGTGGTGGTGGGACTCACCTGCCTTGTGGGTTGCAGTACCAGGGCTAGCCAGCAGGTGCTCTCAGCAACCAGAGGCTCACTCCTGCAATGAGCCATCACCTGAGGCTGATTACAGCAGGTGTATTTAAGGAATGGCCAGGCCTGTGATCAGGGCCTTGTTGTATGTTTCCCATGAGCCCCTGTACCTGCATCCTGTCTGCTTCCTGCCTGATCCTGATTCTGCTTTAATCCTGACTCTGCATGAACTCTGCCTGTCCTGACCTCGGCTATTCCTGACTACGCTTCCGCCTGCTCCTTGTACCTTGCCTGCCCGTTTGCTACCGACCCGGCCTGCCCGACTACGCTTAGTATTGTTCTTATTGTTATCTGTTGGAGGTTTGGTTGCACTGTGTTTATGTTTAGTCTTGCACTGCGTTTATGTATTGTTTAGTCTTTAATAAATTGTATTGTTTATACTATACCTGGAGCCTGTGTTTCCCTGTGTCAGTCCACACATTTCTGGTCATACCCAGATCCCTAACAGCTTGTGGTGCAATCTTGAAGAACTTTCTCAGCTTGTTCAAGCCATATCTTCAGATCTAAAGGGGTGCCAGGAAAATACTCCAGCATTTATATCCAAACAGCACCAACCTCATGATCTGATTATCATGGAAATGCTGTTATTGTCCAAGAAGAGGATTCTTAGACTAAGAACAGGATTGGAGGTGGGAAAACTGTGAAACCACCTAACCAGTGTCATGAAGACTTCATAGATATCAATCCCTCGATTTACTAGGCTGAAGGTGTGAATTGGTGTCAAAATGCTTAATTTCTGACCTCATTAGAACAAAAGAAGTGGCTTGGAGAAGCTACACAATATCTACAACATTACAGAACAGGTCCAGTTGAATGTGACCAACTACTACTAGACAAGCATAGGAGAGGAACCCCCTAAATGAATAGGGACTTTAACTACCTTACACCCCCCCATATAGCACAATGACGGGCGCAAGGTGGTTTTCTCGTTCTGGGAGGACGTCATATGACTTCCTCCCATTCTAACCATGCATGCGCGGCTCCGGGAGCACGCAGCGCGGCGATCGGCAGTGGGCTGTGTCCCTCGGACACAGCAGATCACCGATCCACAGAAAGAGCCACAGATGTCGGCTCTGTCATGTGATCAGCTGTGTCCAATCACAGCTGATCGCATGTAAATAGGGAAATGCCGGTTATCACGCTGACAGCTCGAGAGGAGAGCAGAGCCGGTAATCGGCATTCCTCGGAGGGGACATGTGCACTGATCATCAGGGCACTGATGATCTGTGTAGCCCCAGCAGTGCCACCTGTCAGTGTCCATCAGGGACAGCTGTCAGTGCTCATCAATGCCACCTGCCACTGCCCATCAGTGCAACATCAATGCCAGATATCAGTGCCTACCAGTGCACATCAATGCCACATATCAGTGCCCATCTGAGCTGCCTTTCAGTGTCACCCATCAATGCCAGTCAGTGCCACCTATCAATGCCAATCAGTGCCACCTATGAGTGCCAGTCAGTGCCACCTATCAGTGCCGCCTAGCAGTGTGCATCAGTGCTGCCTATCAGTGCCGTTAGTGGTGCCTATCAGTGCCGCCTAACAGTGCCAGTCAGTGGCGCCTATCAGTGCCAGTCAGTGCTGCCTATCAGTGCCATATATGAGTGCTGCCTTTCAGTGCCCATCAGTGATGCCTGTCAATGCCCATCAGTGCCACCTACCAGTGCCTCCTTATCAGTGCCCATCAGTGCCACCTATCAGTGTCCATAAGTGCAGGCTATCAGTGCCCATCACTGCAGCCTCATTAGCGCACATCAGTGAAGGAGAAAAATCACTTATTTACAAAAATCTATAATAAAAAAAAAGAAGAAACTTTTTTTTCAAAATTTTCATTGGTTTTTGGTTTGTTTAAGAAAAAATAAAAAAACCCAGAGGTGATTAAATACCACCAAAATAAAGCTCTATCTGTCACAAAGAAATGATAAAAATTTTGTATGAGTACAGTGTTGCATGACCGCGCAATTGTCATTCAAAGTGTGACAGCGCTGAAAGCTGGAAATTGGCCTGGGCAGGAAGGGGGTATAAGTGCCCTGTAGGCGAGGGGTTAAAGGCATAAATATGTAAATTGGAAATACAAAATTTACAATATCAATGCCTTAGGGTGAAACCTGGAAGCATACAATATAGTATTTCCTGCTGTGGGTTTACAGTATAATCTACTGGCCAGACTACCATCATTTTCCACTTGAATACTGACATCTAGGAAGGTAACTTCTTTTCTGTCATAGGTCATAGTGAATTCATTTTTGTTTATTCTCTCCAAACAACCAATCAGCATATCCTCCGGACCATCCCACACCATGAGGATATTATATAGGACCTCTTGTACCCCATCTTACGCCAACCTGTACCTGGGGGAGTGGGAACAGATGTTTTTGGCCGATGAGGACTTATCGATGTATATGAACCACATTTGTATGTGGAGACGATACATCAATAAGTCCTCATCGGCCAAAAACATCTGTTCCCACTCCCCCAGGTACAGGTTGGCGTAAGATGGGGTACAAGAGGTCCCCATTGCCCCCCCTGCACCTGGAGGTAGTGGTAAAGATAAAAATATTGTACTGGAGAATGAAATCTAGTGCAGAAACAATAAATTCATTGTAGGCCCAATCTTGATGCTTCCTCTGTGCTAGAATGGCTGCTATTCCCCTACTATGGGGAATAGAGCTATATAATGTTTCTACATCTATAGTGACAAGAAAAGCCCCTTCTGGTATATGTAAGTTGTCAATAATTTTCAATAGGTGTATGGTATCCTTCATATCTAAGGGGAGACTTGCTACATGGGGTCTAAGATGTTTATCTATTAGTTGGCTTAATTTTTCAGTTAGAGCTCCATTGGTCTCCCTGGGGGGTTATCTACCCTCTTGTGGATTTTTTGAAGGGAATAAAACTTTAGGATTCTTGGGAAGCTAGTTCTAACAAAGTCCCAAGTAGTTTTAGTAATAATGCCATTCAAGAAGGAAGTATCAACCAACTCATAAAATTGGCTGTTAAATTTATCAACTACATCTGGTAAGATTTGGCGATACCAAATTATATTGTCGAGGATCTTATTGCACATAGTGGTCATTACTCATTTTGACAATGTTGCCTCCCTTGTCAGAGGGCTTAATGACAAGGGAGGTATTGGCTGCTGGGCATTTCAAAGCTTGTTGTTCTCCAGGATTTAAATTCTTGTCTTTTTTCTGGTTGACTCTTAGTTTTTCAATTTCTCCACACACCAATTATAAGAAGGCTGCTACATGAGAATTGGTGCTTGGAGGGGGGTAACAGATCAGATTTTTTCTTAAACTGGAGGCATATGTAGGGGGTTGTTGCTCGTTTGAACTTATTTGTTGGAGAAGTTGAGCAATGTTGGTATGATCAATCAGATCGGAAGGATCACTTTCCTCCAATAAGGACAAAAGATCATCCAGAGCTTTTTGATCCTCCCTATTTAACCTCCTTAGCGGTTTTCCCGAGTGTAGCTCGGGGTAAAATTTAAATACCAAGAGCGGTAACCCCGAGCTACACTCGGGCTTACCATGCGGCGTTGCTCAGGGGGTCCCTGCAGCACTTACCTTGTCCTTCGCTCCCGCGATGTGTCCCCTGCAGCGTCCCCGGCCATCTCCTCCGGCCGATGCCATCATCCGACTTCTGTGTTCTGGTCCCTGTGACGTCGGGACGTACGGGCGCCGGAAACGGCGGCAAATTTTTAATTTTTAAAAAATGTCATTTTTGCTGTCATTGCTGTTTCAATGCATTTCACATACATTTTGTCCCTACTGCTTTGTCCTGTGCCCTGCCTGCATTTTGACTGTTCTTTCTGCCTGGAAACTTAGAAAAGTCCATGGCGTCCAAAAAGCGTCCCTTTACATCAAAAGCGGTTTTAGACCGGCTAGAGAACAGCGATAGTAAATCAGAACCACTTGCAGAATTGAGTGATAATGATTCGTGGGGGAAATTCGTCATCAGACACTGAAAACGATTTTGCGACTTTGCTCAGCAATGTGCGAATTTGCCTCTGTATTTCAAATTTCAGTGTTTATGGTTTGATTATATTATTGAATTAAATTTATCATTATTATATTATTATTTTTTATGATTTATTTATTAAATTATAATTTATGATTTCGTGTTTTGAGTTTTATCATATCTGGAATGTTTACTAGACTCTTGTTCATACAGATTTCAGTGAGTTATTCCTAAAAATTACAGCCTACAATAAAAAATTACATATTTCCATGCAAAAAAATGGTACCGCTTTCAGCACAAAAAATCTGAAAGAATCATACCGCCAGGGAGGTTAAAGGCATATTCCTACTACTACTACTACTACTAGATATGCCATGATCTAGATCAGTGGTGGCGAACCCGTGGCACGCGTGCCACAGCCGGCACGCCGAGCCTTATCTGTGGGCACGCCAGGAGAATCCAGCGGCGCGCTGTCTTCCCGGCTGTAGTGTGCGTGACAGCCGGGTCCCAAGTGCGCATGCACAAGAAGCAGTGCTCCTTGTGAATGGTAAGGCGGTACCTGGGACACATGACAGATCCCAGAAGCCGCCGGACCAATCACAAAGCGCAGCGCTTCTCGCGCATGCGCACTGGGCATCCGGCTGTCCGACGAGCGCCCACACTACAGAAGCCGGGAAGACAGCGCGCGGCTGGATCGAGGAACAGGTAAGATAAAAAAAAAAAACTCTGCGGAAGTAAGAGCGGGTACCTGTCAAATTCAGGTACCCGCTCCCCCTCCCTCCCCAAAGGTCAGCAGTCATCCCTGTGCTGTGTCCCCAGTCTCTGGTCATCCCTGTGCTGTGTCCCCAGTCTCTGGTCATCCCTGTGCTGTGTCCCCAGTCTCTGGTCATCCCTGTGCTGTGTCCCCAGTCTCTGGTCATCCCTGTGCTGTGTCCCCAGTCTCTGGTCATCCCTGTGCTGTGTCCCCAGTCTCTGGTCATCCCTGTGCTGTGTCCCCAGTCTCTGGTCATCCCTGTGCTGTGTCCCCAGTCTCTGGTCATCCCTGTGCTGTGTCCCCACTCTCTGGTCATCCCTGTGCTGTGTCCCCAGTCTCTGGTCATCCCTGTGCTGTGTCCCCAGTCTCTGGTCATCCCTGTGCTGTGTCCCCAGTCTCTGGTCATCCCTGTGCTGTGTCCCCAGTCTCTGGTCATCTCCTGTGCTGTGTCCCCAGTCTCTGGTCATCCCTGTGCTGTGTCCCCAGTCTCTGGTCATCCCTGTGCTGTGTCCGCAGTCTCTGGTCATCCCTGTACTGTGTCCGCAGTCTCTGGTCATCCCTGTACTGTGTCCGCAGTCTCTGGTCATCCCTGTACTGTGTCCGCAGTCTCTGGTCATCCCTGTACTGTGTCCGCAGTCTCTGGTCATCTCCTGTACTGTGTCCGCAGTCTCTGGTCATCCCTGTACTGTGTCCGCAGTCTCTGGTCATCCCTGTACTGTGTCCGCAGTCTCTGGTCATCCCTGTACTGTGTCCGCAGTCTCTGGTCATCCCTGTACTGTGTCCGCAGTCTCTGGTCATCCCTGTACTGTCCGCAGTCTCTGGTCATCCCTGTACTGTGTCTGCAGTCTCTGGTCATCCCTGTACTGTGTCCGCAGTCTCTGGTCATCCCTGTACTGTGTCCGCAGTCTCTGGTCATCCCTGTACTGTGTCCGCAGTCTCTGGTCATCTCCTGTACTGTGTCCGCAGTCTCTGGTCATCTCCTGTACTGTGTCCGCAGTCTCTGGTCATCCCTGTACTGTGTCCGCAGTCTCTGGTCATCCCTGTACTGTGTCCGCAGTCTCTGGTCATCCCTGTACTGTGTCCGCAGTCTCTGGTCATCCCTGTACTGTGTCCGCAGTCTCTGGTCATCCCTGTACTGTGTCCGCAGTCTCTGGTCATCCCTGTACTGTGTCCGCAGTCTCTGGTCATCCCTGTACTGTCCGCAGTCTCTGGTCATCCCTGTACTGTGTCCGCAGTCTCTGGTCATTCCTGTACTGTGTCCGCAGTCTCTGGTCATCCCTGTACTGTGTCCGCAGTCTCTGGTCATCCCTGTACTGTTAATTAGTTTGCACTACTGTACGAGTTGTTTTTTCTAAACCAAAAGCTCGATATTCAGGTTTCATTGCAGTGTTGGCACTTTGAAAGAAATAAGTTGGTTTTGGGTTGCAGTTTGGGCACTCGGGCTCAAAAAGGTTCGCCATCACTGATCTAGATAAATGAGAACCTTCACAGACAATGTGCTCTTTTGTATAATGATCTCATAAGCTGATTCACTGAGATCATTTGACCTGCTAATTAAAGGAGAACTTTAAGAGATATCATTGGAAAGGCCTATGAGAGATAATCGTAATTATTTGTACCTCCATACTGCCCTTTCTGAGATACAGTGCTTCGAAAACTCTAATTCAATTATTTTAATGTAACATAAGAGAGCAGCGCCTAAACATCTATCAAAAATAGTGTGAACAAACTCAAATAGATATTAAATCAAAAACATAAAAAAAAACATGAAACTGTGCATGAGGTCTAAGGTACTATGATGTGGGGGCTGGCTAGCTAAGGTGGTAGATACTTTTTGAGTGAAATCCATACCAGTCCGAACAGTGTTTTAAGGGCTAGTCAGCCCACTTTTATTTCAGCAAAAAGCAAAGTCTATTGAAGGTTGCCCACGCAGGGGTTTCAGCTTTACAATGCAACAGCAGGTAACAGAAGATGCTAGCCCACCTGGCTACACCTCAAAAGCTCCACCATTTTTAGCAATGGTCTCTCTGGCCACAGGCTCCTCAGCTTTCCTGTCACAGCACCTTGCTGTCTGGGCCCACTCCTAGCCTCTGGATAAGGCTTGCCCAGCACCCCAAATTCTCACATACTCTTCAAGAACTCAAATTTCCTCAGCTTTCCTAGTCTGTCTGGACCCACGTAGCTGTCCTGACTTTCCCATTTGTATGGGCAAGAAGTTCCCTCATCATGAGATATCGTCTCCCGAGCAAGTCACCCCCCCGGTTGCAGCACACCGCTATCTCCACACAACTATGGGGGATATTGACTAAAACTGGTGCACTCAGCATCTGGAACCTCTAACTTCATCTTGTTCAATTAACCTCTGTCAATAAAACCTGGAAGCTGATTGGTTTCTATGGAGAGCTGCACCAGATTTTGCACTTTCAAGTTTTGGTAAATAGCCCCCTAGGTTTCTGAGTGGCAGAAACTACCTTAAGCTATTCCCAGATCTGGCTTAACTGTCATCTTTACACTCCTTTCCTAATATCACATCGTAGCAGGGTCTTGCACTGTCACAGTACCAAAAACATACAAAAAAAGAGGTGCGCTAATTCTGGGTGATCAAATCACCAAAATATGTAAAAAAAATCAAATGTGATCAATAATTATTCAAAAGTAACACATATAATAATAAGTGTATGCAAAGAAAACATGCAGTGAAGGATATAGGTGAACACAATACAATTGTGCAAATAGGGTGTCACTCAAAAAGAGATATACAGTATCTATACAATATAATATATATATACAAATCCAAGCAAATATAACAAATATTCCTGAGATTGCGGCCCTGAGTGCATCAAAAGGTAAATCTTCATCTGTGCTCCTTCATTCACTCTGAAAACCCATCTCTCCAGGGAAGCCTACCCCAACCACAGCTAATACTGGAATCCTCTACTCTTCCAACCACTCCATCCCCCACAGCCAATTAACTTTTGTACCACTAGCCCCTCCCTCCTAGATTGTAAGCTCCAAGGAGCAGGGCCCTCTAATCCCTCTTGTATTGAACTGTATTGTTACTGTACTGTCTCCCTCCATAATGTAAAGCGCTGAGCAAACTGTCGGCGCTATATAAGTCCTGTATAATAATAATAATAATAATGTGTCACTTCCCCTTAGTATATATAAAGGTTTATCAAAAATTGTGTGACCCCCCCAATAAGTGAGTCAGACTGGATGTAAACACCATAATGCAGTTTCTATGAGATTCCAGAAATTCTCTAGAGTCAAATCACCTCATTGGGTCACACGTCTGAGAAAAAGAACATGCTTCAATAGTGTAAAAGTCACAAATAAAAGTTTTATTATATCGGTTAAAAACCCTCACACATAAGAAGCAGTGATCGGCACCAAACAAACTTCATATCCAAGAATTCTGTCAACAATCAAGTGCATGCGTGCTGATGTCATGGCTTCCAGATCTTTCTTTACGCGTTTCGTGCGTGGTTTCAGGGGACCTCATGCTTCAAAACTTTATGCTACAATGTTTTTAGCTAGATGTGTATTTATCTATTTCAGGGATAACGAATACAGAAATTCAGCAGCAGGGATGGCCAGATCTGCGTAGCTGCACTCAGGAAACTGAAACCAGACTGTATATAATTAAAGTAAGTTTTAGTAGTAGTGAAACAAAACGTATACAAATACCAGCAAATGGAATATACAGCAAACATGAAGATATAAGTGGTCCATACCCAGATGACAAAATACTCAACTAGCCACCTAACTCAGTAACAGAAAGCCTAACTAGCAGACTAACTAAATGCAATATATACAAAATAGGTTACATAGAACAACTGGGTAAAACTGCAGGTGTAAGGAACAGACATTAAGGGGGAACCAAGATAGGGATCAGGAACAAGGGGATCAGGCACAAAGCAGCAGGGTACATGATATAGGCTCAGACAGGAATCAGACTCAGGATTAATAGCAAGCAGTATCCTCAATAAAAACACTGAAGCACAAGGGAATAGTAGGGGAGGGACTAAATATCCTCCCAGCAGCCAGCATCAGGTGATGACTGACTACTGCAATCCTCTGGCTGCTGGAGGACACTCACTGGTGGACATCAAAACTACAACCTTCTGCTGGGAACCACAGTGTCACCAAAAGGTGATCCAGGTCCTGACAATCTAAGCCCAAAAACAAAAATATAATATATTGCAGCTTATTGGTCCTTAGATATGGTAGCTGCATTAGTTATTGTTTTACGGGCTTTTTTTTATATTTCACCTGTTGAACCTGCCAGTAACACACTTCCTGCACTAGGGTGACAATGCTCACTCATTGTACTGTATTTATGGAGAAACAATATTGTCACCATAGGCTGCTCATGAGATGACACAGATTGCAGCAGATTGTGTATGCGGAGGGAAAAAGTGAGACCTTTTGGAGTGACAACATTGTGAGCTCAGAAGTGGATGAGAATCAGTTTAAAGTCCCAGGATCGTGAAGTATGTCCCCAATTATTCTCCATCTTGTTTTCAAAGCTGTACAATCTGGGTACACACCTTCATATATGGTTGGACTGCTCGGTGGTACGTGAGTTCTAGAAGGCTATATTTCTTATGATCTCTACACTATTTGATATTACTATTTCTCTAGGTCCCACTGTGGCACACCTAAACTCTAAACCAGCAAATCTCTCACTTCTCCAATTTAAAATTTTATTGCAGATCACTACAGCCATGAAACAAACCATCACCAAATCCTGGAAGTCCCCAACTCTCATTTCAGCTGAAATCAAGGATAGAATTAATCAAGCCACGATCCATGTTAAAATAGAAGCTATCAGCCAAGATAGGTAAAATTCGTAAATATAAGAAATTATGGCATCTTTGGGTGAAGCATTGCATACTCTTCATCTTCAACGAATCTCTGTTGCTGCCTTGGTAATCCTTCTCTGCAGGCATACCCCCCTTATTAACCTTGGAGTCACACCATACCCCGCGGATCTTTCCCTTCTCTCTCCTCTTTCTTGACCTTTATCTTTCTTCCCTCTTCTCCTCTTCTTATCTGCTCCTCTCTCTTACTCCTTTCCCTCCCTTCTTCATTCTTTTGCCTTTTGGTTCAGGAAGCAGTAGTTGCACTTATTCTAATCAGTATCACAGCACTATGCCCTTATACTCCCACGAGCCTTACCTATTAGGTTAGCCTTCCAGCTTTCCCACTCATGGTCCTAATTACCTGTACTAACCGACTGCTTACAATTGAAGTGTGTTTTTGTTGATAATATTACATTTTGCTCTTGCTCAACAGATGCTGGAAAACAGTCTAATCAGCTGACTTATGTACAGTGAGGAACAGAAGTATTTGAACTCCCTGCGATTTTGCAAGTTCTCCCACTTAGAAATCATGGAGGGGTAAGTAAGTGCATTCCCATTCTCTTTGCTCTGTCGTTCTCTTCATGTCATTGACCAGCTCCTCCCTTGTAGTTCTGGGCTGATTCCTCACCTTTCTTATCATCAGTGATACCCCACGAAGTGAGATCTTGCATGGAGCCCCAGTCCGAGGGAGACTGACAGTCGTCTTTAGCCTCTTCCATTTTCTAACAATTGCTCCAACAGTTGATCTATTTTCACCAAGCTGCTTGGCAATTGCCCCGTAGCCCTTTCCAGCCTTGTGGAGGTCCACAATTTTGTCTCTGGTGTCTTTTGACAGCTCTTTGGTCTTGCCCATGGTAGTAGTTGGCGTCTGACTGACTGTGGGGTGGACAGGTGTCTTTAAAGAGCTCAGGCAGGTGCTACTAAGTTAGATTAATGAGTGGAGTAGAGGTGGACTTTTTAAAGGCGCAGTAACAGGTCTTTGAGAGCCAGAATTCTTGCTGTTTCTGAGGTGTTTAAATACTTATGTTCAGCAGTGCAAGACAAATACATTCTTTAAAAATCATACAATGTGATTTCCTGAATTTTTTTTTTAATTCTGTCTCTCAGAGTGGGAATGCACCTACAATGTGAATTTCAGACCCCTCCATGATTTCTAAGTGGAAGAACTTGCAAAATCACAGGGGGTTCAGATACTTCTGTTCCTCACTGTATGTATGCCTAATCCTATATACAGTATTAGAGATGAGCGAATCGAACATGGCGAAGTGGAATTCGTTTCGAATATTCGGAAATATTCGATTCGCGCCGAATCCGAAAATTAGCCAACTTCGGATGCACGAATCAAATTTTCTCAAAAATGGCGGCGACATGTGTGGCGACGGAGCGGGGATCTCTGGGAAGGCGCGCAGACAAGGCGCGCTGACCCATAATGCATTCATTCATGACATGTGATCGCATTAGCCAATCAGCAGCCAGCCAGCCAGCACTGTGTAATGGTGGAGCTATAAATTGCGGCCATCTTACAATTCTCCATTAGCCTGCGGTCATTCAAGAGAGACAGACCTGTCTGTATTAGGGACAGAGTTAGGGCCAGAGAGACTTTAGGGCCACAGAATCGTTACTTAGGGACACAGAATCGTTACTTAGGGACACAGAATTGTTACTCAGGGACACAGAATTGTTAATCAGGGACACAGAATTGTTACTCAGGGACAGACACAGAATTGTTACTGAGGGACACAGAATTGTTACTGAGGGACACATAATTGTTACTGAGGGACACAGAATTGTTACTCAGGGACACAGAATTGTTACTCAGGGACAGACACAGAATTGTTACTGAGGGACACAGAATTGTTACTCAGGGACACAGAATTGTTACTCAGGGACACAGAATTGTTACTCAGGGACACAGAATTGTTACTCAGGGACAGACACAGAATTGTTACTGAGGGACACAGAATTGTTACTGAGGGACACAGAATTGTTACTGAGGGACACAGAATTGTTACTCAGGGACACAGAATTGTTACTCAGGGACAGACACAGAATTGTTACTGAGGGACACAGAATTGTTACTGAGGGACACAGAATTGTTACTGAGGAACACAGAATTGTTACTCAGGGACACAGAATTGTTACTCAGGGACACAGAATTGTTACTGAGGGACACAGAATTGGGACACAGAATTGTTACTCAGGGACACAGAATTGTTACTCAGGGACACAGAATTGTTACTGAGGGACACAGAATCGTTACTGAGGGACACAGAATTGTTACTCAGGGACACAGAATTGTTACTCAGGGACACAGAATCGTTGAATTAAAGAGTATGTCAGACAACACGCAGAGGAGTGGCAGAGGAGGCAATGTTTCAGGAGCGAGCAGACGTGGCAGCAGAGGAAGGGGTCGAGGCAGCACTAGTCGCAGCCAGAGGCCAGTGCTCCCGGTGTCATCCAGCGGTCGTGTCTCCACCGACAACCCTGCCGTCATCGATTGGTTGGCTCGGTCGTCTTCCTCTTCCCAGGTCACCTCTGACACCTACAGCCAACGGTCGGTGTGTACGTCAGACACAACCGTTAGTTGGCATGGCCCGGGAGCAAGCCCACTGAAATCACGTGTCCTCTACCTGCCCCTGTCCTTTGGTGTTCCCTCACCAAGCGAAGTATCGCATGCTGTGGGCTCAGCCCCACTGTACAGTGAGGAAGAGCTAACAGAGGGCGGTCAGGAATGGGGGGAGACATCCGCCTCTTCAGCAGCCAGGCGAAGAAGTACTGGCGAGGAGAGTGGCTCGATAGCCGGTCTAGAGACAGGTCTGTCTCCTGACCCACACGCAGCCGAGGGGGCTAGTAGTGAGGCGGAGACCCTAATTGATGATGATGAGGCTGATCGCACTTGGCAGCCTCGTCGTCATCTGCCAGGCCCGTAATCTGCCATGGGCCCCCGTACCGCCTCCTCATGCTGCTGCCAGGTCCGTAATCTGTCATGGGCCCCTGTACCACCTCCTCATGCTGCTGCCAGGTCCAGAGTGTCTCATGGGTCCCTGTACGGCCTCCCATTGCTGCTGTCTCCATCGCCACACTCTGCCATGTGCCACTTTCAGGTCTCCTCACACTGCTGGTGGGTTCCATTTTGTCATAGGGTGCTGGCAGATTACGGGCCTCCCATTGCTGCTGCCAGGCCCGTAATCTGCCATGGGCCCCCGTACCGCCTCCTCATGCTGCTGCCAGGTCCAGAGTGTCTCATGGGTCCCTGTACGGCCTCCCATTGCTGCTGTCTCCATCGCCACACTCTGCCATGTGCCACTTTCAGGTCTCCTCACACTGCTGGTGGGTTCCATTTTGTCATAGGGTGCTGGCAGATTACGGGCCTCCCATTGCTGCTGCCAGGCCCGTAATCTGTCATGGGCCCCTGTACCACCTCCTCATGCTGCTGCCAGGTCCAGAGTGTGTCAAGGGTCCCTGTACGGCCTCCCATTGCTGCTGTCTCCATCCCCACACTCTGCCATGTGCCACTTTCAGGTCTCCTCACACTGCTGGTGGGTTCCATTTTGTCATAGGGTGCTGGCAGATTACGGGCCTCCCATTGCTGCTGCCAGGCCCGTAATCTGCCATGGGCCCCTGTACCGCCTCCTCATGCTGCTGCCAGGCCCGTAATCTGTCATGGGTCCCTGTACGGCCTCCCATTGCTGCTGTCTCCATCGCCACACTCTGCCATGTGCCACTTTCAGGTCTCCTCACACTGCTGGTGGGTTCCATTTTGTCATAGGGTGCTGGCAGATTACGGGCCTCCCATTGCTGCTGCCAGGCCCGTAATCTGTTATGGGCCCCTGTACCGCCTCCTCATGCTGCTGCCAGGTCCAGAGTGTCTCATGGGTCCCTGTACGGCCTCCCATTGCTGCTGTCTCCATTGCCACACTCTGCCATGTGCCACTTTCAGGTCTCCTCACACTGCTGGTGGGTTCCATTTTGTCATAGGGTGCTGGCAGATTACGGGCCTCCCATTGCTGCTGCCAGGCCCGTAATCTGCCATGGGCCCCCGTACCGCCTCCTCATGCTGCTGCCAGGTCCAGAGTGTCTCATGGGTCCCTGTACGGCCTCCCATTGCTGCTGTCTCCATCGCCACACTCTGCCATGTGCCACTTTCAGGTCTCCTCACACTGCTGGTGGGTTCCATTTTGTCATAGGGTGCTGGCAGATTACGGGCCTCCCATTGCTGCTGCCAGGCCCGCAATCTGCCATGGGCCCCCGTACCGACTCCTCATGCTGCTGCCAGGCCCGTAATCTGTCATGGGCCCCTGTACCGCCTCCTCATGCTGCTGCCAGGTCCAGAGTGTCTCATGGGTCCCTGTACGGCCTCCCATTGCTGCTGTCTCCATCGCCACACTCTGCCATGTGCCACTTTCAGGTCTCCTCACACTGCTGGTGGGTTCCATTTTGTCATAGGGTGCTGGCAGATTACGGGCCTCCCATTGCTGCTGCCAGGCCCGTAATCTGCCATGGGCCCCTGTACCGCCTCCTCATGCTGCTGCCAGGCCCGTAATCTGTCATGGGTCCCTGTACGGCCTCCCATTGCTGCTGTCTCCATCGCCACACTCTGCCATGTGCCACTTTCAGGTCTCCTCACACTGCTGGTGGGTTCCATTTTGTCATAGGGTGCTGGCAGATTACGGGCCTCCCATTGCTGCTGCCAGGCCCGTAATCTGTCATGGGCCCCTGTACCACCTCCTCATGCTGCTGCCAGGTCCAGAGTGTGTCAAGGGTCCCTGTACGGCCTCCCATTGCTGCTGTCTCCATCCCCACACTCTGCCATGTGCCACTTTCAGGTCTCCTCACACTGCTGGTGGGTTCCATTTTGTCATAGGGTGCTGGCAGATTACGGGCCTCCCATTGCTGCTGCCAGGCCCGTAATCTGCCATGGGCCCCTGTACCGCCTCCTCATGCTGCTGCCAGGCCCGTAATCTGTCATGGGTCCCTGTACGGCCTCCCATTGCTGCTGTCTCCATCGCCACACTCTGCCATGTGCCACTTTCAGGTCTCCTCACACTGCTGGTGGGTTCCATTTTGTCATAGGGTGCTGGCAGATTACGGGCCTCCCATTGCTGCTGCCAGGCCCGTAATCTGTTATGGGCCCCTGTACCGCCTCCTCATGCTGCTGCCAGGTCCAGAGTGTCTCATGGGTCCCTGTACGGCCTCCCATTGCTGCTGTCTCCATTGCCACACTCTGCCATGTGCCACTTTCAGGTCTCCTCACACTGCTGGTGGGTTCCATTTTGTCATAGGGTGCTGGCAGATTACGGGCCTCCCATTGCTGCTGCCAGGCCCGTAATCTGCCATGGGCCCCCGTACCGACTCCTCATGCTGCTCCCAGGCCCGTAATCTGTCATGGGCCCCTGTACTGCCTCCTCATGCTGCTGCCAGGTCCAGAGTGTGTCATGGGTCCCTGTACGGCCTCCAATTGCTGCTGTCTCCATCGCCACACTCTGCCATGTGCCACTTTCAGGTCTCCTCACACTGCTGGTGGGTTCCATTTTGTCATAGGGTGCTGTATGGCCTCCCATTGCTGCTGCCTCCACCGCCACACTGTGGCTCCACACTCTGGTTTTGGCCTCGTGACTGCCCAAATGAGTGAAGTGTGCGGTGATTCTAAGATCGACGGCACTCATCTGCATGTCATACTGACTGACAGTATTATTTCTCTTCCCCAGCAGACTCCAAGGGCATTTAAATTAAAGGTACAGTGTTCTGCACTAATATAAAGGCTCTCTGAAGCCTAGAAACACCCTTTTTATAAGTAAAATTTGCAGCGAATATATTCGACTCGAATCGAATTTATTCCGCAAATTAGCCGAATCAGCCGAATCGAATTTTTGAATACTTCGCTCATCTCTATACAGTATGTTCTAACATTTTTGTATTTTGGTATTTACCCCACCGGTATTCCATGATGCAGTGTATGTCTGTATGTCTTACTGTACCTGAACTCATCTATGTCTTGTTTAAACCTCAATAAAAAAAATTTGACAAGAGAATCAGTTTAAAGTCTTGTAAATTCTTCAGTACAAACTTTTAGGGCCTGTTCACACCATGTCATACATTATCGCAACATAGAGGAATGCACGTTAAGTGCATTGGTGCAGTGTGGTTCCATTCATTCTCAATGGCACCCTAACGCACCTACTGAGAAAGGTAGGTTGCGGTGCACTGCCAGAAAATAGTGAATGTACTGAGTTTTTTTTAACTGCACTCTATAGAGTTGCCAACTGCTGCACTGCGTTGTAATACATGTTGGTCAGAAAGTGCTTGGGGTGTCATTCAGAATGAATGGAACTTTATCTCACCAGTGCACTTAACGTGCTGCCATACATTATGATAATGCACATTACTACAAATGTATGGTGTGAACAGGGTCAGCCAGCCAAATTGTAATATTTCAGTTAAAGGTGGAATCTGCTAGGCCGAGTCACCCACTGGGCTTGTCACTATCATAGTTTCAAGCTCTTTTGCTGTTTACCTTGAAGCCTTCTCCTGCTACAAAAATTGGTGTTCCCACCATTCCTATTGTATGCCTCAATAAATTCCTACCATACCCATTACATGCCTCAATTAAATCCCATTACTTCTATTGTATGGCTCAATAAATCTTCAATATCCTCAATAGAATCAGCATCCCATGCAAGGTAGAAAAAAGAAGAACGTTCCTTTTACTTGTGGAGTCACTGAGAAACATACAATTCCTTCAGGATATTTGTTAAGCGTCTATCAAAACCTGAAAAATGGGTTTTAGGTAAACTGACCCTTGCAAATGTTGGTTATTTTACTTCCATAGCTGCCTATTAGTTACATTTCAAACTGAGGATTGGAAAATTGGACATTTCCAATATATACGTAAGGGATAACGCCTCTAGCTAAATGTCACATAGCAAATGCAATCACGTTTGAAAGATGACTCAAATTTGTAATTACAGGCATTTCACTCTCCACAGCCCACTCATTTCCCTCTGTAATAGCCCACTTCATCTCAAGGCGCCTAAAGGCTTTGAAATACATTACAGACCTTGGAGCAGAAATTTACTCCATATTCTGTCCTACTTCTTCCTGTAGCCTCATTTTTCCAAACACTGATCAGTCACAGTTCACTGTCATTGTCTTTGACATGTCCAGCTACAAACTGCAGTTCTGCTTACAATTGGAAGTAGGATCTTGGGGGATTCATGTGCCACTTACCTGTGCAGTGACAGCTGAACCTTTGAGCTACTCCTTTGGTAGCTGGACCACAGCCATGTCAAAAAAAATTTGCTGCAGTTAATATTATTTTTTGTATAAATCTAAAGCTGAATTCCAGACAGCAAAAAAATCATCAAATAATGCAGTTAAACATTTAAACAATAATTTTACCAATTCTTAACCTCCTTAGCGGTTTTCCCGAGTGTAGCTCGGGGTAAAATTTCTATACCAAGAGCGGTAACCCCGAGCTACACTCGGGCTTACCATGCGGCGTTGCTCTGGGAGTCCCTGCAGCACTTACCTTGTTCTTCGCTCCCGCAATGTGTTCCCTGCAGCGTCCCCGGCCATCTCCTCCGGCCGATGCTGGCATCTGGCTTCCGTGTTCCGGTCCCTGTGACATCAGGATGTACGGGCACCGGAACCGGCGGGAAATTTGAAATTTTTAAAAAATGTCATTTTTGCTGTCATTGCTGTTTCAATGCATTTCACATGTATTTTGTCCCTACTGCTTTGTCCGGCGCCCTGCCTGCATTTGGACTGTTCTTTCTGCCTGGAAACTTAGAAAAGTTCATGGCGTCCAAAAAGCATCCCTTTACGTCAAAAGCGGTTTTAGAACAGCGATAGTAAATCAGAACCACTTGCAGAATTGAGTGATAATGATTCGTGGGGGAAATTCGTCATCAGACACTGAAAATGATTTTGCGACTTTGCTCAGCGATGTGCGAATTTGCCTCTGTATTTCAAATTTCAGTGTTTTTGGTTTGATTATATTATTTAATTAAATGTATTATTATTATATTATTATTTTTATGATTATTTATTAAATTATAATTTATGATTTCGTGTTTCAAGTTTTATCATATCTGGAATGTTTACTAGACTCTTGTTCGGACAGATTTCAGTGAGTTATTCCTAAAAATTACAGCCTACAATAAAAAACTACATATTTCCATGCAAAAAAATGTACCGCTTTCAGCACAAAAAAATCGGAAAGAATCATACCGCTGAGGAGGTTAATATAGCACTACCACCGGAAGAGTTGCTGAATAGATGGGTCCTTCTCTCTTCCCACACTGTCAGGAAACTAATGCTCATACCAGGGGCGGACTGACAACTCATGGGGTCCCCAGGCAATAGGGGATCATGGGGGTCCTGTGTCCTTGCCCAAACTCAAAAAAAGCCTATGAAAAAGGTACCAGGGGCATCTCATGGGACCCCCTACTGACCCCGGGCCCTCGGGCAGTGCCCGAGTTTCCAAATGGTCAGTCCACCCCGGCTCATACTCGAGCTAATGCTTGTGCGCAAGTGCCAGCACACGGGTGAGCTGTGACCAGTAACTGGCGTGCACTGACACCTAGGCGCATCTGAGTTCCCCAGCAAGCATTGGTGCTCACTAGCTCATGCCAAATCCCAGGATGGGCACCAAGCTGCCTATTTAACCTTTTGGCGCCGGGTCTAGACGCCAAGCGGCCGCACATTTGCGTTCTATTAAAATAAAACCATATGTGCTGAGAGCGCGCGCCCTGCTCCCAGCACACACGTTCGGTACTCACGGAAAGGTCCCGATCTCCTCTTTTGATTGGGACCTTTCCTGATCATGTGATCACCATGACAGTGAATCATGGCGGTCACATGACCCTAAAACCCCACCCCGCCTCCCGGCTTCTGGAACCCTTAAAGGGCTGGGAGGCGCCTGTGCCAAGGGTTTAAAGGAGGTCAAACAATAAAAGAGAAACATTTGAGAGCCTCCATAGTAGAAGCACATGGATCATAATGAACAAACTGAGGGCAGGTGAGCCTGAGGGAGCCCACCCCTCCTTAAAGGAGCAGGGGCAAACTGGACACCCAGCATTTAGCACAATGGCAACCATAGTGTCTAGTACATCCACTCACCAATAAAGCAACAATACAAACAAATGGCCACTGATCCAATCTATAACTGGCCTTCAAAGCAAGGAGCACATGGCAGGACAATGCATGTCAAACAATAAAAGAGAAAAATTCCCAGATCAACTTACGGACCAGCCTGCAACCAACTGAATTGTCCTGTTTAGTAGTTTGCATTAAAAACAGGGGTTTAGTTTGCACACATTTGCAAATACTGTATATGTGTAAGCTGCAGAGCCTCTTCACATCGCCCCAATATTCTGCAGTTTCTAACTCTGTATATAGCACAATGGAAGCGAAGGTATCCAGTGCGTCCCCTCACCAATATATCAACAATGCAAACAAATGGCCACTGCCCCAATCTATAACTGACCTTCACAACAAGTTAATATTAGAGAACTATTTAAAGGAGGTTCTGATGTGAGTTAACTGCTGGATGTTCTTCAGCTACCTTATGATCTGTGCTTCTTGTGTTCCTGCTCCTGACCTTGCTCTGTGAAACTATGATACCGACCGTGCCTTGCCCTTGACTATGCTCTACCTGCTTCCTTGATACACATCTTCACCTGCTACTTGACCACATTTCCTCTTGCCTAACCATGTATGAGCCTGACTTGCCTTAACTATGTCTCTGGTCCTGGCGGTCATTCTGAATCTTTCCCTGCACAAGTCTTCACACCATGTTTCCAAGCTTCTCCTCTTGGGTGCCATCATGTGGTCTGCCTATCATGATCCTTTCCTGAGTGATCTTACATACTACTCAGCTACTGGCATCCATGCTACATTGAGCTTGGTACCTCTGTCACCATATTCAGGGGTGCTTAGACCAGAACCATTAGAGAAACCCACTCATAAGCTTGGCCTCCAACAAAGGTATGTCACTCACCTTGATGACCCACCCTGACCTGACCCCAAATTTGCTGACACACCTTTGGTGTAAAGTGGACTTTGTTATTAAACAAAAGCCTGATAAGAAAATGTATTTTGTGTTAAGGCAGTAAAACATGAATGAATTAATGACATCCCATAGGATGAAACACATTGGACGGACCTAAGCAGATTGACATCAGACACTTTTGGGTGCCCCCTGGTAGTGTTTATGTAAGTTAGAGATGGCTTGCTTTTATTTACGTGTTATTTATTTTAATAAATGTTAAATGGTACTGCACTATTTTGAGCCTTCTTTCTTTCCTTTTACTTCCCGTGGATGGTGAGAGAGCTTTTACCAGATAATTTTTACCATCTTATGTGATTGGGAAACCATATGTGACCCAGGAGAAAGGAGAGCGGATGTCAGGATTGAAAAAGTACACGTATTGACCTCAATAATTGAGGGGTCTTATCACCTGGTAAGTGAGCACCTAGAGTGTTTTGTGAAAGTCTGTGTTGAATACACACAGGATCATCAATGGAGTTTGCCTGCACTGGACATCCAAGGGATGGTGAAAATGGACTTTTTATGAAGTACATCAGAAATGTATTGTCCTTTTAAGACTGCGATTTATATTTGACTTATATAATGGATTTCCTGTATGTGAGTATGAGCATGGATTAGTCCTTTGGTTTTACAAACAAATGATAAAATCATAGTACAGGTACAAGCAATGCTTTCTAGGATACCATGCGATCTGGTGCCCACAAACACACTGCATTTGCTATCTACATTTGGGGTGCCATCAACAATGTATTGGTACCCGCAGCAGATCGCAAAGGCATTGCGTTTTGAATGAGGAACCAGAAACGTTCATGGAACGTGCCATTCCAGCACCAAGTTCTGATAGGAAAAACCGGCTAGAAAAAGCCTTTTATACAAGAAGTGAGCGTACACATATTGTAAGGCCGAGTCTGCTAATATTAGAGAACAAACCTGTTATTCAAGAATAACCTTGTTTTATTGCTCATTCATCACGTCAAATTGAATGCAGCATGGGGACCATCACGATGGCAAAAATAAATATGGTTGAGTAATGTTGCTAAGGGATAAAAAATAAGTAGTTACGTAATTTTGTTTTCTGCACTCCAATATAGTAAAAAAAAAATAGATCCTTCAACTTGTGTTAACCATTTTGTCAACAATGCTGAGCCAATTGTTCTGTTCACCAGGTTCAGAATACTCATTACAGCTGGCCAAAAGACTGCTATACAATACACTGTAGTAGTTATACCAGTGCAGCATTCCCACATGAGGCTTTCAGTGCTGCCTTGGCAGTGCTCATTGGCATAGCACAGAGTGAGCATATGTTTTTATCAAATTGTAGCATATGAAACAGGTAAAAAGTTGAAATTATAAGATAAATATATAGGATACAGCTGGTCAGTAACATAAATATACATAAAAAATGTGTAAATAAGTAAGCGCCTTCTAGATAGCAGCAGCTGTACACCAAAGGCACCATATAAGACCTTCTAATAGACAATAATATACAAGCAACAAGCGGTGAGGAGCGATCGTAAGTGCGGAGGAGAGAGGAGTGCGGTAATAGAAAGGCAGGCTACAACCTTCATCCATTTTCTATTGTTGTCTGTATCCCTGAGACCGGAAGAGGGGAAGCGTTCCCAACAAGACTGCCATTAAAACGAACAGGCCGTCAATGCACTAGAAAAGACTTTAAGAAAAAAAAAGAGTGGTCATCACCTAATGAGAAGGCTGAGTGCAAAGCGTGGGATAGCGAAGGGGACCTGACCAGATCTGACCAGACCTCTGATGAGATATTTGAAGTCTCTATATTATATAAAAGCGCACAAAGGTTGCGCATCTGGTGAGTGTGTAATCTGTATCCTAATTGTTTCACCGTGTGCACAGTCTGTGTCGTTTGGAAATCAACAGATCGGTTGAGATCTTGCTCACACTTTCACGTTGGACTTATTCTTGGATAAAGCAATTTTCCTCACGTTATATCAGCCACAAATCTGGTGGCATATATATGAGTGCACAGTGTCACTTTATATCTTTGTATGATCTTATGTACGTGTATATACGTTTATTTATTTGTGTTTTAGCGCTGCACCTTTTTGTATATAAATATACATAGTCAGGTAAAAAAAGACACAAGCCTATCTAGTTCAACCGAAAAAAAAAAAGAAAAAAAGAAAACCCCCATATACACAATCCTATACTTACAATTGATCCAGGAAAAGCCCCAATGATCTAATTGATCCAACAAGGGAAAAACAATTCCTTTCGGACCACACAGGCAGCAATTGGAAATTCCCTGGATCAACTACCCCGGGTGTTATTTCCTATAAATGTTAATATCCAGTTATATTTAAGCATATCAGAATGAATCCGGTTTTTATTTTTTTAAATCATCTACAGTTGCAAGAAAAAGTATGTGAACCCCTTGGGATTACGTGGAGTTTTGCATGAATTGGGCATAAAATGTGCTCTGAACGTCATCTAAGTCACAACAATAGAAGAACACAGTCTGCTGAACATAATACTACACAAACATTAGATGTTGCCATGGTTTAATTGCACATAACATGTAAACATTCACAGTGCAGGGAGGAAAAAGTATGTGAGGCCCTAGCTTAATGACTTCTCCCAGAGCTAATTGGAGCCAGGAGTGAGCCAACCTTGACTCCAATCAGTGTGATGATATTGGATGTGTTGCTGACAGCTGTCCTGCCCTTAAAAAACACACACCTGTTTTGGGTTTACTGGTTTCAAGAAGCACTGTCTGATGTGAACCATGCCTCGCAGAAAAGAGCTCTCAGAAGACCTACGATCAAGAATTGTTGACTTGCATGAAGCTGGAAAGGGTTACAAAAGTATCTCCAAAAGCCTTGATGCTCATGTGTCCACGGTAAGACAGACTGTCTACAAATGGAGAAAGTTTAGCACTGTTGCTACTCTCCCTAGGCGTGGTCGTCCTGTAAAAATGACTGCAAGAGCACAGCGCAGAATGCTGCATGAGGTAAAGAAGAATCCCAGAGTGTCAGGGTTCACATACTTTTTCTTGCAACTGTATTTAGCTGGAAAGAACTAGTTCTTGAGGGAGTTTATTACACATTTTCACAGTTCTTACTTTGAAGAAGCCTTTATGTATGTATGGGGAGGGTAAATATATTTTCCTCCAAGTGTAAAAAGTGCCCACTTGTTTTATGTAATAACTTGAAAGTGATTAACTCTACACCAAGTCCAGTATATGGACCACTTGTGTATTTATACACATTGATTATACCCCTCTAAATCTCCTCTTCTCCAGAGAGAATAAATTCAGTTCAGCTAATTGTTCCTCATAGCTGAGCTTCTCCATGCCTCTTATCAGTTTGGTTGCCCTTCTCTGAGCTTTTTCCAGTTCTCCAGTTTTACTTTTACTGAACTGTTGTCCAAAACCAAACTGCCAATTTCAGATGAGGTCTTACTAATGATTCCTATAGGGCACATCATGTATCTCTCTCCAGAGTCTATACCTCTTTAAATATAAGAAAGTATTTTGCATGCTTTAGAAACTGCAACTTGCCATTGTATGCTTTTATTAAGTCTATGATCTACAAGAACACCCAGATCCTTCTCAACCATTGACTTCCCCAGCTGTTCTCATGGTAGTGTTCATATGGCAATTGGTTTGTCTCCAAAAGATAGCCGTCCAAAGTAGTAAACGTTTATGTAGAATCCTAAGGAAATAAGAATTGAAGGACTCTCATAAGAAAGTATTAAAAATTTGACTTAATTGGAAATTATGGAGATCATTAGATAAAGAGAAAAAATGTTTTTCAAAATGAATATGCTGCTGAAACATAAACAAATAAGGGTCTACCAAAATCTTTAAATGTAAAGGGTATGTAATCCCTATCCCTAGCAATGAACTTCTCGTATTAACTCTCTTTTGGTCTGTTAAATATACCTTCAAATTTTTTTGCCATACCTGTTCAGTAAGTCCAAAAAAATACTTGTTGGTCCTGTAAGAAATTCAAAGCTGTCCTGTGTTATCTCAAGGATTGTAAATAGCTCTCCTGCTTCTTATTTTGGACAACAGAACAGATAATCCCTTTAATGTGAAGATGAGAATGATCTCCATAATTCCCAGTCAATTCAAATTTGTAATACTTTCTGAAAGTCTACATAACCTTTTAGAAGATTCTACTTTGGACGGCTGTCTTTTGGCGACAAACCAACTGCCATATAAACACTACCATGAGAACAGCTGGGGGAGTCAATGGTTGAGCAGGATCTGGGTGTTCTTGTAGATAGATAGATTAGCAAGAAGTTAAGTAGAAAAGACAGCTGGGCAGGGCTGACCCCATTCAGTCCAAAAAAATGCTTTCAAGCCATATGGCTATGCCAAATCAAAAGTTGAGTAGGAAAGGTCTAGAAAGCCTGTGGAGTAGAGACATACAACCTTCTCTAGGTGCAGATGGAGAAAGTCTTGTCCCCATGCAGGATATAGTGAGGAACAGAAGTATTTAAACACCCTGCGATTTTGCAAGTTCTCCCACTTAGAAATCATGGAGGGGTCTGAAACTCACATTGTAGGTGCATTCCCACTCTGAGAGACAGAATTGAAAAAAAAATTCAGGAAATCACATTGTATGATTTTTAAAGAATTTATTTGTCTTGCACTGCTGAACATAAGTATTTGAACACCTAAGAAACAGCAAGAATTCTGGCTCTCAAAGACCTGTTACTGTGCCTTTAAAAGCCCACCTCTACTCCACTAATTAATTTAACTTAGTAGCACCTGTCTGAGCTCTTTAAAGACACCTGTCCACCCCACAGTCAGTCAGACGCCAACTACTACCATGGGCAAGATCAAAGAGCTGTCAAAAGACACCAGAGTCAAAATTGTGGACCTCCACAAGGCTGGAAAGGGCTATGGGGCAATTGCCAAGCAGCTTGGTGAAAATAGATCAACTGTTGGAGCAATTGTTAGAAAATGGAAGAGGCTAAAGATGACTGTCAGTCTCCCTCGGACTGGGGCTCCATGCAAGATCTCACCTCGTGGGGTATCACTGATGATAAGAAAGGTGAGGAATCAGCCCAGAACTACAAGGGAGGAGCTGGTCAATGACATGAAGAGAGCTGGGACCACAGTTTCAAAGGTCACTGTCGGTAGAACACTACGCCGTCATGGTTTCAAATCATGCATTGCACAGAAGGTTCCCCTGCTCAAGTCATCACATGTCCAGGCTCGTCTGAAGTTTGCCAATGACCATCTGGATGATCCAGAGGAGGCATGGGAGAAAGTCATGTGGTCAGATGAGACCAAAGTAGAACTTTTTGGTCTAAACTTCACTCGTCGTGTTTGGAGGAAAAAGAAGGATGAGTTGCATCCCAAGAACACCATCCCTACTGTGAAGCATGGGGGTGGTAACATCATGCTTTAGGGGTGCTTTTCTGCGAAGGGGACAGGACGACTGCACTGTATTAAGGAGAGGATGAATGGGGCCATTTATTGTGAAATTTTGAGCAACAACTTCCTTCCCTCAGTTAGAGCATTGAAGATGGGTCGTGGCTGGGTCTTCCAACATGACAACGACCCGAAGCATACAGCCAGGAGAACCAAGGAGTGGCTCCGTAAGAAGCATATCAAGGTTCTGGAGTGGCTTAGACAGTCTCCAGACCTAAATCCAATAGAACATCTTTGGAGGGAGCTGAAACTCCGTGTTGCTCAGCGACAGCCCCGAAACCTGACAGATCTAGAGGAGATCTGCGTGGAGGAGTCGGCCAAAATCCCTGTTGCAGTGTGTGCAAACCTGGTCAAGAACTACAGGAAACATTTGACCTCTGTAATTGCAAACAAAGGCTTCTGTACCAAATATTAACACTGATTTTCTCAGGTGTTCAAATACTTCTGTTCAGCAGTGCAAGACAAATACATTCTTTAAAAATCATACAATGTGATTTCTTGAATTTATTTTTTTTTAATTCTGTCTCTCAGAGTGGGAATGCACCTACAATGTGAATTTCAAACCCCTCCATGATTTCTAAGTGCGAGAACTTGCAAAATTACAGGGTGTTCAAATACTTCTGTTCCTCACTGTATAAGTGGTCGCTCTTGATGCCACCGGGAAGTTTTCATGCAGGCATTGAACTTTCTGAGTTGGAAAGGTCTAAAAAAAAGCCCATCAGAGGTCCATTTGGCGAGGGCGAGTGCCTGGTAACATAAGTTTATAGGATGGGTCAGAGTCAACTAGTTTAATGAGCATCAGATTGCTTTATTTTATAGGAACCAGTTCTGGTGAAAAAAGGCAATTTGATGTTCATTAAACCAGATGGTTCCAACCCATCCTGAAACGTATATGTTAACAGGCTGTCTGTAGTTCAGAACACCGACTGGCTTTTTTAAGACCTTTCCGACTCAACAAGTTCAGTGCCCACCTGAAAACTCCATCGATGTTCCAGGATTAGGACCCCAGTGGCATTGAGAGCAACCTCTTATATCTTGCATGGGGACAAGACTTTCTCCATCTGCACCTATGGAAGGTTGCGTGTCTTCACCTCACAGGGGGACCGCAGCCTCCACAGATGTAAGTTATTTTTCCTTTTCCTTCTATCATCAAACCTGCTGAGCTAACGACCATATTTGAGCAAACTACTTACTTCCCTGTCTCCCTCTTTTCTTTTCCGATGGACACCCTGAGCTTCCCCAGAAGCTGATCCTTTGAGACCAAACCCCTCAGACCTCTGTGAACCAGAACATCATGGATCACAAACCATAACAGGTAAGTAGGATTTGAGAGTGATTCTGGCAGATCAATGGGAATATTTCAGTACTTGCAGGGTCTTTAAAGCAATAATGCATGTATTGCAGAGATGTACTGCATATGATATCTTCATTTATTTATTTTATTCATTATTTAATGAATTATCTATATTTTTTGCCCTGCTATATGCTTTACTTTTCAATTCTACAAACACGCAGACCTAGTAGAGCCTTAAAAATGTGCCCCATTATTTGTTTCAAGTATTCAAAACTGTTCAGCCTTAGCTAATGAAATATCATAGATAATGAAATACTCCAATACACACCATATATGGCAATATTAGAGGCTCAAATCTTTGTTTGATTACAGGAAAACCACAGAAAATCTTGCTATGTTATCTTTAAGGGGTTAAACCGAAGGCTCTGTTTCTGCAATAAAATTAAAAATGCGTGTCATGTTCCCTGATTGCAGTTCTAGGCAGATTAAAGGCCACATTACAACATATTCTCATCAAGCTAATGTGCTTGATAAAAAGGCACTTTAAATTATTTTTCCCATTATGTAAGCTCATTATGTACTTGAACACATTATCTAAACAAAATCACTACATACATTAAACAAAATCATTTAAATACTTTAATATACCATGTTAGGGGCACCAGCTGTATGTGAAAATTGAAGATGGCCAAAAGCTTTGGGCCAAAGATGGGCACAATAGACCCGACCACTGAAGCATGGTTCCCCAGTGCAACGGACAATCAAATAGTATGGTCGTATTCTTACCCTATTATAGCATGTGGTTTTTAGATTTCCATTAACCTGCATGATGCCCTGTGATGAGAGAACAATAATCTACAGTATGTTCAGCCTTTGTCATCTAGAACCTAGCACTGCTAGATCTTAGACTAGGTTGTGTTATGACTGGAGACCAATCAACATAGTTTCCAATCACGTGGACACTATGTCAGCTATGGCATAATAATCATGCATAGGTTGGAGGTTTATACACAAAATTAACCTGCAACCTCAGATGTAAGTACTTGGTGTCATACTAGACTCCAACCTATCCTTCCAGCCCCAAGTCAAATCACTAACAAACTCATGCAGACTCCACCTCCGCAACATCGCCAAAATCCGCACGTTCCTAACCCCAGAAACCACTAAACAGCTCATCCACTCCCTCATCATATCACGACTCGACTACTGCAACTCCCTCCTCACTGGCCTGCCTCGCCGCTGGGTATCCCCGCTTCAGTCGATCCTGAATACGGCTGCCAGACTCATTCACCTTTCCAACCGCTCCGTTTCTGCCACCCCCCTCTGCCAATCCCTCCACTGGCTTCCGATTGCCCAACGGATCAAAGTCAAACTGCTAACACTGATGTACAAAGCTGTTCATAATTCTGCCTCAAACTACATCACCGACCTAATATCCAAATACTACCCAAAACGTACTCTCCGGTCTTCACAAGACCTTCTTCTCTCTAGTTCCCTGATCTCCTCCTCTCATGCCCACCTCCAGGACTTCTCCAGGGCATCACCCATCCCCTGGAACTCCCTACCCCAACCCATCAGACTATCACTCACTCTCCTCTCCTTTAGGTGCACCCTAAAAACCCACCTCTTCAGGGAAGCCTACCCATCCCTCTGCTAACTGCCGACCTCCTCCACTCTTCCTACCACTCCATCCCCCACAGCTTTTCCTCCCGTACCACTATCCCCTCCCTCCTAGATTGTAAGCTCCAAGGAGCAGGGCCCTCAAACCCCTCGTGTATTGCACTGTATTGTTATTGTACTGTCTCATGTATTGTCTCCCATTGTAATGTACAGCGCTGAGCGAACTGTTGGCGCTTTATAAATACTGTATAATAATAATAATAATAATGTCTCTGTAGTCTGAAGATGGCAGTGTGTCTTGTTTTAATACTGTAATCAAGAAAACATAAAGTGCCGCTCCAGGCCCCCATTCCAATCGGCTCCGGTGATTCACACTGAGAGTGCTTCGGCATGGAAAGAGCCCATCCCAGCTCAATGTACACTCATGGGCAAAGAATGATCCCATTTCCAAACACCAAAACAGCCCAGGTGTAGGAGAAGTGAAAGCGAGTTCAGCCTGGCTCCAACCAGGCCATGCTCCCGCCTCATTTCAGCTGTCCAGAGGGCTAAATCATGGAGCCATGGGTGAAACGCGTTGAAGACGTGGCCTTGTTGGAGCTGGGCTGAAGCCACTTTCACTTCACTTACACTTGGGCTGTTCTGCTATGTGGCGATTGAATTATTCTCTGTTTTAATACTGTCATTGTCAACAATAATTACAGCATTCAAAGAAATAATAATATATACAAACTTTAAATTTATTTTTATTTTTATCCTATTTTTATCCTATTTTTAATATAGCAAGGTTTTATTAATACTGTGCACCAAATAAGAGCCTCATTCTTTCATAAAAAAATGTCAATTATTTAGGCTGGCAAATTAGCCTGTAGGCAGGTGCAGTCTGTTTTCTCCTCTGTAAGTGGCGTTTGACTGGAGTGGTGCCATAACCTGGAGAGGAAGTCAACAGAAATTTGGTTTCCCTATGGTTTCCTGGTCCCTGGGGGCAGTGTTCTGGTTGTCTACACTGCATCCAGGTGACTTCTGGTGGCCATCTTGGGTCTGAATAATCTTTATAAGTCCCTTCCCCCAAGTTTTGGAGCGCATTTTGCAAAGTGGCTAGAGTATGGAAAGAGTACCCGTCTGTCAGGGAACGTGATAGCGGCAGGGAAAGGTTCCAGACAAGTAGGGACAGGCTAGGGACTCTCTATCCTCCACAGAAGCCTCCTCCTTGGGACCAGACTAGCAAGGCTGCATTCCGTCCTCTGAAGACAGACTCTGTCAGTGCATCTTTACTCACTACATCTCTGCAATGCACTGAACTGTGAGTGTTACCCGAAGCTGCATTCTCCCGCTGGGGTTGTTTGTAGTTGAAATTCTTTGCAATACAAGCTGTGAGTTTACCTCCAGCTCGACTCTGTGTCCCTACTGCTGCCACACCATGCAGAACCTACTCACAAGCCATAGACTTACTACCAGTTAACTGACATATACTGATGCTGCTGAATTTGGCTTGGCATCTGGACTTTAATGACTTCTTGAGGTCATCACAGAGGACAAGGGGGCGCTCTTTACGTCTGGAGGAAAAGAAATGTAATCTCCAAACACGGAAAGGTTTCTTCACAGTGAGAGCTGTGAAAATGTGGAATAGACTCCCCCAAGAGATGGTTCTGGCCAGCTCAGTGGCTTTCTTTAAAAAAGGTCTGGATTCTTTCTTGGATACACAGAATATAACATTTATAGGTAAAGTTGATCCAGGGAATATCCGATTGCCTCTCGGGGGATCAGGAAGGAATTTTTTCCCAGCAGGAGCAAATTGGATCGTGCTTTGCTGGGTTTATTGCCTTCCTCTGGATCAACTGTGGGTATAGGATTATAAGTTTTTTTTTATGGTTGAACTGGATGGACTTTTGTCTTTTTTCAGCCAGACTAACTATGTAACTATGTAATCATGTAAAAGGGTAAATGCATACAGTACATCATTATTGGAATACAACATCACTCATATTTTAGGGAGCAATAAGCAAATGGTTCTAAACACACAATAACCCTTATCTCTGGTGTTTTGAGTATACTGGCAACTGAATAAAATCTAGGTAATAAAATGTTTCTGCAAATTAGCACAAGGGATATTACTTACATTCAAAGAGACGTGTCTCTTGTGCTGCTGCCAACAGAAATTCAAAGTCCCACTGTGCATCTTTTATCACTTTAAAACTCTTACACTTGTGATACAACACAGAGGAAATGGTGAGATATGGATTAGATGCTCTGTGACCTGGAACAAGAAGTTGACTGTCCCTTTAGTGAATAGGGACAAACTAGGTGAATGAATACATGGACATAGAGTTATTGATCAGCCATGACACTACAAACTGCAACCTCAACATGTGAGCTAATCATTAGGCAAGCCAACAAAACAGACTATAGAGCACTTTCTAGAGCCGGGGGTGCTGTTTGCAAGAGCTGGAGAGTGGTTTAAAGGGTTTGAGAATGCTGTTTGAAGTTTTTTGTTCATGAGGATTACTACCGGTGAATTGTTTTTTTTTTGGAGGTAGCCATTGGGATCCATTATTCATCAAGTTGATCTTCATAGTTCAATTTGGGACCAAAAGTGCAGTTAGACCAAGCATTATATGATGTGAGGTCACACTGCTGGAAGTGAACAGACATCTGGTGGAGGAATTGTGCACTCTCTCTGTGTTTTGGAACACCGGTGGTCCTAGGAGGAAGGATATTTGCTCAGAAGAAATCTATTGGGACTTTTCATATGATTTTATTATTTCTAGTCTTCACATATTTATTTGTATTTGTTGTGTAGCGCTGCACAGTCATATTTTTATTTTCTCATCTTGATTTTGCCCACATATGAGACCGGGTTTCTTGTGTTTAGCAGCTACTTATATAGTTTTGGGGGTGACATTATAGTAATTATAGATGTTTTATTTTGACCCATTGAAAAAACAGAGACTATAATTACACTAATATCAAGTTAGAACAAAACACGTTTGAAAGTACACAATGCCTTTAATACAAACCTCAGATATTAGAAGATTAAAAGCAATTTTTGGAATTACATTGACACATAGAAGTTCGTGTGAAATTTCAATGATTTGCTTTAGAGCTACGCAGGGGCGGACTGACAACTCATGGGGCCCCCAGGCAATAAGGGATCATGGGGCCCCTGTGTCTTTGCCCAAGCTCAAAAAAGTCTATAAAAAAGGTACCAGGGGCATCTCATGGGGTCCCCTACTGACCCCGGGCTCTCGGGCAGTGCCCGAGTTTCCAAATGGTCAGTCCGCACCCGGAGCTACGTATTTGAAGTTTGGCCCATAAGGCACAGAAATGAACTCAGCAGCAGTTGTCTGTGTGACAAGTCCACTTTTAACGACTATTGTTAGCTGAGATTTGTCAGGAAATAAGCCATCACACTAAATGTGTAAACACATTCCCTCTTTACTTGGCTCTATGTCATATTTTACTATGTTGAAGTTTTTGAAAGTTTTTTTTTAGTCCTGGTAGAACGAAACTATAAACTGGCTATAAAAAGTATTGTTATGACACATTCCTTAACATTATCTCTTTACAGTGAGAAATCAAATAGCCTTCCCAATGTTATCCAGATTTTTACTTGTATTAATTCTCAAATTTTAACTCTATGCTTTTTGAAAAAAATCCAATCGTCTATGGTAAAAAATAATAGTCTACCAAAAAAATCTAATTGATACAGAGTATCAATAATATGTCTTTTCCTTATACTTTGTACACGTTTTCAAATTATCTTCAGCTCATGGGGGGAAATGTTCAAATTTTGCTTTTAACAGTTTTAAAGGGTAGGTGCGGGAAGAGGGAAGAGTAGGATATGACTCTCTCTCTCTCTGTGTATGTATATATATATATATATATATATATATATATATATATATATACACATACATACATACACACAGTATATATACGATCTGTGAAAAAGTTTTAGGCACACTGGATTTTTGTCACCGTTATAAAGGACTGCATGTTTTAGCTGATCTACACTGGTGCTACTTATGGTCATTGGAAACTGGAGGTTTTCAGAGGCCTTTGAGGCTGGGAGCTGTGCTTTAGAAGCAGAGAATGATTCAGAGGAGGTGGTAGCTCTACACCAGGGTTTCTCAATCAGGGTTCCATGGAACCTTCGGGTTTCTCCAGAGGTTGTTAGGGGTTCCTTGAGCACTGAGCTATTTCTGCCTCTCAGAGAAGTTTCCACTGACACCATTGACCATTTTAGCTATCTGTAAGGGGGTAATTCCTCCCAATGACTACCAATGTATGGAGCATTCTTCGCATCATGAGATCACCAAAGATTATGAGTTGTAGATATAGTAATTTTAACAGGGGTTCCCTGAGATCATAATGTTATTTCAAGGGTTCCCCTGTGTTGAAAAGGTTGAGAAAGACTAGTCTACACACTTGTTTCAGTCTTGCCATGGTGTATGACCTGTGACATGAAACTGTCTTCCACAACCTCACCTTAGTAGCAGAGTTTGGCTGTTCCTCACCCAGGTTTAAGACTCCTACACAGCTGTTTTTGTTTCAGTTAACAACCGTGTTTCAACCTAAATATGAAATTGGTGATCATTAGCACCTGCTTGGAATAATTGGTTAATCATACACCTGACTCTAATCCTACAAAGTCCCTGACTTTGTGCAAGTGTACAAAGTGTACAGGTGTAAGAATAAATGCTGCTTTGAACCCAAAGGGTAGACACACGAAATACTGATTTGATTTAGATTTTGTTTATGTTTTCTCACTTTAAATTTTGTAAATTGATAAAAATTAAAATATATATTTTTGAAAGCATTCTTACTTTACAGCATTTCTTCTGAGAGCCAAGGTTTATGCTTGTTAGTGAAAGACAAACAAATAGGAGATAAAAATGAACATAAAGTAAGTGCATGCCGAATGGAAAAGCAAACACCATGAAAATAAATATAGTACGTCTTTGTCTGAAATAGAATAGGGAGATAATCCTTAATAATGCTAATGTAGTGCCCTCTAGGTAGCCAGGTTTATTGCTTTGTAGTTAGAGGCTGGAGAGCAGTCTGGGATGGGTCAGCCTGGGAGTGAGGCAGGAGTTTACCTCAGGGCAGACTGGGAGGCTCTAAAGGTCAGATCTTCTGAAGCGCTTCCTCCCTTCCAGAAACTCTGAGAACTTTCTGGAAGAGAGGCAGAGGTGGGGAGGAAGTCTAGATCTGAATGTTTAAGGGAACTTGGCCAATCCCCAGGTAGGAGGCCAGGCATGGTGACCAAGGACAACCCTTAATGTGGAAGAGCCTGAGCAGCAGGGGAGCTGGGTTGAACATGGACTGAGAGAAGACTGGAGTGCGTAGATTGGGAGGGAGCCCCAGGGAGGGGAGTCTACACACAGGCAGGATGCTGCTCTAGGTCTCTTAGAAAGGACATCCCGAGCAGCAGGGAAGGAGCCAGCCCAGCGAATGGCCTGAAAGCAGCTATCAACCCACCACACTGACAAGACAGGACACTGTGAATACTTCTACACCCATTGGGCCAGATAAAAGGAGAGGGTGGTCAGGTGCAAGACCCAACTAGTTCTCATCCGGGACTACTTTGTTGTTAGATCTTGGAATCCCTTGCCCAGGGATACCCTCAGTGCACCTTGGGAAAGAGGAGGATTCACCAAGGGGCCTTAGAGCTCTCTTAAAGAGACAGCGTTATTTTCAAATTCACATTTCTGTACAGTATTGTTGCTAAGCCGTTTGTCTGCAAGTTTACAGTTCCTTGGGCATTCCATATACCCCTAGACCCAATCCAAGTCGTTAACCCCTTAATAAAAACAACTAAAAACCAGCACAAGGGCTGTTTACAGACTACAAGTATGCAAGTGTAGAAAATGTGTGTTGCCTAGCTGTGCAGTTCTTAGGGGAACCCAAAAACTCATTATTCTGATCTACACTGGAGCCAGCCTTTACTTACGTTCAATGGCAAGATTGAGCACAGCAACAAGACACAAGGTAGTTATACTGCATCAGCAAAATCTCTCCCAGGCATAGATTTCAAAGCAGACCGGGGTTTCAGGATGTGCTGTTCAAGCTCATTAATCTGTAACATGTAGTTGGTAGCTCCAGGCTACTGCTCCAGAACTTCACTGTAACATCAGAGTCATAGGAAGCCATGGCCCTTGGTCATACGGTTCAACTCAAGAGATGGGAACCTCACACAGCAGTAGTGGCATCTCCATGGCAAGCCATCTACTTCTTTTACAGATGGAGACCAATCACTTATCTATACTTTAAGGTCTAAGCTTAGCAGCTAACTTCCTGGAAAGAAGGAGAGACCCAGACCACCAAAGTTGTTTGCAAATAAACGTTTACCTAATTTCTAGAAATTACTTTCCACATTTTTCTTGCATTTTAAACAGGAACCTCATCTTACTTACGAAATTTAAATCACAAAAAACCTGTCCCTGCATTCAAGTAAAAAAAAAACATACTTACCAGACCATGGAGTTCACCATTATGTAATTGTAGGCAAAGTTCCCATTGCTCCTCTCTGCTCCCATGCTGCCATCTTTGAACAAGATCTCTTACACCTGGCAGAGACCCACAGCTTGTCTGCGCAATTTCAGCACGCTGCATCCTGGGATCTGTGATGTAGAAAACCCAGGAGGCAGCAGTGGCCAGATACGTAATCCTTGACTAGGTGAGGAGTAAGAAAGTAAATTTGAAAAAATAAAAAAGGTATTTACAGTTAAAAAAACAAAAATTGTTCCTGCTATTGTGTAAAAGGAAGGAGGCAGGTGAGAAAATGGTATACAAATGGATGAAGATCTGCTTTAGCATCATGCTTGAAATAACCTCTTTCAGCACAAATGAACAATCTCTGGGGACCCACAGTGTTGGGGTTCACAGTCTCTTTCTTTTATTTAAGGTCTCATTGTACCTGACTAGGCACCCCAAGGGAGAATACTCCACTCCCTCTGGAGGGGAAGCTCCATTTTTGGGCTACTCATATAGTCCCTTAGAATCAGAGATCTCCCCACAAGCTAAGGTGGGTTCTGACCAATGACATAACAATTGACCAGGGGCGGACTGATAACTCATGGGGCCCCCGGGCAATAGGGGATCACGGGGCCCCTGTGTCCTTGCCCAAACTCAAAAAAGCCTATGAAAAAGGTTCCAGGGGCATCTCATGGGGCCCCCTACTGACCCCGGGCCCTCGGGCAGTGCCCGAGTTTCCAAATGGTCAGTCCGCCCCTGCTATTGACTCCTCCATTTGCTACCTTTGTACCCTCCTAACCAGAGCCAGGACAAGGGGTGGGCAGATGGGGCAGATGCCCTGGGTGCAGAGAAGCAAGGGACAAATAATAGACACAGGGTTGTACATCCATTCAACAGTATGTATACCAGTAGGAGATGGGGGAGGAGGCAATTCTAGATCCTTATCCTGGCACTGTGTCTTTTATGTCTATATGGATTTCAGCTTTAAGCTGTGTGGTTGGATTCTACCATAATGGCAGCAATATTTGCATCACAAATTGAAATTAGTGAGCAAAGATTTTTCATAATAATAAAAATAATACAGCGCAAATAATACAAATAATCAAAACTGTGAAAAATTATATGTGAAAGTCCAAAGAAAATGTCCCAAATTAAAGTCCAATGTCCCAAAAAATGTGAAAAAATTATTAATTTCTCAAACTTTATAAATTTTCCAGCTGGAAAATGATAAAGTTTGAGTAAATAATAATTTTTTCAAATTTTTTGGGACATCGGACTTTAATTTGGGACTTTTTCTTTGGACTTTCTCATATAATTTTTGACAGTTTTGATTATTTGTATTATTTGCGCTGTATTATTTTTATTATTATTTTTTGATGTTTAGTCAATCCTTGAACAGCAGCATTTAATTTTTCAATTAAATTTTCACTTTCCTTGGCGGAAGTTTGATACATATTTTGAAAGAATTTTCATGCTTGTCCTCCAGTTTAATGTGACTGGCAAACCTTGGGACATTTTATGAAATAATATGAAGCACACTAAAACTATTGATTGTAAATGGAGTTTGGCACCAGAGCTGTGTGTGTGTGATCACCTGGTGTTCTTCCTATGAAAAGTCATTCTACAGCAGTCAGAATCCCTGCTGTTCAAATTGGTACCTATAAGCTATGCATTGTAAAGAGGGTGCTAATTACAGAGGCTGGCAGCGTTCATGTGAAACGTTTGCCAAGATCCCTGGGAACCTTTGGCAGGCTTTAACAAACCTGAAGTCAGCCAGAAGCTTGTTTTACCTCCTTCTTTGCCAGAAAGTCTTGACTCTTATTCTTTCTTTTTCACATACATGTTAAAATCCGCAATTTTAGCCTGACTTAAAACACCCAAATATGACATATTTTCGAAAAGCAATGGCCCTTTAAAATAAAATGATTGTGTAATATTGGCCCAACTGTTTATCAATTGTATATTTTCAGTAAAATATAATGTGCGAAGCAGACTGGGAGGATCCTTCTTCAGCTTTCCACATTGCAGCCTAAGTGGAGTGTACACTTCCCATTAGCTGTCCAGTGGCAAGGTCCTCTCACACTCCAGAAAACTGTATCGGCATAAGTAATTCAGGACGAGTAGACTAGTCAGTGGTGGGTACAGCCGGCAGCTCTAGATCATTGATCTTCGCTCTTGAAAGAAGCTCCAGAAAGGAACATGTGATTGCAGATTCAGTGAATAAAAAACGCAATTGCCAGCCTTTTTTAAATGAAGAAATGCTTAATGGATAAAGGGTGAGGTGGTAGAGATGAGGCCAGAGGTTAATTCTGTTAGAAGATAGGTTTTTATTCATCATCTTATTAGTTGTTATCATACTACAGCATTACATGAAAAATATAATCCAGAGGCCAACTGTTATATTTAAAGAAGAATACCAGGTATGGATAATTTTACGTAGTTACACTGGCCCATCTTGGACTGACATAAGTATGCATGATATACCATCCTGTCCCGGTTCAAGCTGAAAATCACAGAAGTAGGTACCTACAGTGATCTTTACTACCTTCAAGGTCTCGTACTGAGCGGTTGCCCTGCTGTATTATGCACACAGGAGGTTGACCACTTGGTATAGGTGCCAAATAAAGAACACTTTGCATTTTCTCAATGAATACTAAGCATTCGATGATTGGGTGAGTTGGAGAGACAAGATATTGGCATCACAATCTCAACCTCGTCCAATCAGAGAATGATTTTCATCCATTGAGAAAATGCAAAGCGTTCTCTGAAAATTGTCTGTGCTGAGCCAATAACCTCCTGTATTCCAAAAGCAGCAGGACAGCTGCTCTGCATGGGGCCTGGAAGCTACTGTGCCTACTACAGTGATTTCCAACTTCCACAAGTATAGAAAATGCAGTCATATTGGTCCACGCCAGGGGCGGACTGACAACTCATGGGGCCCCCGGGCAATAGGGGATCATGGGACCCCTGTGTCCTTGCCCAAACTCAAAAAATCCTATGAAAAAGGTACCAGGGGCATCTCATGGGGCCCCCTACTGACCCTGGGCCCTTGGGCAGTGCCCGAGTTTCCAAATGGTCAGTCCTCCCCTGGTCCAAGCTGGACCACATATTTACCTATGTAAAAATATTCACATCTGGAATTCTTCTTTAAGGTTCAGTGCAACCAACACATCAAATTTGAGAATTATTTGAATTCTTTTGTGGAGATTTCCCCACATTCCTTTTGAGGAAAACAGTCTTTCAAGGAGATACACACAGCAGTAAAATAAATTTTGAGTATGGCTGAGAATTTTTAAAACATAATACTTTTATTATGGTCAGTAAGATTTGTATTATGGTCTCAAAAGTACAGTAAGGGAGGATCTTCTCTTTCCCTTTCTACCTCAATCAATACAACCACAAAATGGGCATCTGATGGGGGTCAGCTATGAATGGGAGGCCGGGAACCACAATCATTGCAGCTATGAATGGGAGACTAGAGACCACCATCATGGCAACAGCAAGACTCAAGACCTTGTAAATCTTCTCCTGAATGCAATGATGCCTTCATGCCTGGTAAGTGAAAAACAAGTAGGCTGCAAAACCACAGATGAGGAAAAGGTGGGTTTATTGACATTGTACAGTACATGTGAGCAATGTGAAACAACAAAGGATAGAAGACAACTGAAAAGAATACACATGGTAGCAAGGCCATATGCAAGAAAAGTATGGCATAATAGAAGGCATAAGGTCAACAAGGTAACAATTAACTAGCATGATAAATACTGTACACAATTACAGGCAAAGATAAATGCAGGACAAAACTTAGTAATTGAGTTTAAATGCAAGGAAAACTCAGGCACCAAGGAATTATAGGGGGCTCGACAAGAAGCCAGCAAAATGTCAAGGTCTAGTTGATAAAAAGATTAGATACAAATATAGCAAATTCATGAAATTCAAGCAAGAAATAGTAAGACATAATTGTGGCTAATGGAAGGGCCTATTGACTGGTCCTGCAGCATCAGAGTGTGCAATTACTAAGTTGCTTGGGGGGTCTTCTCACATGACCATAGGGGTAGTTGGGCTACACTTACCTGAATCAGTGGGAATGTGGCACGCCATACCCAAGCCGAAAATTGTATCAAATACTTACTGTATTTTCCTTTCCTAGTGCCAATCCATGGCAGCATATATGTGGTAGTAGCCTTGCTTACTTCCGCCGACAGGACCAGTGCAAGCAAAGCTATAAAGTGTTGACACCCACACAACAGCCCATTACCTGTACAACACTAGGAACAAATTTGGTGGGTTTAGCATTCTGCCATGGATTGGGGCCAGGAAAGGAAAATTACGGTAAGTATTTGATACAATTTTCTGTTTTCCTGGCGCCAACATGGCAGCATACATGTAGTAGACCAATAAAGAGCTACCAGGGTGGGAAACAATCACTTTCTTACAGTGCTGTAGCTGAAAGACGGCTACAGCATGGCTCTATTGTTCCGGGAGGGGATACATGGACTTCCTCCTGGAACCACGCCCCCCACACAGTCCCTGTGGCACGCTCTCATTGGACACAGCTGATCACATATTGCCGTAAAGGGTCAATCACAGCTGATTATAATGTAAACATACTTGCTGGTTATTGGCAGTACTTTCCACACGTGCTGTCACAGCATGAGGAAAGCAGAGCCGTTAAACGGCAAGTGTGACAGGGGTATGTGCACAGATAATCAGGGCACTGATTATCAGTGCAGCCCCATCACTGCCGCCCATCAGTGCTGCCTATCAGTGCTCATCAGTGCTGACTATCAGTGCCTCCTCATCAGTGTCCCCTATCAGTGCCACCTATTAGTGCCTATAAGTGCCAATCAGTGTGTCAGGAATGGACTTGCCAGTAATGGTGGGACTCGCCTGCCTTGTGGGCTGCAGTACCAGGGCTGGCCAGCGGGTGCTCTCAGCAATCAGAGACTCAACCCTGCAGCCAGCCAAACACCTGAAGCTGATTATGCAGGTGCATTTAAAGGATGGTCAGACCTGCAGTCTGGGCCTTGGTGTGTGTTTTTCCTGGGCCCCTGGATCTTGTTACCTGCATCCCTGTTCCTGTTCCTGTTCCTGTCCCTGTTCCTGTCTGACTGATTCATGCTGACCCTGCCTGATCCTGACCTCTGCTGACTTCTCCTGTTTGATCCCTGGCTTGTGACCCCGACTATTCTCTGCCTGACCCCCTGTACCTACCTGCCCGTTAGTTGCTGTACCCGGCTCGTGACCTGACTACTCTCTGCCTGCTCCTCCTGTTCCTACCTGCCCGATTGTTATTGACCCGGCCTGCCTGACGACTCTTGCTTGTATATATTGTTATCTGTGGGTGGTTTGGTTTGGTTCGTTTGCACTGTGTTATGTTTTAGTATTGCACTGCGTTTATGTATTGTTAGTGTTAATAAATTATATTGTTATAACATATCTGAAGCCTGCGTTTCCCTGCGTCAGTTCACATACCTCTGGTCACACCCTGGAGCCCTGACATTACACCAAGGCCAATCCTGACCAGAAGTGGCTGCACAGGGAAGCCATCTTGGCTTGTTGCTGGGAAGGATGGATCTTGATGAGGTTGTGTATTTGTCGCTGCTGGTTTTTGATGACAGAGAATATGCTTATCAGACTCTGAGGGAGTATACCCGGGATCAACTGCTAGAATGTATATGGATCGCTCATGTTCTAGTAGATCAGGGCACAGAGTTCTCTGAGGTGCAACCTTTGATTCAGGTTTGTGTAGAGTTGGCTTCATCTGGTACCCCTGAAAGCAGGAATGATTTTTTGCCACCATTTAGTGCAGACCAGGTAGAGTCCCTGGTATGGTTATTAGAGGATGATGTGGATTGCTTCTTGGAGCATTATGCTGCATGTTCACCACAGGTATTAAGGGATTGTATAAACGCAGTGCAGTCTTTGACCAGACAGGCTTTGTGTAAGCTGAGCCTTGTTCAACCCATACTGCAGACATGGTCAGACTTGTTGCACCCAGCCTCAGTCAGCTTGCAAAAACCCAGTCCTGCTTCTAATCTATTTCTTCAAAGCTCTATTCCTGCATTCCCAACAGCACCTCCAGTTACAGCCCAGTATACCCTGCTATCTACCGCATGTCAGTACCCTGTTCCCACTCGCTGCACCTATCCTGCCTTTAACCCTGTAAAGAAGCCCTCTGTAGCAACTGTTCCCTCCCCTGTTCCATTCTCCAGCTCTTCTCTGTCTCCAGCTGCTCCATCCGTTTACAAACCTGCGCTTACTTACAGTGCTCCGGTAACTAAAACCAGGAAAAGGCGAAAGTTCTTTCCAACCAATACCATCCTGCCAGTATCCAAACCGGTCAGCCTCCCATCTGAGAACCTGCCTTCCGTGGGGCAGCCTGGTGCCTCGGCGCCCACAATTCAGCCTGATGCCTCTACCCAGCCTGATGCCTCCATTCAGCCTGATGCCTCCATTCAGCCTGATGAACTGATCCAGCCTGATGATCCTATTAGGCCAGTTGACTCGATGCCCGCTGTCGATCCAGACGATCCGGTACCTGATGACCCAGTGCCCGCTGTCATGCCTGGTGACCCGATGCCCGCTGTCGAGCCAGACGATCCAACGCCAGATGACCCGGTGCCCGCTGTCGATCCAGACGATCTGGTACCTGATGACCCGGTGCCCGCTGTCATGCCTGGTGACCCGATGCCCGCTGTCGAGCCAGACGATCCAATGCCTGATGACCCAGTGCCCGCTGTCATGCCTGGTGACCCGATGCCCGCTGCCAGGCCAGACGATCCAATGTCTGACCCAGTGCCCGCGGTTATGCCAGTTGACTCGGAGCCCACTGTCGTGCCTGGTGACTCGGTGCCCACTGCCTTGCCAGGTGACGCGGTGCCCACTGGCGAGCCAAATGACCTGATGCCTGGTGACCCAGTGCCCGCTGTCATACCTGGTGAACCGATGCCCGCTGTCGAGCCAGACAATCCCATGCCTGATGACCCAGTGCCCGCTGTCATGCCTGGTGACCCGATGCCCGCTGTCGGGCCAGACGATCCAATGTCTGACCCAGTGCCCACGGTCATGCCAGTTGACTCGGAGCCCACTGTCGTGCCTGGTGACTCGGTGCCCACTGCCTTGCCAGATGACGCGGTGCCTGCTGGTGAGCCAAATGACCTGATGCCTGGTGACCCAGTGCCCGCTTTCATGCCTGGTGACCCGATGCCCGCTGTCGAGCCAGACGATCCAACGCCAGATGACCCGGTGCCCGCTGTCGATCCAGACGATCCGGTACCTGATGACCCGGTGCCCGCTGTCGTGCCAATTGACTCAGAGCCCACTGTTGTGCCTGGTGACTCGGTGCCCACTGCCTTGCCAGATGACGCGGTGCCCGCTGTCGAGCCAAATGACCTGATGCCTGGTGACCCGATGCCCGCTGTCGAGCCAGACGATCCAATGTCTGACCCAGTGTCCGTGGTCATGCCAGTTGACTCGGAACCCACTGTCGTGCCTGGTGACTCGGTGCCCACTGCCTTGCCAGATTACGCGGTGCCCGCTGGCGAGCCAAATGATCTGGTGACCCGATGCCCGTTGTCGTGCCTGATGACCCGGTGCCTGCCGTCCCTCCTGGGGGTCCGGCGCCCGCCGCTCCGCTTGGGGGTCCGATGCCTGTCGCCCCGCCTGGGGGCCCGATGCCTGTCGCCCCGCCTGGGGGCCCGATGCCTGTCACCCCTCCTGGAGGCCCGGCGCCCGCCGCTCCACCTGGGGGCCCGGCGCCCGCCGCCCCGCCTGGGGGCCCGATGCCTGTTGCTCCGCTCGGGGGCCCGGTGCCTGCCGCCCCTCCTGGGGGCCCGGTGCCCGCCGCTCTGCCTGGGGGTCCGGCGCCTGCCGCTCTGCCTGGGGGCCCGGCGCCCGGCGCCCCGCCTGGGGGCCCGATGATTGTCGCCCCGCCTGGGGGCCCGATGCCTGTCGCCCCGCCTGGGGGCCCGATGCCTGTCGCCCCGCCTGGGGGCCCGATGCCTGTCGCTCCGCCTGGTGGCCCGGTGCCTGCAGCTCCGCCTTGTGGCCCGGTGCCTGCTGCTCCGCCTGGTGGCCCGGTGCCTGCTGCTCCGCCTGGTGATCCGGTGTCCAGCTCGTTGTGCCTCTGCCCGGAGTCCAGCTCGTTGTGTCTCTGCCCGGAGTCCTGCCCGATGTGCCTCTGCCTGGAGTCCTGCCCGGTGTGCCGCTGCCCGGAGTCCTGCCCGATGTGCCGCTGCCCGGAGTCCTGCCCGATGTGCCGCTGCCCGGAGTCCTGCCCGATGTGCCGCTGCCCGGAGTCCTGCCCGATGTGCCGCTGCCCGGAGTCCAGCCCGATGTGCCGCTGCCCGGAGTCCAGCCCGATGTGCCGCTGCCCGGAGTCCAGCCCGATGTGCCGCTGCCCGGAGTCCAGCCCGATGTGCCGCTGCCCGGAGTCCAGCCCGATGTGCCAGTCTTTGATATCCCGCCAGTTACCAGACCCGGGCGGTGGAACATTTTGCCCAGCTAGGACTGTTTGGAGCGTCCTGAGGCCGCTCCTTGAGGGGGGGGGTACTGTCAGGAATGGACTTGCCAGTAATGGTGGGACTCACCTGCCTTGTGGGCTGCAGTACCAGGGCTGGCCAGCGGGTGCTCTCAGCAATCAGAGACTCAACCCTGCAGCCAGCCAAACACCTGAAGCTGATTATGCAGGTGCATTTAAGGGATGGCCAGACCTGCAGTCTGGGCCTTGGTGTGTGTTTTTCCTGGGCCCCTGGATCTTGTTACCTGCATCCCTGTTCCTGTTCCTGTTCCTATTCCTGTCTGACTGATTCGTTGCTGACCCTGCCTGATCCTGACCTCTGCTGACTTCTCCTGTTTGATCCCTGGCTTGTGACCCCGACTATTCTCTGCCTGACCCCCTGTACCTACCTGCCCGTTAGTTGATGTACCCGTCTCGTGACCTGACTACTCTCTGCCTGCTCCTCCTGTTCCTACCTGCCCGATTGTTATTGACCCGGCCTGCCTGACGACTCTTGCTTGTATGTACTGTTATCTGTGGGTGGTTGGTTTGGTTCGTTTGCACTGTGTTATGTTTTAGTATTGCACTGCGTTTATGTATTGTTAGTGTTAATAAATTATATTGTTATAACATATCTGAAGCCTGCGTTTCCCTGCGTCAGTTCACATACCTCTGGTCATACCCTGGAGCCCTGACACAGTGTTGCCTATCACTGCCCATTAGTGCCGCCTATCAGTGCCCATCAGTGCCGCTTAATCAGTGTCACTTCATCAGTGCTGCCTCTTTAGTGCCACCTCATCAGTGCCCATCAGTGCCGCCTATTTGTGCATATCATTGAAGGAGAAAAATTACTTATTTGCTAAATTTTATAACAAACACATAGAAAAGGTTTCTTTTTTCAAAATGTTGGTCTTTTTTCATTTGTTTAGCAAAAAGTATCACAGTGGTGATTAAATACCACCAAAAGAAAGTTCTATCTGTCACAAAAAAGGATGAAAATTAGAAACAAAATTGATAAAAAGTGTCTGGTAAGCAAAAAAACTTATATCAATTTATACCAGCGCAAACCCACAAAACAATAAATTGCATCACCCAACCCATAAAATTAATAATTAGTAAATATTACAAACTTAAAAAACTGTGACACAAAAAAATGTTTTTGAAATATTAATGAAAAAATATATGATTTTAAAATTAATAAGTCCAGTGACAAAAATCCCAAAATAACAGTCCCGTGAAGAAATTAATTATATTTTCATTGGATTCTTCCGTGCCTGTGATAATTCCACCATCCACCAGTGCAAAACCAACATTAACCGCACTCACCAGATAATGGTGAGTCAAACGCCTTTCAGGGATATTAAGGGCTCCTGGACCCCCTTTACTTTGTATATGACCTCCAAATATTGCCTCCTCTAGGATATGGATACCTCCTCTGGTTACTCCTCTCACCGAATCCCCCAGGGAAAATCAGGAAGAAGAAAAGACCATAGTGTGATACCGTAGTGATTTCCAATCAAAAGAAATTTCTCCAGACCACTCAAATTTTAGCAGAATTTAACCCGCATTTTATTAAAGCAAAACGATCTTTCTTTAAAAACGATCTTTCTTTCATTTACAGCGACTTCTGTATAGAGACCCCACAGCCAGGTATACAGCAGGATGACAGACCTCAGATGCAGACTCATCCACTATGCAAAGATGGCCCCTTGGAACGCACCGCTCGGCGTGCGTTCCACTCACCGGAAATGACGTCAGACGCCGGAACAGGCAACCGGAAATACGTCAACGCGTTTCGCCCCACCCACAGGGCGTTATCAAGACCAAAGAACGGAAGCACGGAAGAATCCAATGAAAATATAATATAATTAATTTCTTCACGGGACTGTTATTTTGGGATTTTTGTCACTGGACTTATTAATTTTAAAATCATATATTTTTCATTAATATTTCAAAAACATTTTTTTGTGTCACAGTTTTTTAAGTTTGTAATATTTACTAATTATTAATTTTATGGGTTGGGTGATGCAATTTATTGTTTTGTGGGTTTGTGCTGGTATAAATTGATATAAGTTTTTTTGGTTTTTGCACCTGTGTACAGCAGCATCTCACGGGGAATAGTGTGTGTAAAGAGAGTCCTGGGCGCTGAGGTTTTTTTTTTTTTTTTTTTTTTTTTACAAATGGTTAAGCAAATCCTATCTGAAAAAGAACCTGAATAAGATGCCACCTTCCCGCCAAAGTCAGCCGTAATGAGGACTACTGAACCCATCAGTGTTGGTGAAAGAATGCACCATAAGAGGTGCCCTACCTATCGTGGCAATTGATACCTCTGCACAGGGGCGGACTGACAACTCATGGGGCCCCCGGGCAATAGGGGATCATGGGGTCCCTGTGTCCTTGGCCAAACTCAAAAAAGCCTATGAAAAAGGTACCAGGGGCATCTCATGGGGCCCCGTACTGACCCCGGGCCCTCGGGCAGTGCCCGAGTTTCCAAATGGTCAGTCTGCCCCTGCCTCTGCATAAGGTACCCACAATGTTCAGATGCTGCTGGTCGAATGTGCAGCAATTAATTCTAGTGGCTACAGCTCAGACACATAGTGGGCTCTTTGAATTAACTTTAGGAACTGCAAGGCAATTGTGTGCTGACATCCTCTACACTTGTTCTATCCTACCTGTTCATGCTTCCTAAATGACTATTTGCAAGGGTGCTACCTTCAATCTGGATATATTGAGGGACTACTTCACCCAACGCTGGTCAAAGTAATCCCACTGCAGGATGTGGGATAGAAAAACATATGCCCACAGGCAGGGACGTACGTACAGCGAGGTAAACAAGGCGTTTAGCCCCCCCAGAAGAAGGGACACATGTGGAAGCCAGCAGGAGACTGAGGATCGATCCACTGCCGCTGGGTGTGGATGAGGCTCTGCTGGTTCTGCACAATACTGGTCAGTTCCCACAGGTAGAGCAGAGCCCGAACCAGGTTTTTCAGGAGGTTCTCCATCCTGGGACGCGGCCAGCCAACACTTACTGTTCTGCACCAACAACTGACAGCACCACCCAATGGGGAGAGGAGGAGGAGCGGAGCCAGCATCACTACATTATACTGTATACGAACATATAGAGTGTCAGCTCTGTGGGTACAGAAAGAAGAGGGATGGAGCCAGCATCACTACATTATACTGTATACAGACATATGGAGTGTCAGCTCTGTGAGTACAGAAAGAAGAAGGATGGAGCCAGCATCACTACATTATACTGTATACGGACATATAGAGTGTCAGCTCTGGGGATACAGAAAGAAGAGGGATGGAGCCAGCATCACTACATTATACTGTATACAGACATATAGAGTGTCAGCTCTGGGGATACAGAAAGAAGAGGGGTGGAGCCAGCATCACTACATTATACTGTATACGGACATATAGAGTGTCAGCTCTGTGGGTACAGAAAGAAGAGGGATGGAGCCAGCATCACTAAATTATACTATATACGGACATACAGAGTGTCAGCTCTGTGGGTACAGAAAGAAGAGGGATGGAGCCAGCATTACTACATTATACTGTATACAGACATATAGAGTGTCAGCTCTGTGGGTACAGAGAGAAGAGGGATGGAGCCAGCATTACTACATTATACTGTATACAGACATATAGAGTGTCAGCTCTGTGGGTACAGAGAGAAGAGGGATGGAGCCAGCATCACTACATTATACTGTATACGGACATATAGAGTGTCAGTTCTGTGGGTACAGAGAGAAGAGGGATGGAGCCAGCATCACTACATTATACTGTATACGGACATATAGAGTGTCAGCTCTGTGAGTACAGAGAGAAGAGGGATGGAGCCAGCATCACTACATTATACTGTATACGGACATATAGAGTGTCAGCTCTGTGAGTACAGAAAGAAGAGGGGTGGAGCCAGCATCACTACATTATACTGTATACGGACATATAGAGTGTCAGCTCTGTGGGTACAGAGAGAAGAGGGATGGAGCCAGCATCACTACATTATACTGTATACGGACATATAGAGTGTCAGCTCTGTGGGTACAGAAAGAAGAGGGATGGGGACAGCATCACTACAATATACTGTATACAAACATATGGAGAGGGGGGGTCCCAGATTTTAATGTTGCCTAGGGCATTACAAAACCTATGTCCACTGCCCACAGGCTCTTGATGTACTGACAACAGCAAAGCTGTGAACTGCTTGCATATCAGGAAAAGCATGTTCAAGCCCGTTCTCAAGGCAATGCGTGCAGAATGGTCCATGGAACTGGGCACAGAATTAGAACCATACATGCATCTACATGAGCACGTGCGCATTAGCATTAGCGTGCTGCACGTGCTCATGAGTACATGCGTGCATGTTTAATGGACTTTGGTGCCCAGTGGCTTATTTAAAGCCATACAGAGCTCTGGATCATTAACCTGATCCCATGTGCTTCCGTATCTAGACCTGGCTTGTTGACTCTGCTTGTTCCTTGAACCTCTATTGCTGGCTCAGGCTTGTGACCCAACCATGCCATCTGCCTGCTGTTCCGGTACCTCTTCTGCCTGCTGGATACTGACTTTGGCCTGGATTTGACTCTGCTCCTGGTTCCTGATACTATACTTCTGCTGCCCGATTGATCTTTTGACTATATCAAGGTTGGCAAGTGGTTAAGGGGGGGTGGTTGTTGGGCGGCGAAAAAACTGCTCATCTGCATGTTGCATGCTCATCGTTATCTAGGGGGACCTCTAGTTTCAATCATTAGACAGGCAGAGTAGCAGCCTGTGCAAATGTCAGGGGGTCAAATTGTGGTCAGAGTTGAGAGGCTCTGCAGATCAGCTCTCTGAGACTTCCTCCTGCTCTGGAACTTTGGAGAAAGTTCTAGGAGCAGTGGATGAACGTGAAGAGTTGCTGATCTGCATTTTTGAGGGTTCCTGGCCAATCCCCAACAGGAGGCTTGGCATGGGGCCAGGACAGTGGGTAGAAGATGGAGAGAAAGTGAAGCTAGGGAGCAGGAGCCTGGGAAGGGGCCCAGATGGAGAGAGGCTCATCTACAGACAGAGTACCTTGTAGGGAGGAAAGCTCAAGACTTCACTGGCCCCCGGAGCGAGGACAACCTCAGGTAGAAGGCCTGGTAGCAGCCACCATCCCAACAGCAGCAAAGCAGAAGGTCTGAGTGAGTAGACCTGCATCCGCTGGGCCAGTAAGGGGAAAGAGGCACTCTAGTGAGAAACTGAATTAGCTATCTCACCTGGGACTGTTTCATTGCAGTGGCAGGCTTTGGATCCCCTGCTCAGGAATTCACCCAGGTCAGCCAGATTAGGAAAATCCAGGGTCTGGGGTGGTACAACCGGAGACGCTGGCTAGAATTCCAAGAAGAGGATTTGTGCTGTAAAAAACTTTTAGACAGTTCCATTGGGCATCCTATATATCCCTAACCCTATCTCAGTTCAAATCCACTAATAAAACTTCAAAACCTAGCTTGTTACTGTCTCCTGGATGCAAGTCTGAGTGAAGGAAATGCGTGTTGCCTGGCTGTGCAGGACTTTAGGGGGACCCAAAACTTTTTCCACCCTCCAACCAAATGCGTAAATGAAGCCTTAGGCTTGTGCGACTTGTCATGCGACTTTGGACACAAAGTCACATGACAAGTTTCAGCCAATCTCTTTTAATGGCACCCATTCAAATCTATGTAACTAAAGTTGCAACGACTTAAAAAATAGTCTCTGTGCTACTTTATTGCGACTTTCTTGAGACTTGAGTTCTGAAGAGCATAAAGCCCCATGTAAGTCACATTCAGAAGTCGCACTGGAATTCATGTGAAACGAGCCTTAAAGTGACACTAAACAAACTCCATACACATCCACTACGTACAGTAGGACCATGGAGAATGAATGTAGCCACCCTCTAACAGGACGTCAGATCACAGTACCAAAAAAAAAAAAATTAATTAATTGAATTTGGAGATCTAGAGCAGTGGTTCTCAACCTTTCTAATGCCGCGACCCCTTAATACAGTTCCTCATGTTGTGGTGACCCCCAACCATAAAATTATTTTCGCTGCTACTTCATAACTGTAATTTTGCAGTGGGAGGACTAGCGCCCCATCACTGATGTCAGTGGGATGAATAGTGTCCCATCGTTGGTATCAGTGGGAGGAATAGTGCCCCATCATTGGTATCAGTGGGAGGAATAGTGCCCCATCATTGGTATCAGTGGGAGGAATAGTGCCCCATCATTGGTATCAGTGGGAGGAATAGTGCCCCATCATTGGTGTTAGTGGGAGGAATAGTGCCCCATCATTGGTGTTAGTGGGAGGAATAGTGCCCCATCATTGGTATCAGTGGGAGGAATAGTGCCCCATCATTGGTGTCAGTGGGAGGAATAGTGCCCCATCATTGATATCAATGGGAGGAATAGTGCCCCATCATTGGTATCAGTGGGAGGAATAGTGCCCCATCACTGGTGTCAGTGGGAGGAATAGTGTCCCATCATTGGTATCAGTGGGAGGAATAGTGCCCCATCATTGGTATCAGTGGGAGGAATAGTGCCCCATCACTGGTGTCAGTGGGAGGAATAGTGCCCCATCGTTGGTATCAGTGGGAGGAATAGTGTCCCATCCTTGGTGTCAGTGGGAGGAATAGTGCCCCATCGTTGGTGTCAGTGGGAGGAATAGTGTCCCATCGTTGGTATCAGTGGGAGGAATAGTGTCCCATCGTTGGTATCAGTGGGAGGAATAGTGCCCCATCGTTGGTGTCAGTGGGAGGAATAGTACCCCATCCTTGGTGTCAGTGAGAGGAATAGTGCTCCATCGTTGGTGTCAGTGGGAGGAATAGTGCCTCATCATTGGTATCAGTGGGAGGAATAGTGCCTCATCATTGGTATCAGTGGGAGGAATAGTGCCCCATCATTGGTATCAGTGGGAGGAATAGTGCCCCATCATTGGTGTCAGTGGGAGGAATAGTGCCCCATCGTTGGTGTCAGTGGGGGGAGGAATAGTGCCCCATCGTTGGTGTCAGTGGGGGGAGGAATAATGCCCCATCGTTGGTATTAGTGACACAAATTATGGGGCACTATCCCTTCCACTGACACCAATGATACTTACCTTGCTGACCCCTGCTCCAGCCTGGGCTCGCTCTCTCCCTCTCCCATCTACAGCCTGCATACCTGGCTGCAGCAGCAAAATTGCACTTACCTGTCAGCTGTCTTCCTTCTCTGGCCTCTCTCTTCACTCGCTCCTGCAGCTCCCTCGATCTTCTTTGATCTACGCGCGCTGCCGCTCGGCTCCTCCTCTCCAAGCTCCACCTCCTCGCCGGTGATTGGCCGCCTGTGTGCCTCTCCTGAGCAACAGTTCCGGTGGCCAATCAGCAGCGAGGAGGCGGAGCTGTTGAGTGATCCCGGAGGTGTGGCCAGGTGACAGGGGCAGCATATCCTCCCCCCACTGACACCACACATTGCCTGAGACAGGAGCGGTGTCTCGGTTCCTTAGACCATCGGAAATATGTGTTTTCCGATGGTCTTAGGCGACCCCTGTGAAATGGTCGTTCGACCCCCAAAGGGGTCGCGACCCCCAGGTTGAGAACCGCTGATCTAGAGGATGATGAGAGCAACAGAAGGGACTATTTTTAATTAAAGTGTTCCTAAAACCAGGACCATTTATTCACTATATCTGGTTTCACCGGACCCTGCATTCACTTTATCCACTCTCCCTGGACTCAGCATTCCCTATATCTGGTCTCCCCGGACTCTGCATTCACTATATCTGCTCTCCCCGGACCCTGCATTCACTATATCCGGTCTCCCAGGACCCTGCATTCACTATATCTGGTCTCCCCGGACCCTGCATTCACTATATCCGGTCTCCCCGGACCCTGCATTCACTATATCCGCTCTCCCCGGACCCTGCATTCACTATATCTGCTCTCCCCGGACCCCGCATTCACTATATCTGGTCTCCCCGGACCCTGCATTCACTATATCTGGTCTCCCCAGACTCTGCATTCACTATATCTGCTCTCCCCGGACCCTGCATTCACTATATCTGCTCTCCCCGGACCCTGCATTCACTATATCCGCTGTCCCCGGATCCTGCATTCACCATATCTGGTCTCCCCAGACTCTGCATTCACTATATCTGCTCTCCCCAAACCCTGCATTCACTATATCTGCTCTCCCCGGACCCTGCATTCACTATATCCGCTCTCCCCGGACCCTGCATTCACTATATCTGCTCTCCCCGGACCCTGCATTTACTATATCTGGTCTCCCCGGACCCTGCATTCACTATATCTGCTCTCCCCGGACCCCGCATTCACTATATCCGGTCTCCCCGGACCCTGCATTCACTGGTCTCCCAGGACCCTGCATTCCCTATATCTGGTCTCCCCGGACACCGCATTCACTATATCCGCTCTCCATGGACCCTGCAGTCACTATATCCGGTCTCTCCGGACCCTGCATTCACTATATCTGGTCTCCCCGGACCCTGCATTCACTATATCTGGTCTCCCCGGACCCTGCAGTCACTATATCTGGTCTCCCCGGACACCGCATTCACTATATCCGCTCTCCCCGGACACCGAATTCACTATATCCGCTCTCCCCGGACACCGCATTCACTATATCCGGTCTCCCAGGACCCTGCATTCACTATATCCGCTCTCCATGGACCCTGCAGTCACTATATCCGGTCTCTCCGGACCCTGCATTCACTATATCCGGTCTCCCAGGACCCTGCATTCACTATATCCGCTCTCCATGGACCCTGCAGTCACTATATCTGGTCTCCCCGGACACCGCATTCACTATATCCGGTCTCCCCGGACCCTGCATTCACTATATCTGGTCTCCCCGGACCCTGCATTCACTATATCTGGTCTCCCACAGTACACAGAACATGGAAATGCAATTATTTTAGTAAATATAAACTGCTTAATACCTTTTCTCATCAGCAGTTAGAGTAGTCTTGTGACTTCTATCAGTGTCCAGCTCAGCACTAGCTAATGCTTGTAGGAGGAGTTTTCTTTCTGCTCTAGGAGGATGGAAATCCCCTGACCTCTGTCTGGACAGTGCTGATTGGCCCTGTGCTGATCACATGCACTCTCCCAAGATAAAAAAAAACTCTCTAGCAATACACACCAAACTGAGCATGTGCATGTCTATGGTTCAGTCTGGAGATAAGAGGTGGTCACTTGAAAACGGGAAGGAACAGAGAAGACAGGATCAAACAGACTTTTTACACAATGCAGAGGATTAACCCCTTAGGTTCCACAGTGAGTATAACAAGCATGCTTTACTGCACAAATACGGACTGATTTTACTGTTGTGGGTTTAATAACACCTTAAAAATACAACATACAGACTTTAATAGAATTTTTTTGTTATAACCCAGAGTTTAGTGTCACTGTAAGTGGATCCGATTTGTTTATTTGAACTTGGAAATGCACCGTCACAAAATAATGTACTTCCAGCCTCTGTCTTGTCCTGTTTCCATTTCTATTTAAAAGCCGGCCAGGGAAATCTCTCATTAATCTCTGTAGACTTGGCTTACTGACATGCTAATGTGAAGCATTTATAGAGTAATGCACTAATGGATTAGAGGCTCCTGTCTGTGCTTTAGTTAAGAGACATACTGAAACAGTTCATCTTTTTTTCATGCACCCGCCACACAATGACATCTACTTTACAAACAAATGCCAGGGTAGGAACGTCAGTCTGCAAAACTGGGATGCCGCGGAGCCTAATGACAATGATCAGTGTGTAACCTCCCTGGCGGTCTAGCTAATCAATATTTTTGAATGTGAAAGCCGTACATTTTTTTTACATGAAAATTGGTTGTTTTATATTCAAAGACAATTCTGGACCCATCCATTGATATCCCGTCGTGTATCCTCCATATGTCCATAAAAGGAATTTCCTGCTTGCACACAGTTCTGCTAGCTGAGACAATGAGGCAGAAAAGGACATTGGGAAACGTTCCTGTTTGTTTGCACACAGCACAGGTCAAACAATGAAAGCAAGAGCAGCAAAGCACACTGGGAAATGTAGGAATTTACTGTAGAAAAATGGCAGTGTCCAAAAATATTGCTATAGCCTCCCTAGCGGTCTGATTATGTGCTCAAAGCAGTACATTTTTTTGCATGTAGTTTTTTTATTGTAGACCTGTAATTCTTAGGAATAACTCACTGAAATCTGTCCGAACAAGTCTTCCCGGGGATGATAAAGTTTGAAACACGAAATCATAAATTATAATATAATAAATAATTATAAAAAACAATAATAAAATAATAATAAATTTAATTCAATAATCAAACCAAAAACACTGAAATGTGAAATATAGCTCCAAGTTCGCACATCGTTAAGCTCAGTCGCAGAATCGTTTTCAGTATCTGATGACGAATTTCCCCCACGAATCATTATCACTCAATTCTGCAAGTGGTTCTGATTTACTATCGCTGTTCTCTAGCCGGTCTAAAACCGCTTTTGACCTAAAGGGACGCTTTTTGGACGCCATGGACATTTCTCAGTTTCCAGGCAGAAAGAACAGTAAAAATGCAGGCAGGGCGCCGGACAAAGCACTCGGGACAAAATGTATGTGAAATGGTTTGATACAGGAATGTAATCCTAACAGATTACAATGTATTGTGTGTATGTCACATTTTTACTTTTTTGAATCTCCCGCCGGTTCCGCCCCTGCGTCCCGTACATCCCGACGCTCACAGGGAAGGGATCCCGGAAGACGGATACCGGCATCGACCAGAGGACATGGCTGGTGGACATCGTGTGAGGACATCAGGGGATTGCAGGACAAGTAAGGATGGGGGGATCACAGGACAAGGTAAGGATCGCGGGATCGCAGGACAAGGTAAGGATCGCGGGATCACAGGACAAGGTAAGGATCGGGGTATCGAAGGACAAGGTAAGGATTGGGGGATCGCAGGACAAGGTAAGGATCGCGGGATCGCAGGACAAGGTAAGGATCGGGGTATCGAAGGACAAGGTAAGGATTGGGGATCGCAGGACAAGGTAAGGATCAGGGGATCGAAGGACAAGGTAAGGATCGCGGGATCGAAGGACAAGGTAAGGATCGGGGGATCGCAGGATAAGGTAAGGATCGCGGGATCAAAGGACAAGGTAAGGATCGTGGGATCGAAGGACAAGGTAAGGATTGGGGGATCGCAGGAGAAGGTAAGGATTGCGGGATCGAAGTACAAGGTAAGGATTGGGGGATCGCAGGGCAAGGTAAGGATCAGGGGATCGCAGGAGAAGCACTGTAGAGTAATCCTGAGTGGGGATCGGGGTTACCGCTTTTGGTAAAGTAAATTAACCCCGAGCCACACTCAGGATTACCACTAGGGAGATTAACTGAAGAAGATACTGTCTATATTATCCCCGGTGGGCCGTGTATTCTGCAACATTTTCTCTTCCTTCTGTGTTTTATACCAGCATTTCATAACCTTTTTTTCAGTGGTGGAACCCTGCATTCACACAGCGTTTTGTAGCTTGAGGCTCGAAGCTTGAAACTCCAAAAACACTCAAACTTTAAAAATCAATTGTTCTCTATGATGCCTGCTTGGGAGATCAGGTGTGAACAGGCACCATAGAGAACAATTGATTTTTTGAGTTTGAGCTTTTTTGGAGCTTCCAGCTTCAAACTACAAAACACTCAAGTGTGAATGCAGCCTAAATGTGAGCAAGGTGTAGCATGGTGTGTCAGAAATGACACAGAGGCCACATGATACCATGAAGTGTGTACTGCAGAAAGGTCCAACAAAGTGCAACTAGGCCTAGTGGGTGTGCACAACCGTCCAGAGCCACTTACGGAAACCTGTAGCAGAGGTATTGCACTTGAAGAGATGCCGACAGCGTCTGCAGCGAGGAGCGGGAATACAATCTGGTGGGTAGGGTTGGACTAGATGTTCCAGTTGAACATAAGTTCGACTCAAACATTGGCTGTTCTTCCGCTACGCCCCACAATGCACTGAGCCCTGACATGCATTGTGATTGGCCACAGGTCAGGTGCAATGCTTTGGACAATCACAGTGCATGATGACATCATCACAGTGTCCAGCTCAGCACTAGCTAATGCTTGTAGGAGTTCAGTATTTATGAACTGTCAGGTCGGCACAGCTGTCAGACAGCGGGAGCCAGCGTCGAGAGTGAAGAAGGTTTTTTTTTTCAAATTTTTCGGGTCGGCAGGCATCGTGATTGATGTTGGATCTACTTTGGGGGACATTTTTTTTTAAATTTTTACTTTTAATAAAGGACTTGTCAAAGACTCCTGGCATTTTTTACACTACACTTTATTTTGTGAATAAGTAGCAGTACCATGTACCCCATACGCATTCACATGGGGGGGGGTGTGATAGGATCTGGGGGCACCCTTGCTAAATGGGGCATCAAGATTCCGATAAGCCCCCTGCCCCTAGACCCCCACTGTCATCGGCCACGATTGTGGAGAAGGATCCCCCCTGCCCCAAAGCAACCCCCTGTTGAGGGCATGTGGCCTGGTATGGTTAAGGAAGGGTGGGCACCCCCCTTTCCTGACCTGCCAGACTGCATGTTTGGATAAGGGTCTGGTATGAGTTTTGGGACCCCCACGCCATTTTATAAAACAGTTTTTAATTGTTGGGCAATGCCAGCAATTCTTTTTACATTCAGCTGATGGCTGAAACAGTACAGAATGTTTTCACTACTAAAATACCACATGATTTATTAGTATAACTCAGATGCGATAAGATATCGCTTAGTGAATTGTCCCCTTTGTGCGAAGTTCACGGTTGAACTTTCGTTAGGTTCGAATGTCCGACTGCAAACCGAACAGGAGGAGCGTCATCACTACTGGTGGGTCCAACTCAATGGGCAGGCTTCCTAAAGTGGAGAATAGCGTGGTCCCTGCACTGTCCCTATTTCTCCCAAACCTCTCCCTAATGTTATATACTGTCCCTGACAGATGGGGAACCTGTCCCTACACTAACCACTCACAGAATGCGGGCCAAATCAAGGGGCCTTGGTGTTAAATAAGCTCTGCCCTCACCCAATATGGCTGCAAAGTTCACACAGGGCACCAATTAGATGGCTGCTCTTTCAATGGCCACAGGAAGTCATAGAGGAAGTCCTTTCCCACCTACAGAGGGGAAGAACAGACTGCATCTGCCTACAAGTATGCAAAATCTAAAGGCAGTTGAGTTTAAAATGTAAATGTTCCTTTCAACAAGAAACAATTTTATTTAATTATTTTATTTCAGGTACTTATATAGCGCTGTCAGTTTACACAGTGCTTTATATATATATTTTACATTCATATCACTACCTAACCCTCAAGGGGTGTACAATCTAAGGTCCCTAACAGGGGCGGACTGACAACTCATGGGGCCCCCGGGCAATAGGGGATCATGGGGCCCCTGTGTCCTTGCCCAAGCTCAAAAAAGCCTATGAAAAAGGTACCAAGGACATCTCATGGGGCCCCCTACTGACCCCAGGCCCTCAGGCAGTGCCCGAGTACCCGAATGGTCAGTCCGCCCCGGTCCCTAACTCACAGTCATACATACACATACTAGGGCCAATTAACCAATTAGACAGGAGCCAATTAACCTACCAGCATGTCTTTGGAGTGTGGGAGGAAACCAGAGTACTTGAAGGAAACCCACGCAGGCACAGGGAGAACATGCAAACTCCAGGCAGGTGGTGCCGTGGTTGGGATTTGAACTGATGACCCTAGTACTGCCAGGCGGAAGTGCTAACTATTTAGCCACTGTGCTACCCATGTACATATATACTGCCAAAATCACACAGGTGGGCACCAACATCCTCAATTTAAGAAAAAAAAACACACTCTGTTTGGGACTTTGAAGGTGTCCGGATATGTATGCAATATACAAAGCTGTTAAAACGTTTTTTGTATATAACAATATTATTGCTCATGCCTCTTTTTTTTTAATCTTGAAATATAACAGATGTTTTATGGGGGTTATTTGTAAGATTTATATTTTTATGTCAGTTTATTACTTTTGAATTTACTATATATTTATTCTTTGGGACTATTTTGATAGATTGTATTGTTGTTTGCATATTTTAAAAGGTCGGAATCCTGAGGAAGTGAGTCATTTGTGAAATGCGTCGATTCAAAACTTCTCACAGGAGTTAATGGCATGCACCAGATGTAGAAACTTTTACACAACCCAGAAACTGGTTGATTTTAATTATGTTTTAAGTGTACAATAAAGATTGTGTGAAAAAATGTATTTATGTATGCGTGTATGATCTCTTTGTGGCATACTCTTTCTTTTCCCCATACCCTTGACCAGGGGTCTCCAAACTTTCCAAGCAAGGGACTAGTTTACAGTCCTACAAACTTTAGGGGGACCGGACGTTGACCATTACATGTAGGAAAGGTCCCGACGCCAGTGGGAAAATACAATGCCCCATCGTTAGTATCATTGGGAGGAATTGTGCCTTATCACTGGTTTCATTGGGAGGAATTGTGCCCTTTCATTGGTGTCAGCTGAGGGAATTATGCCCCATTGTTAGTATCAGTGGATAAAATAGTGCCCCAAGGGCCAGATACTCGTAAGCAAAGGGCCACAATTTGGAGACCACTGCCATAGAGGCAGGAGGAATAATATGGTTGTTTAGATTGAGGGATGGTGCCTGACGAGTGTTAAACAGGAAGATTCTACCATGTTTGCATTTCATGTTGATTTTATTATATATACTGTATAAAGTAAATCTGTTCAAATTTCTAAGACATTACAAAATACATCACACTCTAACCCTACGTGGTACAATATAGTATATTCTACAATAAAAAGTATTGTTTGAAAGTATATAATTGACATTCCCACCCTACAATAACACATTTACAGTTGCAAGAAAAAGTATGTGAACCCCTTGGGATTACGTGGAGTTTTGCATGAATTGGGCATAAAATGTGCTCTGAACGTCATCTAAGTCACAACAATAGAAGAACACAGTCTTCTATTGTGGGAAAATGAATTCCAGAGTTTATCAAGACATTTTGCAGGAAAACGTACGACCATCTGTCCGCCAACTGAAGCTCCGCAGAGGATGGGGGATGCAACAGGACAATGACCCAAAGCATACAAGTAATTCAACAAAACAATGGCTGCAACAGCACAGAATACGCCTTCTGGAGTGGCCCAGTCAGAGTCCTGACCTCAACCCGATTGAAATGCTGTGGCATGACCTTAAGAGAGCGATTCACACCAGACATCCCAAGAATATTGCTACACTGAAACAGTTTTGTGAAGAGGAGTGGTCCAAAATGACTCCAGATCGTTGTGCAGGTCTGATCTGCAACTACAGGAAACGTTTGGTTGAGGTTATTGCTGCCAAAGGAGGGTCAACCAGTTATTAAGTCCAAAGGTTCACATACTTTTTCCTCCCTGCACTGTGAATGTTTACATGTTATGTGCAATTAAACCATGGCAACATCTAATGTTTGTGTAGTATTATGTTCAGCAGACTGTGTTCTTCTATTGTGACTTAGATGACGTTCAGAGCACATTTTATGCCCAATTCATGCAAAACTCCACGTAATCCCAAGGGGTTCACATACTTTTTCTTGCAACTGTATATCTATAATTATATTCATGCCAGGTGATTTGCAAAATTCTGGATAGAAGTGGAAGAGGGGATCTCAATGGTCAATATGCAACGTGTTTCATGAGTGGGTTCCAAGTTTCCCACTTCTTCAGGATCTGTGAAGTACATAGAAGGACCTCGAACAGTGTCCCTTCAACATAAAAGAAAATTGACATCACTTTGTTGGCTCTCGTCTGTTAGCCCATGATAGGTTGTGCATAGACCCTGTAACGGAAAAATCTCTAGGGTTATATAGAACCACTTTTACCAAAATAGTGAACTTACTTATGTATTTATGTACATCACTGGTTTCATTTACTGTTCTTTCTGCCTGGAAACTGAGAAACGTCCATGGCGTCCAAAAAGCGTCCCTTTAGGTCAAAAGCGGTTTTAGACCAGCTAGAGAACAGCGATAGTAAATCAGAACCACTTGCAGAATTGAGTGATAATGATTTGTGGGGGAAATTCGTCATTAGACACTGGAAACGATTCTGCGACTTTGCTCAGTGATGTGTGAACTTGGCGCTATATTTCAAATTTCAGTGTTTTTGGTTTGATTACATTATTGAATTAAATTTATTATTATATTATTTTTTATGATTATTTATTATATTATAATTTATGATTTCGGGTTTCAAATTTTACCATACCATATCAATCTTTGAGCGGTGACGTCAAGTCGCTGCTAGAGATCTGCAGAACGGCGAATGGTGAATGAAGCAGATCTACGGCTGGGGTGATCTGTGCGTTGGATGGAATTGGTGAAAGGTACTACATCCCATTGATGACCCAGAGGGGAGTCCATACCAGGGTAGAGGTGTCCATAAGATGATCCAGCTGGCCCACTGAGATATAATTATTCTCAAATGCGTAATGGTGGTACGCATCTGGTGAGTGTGTAATTCTATTATTTTATCACCAGAAGACTCACTTTTATCTGAAGCTTCACGTTTATTCATTGATTGAATTACAGACTTTATCACTTTATTGGCACTGTTTGCACTTTGATGGATGTGCATTTACACTGTCATCACTTTATACATTTGCCTTGCTGATTGAATTGTCACTTTAATTAGCACCACTTGCACTTTATCTGTTACTAAGATTGTTTTTTCCATAATTTCACTGCACTTTTTTGTATTGAGATTTACATTATTTTAGCGCTGCACCTTATTATCTCATTTGGTCTCAGAAGGTTATTGGTGCCTTTTGGTGTTACAGCAGCTCATCCACAGCGCTCACTTTTAGGCCTTTTTTTTCTATCATGAAATACTTACCTTAGAACGAAGCCCTCCAGTGACTCGCTATCACCGCTGACAGGGCTTCCATCTTCACCTGGTCTTGCTTCGAGATTTGTGGGCTCTGGTCGCTTGATTGGCTGAGCCATGATGACGTCACTCCCGTGCATTAGAGCGGGAGTCTTGACCGTGGCACAGAATGTGCAGGCACATCCTCTGAAGGAACGGCATACCCGTGCTGTTCCTTCAAAGCGCATGTGCTGGTGACGTCATCGGCAGCAGGGACACTGAATATCTCCTAAACGGTGCATATGTAGGAGATATTCCTTGTACTCACAGGTAATCTTTATTATTATTATTATTATACAGTATTTATAAAGCGCCGATAGTTCGCTCAGCGCTGTACATTACAAAGGGGGACAGAACATGTGACAGAACAATACCAATACAATGCAAAACATGAGGGGATCGAGGGCCCTGCTCTTTGGAGCTTACAATCTAGGAGGGAGGGGATGGTGGTACAGGAGGAGATAGCTGTGGGGGATGGAGTGGTAGGAAGAGTGGAGGAGGTCGGCAAGTTAGCAGGGGGTGGGGTAGGCTTCCCTGAAGAGATGGGTTTTCAGGGTGCGCCTAAAGGAGAGGAGAGTAGGTGATATTCTGATGGGTTGGGGCAGGGAGTTCCAGAGGATGGGTGACACCCTGGAGAAGTCCTGGAGGCGGACATGGGAGGAGGAGATCAGGGAACTAGAAAGAAAGAGGTCTTGTGAGGAGCGGAGTGTGCGTGTTGGGTGGTACTTGGATATTAGGTCAGTGATGTAGTTCGGGGCAGTATGGTGGACAGCTTTGTACGTCAGTGTTAGGATTTTGAATTTGATCCGTTGCGCAATCAGAGGCCAGTGGAGGGATAGGCAGAGGGGGGTGGCGGAAACAGAGCGGTTGGAAAGGTGAATGAGTCTGGCAGCCGTATTCAGGATGGACTGAAGCGGGGATAGCCAGCGGCGAGGCAGGCCAGTGAGGAGGGAGTTACCTGTAGTTACACGTGTCCAGTGGGAGTCTACTTCTACTTTTTCCCATTGATACTCTGTATGGGACTTAGTGCCTTATTTGGAAATTCCTTTTATGGACATATGGAGGATACACGATGGGATATCAATGGATGGGTCCAGAATTGTCGTTGATGGTTCAGCCATCTCTGTCTCCTCCCATCCTTAACAGAATCAGTAGCATAGCCTCATCAATTTTCTGCATTACAGGATCCATAATGGACACAGCAAGGAAAAGAAAGCTCCTGAACAACACAGTGCTCTATCTCCTCTGAAAATGGCGACCAAACAACTACACAATGAGTATTCAGAAATGCAATGTAGGAAAGTGGGAGTTAAAAATAGCAGATTGGTGTTTCCTTGCTAAAAAATGCCAATGAAAAAAAAGCAGCAATGCACCGCAAAACGCTACTGGCATTTTTATAACGTCCAGTGTGCATGAGGCCTAAAGAATAAATACTTGAATAGAATTTTATTTTTTTAAAACAAAGCTTTAGTGTTACTTTAAAGGGTAATTCCACTTTCATGGCAAAAAAAAAAATAGCAAATAAACAAAAAAAATATTATAACGTACACATTGGGACACAAGTCATATTGTTATTGAATGTTATTGAAGATGACATTTCCTTTTCAATCTGCAGCGCTGTAATTTTCTGTAAAATGCAATATGGTAACCTGGAGGCGTTTTGTACACAGATGGTATACAGAATGTCCCCAGAAATGTAATTTCCTGCTTGAGTGATTGGTTCACGGATTTTCCCAGAAATCTGCCATAAGATAAAAGTCAGATTTTGGGCATCCCCTGCAACAAAAATTTCATTTTTTTTGGTGGGATACTCTCGAAGAGAAAACATATCCAAAGGGATGCAGACCCTGCCAATTTTATCAGTAGAGCTCTGATTGTGCAGCAGCTGATTGGTAATTATAAAATCACGTTCATTCACATTCACACTGTACATGGACACAGACAAACAAACAGCTATTTCTTCAGAATAACAAAAGGTAAGAATCTGCAACAAAGTTTGGTAAAATCTTTGCAATGTACCTAGATCACCCAGAGGGGAATGTTTTTTTTCTCAACAAAAGTGGAGTTACTCTTTAACTAATTATAGTAGTGGAATATAAGAGAATACACATAAATTTGGACGTTTATATCATATGTTGGATTATTTTTCTTTACCACCTGCACACTCTCTACTTTCTCCCTCCTGATAGTTGTCTTCCTGTAAGTCATAGGGAGCACCAACCCCAAGACATCATACCGTATAATCAGAGCCGTGGATAAGTGGGTATCACCTGTCCTCCTGTACGGGGTCCAGGCCAGCAGGGGGGCCAGGCAGCTGAGTGAAGTAGATGTGGGTAGGGAGGGTGATCGGTATGGCGGAGGGGGGCAGTTACTGGAACTGATCCCCTGTATGGCTCTCTCTGCAGCAACTGAAAGCTGGCTTCTCCCTCCCACCACACCGATCACCCTCCCTGTGCACCATACATTTCCCCCTGCTGCCCAGGCCCCCCTGTGTGCCCCTCCTACCCCCGCAGTGCTACCGGCATCCCTCCTCCCCTTCCCACCGGCAGCTGAAAGCACACAAAAGGATCTTTTAAGATGGAGAGTGGGGGAAGGGTCTGGTAAATATGTCACATTTAGCAGCTACTTCCTTTCCTGAATGAACACAACGAGTGATCGGTACCGATCACTCAATGTGTTTGTTCACAACTGAAGCAGTAGCATAGCCTTCAAAAGTGTGTTTATTTGAGTGGGCCCTGTCAGGTTGGTTGTATGGGGCCTCAGGGTTTTTAACAGCAGGCCTGCGTATAATATTCACTTTAAATAAATATTCCCATTTTGTGGAGCAGTTCACATCCAGCTGACAGTTCACCCACTTTTCTCATTTACGGAAATTAACAAAAATAAAAAGCAAGAGTATTTTGGTACAAGAACTACAGTATACAGCCACATCCAGGAAAATCTGTGACAGCTGGACGTTCTTAATGACTCAATGACACAACGATTAGAAATAAGTTGAGCTGTTGCCAGGTAGACACCACTGGGATGTACATGGGTGGAGGACGTAATGACAAGTAACATATGAGATCCAGAATAAACAGCAGACCATATGTTGGAAAATCACATAAAAAGTGTTCTCTGAATGGTGCCCATGCTGAGGGCAAAGGTAAAGGGACAAAGGAGTTAATAAACATAATCAGCCCACAGAAGGAAAGCAGAAGAAAACTGCAACCCTTTAAATCAGGGGTGCAGGGGCGGACTGATCATTTGAAAACTCGGGCACTGCCCGAGGGCCCCGGGTCAGTAGGGGGGCCTTTTTCATAGGCTTTTTTGAGTTTGGGCAAGGACACAGGGGCCCCATGATCCCCTATTGTCCAGGGGCCCCATTAGTTGTCAGTCCGCCCCTGCAGGGGTGTCAAACTCCATTTCATCGCGGGCCGTATCAGCAATATGGTGGCCCTCAAACTTTCTTTCTTCCTTTGGTCGATCGATCAACCCTTCCTTCAGTCAATCAATCCACCATTCTTTCACTCTATCAACTCTATGATCAATCGTTCGACCCATCGTGCCAAAAGACATTGCCCTGTGTACATCAATGTGCAACTGGTGTTATTCTGACCACCTCTTCTTTTGCATCATGGACAGCAAGTTAGAAAAAAGTTAGAGAAAACAAGTTAGATAGAACATGAAAATCTTCATGAAACTGGGCAAATCTGCAACAAATACCTTTGTCAAGTATACAACGATGCTGCAATGAGTCGTTTGAGGTGTTATGAGGGGCACACGTCCCTCAAGAATGGAAGAACATCACTGGAAGACGACGAGAGATCAGGAAGACCTTCAACGAACTCAACCCCCAAAAATGTTGAAACCATTCGGCAACTTGTGCATGATGATCGTCCGAGAAAAATCCACAACATTGCTACCATTATCGGTGTGTCATACGGAACAATCTAGGCAATCCTCACGTGTGATTTGAACTTGCGCCGTGTTTCTGCCAAGTCCATTCCCAGGCTACAATGATCTCACTTCTGAAGCCACCATACCCACCAAATTTGGCTCCTGGAGGATGCTGGGAATGAAGATATACAGATATATTCTACAGCAAGGGACTGCAGGGGGTCTGCTGTTCTGCTCCAGAGACAGATTGCTGGCCTACTGCTGTGGGACTCTGCACATCAGTTCAGCACAGAGGTGACACCGATCGCCACAGTGAAATTACACCAACTTCTCTGCATCAGGACTGTCACTGTCCAGTCTTCATACAGACACGCCGTCAAGCGATAACTCTACAGATCCCTACAACCAAGAGTCTGAGCAAAAACTCTGTACCTAGGAGGCCAAACTATGCATAGGATTGGTGAGTGGGCGGATGCCCAACCTCTTTCTGTCATCACTCTAGAGACACTGCATGCAGACACCTTTACACCTTAGTAACAGGAGATCTTTGCTTTGAGCAGTACCACAGCCTATCTGTTATACTTAATTGAATTGCCAGTATTCACAAATGTTTATGGGCCCCCACCATTGCTAGCAGAAGATAACAGATACAATCATATAAGGAGCTTTAAACATCCCAATTTGCAATCTTTAGCTAAAGGGACCTCTTCTCTTTTAAGGCCATTGCTATTCAAATTGGGGTACTTATATTTATTCATAGCGGAGTATACTTGTACATAATTCTCTACATTCCCCATTGTGGTGCCAATGTTCTGGAAGGAGCTGATAGGTCAACAAGCCTTTTCTTACTCCTCTTGCTGCTGGTGTTGCAATTAAATACTTGAAGATTACTTCTCATGACTGTATAACCTGTTAAAGGTTGCTAATTGATTATTTTTCTTTTACCAGTGTTCCGCATTTATGTGTTACCTGGAGTTGTACAGTGCCTTGAAAAAGTATTCATACCCCTTGAAAGTTTCCACATTTTGTCATGCTGCAACCAGGGGCGGACTGACCATTTGGAAACTCGGGCACTGCCCGAGGGCCCGGGGGTCAGTAGGGGGCCCCATGAGATGCCCCTGGTACCTTTTTCATAGGCTTTTTTGAGTTTGGGCAAGGACACAGGGCCCCCATGATCCCCTATTGCCCGGGGGCCCCATGAGTTCTCAGTCCGCCCCTGGTTGGGCCCCACCAAAACACTGACCTTCATTAAACAACATTGGAAAATTCCTCCTTCTGTAAGTACTCCTACTACCTGCTGCATATTCAATGTACTTTTTTCATGGGTTGCACCCACTGCTAATAATCCTACAAGCGTGTGTGGTGGCCCATCTCTACTGTATATACTGGTTACAACCAAAAACATAAATGTATTTTATTGGGATTTTATGTGATAGACCAACACAAAGTGGCACATAATTGTGAAGTGGAAGAAAAATGATAAATGGTTTTCAAATTTTTTTACAAATAAATATCTGAAAAGTATGGCGTACATTTGTATTCAAGGCACTGTATATCCTAAACCCATTATTTCTGTGGCCTTCTCTTTTAAATAAGTCTAAAGTAGAGGTGTTACTAAAGAATTGTGTCTCTTGCATTATTATTTTACAGTATACTGTTGAAATATATCTAAACCCAGAGTGTCAGAGGTATCAGGAAGGCTTGCAAGATCAGGGAAACCCCTGGGGACAAGCATTATCAAGGGCCCCTATATACTGTATATATATATATATATGTGTATATTCTATTCATTGCGCATTATGTATGATATTTTTGGATGCCCGGATGATGACAGTATTTAATCTACATGCTGAAGTCTTGAAACATGTTTCTCATCAGCATTCACAGAACTGAACTACTGAAGTTCCACAATTATTGGGAAGTTTACAGCGGTAATTACTGAGCTAAATGCTACCAATCAATGTGAAATGAATATGCTCTGGATTAAAACTGAACTTCAGAGTAATTCAAAAACTACCCTTGCAGTTGGGCTCCCACCACACTGCAAGGTTTAAAAAACATCATGGATTACAGAATGGTTAAGGAGATGAGGGTTGGGGGTCCCAGATACCGTAGCAGATCACTTACAGACTCCAGTTCCAGATCAATGTCCAGCTTCACAGCATCAAAACCTTTGACCTGTAAGCACGTTCCCAAATTTCAATGCATCCTCCAAGTGAGTCACCAGGTCCTTCTGAAAGACCAGCCTTCTTCCTGGCTTTCTCTAGCAAGGGGCCTCCCTTGGGTCTCCTCCTTGGCATAGCTTTCTCCGGAAAATACAGGACAGCTTCAGGACCACTTCGGCACACGCCCCAGAACAGGCCATTGGGACTAAGAGCAGAGCTCCATCCAGCAGCACCTCCCAAGGCCTCAGCCCAGGGGTAGACAATGATCACATAGCCTGTCCCATAAATTTATATCTTCCCCCAGTATGCACCAGTGGCAACAAAACTCCTACAGGATTGGCTGAAGAAAATATAAATATTCACAACTTAGTTTTGTTTGTGAAATCTCATACTATGACCAGTGATACCGGTGACATCTACTGAAGACAGTGAGAAATCACAAGCCAACTTAAAGTGATACTAAAACGTCATTTTAAACAAAAATAACAAACATGTCTATACTTACCTGCTCTGTGCAGTGATTTTGCACAGAGCAGACCAGATCCTCTTCTTTTAAGGTCCCCGCTGCCACTTCTGGCTCCTCCCCCTTAAGCAGTACCCCAGGGAAAGCCACCCGCCTTGGGGCTACCACTGTGTGCTCATCCCTGAGCTACTGCTCTATGCGTCCATAAGACACATAGAGTCACCACCCCCCGTTGTCTACTCATTGGCTCACTGGCTGTGATTGACAATGAGGAGGAAGGGTCCGCAGACAGCAGAGGCTGTCGAGGAGAACGTCGCTGGATCGGAAGGTGCTCAGGTAAGGATTGGATTGGGCAGGCCACTGTGCACAGAAGTTTTTTTACCTTCATGCATAGAATACACAAAGGTAAGCAACCTTGTGCCTTTAGAACCACTTTGAGTTTAGTAAACAAATACGGGTGAAAAACTATACAATCAGTCTAAGCCACAGGTGTCAAACTGGCTGCCCTCCAGCTGTTGCCAAACTACAAGTCCCATGAGGCATTGCAAGTTTGACAGTTACAAGCATGACTCCCAAAGGCAGAGGTCTTGTAGTTTCACAACAGCTGGAGGGCCACCAGTTTGACACCCCTGGTCTAAGCCAACTACAGCCCAACCAAAAACTAAATTAACATAGTAGCCACTGTTTAGGATAAGAGGGCTACGCTTCTAAAGATCCTTTTAGAGTCATCAAGGATCCTTGTGATCAAGCCATTTAGTTGAAATGTATCAAAGGAAAAGTGATCCTTGAGCAAGGATTACTACTATCGTATTACTTATTACTTGCTATCCCATTAGGGATCCTGCAAAATGGATGTTTGCCAACTTCCCATTCAGTAAACCATAGTGTAAATTAAAACATAAAGCCTAAAAAGTGGGACGCCCATCCAACTGCCATAGCAGGTGTGTCAAATTGAAAATTCAAATTCAGAGTCTTCACCGCTTGACCTCCTGAGACAAAAGAAACCCTTAGGTGCTTTAACTTCCTAATGTCTACTGAAAAGTAAAATATCGGCTTTGAGGTGGTCTGACTTTTTTTAAATTAAATTTTTATTTGATTTTCCAATATAAAAAGAACAACATATTTACAAAAATAATTCACATATACCCATTCCATTATACCCCCCAGGGGCGGACTGACCATTTGGAAACTCGGGCACTACCCGAGGGCCTGGGTCAGTAGGGGGCCCCATGAGATGCCCCTGGTACCTTTTTCATAGGCTTTTTTGAGTTTGGGCAAGGACACAGGGGCCCCATGATCCCCTATTGCCCGGGGGCCCCATGAGTTGTCAGTCCACCCCTGAAACCCCCTAATACCCCCCCACACACCCCTCCCCTATCCCCTTTTCCCCCATCCACATCCTCTTCCTGACTTATATCCTTTCCATATTTATCTACTTGTCTCTTTATCTCCAACATTGCTCTCCCTCAAAATCACAAATAAGACTCCCTCCTGGCTTCTAATGTTCTCCACTAATACCCAGCAGTTCCATATATCTTTCAGAGGTTTTAAATTTCATCCAACTACACCACGTTTTCCTGAATTTTTCCATTTTATCCTCCTCTGTATGACATAACTCCTCCATCCTATAAATATTTTTGACTCCTTTTTTCCATTCGTTAATTTTTGGTGCTTCAGGAACCTGTCAAAACTTGGGAATCAGACTCTTAGCCGCACTAATTAGATGATAAAGTACCCTGTTTTTATATAGTTTTACTGAGGGCTCAAAGTTAGAGAATAAAAACTCCAGGGATCTCTCTGTACAATTATCCCGCATATCTCCTGAATATAATGAATTAATTCTCTCCAGTAATCCTGTATTTTTGGACAACCCCACCATGTATGTGCCATTGTACCCCTTTCTCCACATCCTCTCCAGCACAGAGGTGATGTGTCTACTTGTTGTCTGTGAGTTATGTTTGGTGTAATATACCATCTAAACCGGATATCGTATGTACTCTCCAGCGCCTCAGGATATGCACAGCCAAAAGGGAAGCCAAGGGTACCAGGACAGCGACAACCAAAGGAAATGTTCCAGGGGTGCAGCCCTTCTCAGATGGGGAAATCAGCCACTGGATAGAGAGAAAACAGGTGGCGCACACACCTAGTGCATTATCCAAGGTTTATTGTAGGAATGAGATAATAAAAACATACTCACAGACGAAGCATGTATCTAAAAAGCATAGAAAAATGACAATGGCCACAACGGCAGGCAAGGTGTTCTCACTGTCAGTGCGGTCAAATGTTGACGCGTTTCGGGGATGAATCCCTTTCCTCAGAGCTGATGACCAACCTCTGATGCTGATGTCTGATGTATGGACAGAGAGAGCCTCGCTGTTGATGCCTCAACCATCTAGTTAAATATTTATATTTCATCTCCACTGTGCTCATATTTATCACCTCATGTGTTAATTTAAAAACTTTATTCCATTGCTCTGCACTTAATTCTGTTCCAATCTCTTTTTTTTTTTAATTTTTTCAAGATCCCCAGAGGATCAGTTCCTTCTATAGCCATTAGGATCTTATAAATCCTAGAAGCAAAGTGTTTTGGGATTATTTTTTTCATTTAACAGTGTTTCAAATGGATACATGTCCTCCGACGTCCTAAATTGTTGAGGGAGACTTGAAACAAACTGATTTAGTTGATAATACCTCCACTCATCAAATGTGATAAATAAATCTTTTTTCTTCTTTAACCGCTTCCATACCGGGCACTTTTACCCCCTTCCTGCCCAGGCCATTTTTTCAGGTTTCAGCGCTCTCACACTTTGAATGACAATTGCGCGGTCATACAACACTGTACCCAAACTAAAATTTTATCATTTTCTTCACACAACTAGAGCTTTCTTTTGGTGGTATTTAATCACCGCTGGGGTTTTTATTTTTTGCTAAATTATCAAAAAAAGACCGAAAATTTTGAAAAAAAAACCCCACATTTTTCTTTGTTTCTGTTATAAAAGTTTGCAAATAAATAATTGTTCTTCATAAATTTAGGCCAAGATGTATTCTGCTACATGTCTTTGGTGAAAATAACCCAAATTAGGATGTATTATTTAGTCTGTAGGAAAGTTATAGAGTTCACAAACTATGGTATAGATCTGAATATTGATCAATCCTGAAGTACTGACAGCCAATCTAATGTTTTGAGGTCCAAGAATGTCAGAACAGTACAGATATCCCCCAAATGTCAGAACAGTACAGATATCCCCCAAATGACCCCTTTTTGCAAAGTAGACAGTTCGTCGTATTTCATAAGAGGCATGGCGAGTTTTTTGAAGTTGTAATTTTTTTGTCATAATTTTTCAGAAAATGAAAAAATTAAAAAAATTATGTTCACTATTTTTTTACATACTGTCACCAGTGCAGTACAGCGTCACCATATAACTGGCATGGCGGTGATCAGGGACACTGACTGGTAAAAGTACGAAAAAATAAATTATAATTTTTTTTTTATTATTACTTTATTAGTTTTCATTTTTTATTACATTTTTTTCTCTTTTGTTAAGATTTTTTTTTTATATTTTACTATGACCAAAGTAGTATATTGTTACCATAGTAACATTGTACTACTTTGGGGAAGTGATCAGTATTCTTTTTTTTTTTTTTTTTTTTACACAATTTGCTTATAGCAAACAATTACTTTGCTATAAGCAAGCATTTACCTGAATGACATTGATTCATGCAGGTTTTTTTTTTGTGCTTAGCTGTGATTTGGCCACGGCTTATCACATGACACAGCTGAGATGTGATTGGCCCAGCTTGTGCATGTGATCGCTGTGACCATTCACAGCTAGACACACTTGTATACAATGGATGGCATGAAAGGAAGCCATCCATTGTATACAGATGTCGTGCGACCTGCTGTGATTGGTCACAGCAGGTCACATGGTACTTGAAATGGGGCCGGTGCTCAGATCTGTCATTGACTGTGTCCGAGGTACACAGCCGGTGACAGATCATGCCGCAGAGCGACCCTGCTGGCAGGCGCACTGCGCATGCCTGAAAGGACGCCATATGGCGTCCACCCGGAAGGACGAGCTGCTTGCCCGGCCGCCTTTGTGCTATTGGCCGGGCGGGAACTGAATAAATTTTGAAAAGTGTGCATTTTCCCTTCATTCAATATATCCTTCTAAAGTGCATTCTTATCCAGGGGCGAACTGACAACCCATGGGGCCCCTCGGCAATAGGGGATCATGGGGCCCCTGTGTCCTTGCCCAAACTCAAAAAAGCCTATGAAAAAGGTACCAGGGGCATCTCATGGGGCCCCCTAGTGCCCGAGTTTCCAAATGCTCAGTCCGCCCCTGCTCTTATCCTTTAGCCATTTCCCAAATATTCCGTTCCCTCCAAAGGAGTCAATATTGAATTATATTTCCAGCCTTTTTGACTATGCATTCTATCCCACTTAAGACTTTCCTTGTCAGTGAACTAATATTAACATCCAATGTGCAAAATTTATGTGGAATCCATACAATCTTTTCTAACTGTGCCTTACTTAAAATCCCTTCCATCCTCACCCATCCTTTCCCTTGTGAATTAAATGTCCAATCCACTATTCATGATAAAATTACTGCTAAATAGTAATTCCTTACATTAGGTAAGTCTGACTCTATTTTTTATGATTTGATTGTCATTTCCCTTTAACAGCTGCATTTAGCTCGAAGTTCTGTCCTTGTATAGAAACACACAGAGCTTTTTGATTCAAATAAGAATGGAGCCATAGGCTGAGGAGCAGGTGGTTTAAATTCACAGCATAGACATGATAAATGTGTTTCTCTGCACTCTGCTGGAGCGTATAATAAATATAAATGTTCCCAAGCACCCATGCAATTTGGGCATTGCAAAAAAACATTATTATTTTTTAGCTTAACCACATTTTGCAATTCTAAACTATTACATCTTTTCATATCAACTGGAAGCACAAGGCTTGCAACAAAAGGAAATTCTGTCTTATGCCAGCAATATAAATGTGGCAGACTCACAGGCCACGTTATTAGGTACACCTTGCTAGTGCCAAGAAAATATCCCCCACACCATGACACCACCACCACCAGCCTGAACCATTGATACAAGGCAGATGAATCCACCACACCATTACACCACCACCACCAGCCTGAACCATTGATACAAGGCAGGATGAATCCACCACATCATGACACCACCACCACCAGCCTGAACCATTGATACAAGGCAGGATGAATCCACCACACCATGACACCACCACCACCAGCCTGAACCAATGATACAAGGCAGAATGAATCCACCACACCATGACACCACCACCACCAGTCTGAACCAATGATACAAGGCAGGATGGATCCACCACACCATGACACCACCACCAACCTGAACCATTGATACAAGGCAGGATGAATCCATGCTTACTCATTGTTTATGCCAAATTCTGACCAATAGACAGAAAGTCGCAGCTGAAATCAAGACTCAGACCAAGCAACATTTTTTCAATCTTCTATTGTCCAGTTTGGGTGAGCCAGTGCAAATTTTAGCCTCCATTTCCTGATCTTAGCTGACAAGAGTGGCACCCGATGTGGTCCTCTGCTGCTGTAGCCCATCTGCTTCAAGGTTCAAGTGTTGTGGGTTCAGAGATAGTATTCTGCATACCTTGGTTGTAACGAGTGGTTATTTGAGTTACTGTTGCTTTTCTATCATCTGGAACCAGTCCTCTGTTGTCTATTTTCTATTTGATGTGGATCCCTCTAATTCTCTGTGTCCCGCTCTCAGTGAGCTATATTGGCTGGATACTAAAACGTTAGGTCAGCTCCTCAACTTCTGAGGTTCTAGCCGTAATTCAGACTTTGAGGTTTAAGACAGGACAGCAATGAAAATGTTCCTTTCCTACTCAGAAGTTTCTCACTAACTCCATGTGGGGGACCTCTTCAGTCTACTCCCTGTAAGCCTAAGTAGCACTCCATTGCAGCCAATATCGTCATGGAGTTGCTCCCAGGAGGGGGAATCCGTGCAAAATCTCACATTCTAATTTCCTAAGACCTAAGGACAAGACTGGTTTTACACCAGCAGACTCTATGAGTGAAATCTTAGAGGGAAGACCAGGGATGGACTGACAACTCATGGGGCCCCAGGGCAATAGGGGATCATGGGGCCCGTATGTCCTTGCCCACTCTCAAAAAAGACTATAAAAAAGGTACCAGGGGCATTTCATGGGGCCCCCTACTGACCCCAGGCCCTCGGGCAGTGCCTGAGTGCTCTAATGGTGAGTTCGCCCCTGGGGAAGACTATGTGCCAGGAAGTGAATCAATTAAATGGGGTTGGACTCCTGCGCTGCCAAATATTATCACAAGGGATGAAGTAGCTGATAACACTCGAAGGAAATGAGATGAAAAAATTATTTTGAACAAATGGTGTAGCGCTGTAAATACTAAAATACCATATTGTGCCAGGAAGTATTTCTTTGAACATGCACAGCAAGCTCTGCAAGCCTGATTCCTCAAGTATCATACATCTTTACCATAGAATGTCCCCTCTATCAATCTGTGATGGAGCAAGCTCAACACAACCTGTAGATAATTCAATCTATGGTTAGAGGACACTAGCCAGCCCACAACTAAGCTAACCAGAGTGCATTAGCAGATCACAAAATAGAACAAGAAAATTTATAAAAATACTACATCCCTACACAGCCAAAAAATGAAAGCATCCACTAGAACCTAGCAGGAGCCTGCAGAGGTGAATCAAACAGGAAGAGGACCTGTAACTAATTATGGACTTGTATGCAAGTGCAGTCTACAGTCTCCACTGCAGGTGGTGCTCGTCCATAAGGACAATCCAGCTAGAGGAGGAAGTCAAGAGAAACTGGGTTTCTTTATGGTTTCCTTGGTCCCCTGGAGCAGCGATCCAGTTGGTTATGCTGGATTTAGGTGACCCTGGTGGTCATCTTGAGTTATACAGAGTCTTTTTAAGTCCCTATCCCCAGGTTTTGGCTAGTGTAGGAACAGGACATCCACCTGGCAAGGACAGCAGTAGCAATAGGGAGAGGTTCCGGAAGAGTAGGGAAAGCACAGGGCCTACATCTGAATCTTCAGGAAGCTCCCCTTGGGGTTGTACCGGCCAGGTCGAATTCCACTCTACTTGACAGATGCTGTCTTCACCCCAGGCCTATACACTGCTGATTTTCTCTCTGAACTATTGCAAGTGCCCTGAACAGGTGGGTCTCCCTGGAAGGTATGTTGTACTCTTTCAAAGTTTTGTAATACATCATTTTCTGCAACCCAGCAATCTTTCCACCGCACCATGCTGCACCTACCCAATAGACTTGCATCTAAAAAATAGAGGCGATGTTTGAGCAGTAATAGTCCAGAAGTTGTAGATGATTTCCTTAACAAGCTTTGAGTTCATCCTAGTCTGATATATTATAGGGCTGAGGACTCTTTCCCCAACGCATTGGGATGACACTGGTGCCCAAGCAACAAATGGACAAGCACCAGAAAATCACATGAAAAGTAGGGAATGAGTCACATGCTTTCCTATACTTGGAAGCAGGGGCAGACTGACAACTCATGGGGCCCCCGGGCAATAGGGGATCATGGGGCCCCTGTGTCCTTGCCCAAACTCAAAAAAGCCTATGAAAAAGGTACCAGGCAGGTGCGGACTGACAACTCATGTGGCCCTCGGGCAATAGGGGATCATGGGGCCTCTGTGTCCTTGCCCAAACTCAAAAAAGCCTATGAAAAAGGTACCAGGGGCATCTCATGGGGCCCCTACTGACCCCAGGCCCTCGGGCAGTGCCCGAGTTTCCAAATGGTCAGTCCTCCCCTGCTTGGAAGCTGCTAATGGAATGGGGAGGCAAAAGAGAAGACCAATAAGTGCTACAGCAGAAGCTTGCATCAAAGTGATCCTGTTACTTTGCCCTGCATAGGCAAAGTCAGGTTTGCTTTATATCAGCACAATCCAAACAAAGTCTTTCTATGTTTATTTAAGCACCTTTTGTGTTAAAAAAAAACCCAAAAATGTGTACAATTTGTTACATGTTTTATAGAGAAAATTACATAAAAGCTGTTTTATAAAGACTTTAAAATGCAGTTATTATTTGAGTACTTTAACCATGCCCTTGAATACTGTTTAACGGCTGAGTTTGTGTTTATTGGTTATTGTCAGCAATTATGTGCAGAAATTCAATACTTGCAACATTCAATTTAATGCTGTCAGGAAAAGTTATGTGCACAAATTTCCCATTTTTACCAAACCATTTCCACTTTGCTGCGTTTTTTTTTCCAAAGCATTAAAAGCATGATATTAATACAATAATTTAAAAAGCAATTTTTATGTGCATGAGTTTTGTGTATGAGCTGTGTTTCAAGCTTAAGTATTTCGCAAAACCTGGCGGTATCAGGGTAGCTGCATTACCAAAAACCACCTATTAGAACAAAAAATATAGAAAATAAAAGAAGGGTCTAGTTAACCACTCGCCCTCCAGAGCATTTACCCCCTTCCCGACTAGACAGTTTTTTGCGTTATGGCGCTGCGTTACTTTAACTGGCAATTGCGCAGTCATGCAACGTTGCACCTAAATTAAATGTACGTCTTTTATCCCACGACTAGAGCTTTTTTTTGGTGGTATTTGATCGCCTGTGCATTTTTAATTTTTTGCGCTATAAACAAAAAAAAGACTGACAATTTTGAGAAAAAAGCAATATTTTTTGCTATTAAACATGTCCAGTAGAAAAATTTTACAAATCTAATTTCGTCATAAATTTAGGGCAAAATGTATTCTGCTACACGCCCCCTACCTGGAACTGCAAAATCACGTATATATATGGGATTTGCACACCCCTGCCGCCCTGTAGCAGTATTTCTGCTATAGGGCAGAGGGGAAGTGGTTACCATAAAATACAAGTGGTTTTAAATAATAAGAGATTTTTAAAACAAAATTTGCATGTGATTTACCTCCTAACAACAAGATCAGCAGATCCAGTTGAACACATAGACTTGGGGGGGGGGGTTCAATATGCCAAACCCAAAAACGACATTTTTAGGCCCCTTGTAGAATTGCCATCGTAGAAGATGTTTTGCTTTGGTGTCTAGTAAGGTTACTTTGCATTATAAGAAAGGAAGATTAGACCTCTGTGGTATATTAATGTGCTTTTACTAAACAAAATGTCTGTACATACAGACCATTACAATTATAGAAACACAATACAAAACTGACAGATATACCTATAATAAGCAAAATGCTATCTAATTATTAGCGAAACTATGTTCTGTATACAATGGAAAAAGTTTCTTAGCTCTGATTATAGAGGCTTCACAATCTCCGTGGAAGCATCGCGGACCCCAGGCTTGCTCTAAAACGGTTGCAGGAGATTGGACTAAACGCATCTTCAGGTTTTGGTAGAGATCTTCCTTGGTGTTAAGTCATCATATATGTCAGAAGGTCAAGCTATTAACTATTGAATAACTTGACTTATTGATTTCCATTACATAATTAAATGTAGAACAATAGAAGTGCCCAACATACAACAATGGTATGTAGGTTCTCATTGTTGTAGAAGATAGCTTTTGTAATTTGTTACCAAGGCATTTGTTTGAGAAGTACACTCAAACAAATTAGATACCTGTTTCTAAATCAAACGTATTCTTATATATACAGTAGGTCACAGAATAAAATCAGAAAAATACTAATATACAGTGGGGCAAAAAAGTATTTAGTCAGCCACCAATTGTGCAAGTTCTGCCACTTAAAAAGATGAGAGAGGCCTGTAATTGGCATCATAGGTAGACCTCACTTATGAGAGACAAAATGAGAAAAAAAATACAGACAATCACATTGGCTGATTTGGAAAGAATTTATTTGCAAATTATGGTGGAAAATAAGTATTTGGTCAATATCAAAAGTTCATCTCAATACTTTGTTATATATCATTTGTTGGCAATGACAGAGGTCAGACGTTTCCTGTAAGTCTTCACAAGGTTGGCACACACTGTTGCTGGTATGTTGGCCCATCCTCCATGCAGATCTCCTCTACAGCAGTGATGCTTTTTTTTCTCATTTTGTCTCTCATAGTTGAGGTCTACCTATGATGCCAATTACAGGCCTCTCTCATCTTATTAAGTGGCAGAACTTGCACAATTGTTGGCTGACTAAATACTTTTTTGCCCCACTGTATATTAGTTTTTTTCTGATTTTATTCTGTGACCTACTGTATATATAAGAATACGTTTGATTTAGAAACAGGTATCTAATTTGTTTTGAGTGTACTTCTCAAACAAATGCCTTGGTAACAAATTACAAAAGCTATCTTCTAAAACAATGAGAACCTACATACCATTGTTGTATGTTGGGCACTTCTATTGTTCTACATTTAATTATGTAATGGAAATCAATAAGTCAAGTTATTCAATAGTTAATAGCTTGACCTTCTGACATATATGATGACTTAACACCAAGGAAGATCTCTACCAAAACCCGAAGATGCGTTTAGTCCAATCTCCTGCAACCGTTTTAGAGCAAGCCTGGGGTCCGCAATGCTTCCACGGAGATTGTGAATGGGCCAATATACCAGCAACAGTGTGTGCCAACCTTTTGAAGACTTACAGGAAACGTTTGACCTCTGTCATTGCCAACAAAGGATATATAACAAAGTATTGACATGAACTTTTGATATTGACCAAATTCTTATTTTCCACCATAATTTGCAAATAAATTCTTTCTAAATCAGCCAATGTGATTGTCTGGATTTTTTTTCTCATTTTGTCTCTCATAGTTGAGGTCTACCTATGATGCCAATTACAGGCCTCTCTCATCTTTTTAAGTGGGAGAACTTGCACAATTGGTGGCTGACTAAATACTTTTTTGCCCCACTGTATATATATCAAAAGGAACACAGAAGATCTCTAGAAGAACAACCCAGGGACCCTGGTATATCCTCCAAAGCCAGAGCTTGCTTATTTCTATGGCAGAAGAGTCATTAAAGAATATGTCAACCCAACATTTCATATTCCTGATTTGTGCCATGTACTTGGCTGAAAAAGTTTCTTTTTCTCTTCGTATTGCTTCCTTTGTGTGAAATCCATGGTGTTCCTGTCAACCCATCTGCTTTCCTTATAAAAACTGATTACACTAGGCATTAGAGCAAAGCATGGTCAGTTTTTTTTAGCTGTGCTGCGAACTCCAATGATGAGACTTCTTCTGCCCCCCACCTCACACAGCCATTCACTGGGAAGTTCAGTGTTCTGCTGTTTCTCCTCCCTTGCTCTCTATGCAGTTGAGAACAGAGAGTATGTAATCACTTATATAAAAGGGGAAAAATATATTTATAATGTGTTTTATATCTATACACAGATGTTTTGCCTTTCATTTCTATTTTAAATTGAATAAGTTGTTTTACAAAGTAAGGGTTTATGTATACTTTAAAGCATACTTGTTATGCTGTTTTTATGAATGGCTGTAATTGGCCATCATAAAGTCATTTAGAAGCAATCCACTTTTGGAGTCTGGCTTCATCTGACCTGAAAGTGCCCTGTTCATACAAGTTTGCTCTCCAAAAACAGTCATATTTCATGAATCCAGATCTTATAACATTAACTTAATAACAAATGCTTACATAAATGCATAAGAAAATACTGAACAATTCAAGATTAAATATGACTAGGCTATACTGTAGAGAGAAATGATAGGTCACAGTAAATGTCATGAGAGATGTGTACATTTGATGTATGCCATGTTTAGTCTCTTTCGAATGATAATTTTATTCTATTTAAAAATATCTTGGCTATTGGACTGAAAAACTTCACCATCTAGTAATATGAAAGCATTTAGAAATCGGACCAGAGGGTCTGCTGAAGTATCATATATACTTTAGCCCTCCTACCTCACACCCCTCAATCCTTTTGATAGGGTGGGCTCAATAACAACCTCCCCCCCCCCACAGAGGGTCCACAAAAAAGTTGCTGGAATTGGCAGCTGGAGCTCAAAGTTTTCCATTTAATTGTACATGAATGCTAAGAGTCATCTCTGAGGGCTGGTGACTCCGATACACCAGGTAGGACTTACGTTACATTTAATTCAACTCTTCCCAAAGTAAAGATCAGGCAAGCCTTGCTCGGTCGGTTTCATGTGTATTCTCATTTATTTGGCTGTTGCTATTATCTATTTTTGTCTGTGTCTTTATCTGTGATTTTTTTTGCGCCGTTTTTCTTGTCTTTTCAATAAATGATTTCTAAAGTTGTTCTTGCCTCTTGAAGAAAGCCACTATGCTAGCTACTCTGAACTCAACTAAACTTTCTAATTTCTGACTGGCCTGTCAGTAGATGTAAAAACAAAAGGGAAGAGAGGAAGGGCATAGATCTAGTGCAGTAAATCATTTTGTTCATAAAAGACACAAAATAAAAGAATTACACTCACATTTCAAAAAGGATATGCTTTGTCACCGTGCCAGTGGTGCAGTAATGTCAGTCTCTCTCATCCATGTTTGAAATGCCTCCAGGCTGGTTATGATGGTGAGAGTAGTGGGATCAGAGGACGGAAGATTTCAACAAAATCTGCAGCCAGCAGCAAAGGGACACTTTGCATTGACTGTAAGTAATGTCCCTTGTGCTGATTTTGTTTTCTATATTTTTTTTTTTAGTAAACTTAGGCTTTAAGGGAAAGAACTGTTGTCTGACATATCTATCGCTGATTCAGTCAGTATTCTTACTAGTTGAATATCCTTCCACTTGTGAGGGGATAACTTAACCATACGATTATGAATACCCCACATTCGGTCATGTCTTTCTTTTTTTTTGGGGGGGGGGGTCCTGCACCACCGACCTCATGGCATTTTGCCTAGAAATTGATATACAGATTTAGCAACTACCATCTCATACAAAAATTCAGAAAAAGTTGACAGAAAGCTCAATGAAACAATAAATAAGAAATCCTCCTGCGCTACCAATACCCCTAAAAATGCCAGAGTTGCAGCAAGCACCTAACTGTAATCCAAACAGCGCAAAAACATATATTAATAACTTTTAGAAAGTCACGTGATTCATGACGCAACGCGTAGGGCAGAAGTGTGGTGACGTCATTTCCTGTATGGACGGCAGCTGCCATCTTGGTACACTTAGTTGTGGTACATCCATCTCTGCCATTGCTATTTACATGCCTGTATGGGTCTGCTGACCCGGTTTTTTAATGTGAGTAGGTACTCTGCATTTTATATTTAATAAATTTGTCTTACTTACTACACTATGGGAAGTCACTTTTGATTTAGGCCCCATGTACACGGGACACTTCTGAACGATGGAAACTCACTGCTGGAAAACGTAGATTAAAAACATCTGTTTAGCCGTGTTTGCATTCCGTGTTTATGCGTGTTTATAAGCATTTGCGTTTAGAAGCGTTTTTTTTAAGGTAGCCTCAGAAGACTTTCTAAAATGCCAAGAAAGCACTGAAAAACAGTAAAGAATTGACTATTTCAGACATTTTGAGAGAAATAGAGAAAACAGAAGCAGACAGAGCAGTATTTGTTGAGATTAGCTTTTTTTTTTTTTGTGGTGTTTGGATGTGTTCCAGCCCATTTCTGTGCATAAATTATTGCAGCAGTGTATAACATATTTTTTTTCATGCAAAACCTCAAAGTATGGTGTACCGGGTCCATTTGAGTACTGGGAAAACACTTTGCATGCATTTTTCATGACGAAAAAAGGCTCTGGACATCATCTGGAAATGGAAGAGTTAAAAAAAATTTCCAACGCAAACACCTATAAACGCGGTTAGCCGCGTTTAGCCACGTTTACACGCATTTACAAGCGTTTTGCGTTTGAAACGCTGATAAAATCTACTGCTGAACGCAAGTTTTCTTGGTTCAAAAAAACTACTGTAAACTCAAATGCCTGTAAACGACTGTAAATGATGATGTGTACATGGACACACAGGAAAACATTAGGGAGAGTTCAGGGGCTGCTGAAAAAAATGCTGAACAGCTCCTGAACGTGAGTTTATCAGCTGCAGTGTACATGAGCTCTTCATTTTCCATGTGTGGTCCATGGGAGAGGAGTTTTTTGGCATACCATGGAGGGGACCTCTGAGCTACTGCTGGTTTTGTTTTTGGAGCGTTTATTATCTTTGCAAAAAAGGATTGCCCTGACAAGTATCAAGGGGATATACAGGGATATCATCGCTGAGGTTATTCATTCAAAGCCTCTATGACCCCTTTTGGGTCCTAGCTGGAGGTGAGCGCACACGCTAGCTGGTGAGGGATTGTTTTGCAGTGGTCACTGGTTGATTCACAGTCCAGCTGAAGATTCACATACTGATTGGGACTTTGCACTTTGTGTTTTTTCACAATATATTTTGTTCACAACATATTTATATTTACTTACACTATATATGTATATATATTCACATTATTTTGTTCGCTTCTGATTATTGGTCACTATCTAGATGTAGGTCACTACATTTAATTAGTTATTCGTGGTTTAGTGATTTGTTTTATTATTGTCACATTTTGTGATTTTCGCACTTCACATTTTGTGATTGTCACTTTTTGAGTAATACTTTTGTGGGTTATATTATTTTTGTTGAATTAATATTTGAGTAGCGCAGCATCAGTTATTAATAAATAGAAAGCTCTATGAAATTCCGTTCTCAATTAGTTCTGTCTGACTTTACTCCATCATGTGATGTTCTATGAGCTAGAAGATGGGATTAAGTTTTTAACAAATATGTTTTTTATTCTTTGTTTTAACATTAACTTTTGGGCATTAAAATTTATATTTTATGATAATGTAATTGATGTAATATATCTTTGACTTTGTTATTATTATTCAGGGGATGTTGTTTTACAGACACATTGAAACATTATCCATATGCTTGCTAATTTAAAAATAAACTTACCTTCCAGTCTGGTCCCTGCCTGTAGCAGGACAACAATGGCCTTCAGGGTTAAACCTGGGAAAGTTGAGGATGCCAAATTAAATTAGGGTTCCGTGACCTCTAGTCAGGAAAGGGTTAGATATGGGGTCTGATTTAATAACATATGCAAGAAATTAAAGAACTTCCGAGAACCAAAGATATGTTTTATGACGTTAATAAAAGGCAAGAAGACTTCTTCTTAAAATGAGCCAAACACCACAAGTTGTAAATGTATTTAAAACAATTTAATGTGATTTCCCAAGAAATTCTAACTCATGATATTGCTTATCTCGTATATGCATTTTTAAGCGATTTTAATGGTCGGGTTTCTCAGTTAAGAAGGCTGTTACCTTATATTTTTATATTTTATCAGATGTTCTGCCAATCCCTTCCGGGGCTCCAGGAAGGGGTATACTGATGTCCCTCACAGGTATACTCACAGTGAATCATGGATAACTCCCACATAGCGATTTTTCCGTGCCGATACGTGTATATTCCCCCTTTTGCAAGTCTGTTGGCAACACTGACTGTGGATGTAGAGCACCTAGCCCTTCAGCAGTCTCTTCCAGTAGCCATTGGGAAATGCATAGCAATACATAGGGTTAACTAGGCTTGGCCCTTTTTTACTCCCAAGGGTTACTGGAGGAGACTGTTGACATTAACCCAACTAGATTGTAAGCTCCAAGGAGCAGGGCCCTCTAATCCCTCTTGTATTGTTACTGTACTGTCTCCCTCCATAATGTAAAGCGCTGAGCAAACTGTCGGCGCTATATAAGTCCTGTATAATAATAATAATAATGTTGCGGCTCATTTTAAGGAATTGCCTCCATATACTGATTGCATTGTGTGACTCTGAGCCACAATCCTAAGGGGGTTTTTTTGGTGTTAGTTTTCATAAAGGAAAATAACTAAACTTTTTGCTGAGTTCAATTCTATATGAGTAAAGTTAATATGTAGTCCAGTAACTGACATCCTTTAACATATTAACTAATCCCCTCCCCTAATTACAAAACACAAGCTGCCAGTACCGTTCACCCCTTTATTTAGAAGTACTATGCTATATTAAACTATAGAAGAGAAGTGGCCACACACAGGAATCATTATAAATTCAAAAATCCAGAAAGGTTGTGTAAAAGTTTCTTCTACAGAACGGGTCCTTTCACATGGGCAATCCAGTCAAGTCCACCTGTCAGTTTTTCAGGTGAACCTGATTGGATGGTCCATGCACTCCTATGTACCAATGGGTGTAAACAAACTTGTGTCCATTTGCACCCGCCTATCTCCGCCCATAGAGCAAGGGTCTGTGCATCTTTGCTCTGCAAAAACTAAGCGGACATGGACATTCCATCTGCCCCGCTCTGCTCTGATCAGCAGGGAACCAGTGGATAGATCCCAAGCTAAATTGAACGGAAGGTGCCCGTGTGAAACGGGCCAAAGGGTTGGACTTTTCTGGGCCAAACTGAGACTTAATTTGTATTTCTGGGCATATAACTTTTTTAGTTTTGGATGGTGTGGTGAAGGGTTATACCCTCTGCCATGTTTTTATTGTTGTCTCTGTCTCCATTGGGGGATTTACCACTACATTTGTTCCAATGAATTTTGTCAGCAGATACACTATATGAGCAAAAGAATGAGAAAACCCCTCCAAGCTATTAGGTTCAGGTGATTCCTTTGAAGGTTATTGTAATACTACAGCATAGAAACACATTTTGGACTACTGTTCATTTCCAACCTTGATGTAACAGCCAGAGGAATTTCCTTTCTGTTCTGGAATGACTGTGCTCCTGTGTCCAAAGTCAGCTCCATAAAGACATTACTTGGTGAGTTTGGTGTGGAGCAACTCAAGTGGGCTGCACAGAGCTCTGACTTCAGCCCTACTGAACAAATTTTGGGATACATTGTAATGCCAGTTGTAAAGCCTTCTCATCCAACATTAGTACTTGACCTCGTAAATGCTGAACGGACAAGTCCATATGTTGCCAAGACAAATTCCAAAATCTTTTAGAAAACCAGAACAGTAGAAGCTAGTATTGCTGCAAAGGTGTGTATGTGTGTGTGTATGTGTGTGTGTGTGTGGCAGCTCCATATTAATGCCCATAGTAAATTAAGGTGGAGAAGTTCAGTGAGCGCTAACAGATACAGTGGCTGATACACTAAAAAGGAAGACCTTAAAACCTTAAAATTGACAAAACATAACAAATAGTGCAGCGCTAAAAAATGATATAAACGTATGATTGCACCAGTATGTATGGTGCAAAGTTCTTTAGATCTTAACAAGCGGTATGGGCCACATATGATGTGTATGACCTTCCCAATAAAGATGCAGTGTAGGCGCGTACCACACACGCATCCACTACTCTATATAAACGCACAATAAAATTGCAAAATAAACAATACAATAATGGTCCGATAAAAGTTCAGTGATCAAAAAAAGCCACAAATGAATAGAAGAAGGCTTGATAAGATCCCCGTAGTATATCTAGTCCGGCGTTATGCAGAACCACAGGTAAATTGCGCACTCACCGGAAGCACAATTTAATTGCGCATTTGTGTCATATACACCAAAGGTCACTCCAGTTGTAGATGGAAAGATCGAACGGCTCCGTGAAGAGGGGTGTCACATCTGGGGATCTCTTGTGATAAACCTGGCTCCAAACAGGATCAGCTGAAAATTATTCAGGGCCCTGGAACAATCGCCTTGCGATCCAGCTGTCTGATGGTACTCTTCTGCTCTTTACACTGGCTCAGCACCACTCTGCAGCTGCTACAACTTCTGGATCCCGCACACCGCCAGCACTGTGTTCACATCAGCACTTTCCACATGGCGAAGAGTAAATTAAGTAAACTTTTATCCAATAAATGCCAGTTGACACTCTTCTGTTAGAACTAGATGTAATCCCAGACTCTGACCTGTCCTTTCAGCTCCGCTTCCAATCTCTGTCCAAATCTTGCCGCCTTTGCCTTTGTAACATTCCCAAAGCATGCCTCTTCTTAACCAATGATACTACCAATGATACTACCAATGATACTACCAAGCTTCTAATTCACACCCTTGTTAGCACTAGCCTCTACTATTGCAACTCCCTTGTCTTTAGCTACATCACCAATCTCATCTCAAATTGTCAACCAAACCTTCCTCTTCGCTCCTCTCAAGACCTCCTGCCCTAGCCCCCTCATAACCTGTTCCCATGCTCATCTCTAGGACTTCTTCCAAAGCCTCTCCCATTCTTCGGAACACTCTACCTCAAATTGTGTTTAGCTATTTCTTACTCTGCCTTTAGATGATGCTTGAAAATTAATCTCTTCAGTGAAGCCTATCACACCTAGCTATCAAGTAAATTTTACTTTCTTGAACAACTCATCTGCATACAGTTACAACCTTTTGATTCACTTTTCCTTCCCTTTAGATTGTAAGGTCTTTTGAACAGGACCATCTGAACCCTCTTGGTTTGAATGGTATTGCAAATGGTAACAAGGTAAAAAACCGGGTTGCCCTAGGCTAAAGGTAGAAAAAGATCTAGGGGGGTTCCAATCAGAGTAGCCCCACAATAGAAAGAATAAATAGGCATGGCCTACTCACATATAATTAATTATGTGGTGTCCTCGGAACTAGAGATGAGCGAATTATTCAAAAATTCAGTTCGGCTGATTCGCCGAATTCGCCGAATAAATTTGCATCGAGCCGAATATATTCGCTGCGAATTTAACTTATAAAAAGGGTGTTTCTAGGCTTCAGAGAGCCTTTATATTAGTGCAGAACACTGTACCTTTAATTTAAATGCCCTTGGAGTCTGCTGGGGAAGAGAAATAATACTGACAGTCAGTATGACATGCAGATGAGTGCCGTCGATCTTAGAATCACCGCACACTTCACTCATTTGGGCAGTCACGGGGCCAAAACCAGAGTGTGGAGCCACAGTGTGGCGGTGGAGGCAGCAGCAATGGGAGGCCATACAGCACCCTATGACAAAATGGAACCCACCAGCAGTGTGAGGAGACCTGAAAGTGGCACATGGCAGAGTGTGGCGATGGAGACAGCAGCAATGGGAGGCCGTACAGGGACCCATGAGAGACTCTGGACCTGGCAGCAGCATGAGGAGGCGGTACAGGGGCCCATGACAGATTACGGGCCTGGCAGCAGCATGAGGAGTCGGTACGGGGGCCCATGGCAGATTACGGGCCTGGCAGCAGCATGAGGAGGCGGTACAGGGGCCCATGGCAGAGTGGCGGAGCGTAAGCAGCTAAAATTGAAGGCCATACAGAGGCCTATGTTAAAAAGTCCCCCCAGCAGCAGCGTGGGGAGACGACTATCAAGAGTCCAATGGCAGAGTGGCGGAGCAGAAGCAGCTTCAATTGAAGGCCATACACAGGCCTAGGTTTAAAAGTCCCTCACAGTTAATTCCAATAACGAACTCTACTCCTCCGTGCAATCTACTTACGAGACCCTGGGCAGGTCTGGGTCCAATTTGTGGTAGAGACTGGTTTTGTTCAGCCATGCTTGAGCGAGTAATAACAGGTCTGTGCTGCCCTTTGGTGTCTGGCTTAATGCGCACAACACTGAACGTCCCAGCGTTTGTCAACGATTTGCCGTTAAGTGATGCAAACCCGCTGAACCACGTTCATGAGGAGCCGGTACAGGGGGCCATGAATCAGTATGGACCTGGCAGCAGCGTGAGCAGACGACAGAGGCACATGGCGCAGGGTGGCGGTGTAGGCAGCAGCAATGGAAGGCCATACAGCACCCTATCACAAAATGGAACCCACCAACAGTGTAAGGAGACCTGAAAGTGGCACATGGCAGAGTCTGGCGATGAAGTCAGCAGCAATGGGAGGCCGTACAGGGACCCATGACACACTCTGGACCTGGCAGCAGCAAGAGGAGGCGGTACAGGGGCCCATGGCAGAGTGGCGGAGCGTAAGCAGCTTAAATTGAAGGCCATACAGAGGCCTATGTTAAAAAGTCCCCCCAGCAGCAGTGTGGGGAGACGACTATCAAGAGTCCAATGGCAGAGTGGCGGAGCAGAAGCAGCTTCAATTGAAGGCCATACACAGGCCTAGGTTAAAAAGTCCCCCCAGCAGCAGCGTGGGGAGACGACTATCAAGAGTCCAATGGCAGAGTGGCGGAGCGGAAGCAGCTTCAATTGAAGGCCATACACAGGCCTAGGTTAAAAAGTCCCCCCAGCAGCAGTGTGGGGAGACGACTATCAAGAGTCCAATGGCTGAGTGGCGATCCGGGAAGTCAGCGTTGTGATTGCAGATGCAATGCAGAGATTCTATGAGGTGATGCCGTGGGTGCGAAGAAGATCATATACCGTCGTACTTCCATCCATAAGATGGAACAACCTGCGAACCGGGAGCTTTATTGCCCTGACCCGCTGAGCAGCTTCTGGGATACCCAAGAGGCCCATGGCAGAGTGGCGGAGCGTAAGCAGCTTCAATTAAAGGCCATACAGAGGCCTATGTTAAAAAGTCCCCCCAGCAGCAGCGTGGGGAGACGACTATCAAGAGTCCAATGGCAGAGTGGCGGAGCGGAAGCAGCTTCAATTGAAGGCCATACACAGGCCTAGGTTAAAAAGTCCCCCCAGCAGCAGTGTGGGGAGACGACTATCAAGAGTCCAATGGCTGAGTGTCGATCCGGGAAGTCAGCGTTGTGATTGCAGATGCAATGCAGAAATTTTATGAGGTAATGCCGTGGGTGCGAAGAAGATCATATACCGTCGTACTTTCATCCATAAGACGGAACAACCTGCGAACCGGGAGCTTTATTGCCCTGACCCGCTGAGCAGCTTCTGGGATACCCAAGAGTTTGGCTTCTGTGGGGAATATGGTTGAAAACTGAAACTTAAAGGCATGTTGACGGAAGGGCACCAGTGTCAGTGCTCCGGAGGGAATATAGCTTCAAAGCTGACACTTAAAGGTATATCGACGGTCAGAGACCACAGGAAGTGGAGCTTGCGTCTTAAATCGACTGAATGTGGCAGACGTGAAACGTCTACGGGCCGTATATGAAACGGGTTGTTCCTCTTTCTGGAATAAGTGTTGGAAATGGCCACTCTTTTTGGTGTGGCGTTTTGTCTATTTAATTCCGATAACGGACTCTACTCCTCCGTGCAATCTAGTTACGAGACCCTGGGCAGGTCTGGGTCCAATTTGTGGTAGAGACTGGTTTTGTTCAGCCATGCTTGAGCGAGTAATAACAGGTCTGTGCTGCCCTTTGGTGTCTGGCTTAATGCGCACAACACTGAACGTCCCAGCGTTTGTCAACGATTTGCCGTTAAGTGATGCAAACCCGCTGAACCACGTTCATGAGGAGCCGGTACAGGGGGCCATGAATCAGTATGGACCTGGCAGCAGTGTGAGGAGACCCGAAAGTGGCACATGGCGCAGGGTGGCGGTGGAGGCAGCAGTATTCGGAAGACATACACAGGACTAGTTTAAAAAGCGGAAGCTGTCAGCAGCGTGAGCAGACGACAGAGGCACATGGCGCAGGGTGGCGGTGGAGGCAGCAGTATTCGGAAGCCATACACAGGCCTAGGTTTAAAACTGGAACCCAGCAGCGTGAGCAGACGACAAAGACGCACATGGCAGAGGATGGATCTGGCAGCAGTATGAGAAGGCGGTACAGGGGCCCGTGGCACAGTGTGGTGATGGGGGCTACAGCAACTGGATGCCAGAAAGTGGCCAATAGGGCTATATACTGCATGGAATTATAAAGTTATAAAGACAGCGGCCTATAAGGCTATACACACTATAACAATCATGACTTGATTGACCATTGGCCTATAAGGCTATACACAGCATGAATATCATGACTTATTCTGAGAGTGGTTTGGAAGGCTATATACAAAAAGTAATTCATGAGCTGTCCGGACAGCGGACAATAAGTACATATATACAAATCAATTCATCAGCTGTCCAGCCAGCGGCCTCAAAGGCGACACATATAGAAAGCAATTCATCAGCTGTTCAGACAGCGGCCTCTAAGGCGACAGATATACAAAGCAATTCCCGAGGTGTTCAGGGAGCGGCCTGAACGGCTAGGTTATTACTAAATATATTTACGATTATACGATATTATACGATTCTGTGTCCCTGAGTAACGATTCTGTGTCCCTGAGTAACGATTCTGTGGCCCTAAAGTCTCTGTGGCCCTAACTCTGTCCCTTAATACACACAAGTCTGTCTCTCTTGAATGACCGGAGGCTAATGGAGAATTCTAAGATGGCCGCGATTTATAGCTCCACCATTACACAGTGCTGGCTGGCTGCTGATTGGCTAATGCGATCACATGTCATGAATGCATTATGGGTCAGCGCGCCTTGTCTGCGCGCCTTCCCAGAGATCCCCGTCCCATCTTCTCTGTCCATTTTCTCCGTCGCCACACATGTCGCCGCCATTTTTGGGAAAATTCGATTCGTGCATCCGAAGTTTGCTAATCTTCGGATTCGTCGCGAATAGAATTTTTCCAAATCTTCGGAACAAATTCCACTTCGTCATGTTCGATTCGCTCATCTCTACTCGGAACCTATAAATGCACATAAGGAAAAACTGGAAGACCAAGGGAAAGAGATCCCTGCGGTCAAGGACTCCAATGACCTCATTGAAATCCTTGACCACAGGGATCTCTTTCCCTTGGTCTTCCATTTTTTTCTTATGGTATTGCAACTGAACTGCCTTCCTTTATTTTGTAAAGTGCTGCAGAAACTGTTGGCCTTTTATAAATCCTGAGTAGTAATAATAATAATAATAATGCAGACTCCACCTCCGCAACATCGCCAAAATCTGCACGTTCCTAACCCCAGAAACCACTAAACAGCTCATCCACTCCCTCATCATATCACGATTCGACTACTGCAACTCCCTCCTCACTGGCCTGCCTCGCCGCTGGCTATCCCCGCTTCAGTCCATCCTGAATACGGCTGCCAGACTCATTCACCTTTCCAACCGCTCCATCTCCGCCACCCCCCTTTGCCAATCCACTGGCTTCCGATTGCGCAACGGATCAAGTTCAAAATCCTAACACTGACGTACAAAGCTGTCCACCATACTGCCCCGTACTACATCACTGACCAAATATCCAAGTACCACCCAACACGCACACTCCGCTCCTCACAAGACCTCCTTCTCTCTAGTTCCCTGGTCTCCTTCTCCCATGCCCACCTTCAGGACTTCTCCAGGGTGTCACCCATCCTCTGGAACTCCCTGCCCCAACCCATCAGATTATCACTTACTCTCCTCTCCTTTAGGCGCACCTTGAAAACCCATCTCTTCAGGGAAGCCTACCCCACCCCCTGTTAACCTGCCGACCTCCTCCACTCTTCCTACCACTCCATCCCCCACAGCTATCTCCTCCTGTACCACCATCCCCTCCCTCCTAGATTGTAAGCTCGAAAGAGCAGGGCCCTCAATCCCCTCATGTTTTGCATTGTATTGGTATTGTTCTGTCACATGTTCTGTCTCCCTTTGTAATGTACAGCGCTGAGTGAACCATTGGCGCTTTATAAATACTGTATAATAATAATAATAATAATAATGCTGATAATAATATACGCCTATAGAAATGTTCTTAATTTATGTTAGATAACTTGAGAATATTGATTCTTTATAAATATTATAAATATATAAACAACAATGTCTGGTGATTCAACCTGTATTAGATTAGCTGAATATATAGGGTACAAACTTCAAGAGTTCTAAATCTCCAGCAGGTTTTAGTATCCTCTTTGTGCTGAAAAAAGCATCAGTGATTAGCAAAGCGTTTAATATCACACAGTCTGATACCAGAGGGAGATCATTAAGAAGTTATTATCAGTGGAAGTCTGCAGTCTGCTCCGGTCTGCTTCATTTAAACTCTCACTGTGGAGGCTGAAAACAAAACTAAAACATCAGTTGGGTTTTTCTTGTTCACAAAGATGGCTGCTCTGTTGTACGTATAATGATTTGAAAATACTATCATTTGAAAACTCTTTAATCAGCTAATGTGTTACATAACGTAATGTTAAAAAAAAGTCTGTCAAGCACAAATGATCCAAAATGTCCTTACAACCCAAAATAAATGTAGCACTCATCCCCAAAAAGGCCCGTTATTTTGTCCCAGGTTCTTTTCCCAAGCTAGTGTAGCAGCAGCCACTGTAACAGTCACTGTTCTGGGTCAATGAACAGTCTAGGGGTGCCTTTTCAATGCTTTTTTTGTAAATTGAACTTGGATAGGGTGCAGGGAGCTGTGGGATAGACCAGTAGCACAGTGCAGTAATAGGAGGAATAGAAAAGAAAAAAGCCACCAGTAATAACACAGATAATTTGTGTCCTAATACTATCTCCGACTCACTTATCATAAAAGTGTGGATTTATAAACCGGGAATGCATAGTAGAAAATATGGTAGTGTGACAAGAGCAACACCACTCAGGAAAAAAGTGGTTACTTGAAAATCCACGCAGAGTAATGTAAATTCAATAGTTACAAACAGTACTTTATTTGATCACATAGATCATAGGGAGGTTAAACATAAGCACGGTGAACATATCAACCAAATGAAATCATGTAAAAGCACTTGACGTCCTCATTTCTGGGTGATTCTTGGCACAAAGGGAACCATACAGGGCAATGGAATTTCCTAGCTATATGATCCTAGGTTTCCATATGATTCAATCTTGTATTTTGATTAGCCATACATTCTCCAAAGGTATTCTTTAGTATATACCAGCATGAGTAGAGTAACTTCCTGGAAATGGAAACCAGAACAGAAAAATATGGTAGTGAAAAACTAAGATTTATACATAGATCATATACTGCACCAAAGCAGCCCCATGCAATAATGAACTAGTAGTTCCATTACCTTCTCAATAGCTTGGCTGTCATACCAGCATGATGAATGTAGAGACTTCCTGGGTAACCACCCCAAGTGAAACAAAGTCCACAGTAACAAGTGATTCTAAGGATATATATAAAAATATATAGATCATGAACATCAAGCAGAATCCCTGAATAGTGAAAAACAAAATAAAGGTATATATTACCATCAATAGAGATCAAGAGGACTTCACGTCGACTTGAAATAAGATCAGGTCCTTTCTGCTTTTCAGTAGTGAATATATGGGTGGGAAGCCAGGTAGCCTCAGTATATAAATTCCAATAAGAGTATATATATATATATATATATATATATATATATATAGCAGGCACTGTATACCTGAATCTATATACCCTATGAAGGGTTTCCAAAAATTGCTCAAACTGAGAGAGTGAAACGGTTCCTAAAGAGTATGGCTACATCACAGCCTACCGCACATATGTGACATGAAGTAAATATACTCCTCTAAAGAGGAATTCCAAAAAATTCCCTGAAAAACAGGGGTACTAGGCACATATAGCATTCAATATAAACTCCATATAGGCTCTATAAATCTAAACAGCGGTTAACCGCTAACCGAGCCAAATAAGCAAAAATAACTTGCCACCGGTGGAAGTATGCTCTGACTTAGAATTGCCATGTGCGGACTGCTGGAATAGTAGCCTTATGATAGTCTTTTCAAAGCGTCGTGCCTTTCTAGCATGGAGCTGGAACAACGCCGCTCCTTCCCTCCTCGTGGGCACCACACCCTATGAAGACGCCGAGCGTAGTGACGTCATCACGTTGACGCGTTTCGTCCGCCAATCACCACGGACTTCGTCAGAACTGGGGGAAACCCAGGATCATATAGCTAGGAAATTCCATTGCCCTGTATGGTTCCCTATGTGCCAAGAATCACCCAGAAATGAGGACGTCAAGTGCTTTTAAATGATTTTATTTTGTTGATATGTTCACCGTGCTTATGTTTAACCTCCCTATGATCTATGTGATCAAATAAAGTACTGTTTGTAACTATTGAATTTACATTACTCCGCGTGGATTTTCAAGTAACCACTTTTTTCCTGGGTGGTGTTGCTCTTGTCACACTACCATATTTTGCACAGTAATAAGAGGACACCATGGGCGGACTTACCATTTGGAAACTCGGGCACTGCCCGAGGGCCCGGGGTCAGTAGGGGGACCCATGAGATGCCCCTGGTACCTTTTTCATAGGCTTTTTTGAGTTTGGGCAAGGACACAGGTGCCCCATGATCCCCTATTGCCCGTGGGCCCCATAACTTGTCATTCCGCCCCTGGAGGACACTCTTCACTCTGTCAAAACTGCTTAGTACAGTCCCTCTAGTAGCAACTAAGGGAATGAGCAGCACTTAGACACCATAAGGATTGTCCCAAATTAAGCCAGCTCTGGCACTGATGCACAAGGGATAATAGCAGCTCACAATCACAAGGATCCTACACTCAGGTCTGCACTCACAATGTCCTTGGATACTTGGATGCCTCCTTCCAATATCAGCCACACTTTTCCATCAGATCTAGCATAGCTGGGACCTCGATGAGCACATGTAGAATTACAGATGGGTAGCCCTTCAGGTTAGAAACTCTTGGACAAGAACCAGGCTGCCTCAGGCTTCAGACTATTTATGCACTCTTCTGGGATTGGCTGAGACCACATAAATATTCAGACCATGGATTTGCCTCTTCCAGCCCACCAGTCTACAATCCTCCAGAAGGCAGGGAGAAGCAGTCAAACTTGCAGCCGGAGAAACCTAGAACACCCCAAACCAAACACTAATTGCTCCAATGGAGTCAAAAACAACAACATTTACCTAGCCTTTCTAGAAACTTATCTAGGAGTGTGCTTCATGAAGAAAAATCACCAGTGGCCCGGGTGCTAATCTTCAGTGTGTCTGTCAGGGCTCCCAGGTATGACCAGAGGTGTGTGACTGATGCAGGGAAACGCAGACTTCAGATATGTGATAAACAATACAATTTATTAACACTAACAATACAAACATAAACGCAGTGCAATACTAAAACATAACACAGTGCAAACAAACCAAACCAACCACCCACAGATAACAGTATATACAAGCAAGCGTCGTCAGGCAGGCCGGGTCAATATCAATTGGGCAGGTAGGTACAGGGGGAGCAAGCAGAGAATGGTCGGGGTCACAGGCCAGGTTCAGCAGGTAGCAAGCAGCGTAGTACAGAGGGTCAAGCAGAGGGATGGTCAGGGTCACAAGCCAGGGATCAGGACAGGTAGCAGAGAATCAGACAGGAACAGAGAGCAGGAACAGGATACAGGGCCCAAGAGAAACACAACACCAAGGCAGAGTCTGTGGGTCTGGCCATCCCTTAAATACCCCAGCATCATCAGTTCCAGGTGTTAGCTGGCTGAAAGGTTGAGTCTCTGATTGCTGGGAGCACCCGCTGGCCAGCCCTGGTACTGCAGATCAAAAGGCAGGTGAGCCCCATCATTGCTGGCCAGTCCATTCCTAACAGTACCCCCCCCCAAGGAGCGGCCTCAGGACGCTCCAAACAGTCCTAGCTGGGCAAAATGTTCCACCGCCCGGGTCTGGTAACTGGTGGGATATCAAAGACTGGCACACCGGGCAGGACTCCGGGCAGCGGCACACCGGGCTGGACTCCGGGCAGAGGCACACCGGGCTGGACTCCGGGCAGAGGCACATCGAGCAGAGGCACACCGGGCAGAGGCACATCGGGCAGAGGCACATCGGGCAGAGGCACATCGGGCAGGACTCCGGGCAGAGGCACATCAAGCAGAGGCACACCGGGCAGAGGCACATCGGGCAGAGGCACATCGGGCAGGACTCCGGGCAGAGGCACATCGGGCAGGACTCCGGGCAGAGGCACATCGGGCAGGACTCCGGGCAGAGGCACATCGGTTTACCAGGCGAAGCAGCAGGCAGCGGGCCCCCGGGCGGAGCAGCAGGCACCGGGCCCCCGGGCGGAGCAGCAGGCACCGGGCCCCCGGGCGGAGCAGCAGGCACCGGGCCCCCGGGCGGGGTGACAGGCACCGGGCCCCCGGGCGGAGCAGCAGGCACCGGGCCCCCGGGCGGAGCAGCAGGCACCGGGCCCCCGGGCGGAGCAGCAGGCACCGGGCCCCCGGGCGGAGCAGCAGGCACCGGGCCCCCGGGCGGAGCAGCAGGCACCGGGCCCCCGGGCGGAGCAGCAGGCGTCGGGCCCCCGGGCGGATCAGCAGGCGTCGGGCCCCCAGGCGGGGCGGCGGGCGCCGGGCCCCCAGGAGGGGCGACAGGCATCGGGCCCCCAGGCGGGGCGACAGGCATCGGGCCCCCAGGCGGGGCGACAGGCATCGGGCCCCCAGGCGGGGCGACAGGCATCGGGCCCCCAGGCGGGGCGACAGGCATCGGGCCCCCAGGCGGGGCGACAGGCATCGGGCCCCCAGGCGGGGCGACAGGCATCGGGGCGACAGGCGGGGCGACAGGCATCGGGGCGACAGGCATCGTGCCCCCAGGCGGGGCGACAGGCATCGTGCCCCCAGGCGGGGCGACAGGCATCGGGGCGACAGGCATCGGGGCGACAGGCATCGTGCCCCCAGGCGGGGCGACAGGCATCGGGGCGACAGGCATCGTGCCCCCAGGCGGGGCGACAGGCATCGTGCCCCCAGGCGGGGCGACAGGGATCGTGCCCCCAGGCGGGGCAACAGGCATCGTGCCCCCAGGCGGGGCGATGGGCATCGTGCCCCCAGGCGGGGCGGCGGGCGCCGGACCCCCAGGCGGAGCGACAGGTCTCGGGCCCTCAGGCGGAGCGGCGGGCGCCGGACCCCCAGATGGAGCGACAGGTCTCGGGCCCTCAGGCGGAGCGGCGGGCGCCGGACCCCCAGGCGGAGCGACAGGTCTCGGGCCCTCAGGCGGAGCGGCGGGCGCCGGACCCCCAGGAGGAGCGACAGGTCTCGGGCCCTCAGGCGGAGCGGCGGGCACCGGACCCCCAGATGGAGCGACAGGTCTCGGGCCCTCAGGCGGAGCGGCGGGCGCCGGACCCCCAGGTGGAGCGACAGGTATCGGGCCCTCAGGCGGAGCGGCGGGCGCCGGACCCCCAGGCGGAGCGACAGGTCTCGGGCCCCCAGGCGGAGCGGCGGGCGCCGGACCCCCAGGAGGAGCGACAGGTCTCGGGCCCTCAAGCGGAGTGGCGGGCGCCAGACCCCCAGGCGGAGCGACAGGTCTCGGACCCTCAGGCGGAGCGGCAGGCGCCGGACCCCCAGATGGAGCGACAGGTCTCGGGCCCTCAGGCGGAGCGGCGGGCGCCGGACCCCCAGGTGGAGCGACAGGTCTCGGGCCCTCAGGCGGAGCGGCGGGCGCCGGACCCCCAGGCGGAGCGACAGGTCTCGGGCCCTCAGGCGGAGCGGCGGGCGCCGGACCCCCAGGAGGAGCGACAGGTCTCGGACCCTCAGGCGGAGCGGCGGGCACCGAGTCACCAGGCACAACCGTGGGCTCCGAGTCAACTGGGATGACCGCTGGCACTGGGTCAGACATTGGATCGTCTGGCTGGACAGCGGGCAACGGGTCACCAGGCATCAGGTCATTTGGCTCGACAGCGGGCACCGCGTCATCTGGCAAGGCAGTGGGCTCCGAGTCAACTGGTATGACCGCGGGCACTGGGTCAGACATTGGATCGTCTGGCTGGACAGCGGGCACTGGGTCACCAGGCATCAGGTCATTTGGCTTGACAGCGGGCACCGCGTCATCTGGCAAGGCAGTGGGCTCCGAGTCAACAGGCACGACAGTGAGCACCGGGTCATCAGGTACCGGATTGTCTGGCTCGACAGCGGGCACCGCGTCATCTGGCAAGGCAGTGGGCTCCGAGTCAACTGGTATGACCGCGGGCACTGGGTCAGACATTGGATCGTCTGGCTGGACAGCGGGCACTGGGTCACCAGGCATCAGGTCATTTGGCTTGACAGCGGGCACCGCGTCATCTGGCAAGGCAGTGGGCTCCGAGTCAACAGGCACGACAGTGAGCACCGGGTCATCAGGTACCGGATTGTCTGGCTCGACAGCGGGCATCGGGTCACCAGGTATGACAGCGGGCACTGGGTCACCAGGCATCAGGTCATTTGGCTCGACAGCGGGCACCGGATCAGGTACCGGATCATCTGGATCAACAGCGGGCATCGAGTCAACTGGCCTAATAGGATCGTCAGGCTGGATCAGTTCATCATGCTGGGTAGAGGCATCAGGCCAAGTAGAGGCTTCAGGCCGAGTAGAGGCATCAGGCCGAGTAGAGGCATCAGGCCGAGTAGAGGCATCAGGCCGAGTAGAGGCTTCAGGCCGAGTAGAGGCTTCAGGCCGAGTAGAGGCTTCAGGCCGAGTAGAGGCATCAGGCCGAGTAGAGGCTTCAGGCCGAGTAGAGGCATCAGGCCGAGTAGAGGCTTCAGGCCGAGTAGAGGCATCAGGCCGAGTAGAGGCTTCAGGCCGAGTAGAGGCTTTAGGCCGAGTAGAGGCATCAGGCTGAAGAGAGGCATCAGGCTGCGTACAGGCATCAGGCTGAAGAGAGGCATCAGGCTGCGTACCGGCATCAGGCTGAAGAGAGGCTTCAGGCTGAACCACGGAAGGCAGGCTCACCGGTTTGGATACTGGCAGGATGGTATTGGTTGGAAAGAATTTTCGCTTTTTTCTGGTTTTAACTACTGGAGCACTGCAAGTAAACGCAGGTCTGCAAACGAATGGAGCAGCTGGAGACAGAGAAGAACTGGAGGATGGAACAGGAGAGGGAGCAGTTGCTACAGAGGGCTCTTTTACAGGGTTAAAGGCAGGATAGGTGCAGCGAGTGGGAACAGGGTACTGACATGCGGTAGATAGCAGGGCAGGAGGAGCTGTTGGGAATGCAGGAATAGAGTTTTGAGGAAATAGATTAGAAGCAGGACTGGGTCTTTGTAAGCTGACTGAGGCTGGGTGCAACAAATCTGTCCATGTCTGCAGTATGGGTTGAACAAAGCTGAGCTTACACAAAGCCTGTCTGGTCAATGACTGTACTGCGTTTATACAATCTCTTAGTGTCTGTGGTGAACATGTGGAATAACGCTCCAGAAAGTAACCCACATCATCCTCTAATAACCACACCAGGGACTCTACCTGGTCTGCACTAAATGGTGGCAAAAATTCATCCCTGCATTCGGGGGAACCAGATGAAACCAACTCAGCACAAACCTCAATCAATGGCTGCACCTCAGAGAACTCTGTGCCCTGATCTACTAGAACATGAGCGAGCCGTATACATTCTAGCAGTTCATCCCGGGTATACTCCTTCAGAGTCTGATAAGCATACTCCCTGTCATCAAACACTAGCAGATATAAATATTCAACCTCATCCAGATCCATCCTTCCCATCAACAAGCCAAGATGGCTTCCCTGTGCAGCCACTTCTGGTCAGGATTGGCCTTGGTGTAATGTCAGGGCTCCCAGGTATGACCAGAGGTGTGTGACTGATGCAGGGAAACGCAGACTTCAGATGTGATAAACAATACAATTTATTAACACTAACAATACAAACATAAACGCAGTGCAATACTAAAACATAACACAGTGCAAACAAACCAAACCAACCACCCACAGATAACAGTATATACAAGCAAGCGTCGTCAGGCAGGCCGGGTCAATATCAATTGGGCAGGTAGGTACAGGGGGAGCAAGCAGAGAATGGTCGGGGTCACAGGCCAGGTTCAGCAGGTAGCAAGCAGCGTAGTACAGAGGGTCAAGCAGAGGGATGGTCAGGGTCACAAGCCAGGGATCAGGACAGGTAGCAGAGAATCAGCCAGGAACAGAGAGCAGGAACAGGATACAGGGCCCAAGAGAAACACAACACCAAGGCAGAGTCTGTGGGTCTGGCCATCCCTTAAATACCCCAGCATCATCAGTTCCAGGTGTTAGCTGGCTGAAAGGTTGAGTCTCTGATTGCTGGGAGCACCCGCTGGCCAGCCCTGGTACTGCAGATCAAAAGGCAGGTGAGTCCCACCATTGCTGGCCAGTCCATTCCTAACAGTGTCAAAGCATTGGTGGGTTCATATCCTTTTTGCGGGACAATTAGACAGAATCAGCTGTTTTAGTGTAAAACAAATGTAATTTGGAGGACCACACCACTGCCAAAAGGTCAAGATATGACTTTATTCCAATAAAAGTCAGGTCAACAATCCAAAGAGTTTCCAACGCATTTCGGGGGTCTAAAAATTGGACCTTTAATGGTATTTCTTCCAGTATTATTACAAGTACATGTCTTGTCCGCAGCTGGTTTGAAAGCAACAAACCAAACCAGCTGCTAATAAGACCTGTGTTTGTAGTTTGGAGCTTGCACAGGGCTTTCTTATGCCATTCTCAGCTGGAGAATGTAATGGTGGGGGTGCAAGGGATGTTGAGTATATGCTTTGGGAAAGAGGAGGAGCTAAGTAAATATTTTATTTTGCATTCTTCTGGGGTCTGGGGTGGTACATCAGGAAAGGCTGGAGAGCTATCCAGGAAGAAAAACAACCCTTTTTTGCTGTATAGAGACTTTTACATAGTTGCTAAGGCGTTGTCCTCAGTTGCAGTTCCCTTGGGCATCCCATGCACCCCTCAATCCCGACCAAGTGCAATACCCTTAAAAAAAACCAAGCTTAGGAACTGTTTACTGTCTCCAGAATGCAAGTCTGTAAAAAAAGCGTGTTGCCTGGCTGTGCAGGACTATAGGGGGACCCAAAACTTCACCAACTCCTAAGGGGGTAGTGTGACCAACGGATACTAACAACTGTTATGGTATGAGGAGGAGCTATCTTGCTTACATTTGTCCCAACTATCTAGTACCCTGCAGGATTGTCACAGGATTTTAACAAAATCCTGGCGTCCTGCAGGTCCAGGACATATCTCACCATTTGGAGATCCTCCACCACTCACCATTAGGAGATCCTCCACCACCGCGCAATGGCGCTGTACAAATACTATCAGACCGGACAGCATTTTCAGAGCAGTACTGGCCAGTACGGGCCAGGGAGCCTGTGTCTCTCAGGTATGTGTAAAGTCTGGCTCTTAGTTAACTAAACTGGATTGGGCTGTCTCTTTGCTGGATTGGGTTGTCTCTTTGCTGGACTGGGCTTTCTCTTTGCTGGATGGGGCTGTCTTTTTGCTGGATGGGGCTGTCTTTTTGCTGGTTTGGGATTTCTCTTTGCTATATGGGGATGCCTCTTTGGTGGATGGTGATTTATCTTTGCTGAATATATGGGGATGTCTCTTTGCTGCTCTTTGGTCAAAATATACTGTAAATATGACCCAGATCTGCAGTTCCTTCCACCCGCTGGTTTGGTGATAGGATGACATCATCATCAGGGAGGGAGACCCTGGAGAGGAGACACGGGCTGAATCCTGCCTGTGCAATGCCAAAGGTAGGATTGTGCAGGGGAAGGCAAAGAGGCAAAGAGTAAAAAGGGGCACTCTGATTAAAGAGAAAAGGGGGGTATGACTGCAAGAGGGCTGTGATTGCTCAGGGTACTGTAATGTAATAGGGTACTGTGATGTAAGGGGGACTGCACTGCAAAGGGGCACTGTAATCAATACAATGCCCCTTTACAGTGCAGTCCCCTTTATAGCACAGTGACCCTTTACATTAAAGCTGGAGGACTGACTCTGTGAAAATCCGGACACCAACCGCCCCCCCCCCCCCACCCCCAGTCCCCTGAAAAATTGGCTGCTCAGTTTAAAATGCCCGGGCCTATTTTTTGTCCCAGTCCGGGCCTGGTCGCTTGTGGGGAGTATTTTATGAGTGCATATTTGTGTAGTATATGCAGTGAATATGTTCAGATTCTAGTTAACTATACCCCTTTAGGCTGCACCCAGTATTTAACGCTTAGCAGCCATGCCCATCTTTTGGTGCAGAGTGTGCAGCCATGGGAGTGTCCTTTTTTGTAATTTTCTAAAGTTGATAAATATGTACTTAGGGTAAAGGGCATTTACACAAAAAGTACCATTCTAATTTCTTTGGATGGACCTGGTGCTTATAAAAAGTAATAATTTATTATGAAATATTCCTTCACATAAGAGCCCATTCAGATATTTCTGCTGCATTGCTGTGCATTACAAAACATGCATTGCAGTAATCAGGGCTTTCTTTCAGCGAAAATGCAGTTCCGGCACCTACAGTACTAAATGTATGCAATGACAAGGGGTGTTGGGTGAGCTGCTGGGGGATCTATTGTCACTGGTGGTGATCTGTTTTTGTGTGAGGGTCTATTGTTGTTGGGGGGGGGTCTTATGTTGCTGGTAGAGATTTACTGTTGAGGGAAAGGTTGCTGGCTGCTGAAGTGTCTATTGATGATGGCTGCTGCTAGATCTGTTGTCATTGATGGGGGTCCAATGTTGCTGGAATGGATTTTTCTATGGGGTAGTATTTTGTTGTGGGTTGTCCATTGTTGTTCTGGGGGGGGGTCTGTTGTTGTGTGGTGGATCTATTGTTGATGCAGGACATCTATTGTTGTTATGGTGGAGTCCATAGTTGCTGGGGAATCTATTGTTGTGTGGGGGATCTGCTGTTGCTGGGGCCTGTTGTTGCTGGGGTGAGGTCTATTGTTGATGCAGGACATCTATTGGCTGGAGTGGGATCTGTTGTTGCTGGGGGGAGGGGGGTATTGTTGCTGTGGTGGAGTCCATAGTTGCTGGGGAGTGTATTGTTGTGTGGGGGATCTGTTTTTGCTGGGGTGGGGTCTGTTGTTGCTGGGGTGAGGTCTATTGTTGATGCAGGACATCTTTTGTTGCTGGAGTGGGGTCTGTTGTTGCTGGGGGGGACCTATTGTTGCTACTGTGGAGTCTATTGTTGTGTGGGGGATCTGTTGTTGCTGAGGTGGGGTCTGTTGTTGCTGGGGTGAGGTCTATTGTTGATGCAGGACATCTATTGTGGCTGGAGTGGGGTCTGTTGTTACTGGGGGGGACCTATTGTTGCTGCTGTGGAGTCTATTGTTGTGTGGGGGATCTGTTTTTGCTGGGGTGGGGTCTGTTGTTGCTGGGGTGAGGTCTATTGTTGATGCAGGACATCTAATGTTGCTAGAGTGGGGTCTGTTGTTGCTGGGGAAGGGGGGCTATTGTTGCTGTGGTGGAGTCCATAGTTGTTGGGGAGTCTATTGTTGTGTGGGGGGGATCTGTTGTTGCTGGGGTGGGATCTATTGTTGCTGGCTGCAGGGGATTTATTGTACGGATTTTCTTGTTATTAACAAATTCCATACACATTTAAAACTACAAAATTATACTTGGTTCTGTATTCTCTAAAAGGGACAGTACTGGGAGGTGAGAAGGGGATGGAACCAAGGGACAGTGCTCAGAGGTGGGTAGTGGGTGGAGACAAGGAGGGACTCAGAAGGGGGGGGTGGGTTCCTGCACTTATTCTCTGAGAACAACAGCCCTGGCAGGAAGGCAGTTCATTCATTATGCAGGTTTTTGATGGACTTGCAGCATTTTTTTTTCAGTGTAGTACACCATATGTGATGCACTGGCAAGGTACATCGCTGTGCCATTCAAAATGAAAAGTGCCATAACCCACTGCATACCTTTAAGTGTGCTATCACAGTACCGTGGTATGAATAGTAACCCTCCGAAGTCATACAAAGTATAATGATGGTGTGAATAGTGACCCTCCGAAGTCAGGCAAAGTATAATGATGGTGTGAATAGTGACCCTCCGAAGTCATACAAAGTATAATGATGGTGTGAATAGTGACCCTCCGAAGTCATACAAAGTATAATGATGGTGTGAATAGTGACCCTACGAAGTCATACAAAGTATAATGATGGTGGGAATAGTGACCCTCCGAAGTCATACAAATTATAATGATGGTGGGAATAGTGACCTTCCGAAGTCATACAAAGTATAATGATGGTGTGAATAGTGACCCTCCGAAGTCATACAAAGTATAATGATGGTGTGAATAGTGACCCTCCGAAGTCACACAAAGTATAATGATGGTGTGAATAGTGACCCTCCGAAGTCATACAAAGTATAATGATGGTGTGAATAGTGACCCTCCGAAGTCACACAAAGTATAATGATGGTGTGAATAGTGATCCTCCAAAGTTACACAAAGTATAATGATGGTGTGAATAGTGACCCTCCGAAGTCATACAAAGTATAATGATGGTGTGAATAGTGACCCTCCGAAGTCATACAAAGTATAATGATGGTGTGAATAGTGACCCTCCGAAGTCATACAAAGTATAATGATGGTGTGAATAGTGACCCTCCGAAGTCATACAAAGTATAATGATGGTGTGAATAGTGACCCTCCAAAGTCAGGCAAATTATAATGATGGTGGGAATAGTGATCCTCGGAAGTCAGGCAAAGTATAATGACGGTGTGAATAGTGATCCTCTGAAGTCAGTCATACAAAGTATAATGACGGTGTGAATAGTGATCCTCTGAAGTCAGTCATACAAAGTATAATGATGGTGTGAATAGTGACCCTCGGAAGTCATACAAAGTATAATGATGGTGTGAATAGTGACCCTCGGAAGTCATACAAAGTATTATGATGGTGTGAATAGTGACCCTCGGAAGTCATACAAAGTATAATGATGGTGGGAATAGTGACCCTCCGAAGTCATACAAAGTATAATGATGGTGGGAATAGTGATCCTCTGAAGTCAGTCATACAAAGTATAATGATGGTGTGAATAGTGACCCTCCGAAGTCATACAAAGTATAATGATGGTGGGAATAGTGACCCTCTGAAGTCATACAAAGTATAATGATGGTGGGAATAGTGACCCTCCGAAGTCATACAAAGTATAATGATGGTGGGAATAGTGACCCTCCGAAGTCATACAAAGTATAATGATGGTGGGAATAGTGATCCTCTGAAGTCAGTCATACAAAGTATAATGATGGTGTGAATAGTGACCCTCTGAAGTCATACAAAGTATAATGATGGTGGGAATAGTGACCCTCTGAAGTCATACAAAGTATATTGACAGTGCAAAATATATTATTTGGTTGCAGCCCTTTCAGATGTTGCCTTAGTCAATTCACATTATTAATTGGCAAATGTGATTGTTGTGTCATGAGCAGGGGCGGACTGACAACTCATGGGGCCCCCGGGCAATAGGGGATCATGGGGCCCCTGTGTCCTCACCCACACTCAAATCACATCCAAAAAAGCCTATGAAAGGTACTAGGGGCATCTCATGGGGCCCCCTACTGAACCCGGGCCCTCGGGCAGTGCCCAAGTGCACGAATGGTCAGTCCGCCCCTGGTCATGAGTCACTGCTCTCTATGTATTCTCGTTTGCCTAAACAGTCCTGAAAAAGTCTTCCGTTTTTTCATCTTTCATTTTTTTCAAAAAACGTTGTTATATATGTACTCATGGTGATTTTTATTATGCATTCCATATCTTCACACAAGTTTACAAACAGGCTACGACGCAGACAGCGAGCAGCACAGTCGGCCTGCAGGAGATTCATACTGTCTGAAAAATATGGATATCAAATAAATTCCACACACATAAAGGACGCAGAATTATCTGATCTTAGACAGCCTTCGCTGTTGGGTTTGACAGCCTGCAGTTTTCTCAGACGTGATTTGCGCACAGAAACTTACAAATCATTATTTTTAAAGTCATTCTTTCCAACAGATATAGGCATTTCTTATATTCAATAGTGGTTGAAGCTTTTGAAGTATAAAAATAAAATATAAATAAATAATGGCATTCTTTATTTTTAAGCATTATAAAGCACATTTAAAAAAGCGGTCATAAGAAAATGTTATGGTATAAGAATGAAAAATATGTTATGATCTATGATTACTTCAAAGCTGATGTAAATCCTAACTAGATGACATTTAAAGAGGTATTAAACAAAAAAAAAAACCCAAATCTGTAATATATTGCAGCTTACCAATTAGGGGCGGACTGACCATTTGGAAACTTGGGCACTGCCCAAGGGCCTGGGGTCAGTAGGGGGCCCCATGTGATGCCCCTGGTACCTTTTTCATAGGCTTTTTTGAGTTTGGGCAAGGACACAAGGGCCCCATGATCCCCTATTGCCCGGGGGCCCCATGAGTTGTCAGTCCGCCCCTGATACCAATTCTTAAAGGATAAGTTTACCTTTTGTAGCATGTTATAACCATATTCAGCCCTAGTTCACACTGATGCTGTGAGGAATTTGCAGCGTTTTATGTGCGAATTCCACACCGCATCAAATTCGCACCCCGTGCATCTGAACCGCTGTGGGTGTGTTTGGTAAGTTAACAACACCCTGAAATCGCTCCGCAAAATGCGGTGCGATGTGCAGAATTGGATTGCATCGGTGTGAATAACCATGCGATCCGATTCTAGTGCAGACTGAAAAAAGGGTCCTGCACCTTTTTGGTGTAGATATGGTGCGATTGGAGCCATACAAAATGTATGACTCTAATCGCACCACACACAATTTGCATGGGATTTGCGGTGCGGTTCCTGTGCGAATCCCATGCAATATTCCGCACCGCATATGTGTGAACCCAGCCTCAGGGTGTAACATGTAACATGCTATGAAAGGACTGGCCGATGTAACCCAAGCACCCTGGTGACCATTGAAAGCACCCCTGTCAGTGTGAAATGGTTTGTCTCAACCCTCTAACTGCCACTTTTGCTGGACAGATTGGTACATTAAAATAGGTGAAAATTCAAAGACTTTCTGGCTGGATCACTAAGTAAAAATAAGGGAAAAAAGGGCCAAAAAAGAAGAACAACGTATACCAATGAAATGAAGAATGCAGAACAATGAGGTGGTCAATGGCCTGTACTTTAAATTTCAAGTTTTTTAGGCTTTATTTACACCTTTACATGTGCATTAACATGGTATATTATCTTTGAACTGGCCCTTAACAAGCATCCAAAAACCAAATAAAGTACCTGCCTGATTTTTGATCAATGCAGCACATCACAATTCACAGTGTTTAGAGTGCATTTTGGTGCATTGAAAAGTAGGCACATTTGTTTACGTTATTTACATGCATTGGGTTCCATTAAGAATGAATGGCAATACAACATAATGCACATAAAACACATTATAGAACAATATAATAAAACATGTTACCATGCACTTCCAAAGCTAGAACTCTGTTTCCACTATAAAACAAAGTTAAGTCCAACTTTTTTGGTGAATTTGTTTTGAGAGATGGCAAAATAAACTAGTGACCTAGATAGCATAGTTTCTAGTAAGGAGGAACCGGGTGATCTGGGTTGCACAGGATGGTAGCTTGATAAAAGGAAGATATTTTCATTGATAGCACACAGGAACTTTTTTTACTCAAGGTAATAATGTGATTTAGTAATGCTGGCATGTAGTCTACTGACTCGTAAGACATGTGGATGTTAATGAGAGGCAGGAGTGGGCTGGGAACCTTTGGCATAGAGATCAAATACAACCAGATGGTCCTTTCGTGATAAGTACAGATTCATGTCTTACATCATTGGCTTCCATTGCAGTTCTGGGCATTTGGTCACAGACAAGCTGTACAATTGCCACAGATCAAATTTCCTCGCCTAAATGCTTATAGGTCTATAGGTCTAACTGTCTCAATGACAGCTCATGTACATGTTAAGTATCCCACCAGCCCAACATATATTACTAGACCACAGCCTAACATTTTGTTTTGGACCACAAGCCCAACATACAGTATACCATTGAATCACCAGCCCAACATATTTCATTAGACCACCAACTCAACATATTTCATTGGGACAAGAGCCCAACATTTAATATTAGGCCACTAGTCCAACATAAATCATTGTGCCAACAGTTCAACATATTTAATTGGGCTACCAACCCAACATATTTCATTGGGCCACCAACCCAACATATTTCACTGGGACAAGAGCCCAACGTTTAATATTAGGCCACCAGTCCAACATAAATCATTGTGCCAACAGTTCAACATATTTAATTGTGCCACCAACCCAACATATTTCATTGGGCCACCAACCCAACATATTTCGTTGGGACAAGAGCCCCACATATAATATTAGGCCACCAGCCCAACATAAATCATTGTGCCAACAGTTCAACATATTTCATTGGGCCACCAACCCAACATATTTCATTGGGCCACCAACCCAACATATTTCATTGGGCCACCAACCCAACATATTTCATTGGGCCACCAACTCAACATATTTTATTGGCCACCAGCCCAACATACAGTATCTCATTGGGCCACCAACCCAATATATTTCATTGGGCCACTAGCCCAACATATTCTTTTAGACCACCAGCCCAACATATATCATTGTGCCACCAGTTCAACATATTTGATTGGGCCACTAGCCCAATATATTCTATTAGACCACCAGACCAACATACATCATTGTGCTGCCAGTTCAACATATTTCAATGGGCCACCAGCCCAACATATTTTTTGTCCCCCTGCCCCCCAGCCCAGTCATCCCCTGATGATAGGTCCACTTTAAAGAGCAGAATCATTCCTGAGCAGCCCTTGGCAAGCTAGATAAAGTGGTAGAGCTCTTGGACATAAAACGGTCAATGGCTTGTCTGATGCTGCAGATGATATGGCACATTTCAATAATCTAACTTTTGGGCTTTTTTTTTTTTACATTGCTCACAGAAAAGGCCAATGTAAACTGAAAAGGAAAAAGTGGATAGTTCATTGTGTGTGATCCTTAGTCAATTTCTGCTTTTTATTTCAAATTACACTTTGTGTCATTGCCAGGATGCTAAATTGCATTCAGTGTGGCCATTAGCTGAGTAATTATTTTGTCAGCTCCAGGGAATTACATACTGTACTAATGGCTGTTGAACATTAATGGTGTCTGAGATCTTTCGGCAGTCTATTCTGTTAAATTGCCTGATAATGTTGAATTAAACTGGGAATAAAAGTATCTCTGTTGTATTTTGACACGAGTTTTACTATTCTAGAAATATATATATATATATATATATATATATGTATATATAATGTGATTTTGGTTAAAAACATGATACAGAGTGGTAGTAGTCATTAGGTTACCATTCATTCTGGAAATGTAGCCCATGACTTTCATCGAATAACATGATCAAAACACGCAATAAGGATTAATGATTAGGCTCTAATCAGTATCAATAAACTTCATTTCATCATCAAGGCCCTCTCCTCCAATCCTCGCCGACTCTTCTCCACCTTCAGCTCTCTACTCTCGCCACCCCCACCTCCACCCAGCACCTCACTCACTGCCCTTGAGATTGCCAATCACTTCAAAAACAAGATTGACACAATTCGCAAAGGACATCGCCGCAACTCACACGACCTCTCAACCCGTCCCCTCTCACACAGCTACCCCCTCATCCCCCCTCCCCCTCGACATAACCCGCAGGGACTTCGTCACTGCTCAAACTCCTTCCAACCCCCTTCCCCCTCACTCAGCTACCCCCTCATCACCCCTCTCCCACGGCCCCACCACTGCTCTGACCTCCTCTTCCAGCCCACCCTACATTCCTCATACTGAAGCTCCCCCAACACGCCGCACCTTTGACCTTGCTACCATCGAGGAAGTCTCCAAGATCCTCTCTGATGCCCACCTCACCACCTGCCCCCTCGACCCTATCCCCTCACAACTCCTTTGACCTCCCTCCCCCTCCATCCTACACTCCCTCACCCACATCTTCAATCTCTCCCTCTCCTCCGGCACTTTCCCCTCCCCTCTGAAACATGCACACATCACCCCCATACTTAAAAAGCCCTCCCTGGACCCCAATGAACCGAACAACCTCAGACCCATCTCCCTGCTCCCATTTACATCTAAACTCCTCGAGCGCCTAGTCTACACCCGCCTATGCTCTCACCTCAACGACAACAACCTCCTCGATCCCCTACAGTCCGGCTTCCGTCCCCTACACTCCACCGAAACTGCCTTACTCAAACTCTCCAACAACCTGCTAACCGCCAAAGCTAATGGCCACTATTCAGTGCTCCTACTCCTTGACCTCTCTGCGGCCTTCGACACAGTTGACCACCCCCTCCTCCTCAAAAAACTACACTCCCTCGGCCTCAGAGATTCTGCTCTCTCCTGGCTCTCATCCTACCTGTCACAATGCTCTTTCAGCGTTACCTATAATGCTACCACCTCCCTCTCACTCACCCTCTCTGTTGGGGTCCCTCAAGGCTCTGTCCTCAGGCCCCTTCTCTTCTCCATCTACACCTCCTCCCTTGGCCAACTCATACACTCTCACGGCTTCAACTACCACCTCTATGCCGACGACACACAAATCTATCTCTCGACCCCTCACCTCACCCCCTCGGTCTCCGCCTGAATCACACACCTGCTGAGCGACATATCAGATTGGATGTCGCTCCACTTCCTTAAACTGAATCTCTCCAAAACCGAGTTTCTTGTCTCCCCCCCAGCCCGGACACCACCCCCCATTGACTTCTCCGTCACATCCAACAACACCACCATCAAACCCGCCCCGCAGGCCAGAGTACTTGGTGTCATTCTGGACTCCAACCTATCCTTCCAGCCCCAAGTCCAATCTTTAACAAACTCGTGCAGACTCCACCTCCGCAACATCGCCAAAATCCGCACGTTCCTAACTCCAGAAACCACTAAACAGCTCATCCACTCCCTCATCATATCACGACTCGACTACTGCAACTCCCTCCTCACTGGCCTGCCTCTCTGCTGGCTATCCCCGCTTCAGTCGATCCTGAATATGGCTGCCAGACTCATTCACCTTTCCAACAGCTCCATCTCCGCCAGCCCCCTCTGCCAATCCCTCCACTGGCTTCCGATTGCGCAACGGATCAAATTCAAAATCCTAACGCTGACGTACAAAGCTGTCCACCATAGTGCCCCGAACTACATCACTGACCTAATATCCAAGTACCGCCCAGCACGCACACTCCGCTCCTCACAAGACCTCCTTCTCTCTAGTTCCCTGGTCTCCTCCTCCCATGCCCGCCTCCAGGACTTCTCCAGGGTGTCACCCACCCTCTGGAACTCCCTGCCCCAACCCATCAGATTATCACCTACTCTCCTTTAGGCGCACCCTGAAAACCCATCTCTTCAGGGAAGCCTAACCCACCCCCTGCTAACTTGCCGACCTCCTCCACTCTTCCTACCACTCCATCTCCCACAGCCATCTCCTCCTGTGCCACCATCCCCTCCCTCTTAGATTGTAAGCTCGAAAGAGCAGGACCCTCAATCCCCTCATGTTTTGCATTGTATTGGTATTGTTCTGTCACATGTTCTGTCCCCCTTTGTAATGTACAGCGCTGAGCAAACTATTGGCGCTTTATAAATACTGTATAATAATAATTTCAGCTTTTTAGCGCTTTGCCTTTACAGGACAAAGTAACGGTTTAACTTAAAGCCCAACTGACCTGTCAATTTACGCAACGATTATGTAACATGTACTATATTCCATTTGCATGAAAACAAAACAGAATAGCCTGTACACTGCCAGAATGATGTAGAAAAGGAGCATGACTCTCTGTTTGGAAGCAGCGGTCTCTGTGCAGAGGTCTAATATGCCCTCACTGAGTCAATCTAAATAGCAGTAAACATGAGCTTTATAGATTTTGTTGGGTTTATCCATTGGCTTTGTAATGGCTAGGTCAGTTAGGTGAACCAGGGAATTCATGGAAAATCACACCATTGGAGAAGAGATAAAAGTAGATAGCCTTTCATTTGGCTCCACAGATCTTCCTCCACAGAGCCATACTGATATTGCTTGCAAAGGGAAATTCCTGCCTAAGGTACACTGTGTTTTGAACTTAAGCAGAAGTCTCAGAACTTTCCTGTTGTATAGTATACCCTGGTAAATTAAAGTGGGTCTCCAGGCAAGGACATGATAAAACACATATCTCGCCACCCCATGGTCCCTTTAAGCTGCCCGACAAGATGTTTCACTTTCCTGTAGCTCATTATACCCTTTTCCTGCCAGGGATAGAGAACAGGGAGAGTGGAGGTCAGTGATTGGCGCTTGACAGTAGTTGCTAAGAAGACCTTTACTGCTGCTCAACAACTGGTGCCAACTTGTTCCTCCATAAGGAGAGGTCAATACTGGTTGTAATATAGATTTGTGAAGTCACTGTCTTCTCTGAGTCCATCCACGTTTTATCCTGTATTGAGCTCTGACGGAGGAGGAAGGTTGTGCTGCCCTGTAAATGTGATGGATGTTTCTATATGACTTTTTAATAACAATTAAAATTATCTTGGACTCTTTCATCTTGTTTTGGTCTGGTGCTTCTTTCTGTATTTGATCAACTGTTTGAGCAACTGTTGGGTACCTATTGAGGGAAGCCTTGATGTTTTCCTTCTTCTGAGTATATGTGCAAGTCTAAAAGTTCTTGGCGCCTCTGTCACGGTCAGGGGTCAGGATCAGAGAAGCTATAGCAGTAGAGAGACTCCCACCAACCAGCAGGATAGGTATAAAAGCAGGTCACCTTGGCAGATGATGATGTGTGGGGTCTAAGTATTAACCAGTATTCACCAGCACTCCTGATGGTGGAGATGATTTTTGCTGCTTGTTAGTACCAGCTCACGGTTCTTAGGTTCACCCCACTAGGAGATGAGCAAACTGGGGTCCAGTAGCGGATTTAGCAGGTAAGAATCAAGCAGAAGCATAGATAGCAAACAAGCCATGGGTCGGTAACAAGTAGTTGCAGATTGGGATCAGGCAGAAGCGTAGTCGAGGAACAAGCCAAAGGTCGGTAATGAGTGGTAGCAAAGATACGGACATCAGCAGGAATTACAAGAGTGAGCTATTGTCTGGAAAGAGCACCATAATCTGGAAAAAGCATGGTTTTAATAGGAAGTTTATGGCAGTGACAAAGGGTTCAGGGTTCAAGCCAAACAAAGTTGAAGGCAGGGTCATCCAAGGAATTACCCAGGAAACAGTCCAGCATTCCAGGTGGCTCTGCAAGAAGAAATAATGCCAGACACAGCAAAGGTCCTGGGCAGGGGTGGAATGACAACTCATGGGGCCCCCGGGCAATAGGGGATCATGGGGCCCCTGTGTCCTTGCCCAAACTCAAAAAAGCCTATTAAAAAGGTACCAGGGGCATCTCATGGGGCCCCCTACTGACCCCAGGCCCTCCGGCAGTTCCCAGTTTCCAAATGGTCAGTCCGCCCCTGGTACTGGGTTTAGATCCAGACCCTGATCGCCTCTTTGAGTATGTTGTGCCATGTGTTAGAGTTACAAAAATCTCAGGACTGGTTGAACAGAAATTCAAATCTTTTGTAAGATAACCAACTTTAATATATGTGTTTAGCTGTAGTCCATCTTTAGAGATCAATAAATATATTTTTACTTAAATATCCCTTTACATTAGCCTGTTATTGTAGATATCAGCAAGACTTCTTCGGTTCTTGCATGCAGGGGCGGACTGACCATTCGAGCACTCGGGCGCTGCCTGAGGGCCCAGGGTCAGTAGGGGGCCCCATGAAATACCCCTGGTACCTTTTTTATAGGCTTTTTTGTGTGTGGCCAAGGACATAGGGGCCCCATGATCCCCTATTGCCCGGGGGCCCCATGAGTTGTCAGTCCGCCCCTGCTTGCATGGATACTCACATAGGAAGTAGGGGCACATCTCTTTAATGAAGATAAAGACAGCAAATCATTCCCTTCACATGATTGGATGATTGAAGTGAACATTGGTTTACCACACTATCTCTATTTAGACTTCACAGTGTAGTTGCCTTTAAAAACATCAGACAGGGCATCGTTTTATTCTATTCTATCCCATCGCCTTATTATACAATATAATGCATTGTGTATTTCTAAGAGGAATTAAGATGTTCTTATTTTCACAATTCAGCTTTCTCAAATATAACTTTCCTATGTGACAACTCTTGATTACCAATAACAAAAGCCATGATTTATTTGAATAAAACCAGCGTGATGCAGACACATGAGAAGTCAGAGCAGAAATGAGGACAGAGGTAATAAACACCGTTTGTAACGGCCTCCATTCCTGTACTGCAATAGAATTAACTGCAGATAACCTCTCCCAGCTGACAGTGAGATTGACTAGAATTGTTTAAAGTTTCATTCGCTGTCAGAAGCAATTATTTCAGCTCTGTTCCAGAAGCAGGAAAAAAGGCCTATGGTGTTGTGTATAGATGTACTCATTCCAAAATCGTTTTTCTAAATGTCTAAAAAAGATTTGGAGGAGACAAGTAAACATTGTGGTTTTTGTTAAATGGGTAACTCATGGCTTTTAATGCATTATACGGAATTATATTTTATATGTGTAGCGCTACCCCTGCAGCAGCTCCTGTATTTGATTGGGTCCCCCTAAGCTTTGCACAGCCAGGCAACACTCATTTTCCACATCTTCACACACAGAGTCAGTAAAACAGTCCTTGAGCTGTTGTTTTTATTACGGGGATAACAACTTGGATGGGGTCTAGGGGTATATGGGATGCCCAAGGAACTGCAAACTGGAGGACAAACTTCTTAGCAACAATACTGTACAAAACTGTGAATCAGGAAAATAACACTGTCTCTTTACGGAGCACTGATGTCCCCTAAAAGTACCTCCCCAGACCCCAGATGAATCCTTACTCTTCAACCGGCTGTACTGAGGGTATCCCTGGGCAAAAGGATTCCAAGATGTGTAAATTATGTAGTCCCAGATGAGAACTAGTTGGGTCTTGCACCTGACTGCCCTCTTCCGTTATCTGTCCCAGGGTGTGTTCTGTCCTGTTAGCTTGATGGTTTGGTAGTTGCTTTCAGGCCTTATGCTGGGCTAGTTCCTTCTCTGCTGCGCAGGATATCCTCTCCAGAAGATTTTGGGCATTCATTTGTGTCAGTGGGAGGAATAGTGCCCCATCATTGGTGTCAATGTGGGAGGAATAGTGCCCCATCATTGGTGTCAATGTGGAAGGAATAGTGCCCCATCATTGGTGTCAATGTGGAAGGAATAGTGCCCCACCATTATTTTCAGAGGGAGGAATAATGCCCCATTGTTATTTTCAGTGGGAGGAATAGTGCCCCACTGTTGTTGTCAGTGGGAGGAATAGTGCCCCATTGTTATTTTCAGTGGGAGGAATAGTGCCCCATCGTTATTTGCAGTGGGAGGAATAGTGCCCATCATTGGTGTCAGTGGGAGGAATAGTGCCCCATCATTGGTGTCAGTGGGAGGAATAGTGCCCCATCATTGGTGTCAGTGGGAGGAATACTACCCCACCATTGTTGTCAGTGGGTGGAATAGAGCCCCATTGCTGTTGTCAGTGGGTGCAGCTCTATTAGGAAGAGGTGGGGCCTAAACAGGAAGGGGTGGAGTTTACAGATGAAGGGTGGGTCTTAAACAGGAAGGGGTGGGGCAAATTTAGATGCGTGGGGTGCCGGATTTATGTCTTTCCTAGGGCAGCACAAAACCAAAATAAACCACTGCATATAACAGTGATGTGTTGTATTCCTATGACGGTAAATAAAGCAAGTGGGTCAAGAGTGTCAAAAGCTGAACTTAAAAATACAGTAGGAGACACCCATGGCCTGATTACATTGAGAGTTGATGCGATACCTCTCATGGCAATGACCCATAGGTTATTATGTAGCAATGACCCCCTAAAGGGCCTGCCAGTTAGGTCCTGAGGTTCCTTCCCAGTAGAGGTAGTAGCAGCCACGCACACAGTCACAGTCACTCTTTTGGCTCAATGATCAGTCTAGGAGTATTCTTTTTTGATGCTTTATTGCAAACTTGAACTTGGATTGGTTCTTCCTTCTAAAGATTCTGAGCACAGTCCTTGTAGCATCAAATATTGAGCTGAGCCACACTGGAACACCATGACCAATGTCCCCTTCAAGTAACATTGACTCTAATGCAAGATGGCTAGCAGCAGCACACAGTCACTGGGATCTTTCACACCGGTCTGTACTCACTAATATTCTTGGATAATTGGATGCTCTCTTCCAATATCTTCCAGACACCTCTCCTGTGAAGACATCAGAACAGATCCCAAAGAGAAGTCCCTCAGTCAGCTCCAGCAAAGTTCAGCAGAGTAGGCCCCTCAACTGGCATAGCTGGGACCTTGATGAGCAGCCAGCCTTCCAGGCTGTGATCTCCTCCTCCAGGACAAGAACCCCTCTGTTCCATGCCCCAAACTATTTATGCTCTCTTCCAGCCACTATCTGGGCACTTTCACCCAGGGATTGGCTGGAATTGCATAAATGTTAAGCTGCTGATTTGATTCTCCCAGCCCACTAAACATCCAGAATCCTCCAGAATGAAGGGGAGAGCAGTCAAGCCTGCAACCAGCGAGACACAGAACAGCCCAAAATAATCACAAGCAGCTCAACTGATTACAATGGAGCTAATAACTAAATTTCCTAGGAGGGTGCTACATCTATATGGTATAGAAACCACAAGTTTGCTAAGCTAAGAGCGGGTGAGATACCCCTCACGTCTTTGCCATCTGAATAATGTCAGATGGGTTCCCGGCAGAAGGTGAGTAAAGAGGCCTCATATGTTGATGGTGTGACCAATGGATGCAGGCCAGTTGACGTCTACAGAGATCAGTCTAGTCTCTGGAACACTGGCTAACCGTGCGGTCTAAGGTAACTTGTGTGGTATCCCAAGATATCGCTTTCTGTTTGACTTTCTGGACATGGCATTGCTGAGTGCTCCTACTGCAAAAGAGGGCTTATATATACACCTTTCATGTCCTAATATAACTGCTGGATTTGTTGTTGATTCTATATTTAAAGAATAGAGTAGCAGACTAGGGAACACTATACGTTTGTGTCACATACCTGTGATGATTGAGTTGAAGAGGGGGATTCTCTTGCACCTCTTGTCCATCACCCCAGTAGTGGTGCCAGGGCATGTGAGGATACAGAGTGGCTGTTGTTGCAGGCATTCCCAGCTGTTGGGTGTGAGGCATAAATGACTGTGGACCACCAGGTAAGGCTCAGAGGCAGAAACGCAGTAACCATGGGAAGACAAAAATCCAGAGACAGGTAAAAGGCAAGCCAGGTTTTACATGGGAAAACTAATAGGTCAGGTCCTTGCTGAAGACCAAACGGCAATCTGTCCATGTCACATTAATTAGGCCTTTTGATGCCAATACTGAAAGTGAACATGCATACTAATTACATTACATTACATCGAGTTTATATAGCGCCAAAGGGTTTGCTCAGCGCTGTACAATAGAGGGGGGACAATACATGAAACAGTACAGCAACAACAAACAGCACACAAGGGTTAGAGGGCCCTACTCTTTCGAGCTTACAATCTAGGAGGGAGGGGTAGTGGTACAGGAGGAAGTGGCTGTGGGGGATGGAGTGGTGGGAGGAATGAAGGAGAATGGCTGTTAGGTGAGGGTGGGATAGGCTTCCCTGAAGAGGTGGGTTTTCAGGGAGCACCTGAAGGTGAGAGGGAAGGTGACAGTCTGAAGGATTGGGGTAGTGAGTTCCAGAGGATGAGAGAGGACCTGGAGAAGTCTTGCAGACGTGCGTGGGAGGAGGAGTCCAGGGGGCAAGATAGAAGGAGGTCCTGTGAAGAGCGAAGGGTATGGGTGGGGTGATACCTGGGAATCAGGTTGGTGAGGTAGTTAAGGGCAGTGTTGTGAATGGCTTTGTAGGTCAGAGTGAGTAGTTTGAATCTGATGCGTTGGGCGATAGGGAGCCAGTGGAGGGATAGGCAGAGGGGGGTGGCAGAGGTGGAGCGGTTGGTGAGGTGGATGAGTCTCGCTGCTGAGTTCAGGATGGTCTGAAGCGGGGAGAGCCTGCACTGGGGTAGGCCGGTGAGGAGGGAGTTGCAGTAGTCGAGGCGTGAGATAATCAGGGAGTGTACGAGTATTTTAGTGGTGTCTGGGCTAAGGAAGGTGCGTTTTTGGCGATGTTGCTATCCATCTACACATGCATGCTTGAAGTCCCTTCTTCTCAAGTCCCTTGAGAAGTAGTCGGAAGTGACGAAACACGTAGGGGTCGTGACGTCAGACGCAATACCGGAAGGAGCGGTGCGGCCATCTTTGTTGTTGGAATTTGGCTGTGTAAACTACTGAAAGGATGGACGGTTCCTATTTCGATGTAAAATTTTAATAAAGTTTATGTGTTACCTTTTACACTCCACTGAACTTGTCCTTTCTGTCTTATGAGGAGCGGGGGAGATTGAAGTGGATATATCCGCAGGGAGGAAGCTAAAACTACCCTGGGATGCTTGCATTGCTGGTTTAAGCAGAGAGAGGGTAATTGTATTGAATCCTACTAGAGTGTGGAACCACTAAATTTGAGCACATTATCACAGGTTGTGTAATTTGCTGTGGATTTATTTCACGAGTGGAAGGTCACAGATTGTTTATTTAGAATTAGAAGTATTGAGTGTGGTATTCAATGTTTATTTAGCTTCACAGAGTGCTGTGTATTTTGATTCACAATATATACATGTGTATATACATAATTTAAAAAGTTTTTTTTTTTTTCTTTTTTCTTTTTCTTTTTCACGAGTGGTTTGCATAAAATTTACCTGTAAATATTTTTTACTAAGGGTAATGCACTATATGCAGTTTCTTTATTTATGTATTTTGAGGTATCCTGGATTTTCCCACGATATTTGGAAGATTGAAAAATAATTGTTGTGGACATTTTGGACTATATTTGCTGTGGACACTTTGGACTCACGTTGGTCACTTACAGGAAGATTAATATTGTATACAGGTTAGGTAGAAAAGGTTTTGATAATTGCACTTTCAGGGGTGAAAGGTTGACTTTTCTTTGGGGTTTTACACTTTAGAGTCTTGTTTATTATTATTCCTATGGTTGGTGGTTGTGTTTGGGAAAATGCTAAATTAATCCTGAACATTGCAGATTTGATTCTTGAATGTCAGAACAGAATATCTGCGATGTCGGAGTGCGCCGAATTTGGTGCAAAAAATAGCTGAAAGTCATACAACACAAGTAATTATTTCCACATAGTAATAGTCGTCTGCATAAAATTATATGAAAACTAAATAATACATTGATGTGCAATTGTCACTTATTTTGAAGAAGAGTATATTTATATGTGCCAGCACACAGGATGATAATTTCATTTTTTTTTTTTATATATTTGTTACAATTAGATTCATGTATACAGTGTATAATATAAGCTGTGCTGCACTTTGTTTAAAAAAAATATAATTATGCTCATAGCTCTTTAAAATCAGTGAGGGTCTATTTACATTGTTAAATATTAAATCTGTGCATGGCTGGTTTAAAAATTCAGCAATATATTGTTACCAAAATGACAGCTGTGGTGTGTATGTAGTAATTAAAATTTTGCAAAGTTGTGGGGTCCCCTTAACATTCCAACCAGACCCTTCCCAGTCATGCAGAGCCCAAGAAAGGGAGGACAGTAAGCATGCAGCCCCCTTACTGTACCGTACCAGGCTATACTTTATTTAACATTAGGATGGTACCTTTCAAAGAAGGGGGTGGTAAAGCACCCCCCTCCCCTTGCAAAAGCACCTTTGCCCCAAGGTTGTGGAGCAAGAGCCTCTTCTGTATGTCTCAAAAAATAGGTTGGAGCTATTAGTATAATGGGGGCTTATAGTGAAATCTGAAAGCCCCTGACCAGATATCCACCCCTCACAGAGGAATGAGTACAGGGGTACAAGAGTACTAAGAGTATTGAGGTTCCCAGACATAAATTAAGTGTGAATCATGGATACTATATGAATTCAAATATAAGGTTGGAATCTTGAAAACAAACTAACACTGTGGACACGGAGTGGGGTTGGGGTGAAGCTTTTCTATAAGATGTAGGTGGCTTTAAAGGTGAAAAGTGTTGTAAGTGTTACTAATAGCCAGGGGCGGACTGACCATTTGGAAACTGCCCGAGGGCCCAGGGTCAGTAGGGGGCCCCATGAGATGCCCCTGGTACCTTTTTCATAGGCTTTTTTGAGTTTGGGCAAGGACACAGGGGCCTTATTATCCCCTATTGCCCAGGGGCCCCATGAGTTGTCAGTCCGCCCCTGGTTTGTATATTTACTATGTGTTTGCAAAGACATGAATCTATATAAATATAAATACAACAGTGGTTACTTGAATATACTGTACTTAATTGATGTCTTTTACATCAACAGTGTACCCTAACTGAACCCCTGAAGAAGCCTACCTGGTGAAACGTGTTTGAAGAAGACACCATTCTTCTTTCCTATTGTTATCAATACATTATATTATATGAATTATTTGACTGAGGAAGGGGTTCACTGTACTGATCACTTCATGAGATAGTGTATATTAATTAATATTATTTTTATGGATATACTTCCTGGTTTTCATATTTTGTAACAAAAACTGGTTATGTTTTATAAATTATTTGTAAGAGTATTTTCCTGAGGGTGAAATAGCACCTTAAAAGTCCCAAAAGTCACTTTGTTTTGGTACAGATGCACTGTGATTGGCACTGGTTGTACCATTTGGTCACTGTGACCAATCACAGAGATCAACACAATAGTACACAATGAATGGCTATGAATGGAAGGCATTCATTGTGTACAATTGCCGTGTGACCTGTTGTGAATGGTCACATGTGATCACATGATACCGGCAGCAGCCCAGTACACTGTCTGTTGGATACAGCAGGGGACAGATCTCACCACAGCATGGCCTGATCCTGGGAGGACATCATATGACGTCCACCCAGGATGACAGTGCTCTGCTCAGCCTTCGTATTATTATGGGACGGGCGGTATCTAATAAAGATGAATTTCAGGTATGGCAAATTTTCATAATCACATTGATCCAGCTCGGACCAGTATAAGTATGTATGTGCCATACTTGTGGGATAACAGTGGAAGCTGGAAACACTGCAGTAGGCAACGCTACTACAGTCATCTCCACCAGCTTCCAGGTCCCGTTATGCTGCATTGTCCCATGCTGCTGCCCTGCTGCATTGTGCTAGTTCAGCATGGGCACCATTCTGGGAACACTTTGCATTATCTCAAGGAATGCAAAGTGATGTCTGATTGGACAAGAAGGGGTGGTGACATCACAACCTCCACTTCATCCAATCAGAGAACACTTTGCATTCATTGAGAAAATACAAAGTGTTCTCTGAATGGTGCCCAGGCCAAGCAAGCAACTGCTGTTTACTAAGCAGCAGGCAGGGGACCTGGAAGCTGGTGAAGATCATTGGAGCAGTGGTGTCTACTACAGTGATTTCAGCTTCCATGGGGATCCCACAGGTATGGTACGTACATATATACATACTTACATTTGTCCATGCTGCACCCATTGTAACTATGTAAAATAGTCCATCGCTAAATTTCAGCCCCGTTCAGCTAAGTTCAGATCCAAGCATGACCAATGTGATTATGAGAAAAATGCATTGAGCAAATAGACAGTGTTCTCTGAATGGCACCCTGTGGCAAGCAAGCAGCCTTCTGTGTTCACTAGATAGCAGGGCAGCAGCTCAGCACAGGACCTGGAAACTGGTGGAGACCACTGGAGTAGCGGTACCTCCTACACTGATTTCCAGCTTCTAGAGGGATCCTACAGATATGGCACATACATGCTTACATTGTTCCAAGCTGGAGCAATGTAACTATAAAAAAAAAACATGCTATATGGGGAATTCAGCTTTAAGTCTTAACATGAGTCTGGGTCAGGGTCTGGGTCAGGGTATATCACAGCATAAACCTTTAAAAAAAAAATAAGACAGTAAGTCTCAAAGTTCTCCAAGTTCAGAACAAGATCAGAAAAATTGATAAATACATGTCAATGCATAATAACAAATAGTAAGGAAAAGCTTAAAATATCATCTTACATATACAGAGTCAAACAAATTCATAAGCAGCCCAGGAGATGAAAGGTAGAAGACGGAATAGACGTGTCATGGAGCAAATCACTCAAATCAAACCATATTGTGTTTATTTCATCCATTTGTAGCTCAGCATGGTGACAGAGGTGACCGGCTCACAGATTTATCCTTACAGCTCACACAAAACAGAATTTATAGAATGATGACTACAGATAACTAGATGCTGGGCACTGAGGGTGTTATTTATATATAATGTTCACTGGAATTGAAGACGACCAACCAGCATTTGTCAAGTTGTTTAGCAATTAAAGGGAAATTATGGTTTGGATCAATTGTACTTTTAGATATATTTAAATGTGTTCAGTACAATCTCATCTATGCTTTAATCCTCAAGCTGCCAGATTTTTCTTTTTTTTTTTTTTTTTTGTATTTTTTGCACATCATTTTATGTCTGACGATTGCTTAAACAACCCTCCCTTTAAGAAAAAAAATTTAAAAAATGAAGAACTGAAAGTGGTAATTCCAATTTTTTTATGTCACACAGTATTCGTGCAACACTTTAACAAGCACAAGATTTTTGTGAAAAAAATGCACTAAAGTGTTACTTTTAAGGCACACCAATGCAATATATCACCCATTTTTTGTAAAATATAAAAGGGGGCGATGCACCAAGTAAACAGATTAAGATGTCAAACCTTAACACTGTGTGAAATGGCAAATACAATTTAGTACCCAATATTTTCCATAGGGGACCATTTGAAAGCCCCTATAGGTCATCGGTTTAGCATTATATCCATACATAGGTGCCTCTGATATCTGTGTTTATGAATGTATGTGCCTGTATGTGGGGGTCTCCACATTTTTTTTGGAGGGGGGGTGTCAGTGCTTGGGTGTTACTTATTTTTACAAAGTTTTACCAATACCATAGTTAAAGTCATTTAATTCATGTTAATCCAGGTTCTTACTTGGTAGGGGAGATTAGAAAATGGATATTCATTGGTTTCCCTCTAATCTACTCATGGCACCCGCCATGCCAGTTTTGGGATCCATAGGGTGAGGAGAGGGTCAGAGTAGCATGGAAGCAATCAGACAACTGTACAAACTCCCAGTTGGTTCCATTTGACAGCCAACAGTTGGCTTGCCAGATTTACACAGTGTAGTTTGTGTATAAACTCCCCCGCTACTGCTGACGTATGCCATACAGCGTTGGCAGTAAAAGGGATAATAAATGAAAGTGGAACTAAACCTACATGCTACTTATCTTCTGCAATAGCACACTTACTTACTTGCCTGCTTGCAGTCTTCTTTCTAATAAATGTAGGAGGTAGGTGAAAGAGTCACATGGCCCCATTCCCAAAAGTTCTATGCAAGCTTCACTTTGCTCTGGTAGGATCTCACATGGGACTAAGGATTCACTTTCCACCCCCATGTGACAATGTGGATGTCTTTCAATTGGATGTCTCTTAATTTATATGTCCTCCATACCTAGAAGTATTCTACCACTTCACAAAACTCTGGTTTGGCCGCATCTGGAGTATGCCGTCCAGTTCTGGTCACTAGTCCTCAGGAAGGATGTGCTGGAACTGGACAGAGTCTAGAGAAGGGTAACAAAACTAATAAGGGGACCGGAGGACCTCAGTTATAAGGAACTACAACAAGCATTAAACTTATTCTCCCTGAAGAAGTGACGCTTGAGAGGAGATATGATAATGATATACAAATATCCCAATGGTGATTCTATCGTAGGCAATAAACTATTCACTTTCATGGAGCCTAAGAAGACAGAAGGCTACTCAATGAAATTGGAAGAGGAACAGTTTAACCTTAAACTGCGTAGGGGGTTCTTTACTGTCAGAGCAGTAAGGATGTTAAATTCCCTTTCACAACTGGTGGCGTCAGCAGGAAGTGTTGATAGTTTCATAAAACTCTTAGATGGGTGTTGGGTAGAGGAAGCATGGTGTGGGGACAGTAAACACTCTGAGGCCCCAAATACATTAACCAATATATTGAAGTGGAGAATAGGCTCAAACTAAAGATAGCACCTGCCAAGGAGGGTGGAGTGCGGCCTGGCTGGTCCAACCCCAAAAAAGTGCTTTCTGGTGCAGAAGACGTGAGCCCTGAGCTTTCCCTACTCCTCTGGAACCTCTCCCTGCTGTTCCTGACAGACGGGTATGCTTTCCTTTCCTTAGCCACTTTGCAAATACTTGCCAAACCCAGGGTCAGGGACCTACAAAGACTCTGCGTGACCCAAGATGGCCAACAGGGTAACCTGGATGCACCGTAACAAACCAGAACACTGCTCCAGGGACCTGAGAGAATCATAGAACACCCAGTTTCACTGACTTCCACCTCTAGCTGCACTGCTGCATTGGACAAACGCCACCTTCAGTAGAGAAAAGAGACTGCATCTGCCTATGTGGGCAACTTAGCGAATGCAGGGATATGGGAAATGGTATTGACATAACACACACACACCCAAACAGAAACTGATGTCTTCATTCAATCTTACTGTTGGAAGGCAACATGTTTCTATATCAGACATTTATGTATTCTTACCATTTGGCCTGTTGAATGTCATCTTGGAGGGTCAATAAAGCAAGTATTTATCACAAGGCATGTGTAACAAAAGGCTGCATACCAAAATCCTTCTCCTGAGAGTTCACACAGACCCCCTAGTTGGGCAGGGAGATAAGAGAGCCTCAGCCCAGATTCCCTGGTGACACAAAGATTAAAAGGACAGATTACATGGATTCTAGCCAGAAGGACGATACCGGATGTGGACTGGAATGTTGACCTGGGCCATAGCATTTTTGGCAATATAGTAGTGCCCCCTGGTGGAGACAACAACATACTTCTGGGAGGATGTCTGGGGTAATACTATACTTCCTAATGAGTAGGGAGGACAGCTCCTTATGAGTTGTGGACTGCTGCTCATTGGACGGAGGACTACACCAGGTGGGTCAAGGGGGTGTGTGTGAGTGGTGCCTGAGAGTGCTTTTATTATTATTATTATTATACAGTATTTATAAAGCGCCAACAGTTCACTCAGCGCTGTACGTTACAAAGGGAGACAAAACATGCGACAGTACAATAACATTACAATATGATACACGAGGGGTTCGAGGGCCCTGCTCTTTGGAGCTTACAATCTAGGAGGGAGGGGATAGTGGTACAGGAGGAGATAGCTGTGGGGGATGGAGTGGTAGGAAGAGTGGAGGAGGTCGGCAATTAGCAGGGGGTGGGGTAGGTTTCCCTGAAGAGGTGGGTTTTTAGGGTGCGCCTAAAGGAGAGGAGAGTAGGTGATAGTCTGATGGATTGGGGTAGGGAGTTCCAGAGGAGAGGTGATGCCCTGGAGAAATCCTGGAGGCATGGGAGGAGGGGACCAGGGAACTAGAGAGAAGGAGGTCTTGTGAGGAGCGGAGTGTGCGTGTTGGGTGGTACTTGGGTATTAGGCCGGTGATGTAATTTGGGACAGTATGGTGGACGGCTTTGTACGTCAGTGTTAGGATTTTGAATTTAATCCATTGTGCAATCAGAAGCCAGTGGAGGGATTGGCAGAGGGGGGTGGCGGAAATGGAGCGGTTGGTAAGGTGAATGAGTCTGGCTGCCGTATTCAGGATGGACTGAAGCTGGGATAGCCTGTGGTGAGGCAGGTCAGTGAGGAGGAAGTTGCAGTAAGCCAGTCGTGATATGATGAGGGAGTAGATGAGCTGTTTAGTGGTTTCTGGGGTTAGGAACGTGCGGATTTTGGCGATGTTGCGGAGGTGGAGTCTGCATGACTTTGTTAGTGATTGGACTTGGGGCTGAAAGGATAGGTTGGAGTCCAGAATGACACCAAGTACTCTGGCTTGCCTGATAGTGGCATCTTTGGACGTGATGGAGAAGTCAATGGGGGGTGGTGTGCGGGCTGGGGGGAAGACTAGGAGCTCGGTTTTGGAGAGGTTCAGTTTAAGGAAGTGGAGCAGCATCCAGTCTGATATGTCATTTAGTAGGTTTGTGATTCGGGCAGAGACTGAGGGGGTGAGGTGAGGGGTTGAGAGATATATTTGTGTGTCATTGGCATAGATGTTGACAGGGATGTTGAAATCCCCAAGGATGATGGTGGGTAGCTCGGAGGAGAGAAAGACGGGTAGCCAGGCAGAAAAGTCATCAAGGAAGCCGGATACGGGTCCAGGAGGCCGGTAGATTACGGCAATCTTCAGGGGGGTTGGGGAGAATAGTCGGATGCAGTGGGCTTTGAAGGAAGAGAAGGATATAGAGGGGGGGTTAGGGAGGACTCGGAAGGTGCTCTGCAGTGACAGGAGCAGACCAACCCCACCACCTTTATGACCGTTGGGTCTGGGTGAGTGGGCCCAGATGAGACCTCCATAGGAGAGCTCAGCAGGGGTGGTAGAGTCAGTGGCCTGGATCCAGGTTTCCATGATCGCTAGGAGGTTGAGGGAGCGGGAAACAAAGAGGTCGTGGATGGCGGTGAGCTTGTTGCACACCGACCGGGCGTTCAGGAGTGCAAACGAAAACGGGGGGGGGGGTGTTTAGGGAGCAGGGGGACAGATACTAGGTTGAGGGGGTTGCGGCAGGACATGGAAGCGGGAGGGTGCTGTGTGGGTGAGCGAGATGGTGGAGGGCCAGGGTTCGGGGAGATGTCCCCCGCGGTTAGGAAGAGAAGAAGGGTGAGAAAGGTGACATGGGATCAGGATGTGCAGGGACGTGTAAGTCTTCCAGTGGAGGTGTTCGGGTCAGTGGGAGAGTGGAATATTAGGAGGATGTGGTGGGTGCCATAGAGGGGCGAAGGAAGCAGTGAGGACACAATATACAGTTGTTTGGGAGGAGCAGAGGGGTAAAGAGAATAGATTTTGTGAACGGAGGAGAGGAATACGAGAAGTAGGAGTGGAAGAGGCATTTTAGGAAGGTGCATGGGGTGGCGGACAGGAGTGGTGGGAGGCTTGGCTGCCGATAGTCCAGCGTGCAGTGGCGTATCTCGTCGTTGTGTCTTCCGGTAGCTGGAGTTTATGGGAGTAGGGAGAGGGGATCGGGTGTGGATGGGTGGTTGCCAGGGGCACTTGGTTGGAGACAGACTGGCGTGCAGTGGGGTTTCTCGTTGTGGTGTCTTACATCTAGGGTTCTAGTCTTTAGGTCAAGTTGAGCTGGGATCGGTGTGAGTGGTTTCTGGGTAGTCGGATCTGGAGCGGCGTCACGGTTCGTCGCGGTGGCCGTCAGGAAAGACCGCGGCTTCGCAGGCCGCGGTAGGCCGCAGGTCGTCGGAGCTCTGCCGGAGGGACTGAGCGCCCAGCACCCCTCCTGGGTGTCGGCAGGACCTCCGGTGGGGTTTCAGAGCCCCCCCGATGGATTCAGCTGGGGGGGGCGCTAGGGCTGGCGATCATGCGGCTGCTCCGGACGCCATCTTGTAATTGAAAATTTTAAATACAATTCTGGCCATTCTTGCTTTCTCTTTCTTCCCCCTTTCTACCTGGGACCCAGCTAAAGGATACTCAGCTTTGAGGATGAACTTACGTAACGTATCATCTTTGCTTTTATTTCTATATACTCTGTAGTATTGGTTTAGATTTTTCTGTTAGCGTTTAGCTTCCTTTGTAAATAAATAAGACCTTGCTTCTTTGAGCATTGTGTTTGTTATTATAGCTAATATTGCAGTATATTATGTCCATCAATATTGTCAGAGCTTAGATATACTAACTAATTATAGGGATTGACAAGATAGTACATTATTTTTAATATAAATAGGGGGATTCCAAAAACCACCCTTCCCCCCATTATTTATTTCATTTACCAACTATGTAACTATGTTTATCCAAGGGGTTAGAACTTTTAGTGAACCTTTTGTGCAAAGATTTGTTTTAAAGCCTTAATCTTGCGAAGGGGAAGGAGTCCTGTTTTTCACCTCTCCTGCTCTTAGCCATTCATTGGGGTTTTTTTTAAGCTTTTATGACCCAATGTTACTTACCTGAGCCCATTGTAACTTGACAATCCACAGCACCAGTAATGGAAATCAGTCATCAATAGCTGCACTTCAGGCCAGCCAACTGGTCCTGTTGTCACCCCTTGAATCATGATGTCACTTCAAGAATACTTAAAGCAGAGATCCGCCACCCCCCCCCCAAAAAAAAAATAAAATCCAGTAGCTACAAATACTGTAGCTGCTGTCTTTTAATATTAGGGCACTTACCTGTTCAGGGATCCAGTGGTGTCCTCACCCCCAGCTGATTCTTCAATCAGCTATCGGGTGCTGGTGCCACCATCTTGACTAAGAGAAACTGGCAGTTAAGCATTGCAGATTTGTGAATGAGCCGCGGTCTTCTGGGACCTGTGACGTATCCCAGAGGGCTGCTGGGGAAAGGAGGTGGGGGGGGGGCGAACTTCTGACTTAGTTAGCCATGGTGAACTGAGCTGGAAGTGGGAGGAGTGGATTGAGCATCAAAACCAGGTACCTGCTCCACCCCAAAAGGTGTCAAATGTGGCAGAAGAAGGGGGAAGCAGGCAGATAACCATTGGGTGGAATGCTTTGCTTTGAGGACTTTATGAAGTCCATGTGATGGATTCTTCTCAAAACAAATGAACAGCATCCACATCACCAGGAAGAGACATGGGCACTGCAAGTAGGTGTCATCCTGCACCATTGGGACCTGGCCTGTTATATGATTGTGGCTTTGGATACAAAATTGGAGGTTTTAGTTACATTTTAAAATGATAACTAGTGATTAGGTAGAGGGAACTGGGGTGGGAAGGGTTTATGACCATAGATCAACCCAATAGTTTAAAAGTCAAGTGTAAGACAGCACACTCAATTTGCTTGCTCAGCTTGCTTTTGTTGTAACCTAATATGATTATTATACACCTTTTTTGTTTCCCATCCCAAAAGGCAGACCCATTATTGTACAGAGCAGGCAGGGTAGGGAACGTGGCCACAAAACTAACTGTGGAGGAACAGCGTACCTTTTATCTCCTAGCGGTGATCCCACGGATGCAAACTGACCACGTCAACATGGATCAGCATCTGTGCTTGGCATGGTCAGTTTTATAAAGGAACTAAGTGCAATTGGCAGGCTTGCTAGCTATATAGCAACAAAATATTCCATTACAAATTTACAGGCCATATTTTTTAACAAAATATACTATATGTGTCTGTGCATTGTCTATGCACTCATTTTCTCAGCTGTCAATAAGATTGTCAAAGCTGGACGCTATGGAAACAGGATAGAAAGAAGATCGACTCATTTGAGATTTGGTGCTGGAAAAGCCGTGGACTGCCCATAAAACTAATAGATCAATTTTGGAAGGGTTCAAACCGTTTACGCCACTAGAAGCCCAAATGATGAAGCCAAGACTTTCATATTTTGGTCACACAGTCAAAAGAGAGAGATCACTGGAGAAGGAAATAATGTTTGTGGAGATTGAAGGAACCAGGCCAAGAGGGAGATCCACCACTAGGTGGCTGGACACATTGACTACAGCTGTGGGGATGACACTGGAGGATCTCGCAAGACTAGCACAAAGCAGACTTCTTTCTAGAGCTGTTATTCATCAAGTCGTTAGGACTTGAACTCGTGTTGATGGCACTAATTAATAATAATTTTTGAAGAACTATAGGTATAAGCCACCACATTTAAGAAATCTTCAGTTTTGGGGTAACATATACTTTCACGTCAATCAGTTATCCCCATTTATTTATTTGCCCTCTCCAAACGACATAAAGCCATTTTCTGCTTGGTTTTGATAAATTACTGCTAATGATTGCTCTTGGCTCAGACACAGAAGAGGGCAGATTATGTGATTGTTCTATTCCAGGTGCTCTACAACTCGTTCCTAAAAAAAGCATTTGGAACGACTAGATATACAGCACCCTAAATGTGAACATTCACATAATCTCCTATCCGGAAAATGTTAACACTTTTATTTACCTATTTCCATAAAGATGGCGGGGTCAATCATTTCATCACTTGTTTTTCTGGGAAAACAGGACAAATATGAAAGATGGGAGAACCACAAGGCAAATTGTATTTATTACAGTCTGCAGATGCTGCCAGGTCCCTATAAATATGAAAAGTGAACAATGGAAAAATGAGATGATGTTTATAGTGTATGACATGTGTAGCTGGCAGTGGGAAGTCTGCTGTTTTGATTGGGATGGGATAAGCAGGTCCTGGAATGGACTTTGTTATGTTGTGGTCTTCAGACATTTCAGAGATGACTATATATCTGGCGTTAAAATGTGAGAATGTATCACTGCTCGGTCATTCCTATTTATGACCTCTTCTGATGAACTGTCAAGAAACAATTTCCGTATTTCAGCAAAAATGTTCAGTTTATATCTAGATGGAGACTGAAGAGAACTGACTTTCGGATTTTCTGGTGAACACTCCTGAACTCCTTCATTATCCCTACATTACAAACAGTATTTTATGCTTCACAGTTATTTCAGATAGAAAATGACTGAGCTGTATATTTTTTTCTTGAATGGCTACAAAAGTGCTCCGGCACAACATAGCAGTTCAGCACTCCAATTACAGCCCATCCCCAGCCCATACAGATCATTAATTGCACCTTTCATTTTTGTGCCATGAGAGTACACCATCAAGCAGACAGCGAGCTTTTTAGATCAGTTTAACCCTGGAAGTGTAAGTTTGTAATTCTATGTGATGCATTTCAAATTGTTCAGTAGTGCAGCAGAGTTCCCATTTACTCACCGCGCTCAGATGCAGGCGTATGTGGGAAGGTGCAGCGTGGTGGGGGCAGTTAATACAGGGTTCAGTTGCAGTAAAACTTGGAACTTGTTTTAAATAGAATGCCAACATCACAAATACCCTGGTGGGAGAGCACCACTAGGAGAACAGCTCACAGTTCAATGCAGTCAAAGGTGCCGACAGCTTCTGTTTCAGAGGGAGAAGTGTGGCTGGCTGGTCCAGTCCAGGTTAGCAAGTCCCTATTCCTCACTGTCCGGAACCTTTCCCTACCACTAGCTACTCTCCTTATCAAGCGGGGTCTCTCTCCCTATACCAGGGACAGGGACCTATATAGACATTGCTAAGCCACGATGGCCACCAAGGGTCACATGGCTGCAGCGTAGCCAACCGGAATGCTGCTCCATTGACTTCCTCTCCAGCCACTCCTCCTACAGTTGAGAAAATAGACTGCACCTGCCTACACACAGACCCTCTTAACTCCTTTTCCCCCAACTCTATGGGTTCCTGGACATGCCCAAAGAGTATGCATTTTTCAGTTTCAATCCCTCGGGAGCTTAGAAGAGCCAACCATGATGAGGCGGAAGTAGCTGGGCAAGGAATCTGCAGCCAGATGAGTGGCTCTCCACTATCAGAACTGGCATGCGCTTATCTTGATTGCTCACACAGATACTGTTGTCCAGGAACTCTCTGATCCAGCAAATAACTTCCCTACATAGATTCAAAAAGGAAAGTCCTATTTTGAGACCATTCAAGTCTCCTTTTTTAACTGAAGAGGAAGGTTTTTAGTGTAAACCAATTAATAGATTTGAACTCTTTTATCATTTGGTTTGGTGCTCCTTCCATTGATTCATGTTTTGTTTCTGAGAAACATAGTGTAGGCAGCCAACCCAAACCCTAACAGCACGCAACGTCTCTGGAAAACCCAACCACAGTGGGAAGCCCCCCCCTCTTTCTGGTTGTTACGAGAGTACTCCAGGTCTAGTGGGGTGGACCATTGTTCTTAGGCCTGGGAGTCCTCTAGCTGCTCACCTGTGTTACCAGAACTACCTTGGACTTCATTGTGAGGGACTCTGTTTATAAGGATAACCCCCAAATAGCTGTGTTTTTAACTGTTTTACATAAGTAGTGATTCTCAGCTAGACCCTCTATTGTTACAGAGATAAGACAAAGAGATGGTCAGCACTCTGGATGACATCCATAAAATCTTGATCGTTTACCGAAAAGGCATGTACATGCTGATAAAGCAGCCATTGCGTTTTGGAGGCTAATCCTTAGTCTTGGCTGATGAAAAAAACATAATACAAAAACACTTAAATACATCAAAAAAGTCACATGATTGACCAACACAGGGGAGTTAAAATTGTAAAAAGCAAAATCCAGCTCTGGTCCAGGCTAAAGATAGTAAAAGCAAAGAAAGCAAATAAAGGGGGGACCATCCCCAATGGCATACCCATACTACATCATTTCTGAATAAAGCATTATTAATAATAATAATAATAATAATAATGGGGACTATCTTAAAGATATTAATAACTGGATATAATATATATTATATCTATAAATGCTATCATAGACTATTATTATCTGGATACTATTTACAAAACAGAGGTGGAAAAACTAAATAAATAAAAGAAGGTGAGGATCGAATGTGTACGAGGTGGTTTCAAAAAGTTTTGAGATTAGCTCTGTTTACAAGAAAGTACTTTATCAGGGGTGGACTGACAACTCATGGGGCCCCCGGGCAATAGGGGATCATGGGGCCCCTGTATCCTTGCCCAAACTCAAAAAAGCCTATGAAAAAGGTACCAGGGGCATCTCATGGGGCCTCTTACTGACCCCGGGCCCTTGGGCAGTGCCTGAGTTTCTGAATGGTCAGTCCGCCCCTGGACTTTATTTATCTACATGTACACACTATCTCCTTCAGAATAGTCCCCTTGCACAGCAATCCAGCACTCCCAGCATTCCTGACACTTCTAAACGACAACCTTTGAGCTGCATCTTCATCTTCTGGAGGAGGGCAAAATCCACAGGAGCCCAATCTGGAGAGAAAAATCATTGCAGTCTGGGGACAAACTTGGCAGCAACACTGCACATGTTTAAATCACACATGAGGATTGCGTGAACTTTTCCATATGGCACACTGACAATGGCAGCAATGTTGGGGATTGTTCCCCAACGATCATCAAGCACAAGTTGCTGAATGGTTTCAACATTTTCGGGGGTTGAGCTCATTGAAGGTCTTCCTGATCTTTCGTCATCTTCCAGTGATGTTCTTCTGCTCTTGAGGCATGTGTGCCCCTCAAAACACCTCGAAAGACTCATTGCAGCACCGTTGTATACTTGCCGAATCATGTCAAATGTCTCTGTGGCAGATTTGCCCAGTTTCACACAGAATTTCAGGTTTGCTCTTTGTCCATGATGAAATTGCTGACGTCGTAACGCACGTGGTCAGAATAGCACCAGTTGCACAGCTTCCGATGTACACAGGACACAGTCTTTTGGCACACTAACTTATGAAGGTCGGTACTCCCTGTGACTGTGCGTGCAGCCTTGTGCTGCCATCTGTTGGCGTATTACAAAACTAGTCTCAAAACTTTTTGATACCACCTTGTATAATCACTTAAGGAACAGATCCACTTCCCACCTGTGGTTTAGTCCCTGTGAGATGCAGGTCTGTATCCTGTATGTCCAATTTACTTCACGTTCTAGGAGTCTATGATGTCTATCACCACCCCTATCTGAACCCTCTATACCGCGAAATGAAAAAGATGTTACATCTTCCCTATGTATATCATGAAAGAGTTTAGACACATTGGAAATAGCCCTTTCATTAAAGCCACAGAGACATTGCTGTGAGGAGTCCATGTTTGTGCAGCTTGCAACCAAACTTACCTGTATCTGAACACCACAAACTGAAAGTGCTATTTAAATTTATTTTTTATATTCAAAGCAAACTCCCCCATCCATACATGTCTTCATACTTTATTTTGTTGAGAAATCACTTTGAAACATCCCCCCTCCCTCCTAACATTTCTAGCCCATGGCCATCTTGAGTAAAGGCAGATGATTCATACGGGTGATTGGGCAGCACAGTGGCTAAATGGTTAGCACTTCCACCTGGCCGTGCTTGGGTTGTTGGTTCGAGTCCCAACCACAGCACCACCTGCCTGGAGTTTGCATGTTCTCCCTGTGCCTGCGTGGGTTTCCTCCAGGTACTCATTCCAAAGACATGCTGGTAGGTTAATTGGCTTCTCTCTAAATTGGCCCTAGTATGTGTATGTATGAATGTGAGTTAGGGAACTTAGATTGTATGCCCCCTTTGAGAGTTAGGGACTGAGGTGAATGAACAATATATATATGTAAAAGTGCTGCATAAATTGATGGCGCTATATAAGTACCTGTAATAAATTAATACAGCATTTGCTTCTTGGAATCCATCTGCCCTTAGCTCATGCATGCAGGAGTGTGTGCTTATCTTTGAAAGTCCCTCCTTCAGATGAAAGAAAACAAAATGCTAATGAAAACTCCTGGGATGTATGAAATCATTTTGACCGCGGCCAGAAACCAGGAAGCAACTGAAAAAATGTAAAAAAAAAAAATAGATAAAACAAATAAATATTATATACCTTCCTATCTATTTACTAATGCAGGCAGCATAAGGATTAAAAATAGTTCATGGTGATTGAGAGAGTTTAGTTCCACTTTCATGATTGTACAGCTTTCATTATGCTGCCGTGTCTGGTTTTTTTTTTTGGTTTTTTTCCCGAATCAGCTTTGCATTATTGCTTTTAACTTTGCACCTGTTTAGTAAATTGCAAGTTACGGTTACTTCCTGCCTGATCATTCAGCCGGTTACCCATTCCTTTAAATACTAAAAGCTGGCAAGCCTGGAATGTGATGGTAAATAAAAAATGACTGACCCATCTGGACTGCCAATTAAAATATTTATTGCACAGTCTGGATTTGTTTTGGGCTCCCATATGCTAAGCTTCAATCTATCCTCCAGCAGTCCTGTCTTCTTCATGCAAAGCTCCGCTCTTGATGTTGATAAATTATTCCATTATACCTATTACCTTCTGAATTGTTCTTTCTACGCTCATCCATAAGTCATGTTTCATCGGCTTCCTGTGCTTTCTATGTCACTTTAGTAGATGCCAAGACAGCGAATTAAAGCCCAACTCCAGCCACAAATTTTGTTAGTTTTCAACAGAGTGAGCAAAAGCCAGAACCTCTGTCCAGTTATTGCTTTATTACCTCCCTGTTCTGTATAAAAATTACAATATATTGCCAAAAGTATTGGGACACCTGCCTTTCCACGCACATGAACTTTAATGGCCCCCCAGTCTTAGTCTGTAGGGTTCAATATTGAGTTGGCCCGACCTTTGCAGCTATAACAGATTCAACTCTTCTGGGAAGGCTGTCCACAAGGTTTAGGAGGGTGTCTATGGGAAGGTTGGACCATTCTTCCAGAAGCGCATTTGAGAGGTCAGGCACTGATGTCGGGGGAGGAGGCCTGGCTCACAGTCCCCGCTCCAATTCATTCCAAAGGTGTTCTATCGGGTTGAGGTCAGGACTCTGTGCAGGCCAGTCAAGTTCCTCCACCCCAAACTGGCTCATCCATGTCTTTATGGACCTTGCTTTGTGCACTGGTGCGCAGTCATGTTGAAAAAGGAAGGGGACATCCCCAAACTGTTCCCACAACAGTGGAAAATTGTTCAAAATGTCTTGATATGCTGACGCCTTAAGAATTCCTTTCACTGGAACTAGGGGGCCAATCCAACTTCTGAAAAGCAACCCCACACCATAATCCCCCCTTCACCAAACTTTACACTTGGCTCCATTGGCACCTCCATTGGGGTCCCAGACAGAGAAGCATGATTCGTTACTCCAAAGAACACGTCTCCAGTGCTCTAGAGTCCAGTGGCGGCGTGCTTTACACCACGGCATCCGACGCTTTGCATTGCACTTGGTGATGTAAGACTTGGATGCAGCTGCTCAGCCATGGAAACCCATTCCATGAAGCTCTCTACGCACTGTTGTGCTAATCTGAAGGCCACATGAAGTTTGGAGGTCTATAGCTATTGACAGACAGTTGGCATGCGCTGACCCCGCTCTGTCATGTTACGTGGCCTACCACTTGGTGGCTGAGTTGCTGCTGTTCCCAGTTGCTTCCACTTTGTTATAATCCCACTAACAGTTGAGCACAGGGGCGGACTGACAACTCATGGGGCCCCAGGGCAATAGGGGATCATGGGGCCCCTGTGTCCTTGCCCAAACTCAAAAAAGCCTATGCAAAAGGTACCAGGGGCATCTCATGGGGCCCCCTACTGACCCCAGGCCCTCGGGCAGTGCCCGAGTTTCCAAATGGTCAGTCAGCCCCTGGTTGAGCGTGGAATATTTAGTAGCCAGGAAATGTCACGGATGGACTTATTGCACAGGTGGCCACCTATCACGGGAGTCACTGAGCTCCCGAGAGCGACCCATTCTTTCACAAATGTTTGTAGAAGCAGTCTGCATGCCTAGGTGATGATTTTACACACCTGTGGCTATGGAGGTAATTGGAACACTTGAATCACATGATTTGGAGGGATGCCCCCAATACTTTTAGCAATATAGTGTGGTGTGTGTCCTCACTGGGAAGATTTCCCTCAAGTCCTATCTCAGTGACACCAGGGCAGAAAAAGAGAGGACACTGGTGTCACTGGTACAGTAAGACATACAGATCAATAAAAACCTGACAGATTTTCTAGCCTCTCCTCACTCTACTAAATAAATGGGCTTCTGTTTATGTCGTTCCCATCAGAAAGATACCCCATTACTTCCCATCCTTGTGACAGCATTAAATGGAGACACAGGCAAGAATAGAAAACTGACCCACTTCTGTACATTTTAAAAATATTTTGGCTGGAGTTAGGCTAACCACTTGACCCCCCAGGCCAATTCTGACATTTCTCTCATACATGTAAAAATTTGAATTTTTGTGCTAGAAAATCACTTAGAACTCCCAAATATTATTTTTTAAGCAGAGGCCATAGAGAATAAAATGGTGGGCGTTGCAATTTTTTATGTCACACGGTATTTGCGCAGCGGTTTTTCACATGCAATTTTTTTGGAACAAATACACTTTAATGAATTTTAATGCACAAAAACACAATATAATTGTTTGGGAAAATGTAAAAGATGATGTTGCACCGAGTAAATAGATACCAAACATGCCATGTTTTAAAATTGCGCATGCTCGTGGAATGGCAACAAACTACAGTACTTAAATATATCCACAGTCGACGTTTTAAAAGCCTTCACAGATTACCAGTTTAGACTTACATCGGAGGTCTGGTACTAGAATTATTGCGCTCAATCTGACATTCACGGCGATGCCTCACATGTATGGTGCAATCACTATTTACGCATGCGTGTGGGAACGACACATGAGCTCTTATTTCCACATGACAACGGTAACATGGGAGTGCTTTAAATTAAACAAAATGTATTAAAATGTTATTATTTATTTTATTTGAATTAATTTTTTTTTATCACTTTTATTGCTGTCACAAGGGATGAAAAGCATCCCTTGTGATAGCATGGGACATGGCAGGTCCTCTTTTGGGAGAGATCTGGGGTCTATTAGACCCAATATATCTCCTCTGGCCTCCAAAGCATCCGATCAAACCCAGATCGCTTTCATCTGATGCTTGTACAAGCCGATAATGGCTTGTTTATTTGAGAAATTGGAACTGAAATCCTCATTGCTTTTGGTTTCTGAGGTCACACAATGGGAGGAACATCATCTGTTCCTCTCACTGTGTATTTGGAACAGGATGTTGCCGGTCACATCCTCACCGAGCTTCCCAATTGCACAGGAGAGCCCAGTTAAAGGCGGCGGGAGGGCACCTCACCTCCTTCTGCCACCTGTAAAGTAATCCAGTGGCTCAGATTACTTTGACATTGTGCCGCATCGACTGCTTTAAAAAATGATATCTCAGCCATCTCTGCAGTTGAGACCACTGGTACCCATGGTTTCTTCCATTGCTGCTAGTTACGATGACCCTCTGTCTTCAAAATTTCAAGTTACTGACCTGTAATAAGCAAGAAAATTTGTTTTTTGTCCGACTTTCCTGGTCTGCATAAATGTTCCAGGTAAACGACTCTCATGGGCAGCACAGTGGTTAAATGGTTAGCACTTCCATCAGGCAGTACTAGGTTTGTTGGTTCAAATCCCAACCACAGCACCACCTGCCTGGAGTTTGCATGTTCTCCCTGTGCCTGCATGGGTTTTCTCCCACACTCCAAAGATATGCTGGTAGGTTAATTAGATCCTGTCCAGGGGCAGACTGACCATTTGGAAACTTGGGCACTGCCCGAGGGCCCGGGGTCAGTAGGGGGCCCCATGAGATGCCCCTGGTACCTTTTTCATAGGCTTTTTTGAGTTTGGGCAAGGACACAGGGGCCCTATGATCCCCTATTGCCCAGGGGCCCCATGAGTTGTCAGTCCGCCCCTGACCAGGTGGGATCTGAGAGAGGCTGCAGCCTGCTTGATGGTGTATGGAGAGCCTGACTCTTGTTCCTGGGGATGTCCGAAGCTGTGAAGGTGAGTGTCTTATCTCTTGCTGAGGTGTGGGGGGGTGGGTTGCCAGGGTATGGGGGGTGGGGGAAGTGGAAGGCTCTCTCGGATGGGGGTGGGGGATGGGGTGTGTTGGTCAATGTCAGGCTCTCTTCATGGGGGAGGAGGCTGTTGGTCGGTATCAGGGTCCATGGGGGGGGGGAGCCAATTTTTGTGTTGCCTAGGGCAGCATGAAACCTAAATACACCACTGTATACAGGGGTCATAGAACATGCAGATCCTATGTAATGACATTTCCAACACCCACCGCTGCCATATACAGCCGCCAATAAGGATGTATTAGAAAAGGCAACTGTGTGAAGTTGTCACCAAGGTTTGTGGAATGCACCTGCATGCGCACTGACGTAGGCCCCATGATCCCCTATTGCCCGGGGACCCCATGAGTTGTCAGTCCGCCCCTGATCCTGTCTAAATTGGCCCTAGTGTGTGTATGAATGTAAGTTAGGGACCTTAGACTGTACACCCCTTGAGGGTTAGGGACTAATGTGTATGTATAATATATATATATATATATATATATATATATATATATGTACAGCACTGTGTAAATTGATGGAGTTATATAAGTACCTATAATAATAATGTATCAAAGCCAAAAGGTAAAATTTATATTGATCCCCGAAACCTGCACAATTTTCTTACCCTGTAAAGAAGGATATACTCTCCGAAGCCCGGAGTAAGGTTCCTTTGTTTTCGGCTTTAACTATATGAAGTGGTTCTAAAGTCAAAAGGTTTTTTACCTTAATGCATTACCTGCATTAAGGAAAAAAAACAACTTTCACTAGCTGTTTGTTTCCCCACCTTCCCTAAATACTTACTTATTCTGGATACCTCAGAATTGTTGAACTGCCTTTTTGAGGGCTCTTCTCCTTGGACCTATCTGCCAAAAAGTTCCACAGAACTCTACTGCATGGGAGGTGCGTAGGACCTCCTTCTAAAAAAACCCCTGAGAACTGCACAGTCACTAGGGCACAGAGCATAGGTTGTTACTCACAATACCACAGGATCATCGGCCACCTCCTTCCGACATCCATCGGGCACTCTTCAATGAGGAAAACACAAACAATAACACAGGATAGCTAAACAGTCTCCCCCCATCTTTCACCGGGTACTCTTCAGTGAGCTCTCCAGACCATAAAACTCCAAGATCAGACTTTGAGACTAGGCCACTCATCTTAAGGTCCAACTGGGATCTTGATGACCTCCAAGTAATGTTTCCAATAGCCTGCTCTTAAGGGCAGGACCCCAAGACAAAGGACTCCTCTGGGAGCACTGAACCCATATTCCACACATTCTGCTCCAGGCCTATGACTATTTATGGGCTCTCCAGCCACCTACTGGACATACCTCCCCAGAGATTGACTGGATCTCCTTAAATATTCAAGCTGCCTTTTTATTCTTCCTACCTATGTGACTGTAGAATCCTCTAGAGTTCAAGGGAAATTAATCAGATGAGTACCCTGTGAAACATTGAGCAGACTAGAGAAATCATCCACTGCTTCACTGGCTACAGAGAAACCAAACTAAATTTACCTAGCAACCTACTCTAACTAGGAGGGTGCAATGCTACTTTAACGGGGAAAAAACATTAAACCCTGCCTACAGATGTACATCCTATCACCATTTAAAGTGGAGTTCTACCCAAAAGGGGAAGTTCCGCTTTAAAGATTGGTCCCCCGCTCCCCATTAAGGATTGGCACTTTTGGGGAGCGGGGGGAGAACTGGTACCCGAAATTAACGGGTACCCACTCCCACTTCTGCTGCGATTGCCTAGGCGATCGGAAACTGAAGTTGTCCTCCTACCCTCCCTCTCCAAAGTCTTGTGGGACACGTGACAGGTCCCAGAAGACGACGGGGCCATTCAGGAAGCGCAGCGCTACTCGTACATGCACAGGGGGCACCCGACTATGAAGCCGCAAGCTGTCACAGCCAGGTGCCCACATTGAAGATGTCGGCCTTCTGGAATACAGGATGGCCAGTGAAACGGGCTGCGGAGGGGGCAATGCGGGATCGTGGGACAGGTGAGTGACTGTTTTTTAAAGGTCAGCAGCTACAGTTTTTGTAGCTGCTGACTTTTATTTTTTGAGTGAGTGGAACCCCACTTTAAGAGATGAGTATCCACTGACCTCTTGGATATTTAGTACAGGAAAAAACCTTTAAATCCCTACCATTCTGTCTACATACATAACACACAATTGTGGCTTGGATTCAGTCATTGGCAATGGTCATCATTTTTCTGAGCCATCACCCTCATCAGAATAATCAGCTTTATTAAAATAGGTGTAAGCTCTGAAATACCCTGCTCCCCCCGTTGTACAAGGTTAACATTCACAGCATTTCAAGCATGCCTAATGATGCTTTTATCCATCAATTCAACAAATTCACTAACTCTCACTTCAAATTCTCCTGGGTGATAGAAATTATGAATAATCAAGCATTAAAAGGATTTCATTTTCTTAGAAAACTATTTTTCTACCAGGAAATAGAGTACCAGCACCTCTTGTTCTTTTGAGAAATGCACAATCCGGGTTAAAGTGCATGGAATGAGTGCAACGTTGAGCAATTATTTTAATTAAGTCAGATTATTCCATTGAATACGACGGTGATTTATCCTGTGATAATTGTCAGAGCACAAGCCAACTAGAGATCGGCTGAGTGAAAGTACTCTTCTTTAACACATAATAAAATAATGCAATGTATGAAATCTTTTCAAGAGGAAGAAAATGCTACTGTATGATGTGTAAAGGAATAATGTACTTTTATAGCAATTTGTCTCATTCAAGCTGATCATAGCAAACAGAAAACATAATTGTACATACTGTATGTGTGTGTGTGTGTGTGTATGTATAAATAGATGGGAAACACATATATGTAATTTATTAAAATGTATTCAAAATAAAATGTAACAATACTGACAAGTATAATAGATGACATACCATATACAAGCAGGGGTGTATTTACCACAAGGCAAACAAGGCACTTGCCTAGGGTGGCATTTTTCAAGGGGGCAGCAGAATTTTACAGGGGGGCAGCGCTGTCCCCCCGAAAGAAGGAATGGAAGAAGGGACACAAACAGCACAGGGGACCAGGTGCAGGGGCGGACTGACCATTTGGAAACTTAGGCACTGCCCGAGGGCCCGGGGTCAGTAGGGGGCCCCATGAGATGCCCCTGGTACCTTTTTCATAGGTTTTTTTGAGTTTGGGCAAGGACACAGGGGCCCCATGATCCCCTATTGCCCGGGGGCCCCATGAGTTGTCAGTCCGCCCCTGACCAGGTGGGATGTGAGAGAGGCTGCAGGCTGCTTGATGGTGTATGCAGAGCCTGACTCTTGTTCATGAGGATGACCGGAGCTGTGAAGGTGAGTATCTTATCTCTTGCTGAGGTGTGGGGGGGTGGGTTGCCAGGGTATGGGGGGGGTGGGGGAAGTGGAAGGCTCTCTCGTGTGGGGGCTGGGGTGTTGTTGGTCAATGTCAGGCTCTCTTCATGGGGGAGGGGGGTGTTGGTCGGTATCAGGGTCCATGGGGGGGGGCAATTTTTGTGTTGCCTAGGGCAGCATGAAACTTAAATACACCACTGTATACAGGGGTCATAGAACATGCAGATCCTATGTAATGACATTTCCAACACCCACCGCTGCCATATACAGCCGCCAATAAGGATGTATTAGAAAAGGAAACTGTGCGAAGTTGTCACCAGGGTTTGTGGAATGCACCTGCATGCGCACTGAAGTATGCCCCAAATGCATGCTATCACACTACGCATGCAGGTGGCTTAACCCTTTCGCTGCCAGAGCCGTTTTTGCATTTTTTTTGCACACGTTAAAAAAATCATTTTAGGCCTGAATATTATACAAAACCCCCAAAACATTATAAATTACCAAAATTACGCAATAAATTAGCCAAATTTTTGGTAAAATATAAAAGATGAGGTTGGGCCGAGTAAATAGATACTCAACATGCCAAACCTTAATTTTGTGTGCGCCTATGAAATGGCGACAAACTTCAGTACCCTATATTTTCTATAGGCAACACTTCCAAAGCACCCATAGGTCATCAGTTTAGCACAGGGGTGGACTGACCATTTGGAAACTCAGGCACTGCCCGAGGGCCCGGGGTCAGTAGGGGGCCCCATGAGATGCCCCTTGTACCTTTTTCATAGGCTTTTTCGAGTTTGGGCAAGGACACAGGGGCCCCATGATCCCCTATTGCCCAGGGGCCCCATGAGTTGTCAGTCCTCCCCTGGTTTAGCATTACAGAGGAGGTCTTGTTCTATAATCATTGCTCCGGGGTGCGCGGCGATATGTAATGTGTATCGCAAGTGATGTTTTTACGTGTAGGCACCCTGATGTGTATTTATGTTTGTATGTGTGTATATGTGGGGGGGGGGGGGGGGACCTCACAAACTTTCTTTTTATACACTATAGAAAAAATAGTTTTTTCCTCAATTTTTTTTTCATCGCATAGGGGACACAAAGTCCCCTATGTGATGATTTCTAGGTGACAGGTTCTCTTTATTGAGACATGCATGGTCTAGAAAGATACTGCATGTCTCCTCTAAACTCCAATGGATGCATTGTAATGCAGATCATATTCCAATACATTGCTTCTCAGCTGTGCTAGCTGAGAAAGTGACAGGGGTGACCCAGGAGTGACGTCACACACGTCGCCATCCGGATCACAGAAAGAAGGGGCTTCACCTGCTGGCACTCACGATGGCGTTCCCCAGGCCCTGATACATGGTGGGAGGGGGGGGCGACACCAGTACCGGGGCTGTGGAAGCAATCAGGCGACTACCTGGCAGGCAAGAGTCTTCCTGTTAGTTTTATACACAATCCCAGTGGCTGCAAGAGCTGGATTTTGTATAAAAACCCAACGGACCTGGCGGGGAAAGGGTTCATCAACCCTTGACCTGTAGGCAGGTGCAGTCTGCTTTATCCACTGTAGGTGGCGCTTGACCAGAGTGGTCCAGAGAGCCTGGAGAGGAAGTCAGGAGAAACTTGGTTTCTCTATGGTTTCCTGGTCCTTAAAGGCAGTGTTTCTGTTGGCTAAGCTTCATCCAGGTGATCAATGGTAGCCATCTTGGGTCAGCAGAACCATTACGAGTCCCTGTCCCCAGGTTTTGGTGCACAATTGCAAAGTGCTCAGAGTAGGGGAAGAGCACCCATCTGTCAGGGAAAGTGATAGCAGGGAAAGGTTCCTGATTAGTAGGTACAGGCTAGAGACATGCAGCACTGTATGGAAGCCTCCCCATTGGTACTGGACCTGGCAGGCCACATTCTGCCTTCTCAAGACAGACGATGTTGGTGTATCTTTAGCCGTTGCATCTCTACACTGGATAGAACCATGAGTGCTTTACCTGGAGTGGCGCTCTCCTATCCTGAACGTGATTCTTCCGCATTCAGGAGAGGGAGGAGTTTTTCTTTTTTTATTTAAACTTTTATGTTCCAATACAAAAAAAAACAACAACTCAATTGCAAAAATATTTCACATATACATATTTCCATTTACCCCAAAATTAAAACTATCCCCCCCCCATACACCCTCACACCAACCTATTTTCCCCATCCACATCGTCCTTCCTAATCTATGTCTTCTCTCATAATTATCTATCTATATCTGACCTCTGCTCTCTCTCGGGTTCTCCATTAAGGCTCTCTCCTGACTTCTAACTTTCCCCTCAACTCCAACAAGTTCCGTGTATCTTTCAGAGGTTTTAAATTTCAACCAACTACACCAGGAGAGGGAGGTTTAACCTCATGTAAATGCAAAAGCTTCTAAACTCTACTAAAAGCCTATGCATACATGGACATACAGTGGGGCAAAAAAGTATTTAGTCAGCCACCAATTGTTCAAGTTTTCCCACTTAAAAAGATGAGAGAGGCCTGTAATTGGCATCATAGGTAGACCTCAACTATGAGAGACAAAATGAGAAAACAAATCCAGACAATCACATTGGCTGATTTGGAAAGAATTTATTTGCAAATTATGGTGGAAAATAAGTATTTGGTCACCTACAAACAAGCAAGATTTCTGGCTCTCACAGACCTGTACCTTCTTCTTTAAGAGGCTCCTCTGTCCTGCACTCATTACCTGTATCAATGGCACCTGTTTGAACTTGTTATCAGTATAAAAGACACCTGTCTCTCATAGTTGAGGTCTACCTATGATACCAATTACAGGCCTCTCTCATCTTTTTAAGTGGGAGAACTTGCACAATTGGTGGCTGACTAAATACTTTTTTGCCCCACTGTAGGTTTTCATGGAGTTGAGTTTAGGAGCTTTGGAAAAAGAGTTTAAGAGCTGCTCGTGTACATGAAGCCTTAGGGCTCCATGTACATGGGGAATTTGAAAAACTCTTCTGACCGCTGGAAACTGACTGCTAGAAAATGTAGGTTAAAAAACTTCAGTTTAGCCGCGTTTGCATACCACGTTTATGCGTGTTTAGCTGCGTTTATGCGCGTTTGCGTTTAGAAGCATTTTTAAAAGATAGCCTCAGGAGACCTTCCCAAATGCCCAGAATGCACTGAAAAATAGTAAATAATCAACTATTTCAGACATTTTGAGAGAAACAGAGAGAGCAGAAGCAGAGAGAGCAGTATGTGTTGAGATGACCTGTCTTTTCTGCTTGTATTCACTATGGATCCCATCATGAGCATAATGTGGCACATTTTACCAGTTTTTCCTTCACACAAAACCTGGAACTGACTGCACTGGTGTGCCGGGTCCATTTGAATACATGGAAAACGCTTTGCATGCATTTCTGATGAAGAAAAAAGGCTCTGGACAGCATTTGGATATGGACCTGTCAAAAAATGCTTCTAGATGCAAACGTGTTTACAAGCATTTGGCGTTTGAAATGCCGGTAAAATCTACTCCTGAACGCAATTTTGGTGCGTTCAAGAGAACGACAGTAAACTCAACTGCCTGTAAATGAAGATATGTACATGGACACATGGGAAAACGTTAGGGAGAGTTCAGGGGCTGCTGAAAAAAACGCTGAATAGCTCCTGAATGTCAGTTTAGCAGCTGCAGTGTACATGAGCCCTTACTCTACCAAGGTGTAAAATTTTAACAACCTATGCAACTTAATAAAAATAAGTTATACCCAATTTCTGAAGGCTCAGGAACCTTTGCAGGTGTTATGGCTTAATTTGCTGATTAGAGTGGGACACTTTGAGCCGAGAATATTACACCTTTTCACAATATTCTCTTTTTCTGAGATTGTGGATTTGGGGTTTTACTGAAATAAATGAACTTTTTCACGATATTCTAATTTTTCGAGTTTCACCTGTACAAGGGTACAGGTGAAACTCGAAAAATTAGAATATCGTGAAAAAGTTCATTTATTTCAGTAATGCAACTTAAAAGTTGAAACTAATATATGATATAGACTCATTACATGCAAAGCAAGATAGTTCAAGCCGTGATTTGTCATCGTTGTGATGATTATGGCTTACAGCTCATGAAAACCCCAAATCCACAATCTCAGAAAATTAGAATTTTGTGAAAAGTTGCAATATTCTCGGCTTAAAGTGTCCCACTCTAATCAGATAATTAAGCCATAACACCTGCAAAGGGTTCCTGAGCCTTTAAAGGGTCTCTCAGTCTGGTTCAGTAGGAATCACAATCATGGGAAAGACTGCTGACCTGACAGTTGTGCAGAAAACCATCATTGACACCCTCCATAAGGAGGGAAAGCCTCAAAAGGTAATTGCAAAAGAAGTTGGATGTTCCCAAAGTGCTGTATCAAAGCACATTAATAGAAAGTTATGTGGAAGGGAAAAGTGTGGAGGAAAAAGGTGCACAAGCACCAGGGATGACCGCAGCCTGGAGAGGATTGTCAGGAAAAGGCCATTCAAAAGTGTTGGGGACTTTCACAAGGAGTGGACTGAGGCTGGAGTCAGTGCATCAAGAGCCACCACACACAGACGGATCCTCTTGTCAAGCTGCTCCTGAACAACAAACAATGTCAGAAGCGTCTTACCTGGCTAAAAATAAAACAGACCTGGTCTGTTGCTCAGTGGTCCAAAGTCCTCTTTTCTGATGAGATCAACTTTTGCATCTCATTTGGAAACCAAGGACCCAGAGGATGGAGGAAGAATGGAGAGGCTCAAGGACCCAGAGTATGGAGGAAGAATGGAGAGGCCCAAGGACCCCGAGTAGGGAGGAAGAATGGAGAGGCCCAAGGACCCCGAGTATGGAGGAAGAATGGAGAGGCCCAAGGACCCCGAGTATGGAGGAAGAATGGAGAGGCACACACTGCAAGATGCTTCAAGTCCAGTGTGAAGTTTCCACAGTCTGTGTTGATTTGGGGAGCCATGTCATCTGTTGGTGTTGGTCCACTGTGCTTCATTAAGTCCAGGGTCAACGCAGCCATCTACCAGGAGATTTTGGAGCACTTCATGCTTCCTTCCGCAGACGAGCTTTATGGGGATGCTGACTTCATTTTCCAGCAGGACTTGGCACCGCCCACACTGCCAAAAGAACCAAAACCTGGTTCAATGACCGTGGGATTACTGTGCTTGATTGGCCAGCAAACTCGCCTGACCTGAACCCCATAGAGAATCTATGGGGCATTGCCAAGAGAAAGATGAGAGACATGAGACCGAACAATGCAGAAGAGCTGAAGGTCACTATTGAAGCATTCTGGTCTTTCATAACACCTCAGCAGTGCCACAGGCTGATAGCTTCCATGCCACGCCGCATTGAGGCAGTAATTGCTGCAAAAGGGGCCCAAACCAAGTACTGAGTACATATGCATGCTTCTACTTTTCAGAGGTCCGATATTGTTCTATGTACAATCCTTGTTTTATTGATTGCATGGAATATTCTCATTTTCTGAGATTGTGAATTTGGGGTTTTCATGAGCTGTAAGCCATAATCATCACAATGATGACAAATCACTAGAGATGAGCGAATCGAACATGACGAAGTGGAATTCGTTTCGAAGATTAGGAAAAATTCGATTCGCGCCGAATCCGAAAATTAGCAAACTTCGGATGCACGAATCGAATTTTCCCAAAAATGGCGGCGACATGTGTGGCGACGGAGCGGGGATCTCTGGGAAGGCGCGCAGACAAGGCGCGCTGACCCATAATGCATTCATTCATGACATGTGATCGCATTAGCCAATCAGCAGCCAGCCAGCCAGCACTGTGTAATGGTGGAGCTATAAATCGCGGCCATCTTAGAATTCTCCATTAGCCTCCGGTCATTCAAGAGAGACAGACCTGTCTGTATTAGGGACAGAGTTAGGGCCACAGAGACTTTAGGGCCACAGAATCGTTACTCAGGGAAACAGAATCGTTACTCAGGGACACAGAATTGTTACTCAGGGACACAGAATTGTTACTCAGGGACACAGAATCGTTACTCAGGGACAGACACAGAATTGTTACTCAGGGACACAGAATCGTTACTCAGGGACACAGAATCATTACTCAGGGACACAGAATCGTTACTCAGGGACACAGAATCGTTACTCAGGGACACAGAATCGTTACTCAGGGACACAGAATTGTTACTGAGGGACACAGAATCGTTACTCAGGGACACAGAATCGTTACTCAGGGACACAGAATTGTTACTCAGGGACACAGAATCGTTACTCAGGGACACAGAATCGTTACTCAGGGACACAGAATCGTTACTGAGGGACACAGAATCGTTACTGAGGGACACAGAATTGTTACTCAGGGACACAGAATCGTTACTCAGGGACACAGAATCGTTACTCAGGGACACAGAATTGTTACTCAAGGACACAGAATTGTTACTCAGGGACACAGAATCGTTACTCAGGGACAGACACAGAATTGTTACTCAGGGACACAGAATTGTTACTCAGGGACACAGAATCGTTACTCAGGGACACAGAATTGTTACTCAGGGACACAGAATCGTTACTCAGGGACACAGAATTGTTACTCAGGGACACAGAATTGTTACTGAGGGACACAGAATCATTACTCAGGGACACAGAATCGTTACTCAGGGACACAGAATTGTTACTCAGGGACACAGAATCGTTACTGAGGGACACAGAATCGTTACTCAGGGACACAGAATTGTTACTCAGGGACACAGAATCGTTACTCAGGGACACAGAATCGTTACTCAGGGACAGACACAGAATCGTTACTCAGGGACACAGAATCGTTACTCAGGGACACAGAATCGTTACTCAGGGACACAGAATCGTTACTCAGGGACACAGAATTGTTACTCAGGGACACAGAATCGTTACTCAGGGACACAGAATTGTTACTCAGGGACAGACACAGAATCGTTACTCAGGGACAGACACAGAATCGTTACTCAGGGACACAGAATTGTTACTCAGGGACACAGAATTGTTACTCAGGGACACAGAATCGTTACTCAGGGACACAGAATTGTTACTCAGGGACACAGAATCGTTACTCAGGGACACAGAATTGTTACTCAGGGACACAGAATCGTTACTCAGGGACAGACACAGAATTGTTACTCAGAGACACAGAATTGTTACTCAGGGACACAGAATCGTTACTCAGGGACACAGAATTGTTACTCAGGGACACAGAATCGTTACTCAGGGACACAGAATTGTTACTCAGGGACACAGAATTGTACCGCATCCTCATGCTGCTGCCAGGTCCAGAGTGTGTCATGGGTCCCTGTACGGCCTCCCATTGCTGCTGTCTCCATCGCCACACTCTGCCATGTGCCACTTTCAGGTCTCCTCACACTGCTGGTGGGTTCCATTTTGTCATAGGGTGCTGTATGGCCTCCCATTGCTGCTGCCTCCACCGCCACCCTGCGCCATGTGCCTGTCGTCTGCTCACGCTGCTGACGACTTCCGCTTTTTAACCGAGGCCTGTGTTTGGCTTCCGAATACTGCTGCATCCACCGCCACCCTGCGTCATGTGCCTCTGTCGTCTGCTCACGCTGCTGACGGCTTCCGCTTTTTAACCTAGTCCTGTGTATGTCTTCCGAATACTGCTGCCTCCACCGCCACCCTGCGCCATGTGCCACTTTCAGGTCTCCTTACACTGTTGGTGGGTTCCATTTTGTGATAGGGTGCTGTATGGCCTTCCATTGCTGCTGCCTCCACCGCCACCCTGCGCCATGTGCCTCTGTCGTCTGCTCACGCTGCTGACGGCTTCCGCTTTTTAACCAAGGCCTGTGTTTGGCTTCCGAATACTGCTGCATCCACCGCCACCCTGCGCCATGTGTCTCTGTCGTCTGCTCACGCTGCTGACGGCTTCCGCTTTTTAACCGAGGCCTGTGTTTGGCTTCCGAATACTGCTGCATCCACCGCCCGCCCACTGCTGCTGCCAGGCCCGTAATCTGTCATGAGCCCCTGTACCGCCTCCTCATGCTGCTGCCAGGTCCAGAGTGTGTCATGGGTCCCTGTACGGCCTCCCATTGCTTCTGTCTCCATCGCCACACTCTGCCATGTGCCACTTTCAGGTCTCCTCACACTGCTGGTGGGTTCCATTTTGTCATAGGGTGCTGTATGGCCTCCCATTGCTGCTGCCTCCACCGCCACACTGTGGCTCCACACTCTGGTTTTGGCCCCGTGACTGCCCAAATGAGTGAAGTGTGCGGTGATTCTAAGATCGACGGCACTCATCTGCATGTCATACTGACTGACAGTATTAGTTCTCTTCCCCAGCAGACTCCAAGGGCATTTAAATTAAAGGTACAGTGTTCTGCACTAATATAAAGGCTCTCTGAAGCCTAGAAACACCCTTTTTATAAGTTAAATTCGCAGCGAATATATTCGCCTCGAATCGAATTTATTCCGCGAATTCGGCGAATCAGCCGAATCGAATTTTTGAATAATTCGCTCATCTCTACAAATCACGGCTTGAACTATCTTGCTTTGCATGTAATGAGTCTATCTCATATATTAGTTTCCCCTTTTAAGTTGAATTACTGAAATAAATTAACTTTTGCACGATACTCTAATTTTTCGAGTTTCACCTGTATGTAATACCACCCTAGATAATTAACCAAACTATCTTAAAACTGTATAAACATTAGATGTATCTAGATTTGCCTCATTTAAAAAAAAATTTATTTTCACTGGAATTTTTCTAGCATTTCAGGGTTTGCAGTCTTTAGCAAATGCAGTTCTAGAATGTTTAGAAACAATTCTCCCTTCATGACGTACAAAGTAAAATCTAAACTAAGTATTCCCATCTTCTGTTACTCTAGTTGAATAAGACGAGTGTGAGATCACAAAGCAAACAGCTGTCCCAGCCCAGTGCGGAACAAATGTAGCATAGCATTTTTATAGCCTCACTCTTTATATATGAAGGTACGCTTTGGAAATTACTTTAATTGAGAAATATTTTAGTGTTGGCTTGTAAATGACCATTAAACATGTATTGTCCATGAACACTGTCATGAAAAGCAACCAGTTGTTCACATGCCTTCAAATCCTTGTGATAAAAAAATGACTGGGCTAAAAAAAATGTGATTCAGCAGCTCATCTTGGATTTGTAGGAAAAATGTTTACTATCTAAAAACATTTTCTGTTTGCCAGACCAACCAATCAGGATCTGAATTTCTTACTTTAAAGCTTTCTTACACAAACTGTAGCTGCCGACTTTTTAAAATAGACACTTACCTGTTCCTTGGTCCAGCGGTGTCCTCACCTCCGGCCATCTTCTTTCCCTGGCGCCGGCATCTTTAGTGTGGGCATCCGGCTGTGACAGCTTGCGGCTTCACAGTCGGGTGCCCACTGTGCATGCGCTTTGTGAATGGCCCCGTAGTCTTCTGGGACCTGTCACGTGTCCCAAAAGACTACGGAGAGGGAGGGGGGAGGACAACTTCCACTCACCTAGGCGATTGCAGAGGAAGTGGGAGCGGGTACCTGTCAAATTCGGGTTGCCGCTCCCCAAAGGTGCCAATCCTTAATGGGGAGCGGGGGACAGAGCATTAAAGCAGAACTTCCCCTTTTGGGTGGAGCTCTGCTTCAATCGTATACCTACAATTCATGGTTTGAAAGTGTGACGAGGATTCTGATTGTTTGCTGTGGGCAATGCAGTCGAGTACTATCCATGATACTTTTTTTACTTTAAGCACCATGGGCAACAAGAAGTTTTAGCAAATGACACCCTTTGTCACTTAAAGTGGTTCTAAGGGCTCCAGGTTTTGTACCTTCATGTATTCTATGCATGAAGGTAAAAAAAAAACCTTCTCTGTGCAGCACCCCCCCCCCCCCAATACTCACCTAAGCCCCCTCTCAATCCAGAGATGTGCACTGGAGTTTCGGCTATCCCTGGACTCCCTCTTCTCATTGGATGAAACAACAGCGGGAGCCATTAGCTGTCAATCACAGTCAGTGAGCCAATGAGAAGAGAGAGGGGCGGGGCCGAGCCACTGTTCTATATGTGAAAGGACACACAGAACAGCGGATACCCCCATAGCAAGCTGCTTGCTGTGTGGGCTCCGGTCAGGAGGGAGGGGCCAGGAGAATCTGAGGGGGATCCAAGATGGGGAGGATCAGAGTTGCTCTGGGCAATACAACTACACACAGCAGGTAAGTATAGGCATGCTTTTTATTTTTTTCCTTTAAAAAATAATCATTTAAAATCACTTTAAACTGGACAAAGGATAACATTTGCTAATAAAACTAACAATACCAATGCAATATTAGTTTGCAAACCAATACATTTAGCCAAAGTTACTTGCCTCTTTCTTTTATCTTTTCTTCATTCTCCATGGCCTCTTACCACCAACTCCCCTTCTTCTACGCCACCATGAAAAAAAATGGTGGCTGGCCTCTTCTTCCTCATTGACATCTGCTTCTGAACTTGCACATGCACCATACAAAATCTGGTATAGTTTGTCATCCTTTAAGCCTTTTCCCTGAGATCTTGTGAGATTTTGATAACAATCTTGCAAGATCTTGCAATCTGAAAACAAGATCTACTTGCAAAGTGCTGATGATATAACCTTCCCATTGGGCACCTGTGAGGCCCTGGCTATCTCACCAGTGCCTCTGGATACCAAAAAGTGTAAAATAATTAAATATAAGTACACAAATAAAGCTTTATTTTTTTTGTATGTGAGTTAAACACGTTTATAGTTCATAGTTATAGTTAGAGCTGCATGCACCTGGGCTTTTTCCATTTGGGAGTCAAAGGTTCGATTTAAAAGATACTTCCAGAAAGATGTTTCTCCACCTAACCCAACTTAACATGATGCCTTGTCTAGGGTACCAAGCATACATTTTTATGTGCTAGTAGAACTATCAACACAGCTGAATACAGTTTTTTTTCTATTTTTAGGCAGAGGCTGAGTAGCAGCCCAGGACGAGTTAGCCTGTGAGTGAGGCAGGAGTTCACCTCATGACAGGGTAGGAGGCTCTACCAGGTCAGGGTTTCTGGAGCCCTCTCACCTCTCCAGAAACCTGAGAGCTTTATGGAGGGATGGGGGAGGGGAGGAGGTCCAGATCTGCATGTTTGGTGGACCCTGGCCAAGCCCCTGGCAGGAGGATGGGCATGGTGACTAGGGCAACCCTCAAATTTGGCAGAGCCTGGGGAGCAGGAGTCAATGTTGGGTGGAAGATTGAGTGAGGAAGGCTGGAGTGTGGAGCCTGGGAGGGGGTCCCAGGGAGGGGCCTACCTACAGGCAGCTTGCTGGAAAAGACGACTTCCACTGTGCCACCGTCTCCTGGGGAGAACATCCTGAGCAGCAGGGAAAGAGCCAGCACAGCAAAAGGCCTGAAGGCAGTCACCAACGCACTAAGCTGACAGGAAAGGACAGTGTGAGCACTCTTATACCCCCTGTAGAGGGTGGTCTGATAAAAGACCCAACTAGCTTCTCATCTGGGACTGCTTGTGTTAAATTGGCAGCTTCTGGGCCCCATTGTTCAGGGAATACCCACAGTGCAGCTGGATGAAGAGGAGTAATCATTCGGGGTCTGAAGAGGTACACTAAGAAGAGTCTTTGGAGCTCTTCAAGGAGAGACTGTTGCTATCTGTATTTTTGTACATAGTTGCTAAGAAGTTTGTCCTCATGTTCTACAGTACCTCTGGCATCCCATATATCCCTAGACCCCATCCAAGTTCTTAACCCCATAAAATCACAAAACCAAGCTCAAGGACTGTTCTTTGACTCCAGTGTGCAAAGTGTGGAAAATGCATGTTGCCTGGCCGTGCATAGCTTAGCGTGACCCAAAACTCAGTGACTCCTAAGGGGGTAGTGCTACATGTATATAGCTAGTTTATCAAAAGTAAAAGAGGAGGCAAATATGTCCATTGAACATAATAAAACTTTCATTATAACTAACAGTACCCGGTCTGAATTTTCATAATTGGTGAATATAAGTGAAGCAGACACAAAAAGTCTTATTTTCAGTGATAAAATGTCTGTACCAACATCAGAATTATAACTGTCTCTTGAATGATAGTCAAGTATATGACTTTAAAGCCCAGTTTAAATTTCATGCTCTGTGTTTATCCCACTCTCGAAAAAGAATGAATCCAAGGCAGAGGTGGACTGACAACTCATGGGGCCCCCGAGCAATAGGGGATCATGGGGCCCGTGTCCTTGCCCAAACTCAAAAAAGCCTATGAAAAAGGTACCAGGGGCATCTCATGGGGCCCCCTACTGACACCGGGCTCTCAGGCAGTGCCTGAGTTTCTAAATGGTCAGTCTGCTCCTGCTCCAAGGAATGCTCCAATTTTCAAACAATTGCTAGTACAATTCACGAGATCACACAACAATATCTAGCATCGACTGCTGAAAGGGAATTACTAGCGATTCAAGCCAGCTTCCATCTGGGTTGTGGCACCCATGATCGTATTACAAATCTGCGCTGGATATTAGAAAAATGTCTTGAATTTCAAAAGAACATCCATATCTACTTCATCACTTACAAGAAAGCTTTCAACTATATCAATTATGATAAGCTATGTCAAGCTCTAAAAGAATTGGGTATACCAACAACCTGTAGTCAAATTGGTACAGTCACTGTATACAAACCAAGAAGCCACTGTGCAAACACCACGTGGGGACACTGATTTTGTTCAAGATAGAGAGGGGTGTACCCCAAGGTTGCATTCTTTCCCCTCCTTGTTGAGAAAATTATGACGAGGAGGCTGGAGCTTGAAAAAATTAAAAATTAGAGTAAAGATTGGAGGAAGGAACATCAATAATTTCTGATACATTGAACACACAACCCTCCTCCAAGACACTGAAGATGGTCTGAAACATCTGATCAAAAGGAACAAAGAAAAAAAGCAAGAAGTTTGGCCTTTCTTTGAACACCAAAAAGACCAAGATCATGACCTCTGCATGGAATGGATAAAATAGCTGATGATGGTGACGAGATCAAATGTGTGCAAGATTTAATTTTCCTGTCATCAAAGAGTGATCAAAGCAGTCCAGAAACAATGCACCGTATCACATTGTGTCACACAATGATAAAGAGCATGAGCTAAATATGGAAAAATAAGGATCTTATCCTGGCGACCAAATGCAGATTAGTCTATGCTATTATGTTCCACATAGCTACCTTCAGTTGTGAAAGTTGGACCATGAAAATGTAATAAGAGGAAAATTTAAGTGCCTGAGCTAGGTTGCTGGAGAAGGCTCCTGCCAATCCCATGAACACCAAAGATAACAAACAAGAAAATAATGGAGCAGATAAAACCAAATGTTGCACTGGATGGCAAAATTACAGAACTCAGGCATACCTATTTCAGCCATGTAATACGGTTGAGCTCACTAGAGAAGGCAATTATGCTTGGATTGGTTAGAAAGAACATGAAGGCTTAGAAACAATAAAAGTCTAAATCAGCCAGAACATGTAAACAACAAAAAGAAGCAGTAAAAGACAACTGGTCCAAATGTAGGACCATCTAGGTGTAAGGTAAATTTGTATTTGCTCATGGTAGTGAGTAAGCCTGGACTTCTGTGGGTTCAGTGTGAGGTCAGTCTGGATGACTCAGCAGGCAGGGACTCTATCGCCTCCACCTGGTTCTGGAGGTCCATGAAAGCTTTCAGAAGCCAGTAGGTGGAAGGGTGGAGACCTCAATCTGCATATTCATGGGAGTCTGACCAATCTCAAGCTAAGAGGCCTTGGTAGTGTGGTAGACTAGCCCATAAATATGAGAGAACCATGCTAGCAGGGGAGTCGGGTGGAAGATGGATTGCTGAGAGGTATTGCTGTGTGACCTGGGAGGAGGCCCCAGAGGAGGGAGTTTCTGCTTCCAGGCTGGAGGCTGGAAGCTGAGGAGAAGCTGATAGAGGGAGCTCCACTGCCCTGCCATCCACCGGGGAAGGGAAGCCTGCAAAGCTTGGAGAGGAACCAGCCCAGCTAGAAGGCCTGAAAGCAGTTCTATCCACAGCTGCAGGACAAGGACAGTGTGAGTACCTCTACACCCCCAGGGCCTAGAAGGGAGAGGTCTGCTGGATTCAAGTTCTGGCAAGTCTTCAGGGAACAGTTCATAGCTTACTCAATCCCCTGTCCTGGGAGCAGAAACCGTAGGCAGGTGGGCTGCTACTCTGTGCACCACAGTGACCAAGAGCTCCTACACATTACTAGAAATCCACTCAGGGGACACCAAGCTCCTGGAAGGGGATCACTTTACTAAGACTTGTAATGGTTCTAGCTGGAATGCATTCAAGTGTCTATTTCTTCAATCCGATTGGGCATCCCATAACCCCTTTACCCTATCCAAGTTTAATCCCTTAATAAAACCAAAAAAAGCATGTACATGGACTGTTTACTGACTTTGGATGTGCAAATGTGGAAAATGGGTGTTGCCTGGCTCTTCATACAAATACCCCCTTATGAGGGTAGTGCTACACATAGAATCACCAAGAGTGGATACTGTCATCATCATCAGTTTTTTTTTTTCTGTAAAAATGCTGCTTTCTGCTCTCACACTGCAGTGCTTTGTGCTATGACATTGACTAAACTGAATGGGCAAAGATATCATAGAAGTGACACCCGTCTCATTCTGCAATCCAGTTTTTGATTTCCTCAAGCCTCAGCTTCCTCCTCATCATTTCAGCAAAAAGGAAGGAGAAAGAATATAACTCTGGGGTAATCCCCTCTCTACCTTGAACAAATCAGTATCCCCATTTGGTTTTTGCCTGGTTTCTTCTAGGATTATATACAACGACTGTACCCAAGACTTTTTTTCTAGAAGAATAGGCGCGGGAACTCCCCCTTCTGAGACACTTCCTGTCTCTTCCCCCTACCCCCTATGAGCACTGTCCCTTGGTTCCACCCCCTCTCCACCTCCAAGTACGACTCCTTTTAGAGAATGCAGAAACAAGGATCATTTTGTGGCGCTAAGTAATTTGTATGGGAGTTGTTAATGATAAAAGCAGTAAAGCAGATTCCCTGCAGCCAGCATCAACAGAACCCCCCCCCCCCTCCCCAGCAACAAAATATCAAAATATTACCCCAACAACAATTAACCCCAAGCAGCAACAGGAGATCTCCCAGCATCCAGCACCAACAGACTCTCCAGCAGTCCACAACAATAGACCTCTCCCTCCAACAGTAGATCCCTTTCAGCGACAGTGGACTTTCAGCAACAATATATACCCCACCAGCAACAACAGACCGCCATGCAAAAAATAGATCGCCTCTAGGGACAATAGAACCCTCAGCAGCCAGCATCAATAGACCTTACAGTAAACCCAGCACCCCTTACTATTACATATATTCAGTGCTGGAGGTGCCAGAACTACAATCCCCCACGTTCCAGCTGAACAAAAGCCCTGACTGCACCTACTTGACTTAATGAGTTGGTATACCCAACTCTTGTAGGGCTCAACACAGCTTATCATGATTGACATAGTCGAAAGCTTTCATGTAGACGATAAAGCATATGTAGGTGCTCTTTTGAAATTCATGAGATTTTTCCATGATGCAGTGCAGATTTGTGATATTGTCATGGGTGCCATGGCCCAGACAGAATAACCTGGACTACAGCTTCTCTGGTTTAGGAAACAGCGCAAAGCCTAGATTCACAAATTAATGCAAAGGAAGACCAAGCTCATCTCAACTAATCAGTTGGCTCAATTAGTCTGCTTAAAATTTTGTTCTCAGGCTACCTGACTTCTCAAGGCTGATTGGCTTCCAGTGCAGTCTTCTTCCAGCCTTCAAAGCCCACCAATGTCAGCCATCTTATATTTCAGCTTTCTGATCAAATGCCAGAGTGCCAGTCACCACATGTCACCACCATGCAGGACCTGGGGGATTACAAATGTCCCTTGGGCAAGTCAGGTTTGCAGTTGTAATATACACCCACTCTGCTGATCTCAGTAGGTTGCAATTGTGCTATCAATCAACCAAAAGTAACCCGTACACCTGAAGCCCAACATATATACGGCAACAATAGACTGCCATGCAAAAAATAGATCGCCTCTAGTGGCAATAGAACCCTCGGTAGCCAGCATCAATAGACCTTACAGTACACCCGGCACCCCTTACTATTACATACATTCAGTGCTGGAGGTGCCAGAACTACGTTCCCCCACGTTCCAGCTGAAAAAAAGCCTTGACTGCACCTTGACTAAATGAGTTGGTACCCCCAACTCTTGAAGGGCTCAACACAGCTTATCCTGATTGACATAGTCGAAAGCTTTCATGCAGACGATAAAGCATATGTAGGTGCTCTTTTGAAATTCATGAGATTTTTCCATGATGCAGTGCAGATTTGTGATATTGTCATGGGTGCCATGGCCCAGACAGAATAACCTGGACCACAGCTTCTCTGGTTTAGGAAACAGCGCAAAGCCTAGACTCACAAATTAATGCAAAGGAAGACCAAGCTCATCTCAACTAATCAGTTGGCTCAATTACTCTGCTTAAAATTTTATTCTCACTCTACCTTACATCTCAAGGCTGATTGGCTTCCAGTGTAGTCCTCTTTCAGCCTTGAAAGCACACCAATATCAGCCATCATATATTTCAGCTTTCTGATCAAATGCCAGAGTGCCAGTCACCACATGCCACCACCATGCAGGACCTAGGGGATTACAAATGTCCCTTGGGCAAGTCAGGTTTGCAGTTGTAATATACACCCACTCTGCTGATCTCATTAGGTTGCAATCGTGCTATCAATCAACCAAAAGTAACCCGTACACCTGAAGCCCAACATATATACGGCAAAGATGTACAGCAAAGCTTTCAATTCATATCATAACAGGAAACAAATTTAACCTAAAGTGCTTCAAATGGAGACTTTTTTTTTCATTAAATATGAATAAAATGACAGCGGTTATGCAATGTGATGCGAGCTCTGTGCCATGCTGTGATAATAGCCTGCTTTAGGATTCAGTGTTTAATGTGGTGTGAATCCTCCGGCTTTCTGAATGCAGACGAACAATTAGTTATATGGTGTTCTGCGCTCTATAGATATAGACATAAGCTGCATAATTTATGAAGTCAGGCAGCAGAACACACCAGCCATTGCCAATTAACAGAATTATAAAGTACCGCTAACCGCATGGATGGCGGAGGACTTTCCAAGGCTCTGCTGGACTCCTTTGGAACAAAAAAGCAAATGCAAAAATAATAATAATACTAAAAAGAAAAATAACTATTCATAGTAGTGGACAAAGTCAGTGTCATATGGAATGGCAATGTTTTCTGATTGCACTCAAAAATGTGTCTTTTTCTGAGAGCCATATACATGTTTGAAAGGCTGCCACCTATTCCTAATTCTTCAGAAAATATGTTTTTTACAGGAAATATTACTACTTTTCTTTCAGCGGTACTGTCCTGTCCAGGGGCGGACTGACAACTCATGAGGCCCCCGGGCAATAGGGTATCATGGGACCCCTTTGTCCTTGCCCAAACTAAAAAAAGCCTACGAAAAAGGTACCGGGGACATCTCATGGGGCCCCCTACTGACCCTGGGCCCTCGGGCAGTGCCCGAGTTTCCAAATGGTCAGTCCGCCCCTGGTCCTGTCCCAGCTGCTAAGCACCGCTGAATACTTTCCCACTATCCAAGCATCGCCTCTCCACCCCCTTTTTTTCCATTTTGCTGCCAAAGCCATTTTAGATTTTTTTCTTGCATGTATGTGCATTTTTCACCTTTTTAGCCCTGGTTCACACTTATTCATTATAATTATTATTATAATTGTTAATTAATTATTATAATATAATAATATATACTTAATTATTATAATTATTATTTATTATATAATTTCTATATTATAATTATTATAATAAATAATATAATAATATATAATTAATTATTATAATTATTATTTATTATTGGTTCATGCCCCGTACACACAATAAGAAAATCGTATGAAATAATTTGCGGAACCGCTGATCAAACGATTTTCTCTTCGTTGATGAGCAGGATGTTTTAACCAATAACGATATTGTGAATGAAAAAAATCCGGTTGAACAACAGTGAAAAATGTTGTCGTTTCGCATACGAACGACCGATTTTCTATGCCGTGGTATGACGGTCGTACGAAAAAAATCTATAGAGCGCGATCAGGCATGAGCGGAAACAGAAGATGACCCAGATGTTTATGTCCAAGGAATCTTCGTAAACACGAACGAAAAATCCAAATGTTAAAAGTAGATTGGCCTAATGAGATAATGAAACCAGAATTCTGCAGATTATATTTTATGTATCACTATTTATGTATATAGGTCATGTACAGGGGCGGACTGACAACTCATGGGGCCCCCGGGCAATAGGGGATCATGGGGCCCCTGTGTCCTTGCCCAAACTCAAAAAAGCCTATGAAATAGGTACCAGGGGCATCTCATGGGGCCCCCTACTGACCCCGGGCCCTCGGGCAGTGCCAGAGTTTCCAAATGGTCAGTCCGCCCCTGGTCATGTAATAAACGATATTATACTCATTGCTGGTAATTGTTGTGTATATCGCTCGTTCTGGCCGGAAGGGCGGGGAGACTAGTACGGAAGACATCAACACTACGTATTGCCCGACGAACTATTTTTTTAGATTAGTTAATGTGGGCCACGAATTCGACCAACGAACAAACGCCTCTCAGTTGTCGGATGACCAATCGGTCGATTTTCTAATCATGTATTCCCACCTTAAGGGCTCATGTACACTGCAGCTGCAAAACTGACATTCAGGAGCTGTTGAGTGTTTTTTTCAGCAGCCCCTGAACTCTCCCTAATGTTTTCCTATGTTTCCATGTACACATCGTCGTTTACAGTTGTTTACAGGCAGTTGAGTTTACAATCGTTTTTTTGAACGCACCAAACTTGCGTTCAGGAGTAGATTTTACCAGAGTTTCAAACGCCAAACGCCTATAAGCACTTGTAAACGCGGTTAACCACGTTTATAAGCATTTGCGTTTAGAAGCGTTTTTTAACTCTTCCATGTCCAGATGCTGTCCAGAGCCTTTTTTCATCATCAGAAATGCATGCAAAGCGTTTTCCATGTATTCAAATGGACCCGGTACACCAGCGCAGTCAGTTCCAGGTTTCGCGTGAAGGAATAAATGGTAGAACGTGGCACATTATGCTCATGATGGGATTCATAGTGAAAACAACCAGAAAAGACAGGTCATCTCAACACATACTGCTCTCTGCTTCTGCTCTCTCTATTTCTCTCAAAATGTCTGGTATTTTTTCATTTATAGCACAAAAAATGAAAAACCTAGTGATGCACAAATACTACCAAAAGAAAGCTCTATTTATGTGAAAAAAATTACATAAATTTAATTTGTGTACAGTGTTGCATGACCGCACAACTGTCATATTCTTTGTTCATAATTCATGTCTGAGGTTTACAACCACTTTAAGTACTTACACAATCCTAGAAAATGTAGCCTCCTTACTCCAGGACTCCTGGCTCTTTGACTCCATGCTTACCTAGTCTGTCTTTCTCTGGTAGGGTCCTCAGCTAAGCCTAGCTGAGACCTTAACCACAGGAAGGGGTTAACATCTGGGCAATCAAAGGGTTAAGTGTGTGTTAGGGCATGATTTAACTATGTAATTTGTTGTTTTTTTGCTAGGGGGCATGCTGTTTTTTTAGCTCCCTGGTTTGCAGAGATATAAAAACCAGCACTGACTGACTGAAGAGAGATCTATGTTGTTTACACTCACAGATCTCTCTTCTGTCAGTTGATCTGCTGATCACCAAGTACCGAGCAGGAATCGCTGGCCAGAACCTGGTGATTGACATCTACAGGAGACAATGACAGTGTGGGTAGGATGGCACGGACCCCCTACCTGGAGATGCAGAATCACGTATGTATACGTGATTCTGCGCAGAGCGACCGCCCTGTAGCAGTAAAACTGCTATAGGGTGGTCAGCTGCACCAAACTCCTGAGGCCTCTCTCTTTCTCATCTCCTCTTTGCCCCAGAGGTAGAGCCCCCAGCACAGGCGTTTCCTCCAGATGGCTGGACCCTGGACTCTACTCCAAGACTGCCAGGCCTCAAGTATTTACAGTGGGGATCGAAAGTTTGGGCACCCCAGCTAAAAATTTGTATTAATGTGCATAAAGAAGCCAAGGAAAGATGGAAAAATCTCCAAAAGGCATCAAATTACAGATTAGACATTCTTATAATATGTCAACAAAAGTTAGATTTTATTTCCATCATTTACACTTTCAAAATAACAGAAAACAAAAAAATGGCGTCTGCAAAAGTTTGGGCACCCTGCAGAGTTAATATCTTGTACTGCCCCCTTTGGCAAGTATCACAGCTTGTAAACGCTTTTTGTAGCCAGCCAAGAGTCTTTCAATTCTTGTTTGAGGTATCTTTGCCCATTCTTCCTTACAAAGTTACAAGTTCTTTGAGATTTCTGGGCTGTCTGTCACGCACTGCTCTTTTAAGGTCTATCCATAGATTTTCAATGATGTTGAGGTCAGGAGATTGTGAAGGCCATGGCAAAATCTTCAGTTTACGCCTCTTGATGTAATCCCCCGTGGATTTCGAGGCGTGTTTAGGATCATTATCCATTTGTAGAAGCCATCCTCTCTTTAACTTCAGCTTTTTCACAGATGGCATCAAGTTACCATCCAAAATTTGCTGAAATTTTATTGAATTCATTTTTCCTTCTACTCGTGAGATGTTCCCTGTGCCACTGGCTGCAACACAACCCCAAAGCATGATTGATCCAACCCCATGCTTAACAGTTGGACAGAGGTTCTTTTCATTCAATTCTGTGCCCCTTCTTCTCCAAACGTACCTTTGCTCATTCCGGCCAAAAAGTTCAATTTTAACCTCATTGGTCCACAGAACTTGTTTCCAAAATGCATCAGGCTTGTCTATATGTTCATTTGCAAAGTTCAAACGATGATTTTTGTGGTGAGGACATAGAAGAGGTTTTCTTCTGATGACTCTTCCATAAAGACCATATTTGTACAAGTATCTCTTTATAGTGGAATAGTGTACCACAACTCCAGTGTCTGCCAGATCTTTCTGGAGGGATCGTGCAGTCAAACGTGGGTTTTGAATTGTTTTTCTCACAATCCTGCGAGCTGTTCTGTCTGAGATTTTTCTTGGTCTTCCAGATCTTGCTTTAACTTCCACTGTTTCTGATGTCTGCCATTTCTTAATTACATTCCGAACAGAGGATATTGACATCTGAAAACGCTTTGCTATCTTCTTATAGCCTTCTCCAGCTTTGTGAGCGTCAACTATTTTCAGTTTCAGTTTTCTAGACAACTGCTTAGAAGAACCCATGGTGCTGATTGTTGGGGCAAGGTCAGATGAGTCTGGGCATTTAAAACCTTTGAGATTGACATCACCAGACGATGATTGAGAACAATCCATGACACTGGCAGGTCTCAGCTTGGCAAAGGGGGCAGTGCATGCTATAAATTCTGCAGGGTGCCCAAACGTTTGCAGACGCCATTTTTTTGTTTTCTGTTATTTTGAAAGTGTAAATGATGGAAATAAAATCTAACTTTTGTTGACATATTATAAGAATGTCTAATCTGTAATTTGATGCCTTTTGGAGATTTTTCCATCTTTCCTTGGCTTCTTTATGCACATTAATACAAATTTTTAGCTGGGGTGCCCAAACTTCCGATCCCCACTGTATGGGCTTTCCTCTACCTACTGGGCACACCTCCCCAGGGATTGGCTGGGGACCTATAAGTATTCAGGCTGCTTGTCCTGTTCTTCCTCAAGCTAAACTTTTAGAACAGTATTTCACAACCTTTCACTCAAGGCACCCTTTAAAATTCTGCACAATCTCAAGGCACCGCATTCTAAAATGTAAAAAACACAAATAGTACACCGAGCGTTAGAGGTGATTTACTCTTCCAAAGCAAATACACATTTGCACCCTGGTACTGACTAGTATTCCAGTAGTACTGACTAGTATTCCAGTGTGTCTCTCTCCCTCACTATGATAATGTGGCCCCAGTGTTGACGGAGAGGGGCAAACAAGGATGAGGTGCATGCATCCGACGTCCTCCTTATCAACTGATGATGTCATTAGTTGTTAGGATGCTGGCAGCTAGAAGGTCATAAAAGTGCACAATGAAAACCTGGGGCTTTGTGTAACTAAAAAGGCAGAATTGATCCACCTGCTGGCTTGTATACAATTTTTGGACAATTTTAGGCATTTTGCCAAGGCACCCCGAAGAAGCCTGAAGGCACCCAAGGGTGCCTGGGCATCCTGGTTGAAAAAGGCTGTTCTAGAACACTCCAGAAGACAAAGGAAAGTAGCAAGCCAGCAACCTGTAAGACACCGACCAGCTCCTAGCACAATTAACTCCTTGGTGCTGAGCGTATGCAAATATGTGGCCTCTCGACACCTGGGCCTTAGCGACGAGGGGCCGCATATTTGCGTACCCAATGTAAACAAAAGATGTGCCGGGAGCGCGCAGGGCTACTTGCAATCCCTACTTGCGGTTGGGAGCTTTCCAATCATGTGACCACTGTGACAGCCAATCACGATGGTCACGTGACCCTAAACCCCTCCCTGCCTCCCGGCGTCATAAACTCCTTAAAGTACTGGGAGGAACTGGCGCCAAGAGGTTAACCTCTCTTCTTCTCTGCCTACAACTAAACTTACTGAGCAACCTACAAACTAGAGGGTTCTGCATACATGTAACGTATATAATCTATAGACTGCACCAAAAAGTGAAAGGATGCTCCACCATTGGTTACAATTCTTTGCACCATAGTAATGTAATTGAAAGCAACTGTAACTATGAAAATGTATTAGGCCATTCAGGGGCGGACTGACAACTCATGGGGCCCCCGGGCAATAGGGGATCATGGGGCCCCTGTGTCCTTGCCCAAACTCAAAAAAGCCTATGAAAAAGGTACCAGGGGCATCTCTTGGGGCCCCCTACTGACCCCGGGCCCTCGGGCAGATTCCAAATGGTCAGTCCGCCCCTGAGGCCATTAATGGCGCTAAGCATCCCTTTCTTTTTGGAAAGGGGTTGTTCTGTAGTATATGTAGACGCATGTTGATACACTGTGTGATATTTTGGGATCATTCTGGATCCATTAATGGGTTTAAAAATTATGTGGATAATACATATTTAAGTTTTTTTGTTAATTTTGTCTCCAGTGGTACCTTTATGGTCATAATATAGTAAAGTATTTTTTTTTCTTTTGTTGTTTGGTTACAAGTGTTGGATGTTTGTACTGGGTTGGCCCTCTTCCTATATATATGATCTTTGTAGAATAAGGCCAAGTGCACTTTGCCCAGTTGTTCCAAACTTAGCCGTCCATAGCTTTTTAGAGTAATGTTGTTTAAGGAAGCAGACGTCTGATTCTTAAACAATGTCAGGAAAGCAGGAAGAGAAATGTTTGTTCTTTAAGTCTTCTATAGTACTGAAAGTGATTAATGAAAGTATAAATGTCGGTGTGACCTTTATCTGATATATATGCACTCCTTAATGGAGCTCAGCCAGGAATATTTAAATTGGTTCTCACATAAAACACACCAGCCCACTTCTGTTTATGTTTTGAAAAAGCAAAGGTATGCTTTAATCAAAATTTCAAAAAACGGCCTAAAGCAACAACTGAATTTTCCCTTTAGCAACCACTTGTCTACCAAAGTATGTTTATAAAACAGCATGGTAGATGTAGCCTCTCTTGAGGGCCGCTGGATTTGGTTTGGGTCCCCCTAAGCTTTGTACAGCCAGGCTACACACATTTTTCCACACTTGCACATTCAGAGTCAGTAAACAGTCCTTGAGCTGGTTTTTATTTGTTTTTATTAAGGGGTTAGCAACTTGGATGGGGTCTAGGGGTATATGGGATGCCCAAGGAATTGTAAACTTGAGGACAAATTATTAACAACAATAGTGTACAAGAACAAATGGATCAAAAATAGCAACTGTCTCTGTTAGGAGCACTGAAGTTCCCTTGGTGTACCTCCTCAGACCCCAGATGTATCCTCCTCTTCACCAAGCTGCACTGAGGGTATTCCTTGGCAAGGGATTCCAAGAACTAACAATGAAGTAGTCCCGGATGAGAACTAGTTTGGTCTTTCATCTGACCGCCCACTCCCTTCCCTTCTGGCCCAAGGCTTGTAGAAATACTCACACTGTCCTGTTGGTTGGTGGGTTGAGGCTGCTTTGAGGCCTTTTGCTGGGCTAGCCCCTTCCCGGCTGACAGGTTGTCTTCCCTAGCAGACAGTGGGACAGTGGAGATCCTTCTGTCCAGAAACCAGCCTGTAGGTAGGCTCCCCTCCCTGGGACCCCCTTCCAGGCTCCACACTCCAGCCTTCCTCTCAGTCCATCTTCCACCCAACTCCCCTGCTGCTCAGGCTCTGCCAAATTTAAGGGTTGTCCTTGGTCACCATGCCTGGCCTCCAGCCTGGGGATTTGCCAAAGTCCATCAAAAATGCAGATCTGGGCCTCCTCCCCTCCTCTTCCAGAAAGTTCTCTGAGTTTCTGGAAGGCTGGGAGGGCTCAAGAAGCCGTGACCTATACAGCCTAACAGCCTGTCTGAGGTAAACGCACTACCACACTCCCAGGCTGACTCATCCCAGGCTGCTACCCAACCTATAACTACAAAACAACAAACATAGCTACCTAGAGAGTGCTACATAGACAAGCAGTTAAATCAAGCTCACTACTGCAGCTGGCTTTAAGAACAAGCAAAAGGCTTTCTGATAAAAGTGATCAGGATGCTGTAGAGTTGCCCAATAACTTTTCTCAAAGTGTGCAAAGACACCACCCCTGCTGGCAGCACCCCCCGTGGTTCCTGGGCTCTCCAGTTCCTCTGGGCAGTCCAGCTTGCCTATTGAGAACAGAAACTCAGGATATCTCCATATCCAATCTAATGACCCCTGAAAGTAACTTAATTTGCGTCACTTCTGGGGTCACAGCTATCATTCCTTGACTTGTGTAGTTGAGGATACAGATATTCGAGATCAAACTGTGCTCAAATAGCTGCAGTGGAGGGCAGAGCAGACTGGTAATCTAATAGACCCCAAAATCCTCATAAAGAGCACCTGTTACCATACTATTACATAGGGGGTTTGTTAGTCCCATTGTGATTGCAATATATATATATATATATATATATATATATTGTTTTTGTTTTTTGTTTTTTAATTTCAAAGCATCCCCATCACCTCTGAGGCACGTGTATGTAAGTATAAATTGCACCACATATGTAAGGTATCATCTCAAACATTAGTAGTAGTACTTCTAGGGCCATAATTCATGGTTAACTCTACACTGATAACCTGTAAAGGCTTTTAAAGCATCACCTATGGACAATTTAGGGCACCATTGTTTTTTGAGATTCCACAGGTGTGCCAAATTTTAAGACTTGACATGTTTGGTATCTATTTACTTGGCACAACCCAAACTTTTATATTTTATCAAAAAAACTGGGTATTACATTGTGCTGTTCATTTTTTGTGTATTTTTTCCTGAAAACATTTGTGTTAATATATACCTACACAAATATCGTGCGCTAAAAATATTGCAAATACCACTATTCACCAGGGTCTGTGCTTTCAGAAATATATACTTTTGGGGGGCTTATGATAATTTCTAGAAAAAAAATACAGATTTTATCACGTGTGTAAAAGTGGACCGTGTATGCAAGTGTTTAATTTGTAATCCACACTGACAACTAGAATCAGGCTGGCTGCTAGGAACAATCCAACTACCTTTTAAGATGTTACAATTAAAGTTGGATCATCCACAAGGCAGGCTAGACAGGTGCCTAGGGCTCAGTAAATATCCAGGGGGCCTAGCTATAGCCTTCATGCTCCTTCAGTAAACTGGGGATATTCCAATTGGTCAAAGCCATGCCCCTGCCAGTCACTTCATAAGGGAGGATGCACTTGTAGGCAGTTGGTGTGTAATGAGGCCACGCCATTACAGACAATGCACATGGGTTGACTTCTCTGTGCCTATTATAATACTTATCAATGTCAAGTGAAAAAAATTGGGGGCCAAACTGCTACCTTCCTAGGGCCCCCTTCTGCCATAATCCATCTATGGTTGTGATCCCTCAGCAGTATTCTCTGTTGCAGAATACAGAAAATAAGGAGAAGAAGGAAACAAGCCTCATCACTCATGTTTGGGAAATGGAACAACAGTAAAGGACATCTCATTAGATCACTTCCTTTAGCCCTGATTTAGAATATGTGAATACTATCAGCGAGGATGATTCTATGTAAACATTACAAAGTCCTCTCAGACAGCATTCTTTAATATGATACGCTGAATTCTTGAGATATTACATGCTTCTGTGGAAACATCTACAGATAATACAGAAACATTTCACACTCTGGGTGTGTTTCATGTCAAAAAATGGAATTAGCACATTTTGCTGGCAAAAACTAGACAACGTAAAGAAGAATTCCAGACGTGGACATTTTTACATAGTCAAAACGGTCCAATTCTCCACTTTGTACCAATGTAACTATGCTTTAAATACAGCTTTTTTTTTTCTCCCGCCTTCCAAGTTACCCTTTGTCACCAAACCCATCTCCAAGCTCCATTCCTCATCTCCACCCCCTGCCTACCTCTGAGTACTGTCCCATGGTTCCACCCCCTATCCACCTCCCAAAACCATCCCTTTTAGAGAATACAGTATCATTTAGTGGTGCTAATGATAGAATAATCCCTCTACTGTGTACAGTAAAGCCAGTCATTTTTTTCAGCAGGAACGTGGGGGAATGCAGTTCCAGCACCTCCAGCATTGAATGTACAGTATGTAATGTCAAGGGGTGCTGGGGTGTGCTGGAGGGACTGTTGATGCTGGTTGCTGGGGTATCTATTGTGGCTGGGTGGAATCTATTGTTCCTAGGGAGGGATATTGTTGCTGGTGGGGGACTATTGTTGCTATGGGGGTCTTATGTTGCTGGGAGTCAATTCTTGCTGGGAGGGATCTACTGTTGAGGGAGAGATCTATTGCTGCTGGAGATTCTATTGATGCTGGCTGTTGGAAGGTCTTTTGTTGCTAGTGTGTGTGTATTGTTGCTGGGGGAATCTATTGTTGCTGAGAGTATATTTTATTGCATGGGAGGTCTGTTGTTTCTGGGGGGGGGTTCTACTGTTGCTAGGGATCTATTGTTTCTGGGGTGGGAGGTCTATTGTTGCTAGGGGTGTCTGTTTTTTCTGGGTGGTCTATTGTTGCTAGGAATCTATTGTTACTGGGGTGGTCTATTATTGCCGGCTGCAGGTGATCTATTTTACTGCTTTTCTTGTTATTAACAAATTCCATATAAGTTTTTTAGGACCACAAAATGATACTTGTTTCTAGATTCTCTAGAAAGGCAGTACTGGAAGATGAGTAGGGGCGGAGACAAGGGGTGACTCAGAAGGGGGGGAGTACCTGCACCTATTATTTGAGAAAAAGCCTTGAGTAAAGGTAAGTAAATTGTATGGAATGTCTTAATAATAACAAGAAAAGTAGTAAAAATAGATCTCCTGCAGCCAGCACCAACTGACCTCCCAGAAACAATAGATCTCCTCAGCAACAACAGACACCATGCAAAAATATACCCCCAGCAACAATAGATCGACACCAGCAACAAAATATCTCACAGCAGCCAGGATCAGTAGACCCCTCCTTCAAGGGTAGATCCCTCCCAGCAACCATTGACCCCCAACAACAATAGACCTCCCCCTGCAACAATAGATCTCCTAGCCAACAGCATCAATAACCCCTCTAGCACATTCTATCACCTTTTGCCACTACATACTGAACATTCAGTGCTTTAGGTGCCGAAACTGTGTTCCCGCTGAAAACAGCCCTGTATAAATAATTAATGGGGGATCCATCTAGAAGCTGGAAATCACTGTAGCAGATACTACTACTCCAGTGATCTCCACTTGCTTCCGGGCCTGATGCCGAGCGGCTGCCCTACTGTATTGTGAGGTTTCCCTGTCAGCTTGGGAGCCATTCAGAGATCCCATTGCAATTTCTCAGTCAATGCAAAATGTTCTCTGATGGGATGAGGTGGAGAGGTGGCTTGAGTGGTCACCTACACAAGTTCAAAGCAGTTGACACAAGTCCTTAGCCACATGGCAATATCACCCTCCTAGCCACATATATGACAAAACCAATCTTCTAAGTTTGCCAGGTGGGTTATTTGATGAACAGGTAATACAGTAGATCAGTACAAACCAGAAGATTCACTTGCTTCTCGGAGTTACTCGTAGTATCGCAATCATGTTCTTTTTTACACTTTCAAACCTTTTTGAGAAAGTTAAGCAAGGATTCTAGTTGGTTGGTTGGTTGGTTGGTTGGTTGGTTGGTAGAAGGAACAACTTTTTTTTGTTGAGCCCCTTTGTATTTCTACTCTTTAGAGCCAATGCTTTGTCTCAGGAAGCAATTACTCCTACCAGCATGTCTTTGAGGTTTGGGAGCAAACCAATACAAGCACAGGGAGAACACGTAAAATCCATGCAGGTAGTGTCTATGGTTGGGATTCAAACCTTGACTTGCCTTGACCCTAATGCTACAAGCCAGAATAGCTAACCACCGATCCACTGTGCTGCCTCTGTTTTAGCTAGATTTCCAAATTATTTGCTGTTCATTATAGATTATCCACTGAGGTTGTAAAATACCACCATTTTTAAACCATCTCAAGTATCGGGTATCACCACAAATCTTGGTGGAACTAGCTCTCTGCTGGTGTCCCAGCAGACATATAAGAAGACAACATGCAAAACCTGCCAACCGCCACATACAGCTGAAATATCAGAAGTATGTGGACTTCATATCTAAATACAGGTGCCATGAAGCAATTTTATTGATAGAAACAATAGGAACCAGTATGCAGCCTCCATCCATACAACCAAAACACAACCCCCCTACTGTGTATAGTAAAGCTATGCTCCAATGTATAAGCTGGCTTTGCAAGGAAAGAAATGCAATTGTTCCACAGAAATTGAACCCTATTGGGATGTGAAAGCTGCAACTTTTTTTTTATTTCCTGACCAATTTTCTGTAAATTTCCTTACACAGCCATGTCTTGGGATTTGGAACTTTCAAGATAACAAGCACAATCCTTTTTATATTTGGCTTTACATTTTAAGACCACCCTGAGGTTTTCACAATGAGCGAGGGATCAAGAAGATGGTCTCAGATCTTGCATTTGCATTGTTTTTCCAATTAATACACCCATCTGTGTGTTACAAAAGGTTATTTTTAACCTGAATTTCATGTAAATCGAGGTCCCAATACATTATGTTAGACTGTTCTACATTCTGATTGCTAGTGTGACTTTATGGTTTTATGCACAAGCTTTGGTAGTATAATTACTCAGCTATATAATTTTATCTAGCCTTGATGTGACTGGAGAATTGCTGGAAATCCACAGCAATGTATGGATACATTGGGAAGGCTTTTGGGAGACAAAGTTTACAAAACCTTGACAGTTCCGCCATTTATTAATAGGGATATCCAGGGAAAAAAAAAATATTTCACCGTTATCCAGGGAACTGAAATCCAACCCAACAACAATAACATAACGTTATCGAGATCAGCCATCCCTGTGAGAGAGATGTGACCCTGAGGAGATTTGATCCCAAGCGACCCTTAACCTCCTTGGCGGTATGATTATTTCCGATTTTTTTGTGCTGAAAGCGGTACCATTTTTTTGCATGGAAATATGTCGTTTTTTTATTGTAGGTTGTAATTTTTAGGAATAACTCACTGAAATCTGTCCGAACAAGAGTCTAGTAAACATCCCGGGTAGGATAAAACTTGAAATCATAAATTATAATTTAATAAATAATCATAAAAAATAATAATATAATAATAATATATTTAATTCAATAATATAATCAAACCAAAAACACTGAAATTTGAAATACAGAGGCAAATTCGCACATCGCTGAGCAAAGTCGCAGAATCGTTTTCAGTGTCTGATGAGGAATTTCCCCCACGAATCATTATCACTCAATTCTGCAAGTGGTTCTGATTTACTATCGCTGCTAACGCTTTTTGGACGCCGTGGACGTTTCTAAGTTTCCAGGCAGAAAGAACAGTCAAAATGCAGGCAGGGTGCCGGACAAAGCAGTAGGGACAAAATGTATGTGAAATGCATTGAAACAGCAATGTTTTACTATATAATAATCATTTTTAAAAAAATGACATTTTTAAAAAATTTCAAATTTTCCGCCGGTTCCGGCACCCGTACGTCCCGACGTCACAGGGACTGGAACACGGAAGCCGGATGCCGGCATCGGCCGGAGGAGATGGCCGGGGACGCTGCAGGGGACACATCGCGGGAGCGAAGGACAAGGTAAGTGCTGCAGGGACTCCCTGAGCAACGCCGCATGGTAAGCCCGAGTGTAGCTCGGGGTTACCGCTTGTGGTACTGAAATTTTACCCCGAGCTACACTCGGGAATACCGCCAAGGAGGTTAAAGGGACTGTTTTTTTTCAGCTGTGTCCGGAGATAAAGAGAAAGGAAGGGAGGCCCCAGTGGTTCTAAAATGGTGGAGGACCAGAAGAGTGGAGGAATCCCAATTTGTTAAACATTATAAGCACATTCAAATTTTCTTGAGTTGAGTTCTGTAAGCACTGAGGTGGCACAACCTGCATGTTTGCAGCACTCCAAGAGATGGTGATGGCTATATCAGCACGTGAGAAACCATATGGTATTGTGAACGATGTTGATGTTTTTATTATTATTATACTGGATTTATATAGCGCCAACAGATAACGCAGCGCTTTAGAAAATGAAGGCACACAGTACAGTTACATACAATTTGGTACAAGAGGAAACAGAGGGCGCTGCTCGTTAGAGCTTACAATCTAGGAGGAAGGGCTGAATGATACAAAAGGTAATAGCTGTGGGGGGATGAGCTGATGGAGGAAATAAAAGGCAGTTTACTAGTTAGAAGCAGGATAGGCTTCTTTAAAGAGAAAGGTTTTCAGGAATCATCTAAAGGTGGATAGATTAGGAGATAGCCGGACGGATTGGGGTAGGGAGTTCCATAGGATGGGAGAAGCTCGGGAGAAGTCCTGGAGGTGAGCATGGGAGGAGGTGACATGGCAACTAGAGAGCAGAAGGTCTTGGGAGGATTGAAGAGAGTGGTTAGGTTGATATTCTGAAACCAGGTTGGTGATGTAGCTGGGGGCAGAGTTGTGGATGGTTTTGTAAGTTGTTGTTGGTATTTTGAATTTTATTTGTTGAGCGAGTGGAGGGCAGTGGAGGGATTGGCAGAGAGGGGTGGAGGACACTGAGTGGGGGCCAGTGGAGGGATTGGCAGAGAGGAGTGGAGGACACTGAGTGGGGGCCAGTGGAGGGATTGGCAGAGAGGGGTGGAGGACACTGAGTGGAGGCCAGTGGAGAGGTTGGCAGAGAGGGGTGGAGGACACTGAGTGGAAGCCAGTGGAGGGATTGGCAGAGAGGGGTGGAGGACACTGAGTGGAAGCCAGTGGAGGGATTGGCAGAGAGGGGTGGAGGACACTGAGTGGAGGCCAGTGGAGGGGTTGGCAGAGAGGGGTGGAGGACACTGAGTGGAGGCCAGTAGAGGGGTTGGCAGAGAGGGGTAGCAGACACTGAACGGTTAGTAAGGTGGATGAGCCGGGCAGCAGCATTCATGATGGACTGGAGGGGGGATAGCCTATGTAAAGGTAAGCCAATGAGGAAGGAGTTGCAGTAGTAGAGGCGAGAGATGACCAGGTCTAAAGAGATAAATAAATTCACAGTGACCACTGTGAATTTATTTATTTATCTATTTATTTTATATATTTATATAATTTTCACTGGAAGATATTTTGAGGATATTTGATAAATTAGCTGAGAAAGGAGATTGAGATATATATATATTTTTTTTTTTTCTTTTTTAATTTTTTTTTATTATTTAGTTTTGGCACTGTGAAGTGCATGCGCCACTTTTTTTCATTTATTTACACTGAATTATATTTATTAATTTTGATGATCATATAGTGGCAGCAAGGGAATTTTTATGATTTGCACATATATATTGAGTTACAGTTTGGCATGCGGAGCGATTTAGTGACATTTGATAGATTTTTGCACTGGTCACTTTGAGATTTAGTACCTAATAAAGTGGCCATTGAGTGTATATGCTGCAGAGATATTTATACAGTAAATTGATGGAAATGTTAAAAAAAAGAATATTTAAAAAAAAGCTTCGACACTGTAATTTGAATTTCCCAGGCTGAATAGCTGTCTCCACTTTAGTCAATACATAACCCTTTTTGGAATGGCAGCTTGCTCAAAAGTAAGCCTGTTTTCTGCAAAGGTGAGATATTTTATCAAGCAGATGTCACGTCATGCATATTTTTTTACCAGAGAATTCTGCTAGGTTTGTCTATCTGCTTCCCACTGTGAACATCTGTCCACATTAATCAGTTTTACCCGTCCATCATAGCCATTTCTGTCCATATCCATTAGGCTATTTGTTCAATTTAGAGTATAAAATTCGATAATACACTCTATCCAGTAATTGAAAGAGAATAGAATCCCTTCAATATCCCTCGATCTTTTTTAAATGTGCTTACACCGTCTCCTCGTACACACAGTATGCATGTCACCAGTATTGAAAAGCAAATCTTAGCAAATATACTTCAGCAGTGTTCAGTGGAGGATTTGCAAATACAGGAGTACCTCAGTTTACGAACACTTTGGTTAACGTAATTTTCGGTTTACGAATAAAAACCCATTGAAAATAATGCCTCGGTTTACGGATTTTTTACGAATTGTTTTTGCCATACGAAGTGTATGTTGGCGCCGATTTTTAAATGCAATTGCCGACTTTTTTTTTTCTTCACTATAGCTCATAGAATTAGCTGTCACTTTCCCCCGAGCTAAAGGAAACTTTGTTTCTTTTATCTCGGGAAAGAAACTAAAAGGAAACATTGTTTCTTTTAACTCGGGGAAATAAACTAATGCAGGCCTAGAGGATTCGTTTATCGGCCGATTTTTCGTCTGAAAAACAAAACATTGTTCATTCTGTAAACCTAGATTGTAAGCTCTAAAGAGCAGGGCTCTCGAACCCCTCGTGTATTGTATTGTACTGTATTGTCTCATGTTCTGTCCCCCTCGCTAATGTACAGCGCTGAGCACACCCTTCAGCACTATATAAATACTGTATAATAATAACATACCATATTTTCTGGCGGCGCGTTGCCGCCGCCGCCCCCCCCTTCCAATGGAAAGGACACTAAGTACAGGGGTGGGCAGGGGCTGTTTCTTACCTGGCTCCGGTCCCACGACGATCCGGTCCAGGAAGCGCGGCTGCTCCTTCAGTTCAGCCACTGGATGTTCGGGCGGCTGCTCGGCTCCGCCTCCTCACCGGTGATTGGCCGCCAGAACTGTAGCTCAGGAAAGGCACACAGGCGGCCAATCACCGGCGAGGGAGCAGAGCCGAGCGGCTCCGCGAAAATCGAGTGCAGGAGCAGCAGGTAAGTCTTCAGTGTAGAGGTGCTGCTGCAACCACATATGCTGGCTGCAGCAGCACCATACTAGAACTGGGTCAGCAAGTGTAATTGGTGTCAGTGGGAGGAATAGTGCCCCATCATTGGTGTCACTGATACCAATGATGGAGCACTATTCCTCCCACTGACACCAATGATGGGGCACTATTCCTCCCACTGACATCAACGATGGGGCACTATTCCTCCCCCCCACTGACACCAATGATGGGGCACTATCTCCACCCCCCACTGACACCAATGATGGGGCACTATTCCGCCCCCCACTGACACCAATGATGGGGCACTATTCCACCCCCCACTGACACCAATGATGGGGCACTATTCCACCACCCACTGACACCAATGATGGGACACCATTCCTCCCACTGACACCAATGTGGGGACACTATTCCTCCCACTGATACTAATGATGGGGCACTATTCCCGCCACTGATGCCAATGATGGGGCACTATTCCTCCCACTGATACCAATGATGGGGCACTATTCCTCCCACTGATACCAATGATGGGGCACTATTCCTCCCACTGATACCAATGATGGGGCACTATTCCTCCCACTGATACCAATGATGAGCACTATTCCTCCCAATGACACCAATGATGGGGCCCTATTCCTCCCACTGATACCAATGATGGGGCACTATTCCTCCCACTGACACCAATGATGGGGCACTATTCCTCCCACTGACACCAATGATGGGGCACTATTCCTCCCACTGATACCAATGATGGGGCACTATTCCTCCCACTGATACCAATGATGGGGCACTATTCCTCCCACTGATACCAACATTTTAGCAGGAAAAGTAGGGGATCGTCTTATACGCCCAGTCGTCTTATACGCCGGCAAATACGGTAATAATAAACCGATGTTGCCACCAATGATTGCGAAAATCAGCTGTTTTTCACAAATTTTCCAGCATGACCGATAAAGAAAATGAGGAGGAACCACGAAAATCGGCCAATGCCATTGCCTCACTAACAGTGCGAAAATCGGCCAATTATTCTTTCGGACAAAAAAATCAGCCGATAAATGAACCGTCTATTGCCTGCATAAGGGCTCATATACACTGCAGCTGATAAACTCACGTTCAGGAGCTGTTCAGCCTTTTTTTTCAGCAGCCCCTGAACTCTCCCTAATGTTTTCCTATGTGTCCATGTACACATCTTCATTTACAGTCGTTTACAGGCAGTTGAGTTTACAGACGTTTTTTTTTAACGCAGAAAACTTGCGTTCAGGAGTAGATTTTATCAGCGTTTCAAACACAAAACACTTGTAAACGCGGCTAACCGCATTTATAGGCGTTTGAAAAATTTTTCTTCCATTTCCAGATGCTGTCTGGAGCCTTTTTTCATCATGAAAAATGCATGCAAATCGCCTTCCCGGTACTCCAATGGACCCGACAGACCATACTTTGAGGTGTTGCATGAAAAAAAATATGTTAGACGATGCTGCAATAATTTCTGCATAGAAATGAGCTGGAACACATCCAAACACAAAAAAAAAAGACAATTAATCTCAACAAATACTGCTTTCTCTGCTTCTGCTCTCTCTATTTCTCTCAAAATGTCTGAAATAGTTAATTTTTTACTGTTTTTCTGTCAGCACCTGTGGTAGTGAGCTGTATGGGTCCTCAACTTGGGGTTCCCCAGGGCGCAGAGTCTAAGCCACAGCCTGCTTGTTCACCATAGCCCCTGATGGTGGGGATGGACTTGCAGAAAGCTGGGACCAGGTCGCAGCCCCCAGGTACACCCAGCTGAGGTGGAGGAGACCGCTGGCGGGAGCAGAGTATAATGGGAGAAGACAAAGGGAATCCGATAGGCAAGCCGAGGTCAGGACAGGTGAAAAACAAGCAAGGTCAGAGAACGAAGCCAGGGTCGGGAGACACGTAGACAATATAGGATACGGACAGCAGAACCACATGGGAGCTCCAACAACTAGGAAGTTGCTCAGGCAAAGTGGCCTAGTCTGAGCACATCTTATATAGACAGGCAGACAAGGAGGCGGGACAGGAAGTGATGGAAGGGAAGGAAATAAAACCCAGAGGACAGCAGACAACGCCCATAGATGAGTACAGATGAACACACATGTGAAAGGGATCAGGAACAGCACTGCAGCAAGAAGGTAAGAACACAAACAAGAAACTGCAGGCTAACTTGTGAATTCTGAGCATTTGGGAAGGTCTTCTGAGGTTATCTTTAAAAACCGTAAAAACGCATAAACACGTATAAGCGCGGTACGCAAACGCGGCTAAACACACATTTTTTAACCTACGTTTTCCAGCAGTCAGTTTCCATCGTTCAGAAGTGTCCCGTGCATATGGGGCCTAAAAGGAAACTTTCTTTCTTTTAGGTGGGGGGAAAGTGACAGCTGATTCTCTGAGCTATAGTGAAAAAAAAAAGCCGGTAATTACATTTAAAAACTGGCGCTGACCTATAGTGACAGTGACTTATTTCTGACCTCTGGAACGGATTAATTGGTTTTCAGTGCATTCCTGTGGGAAACCACGTTTTGGTTTACGAATTTTTCGCAATACGAAACGTCCCGGAGAATGCATTAAATTTGTAGACCGATGTACACCTGTATTCTCAATCCACCCAGATTAGAATAAACTACTAAAGTGGTCGCAGAGACCCAGGGATTTTTTTCTCAGAGAATAGGTACAGGAACCCCCTCCTCCTTCTGAGTCACCCCTTGGTTTTGCCTCCCTACCTACATCTGAGCACCATCCCTTGGTTCCACCCCCTCCCAGTATCGCTGCTTTTAGAGAATACAGAGCCGATTATATTTTTGTGGTGACAAGTACCGTATTTTTCGCTCCATAAGACGCACCTGACCATAAGACGCACCTAGGTTTTAGAGGCAGAAAACAGGAAAAAAAAATTTTGAACTAATGGACTGCAGACATAGTACAGGAGATGACCAGAGACTGCGGACACAGTACAGGAGATGACCAGAGACTGCGGACACAGTACAGGAGATGACCAGAGACTGCGGACATAGTACAGGAGATGACCAGAGACTGCGGACACAGTACAGGAGATGACCAGAGACTGCAGACACAGTACAGGAGATGACCAGAGACTGCGGACATACTGCAGGAGATGACCAGAGACTGCGGACACAGTACAGGAGATGACCAGAGGCTGCGGACCTAGTACAGGAGATGACCAGAGACTGCGGACACAGTTCAGGGGATGACCAGAGACTGCGGACATAGTACTGGGATGACCAGAGACTGCGGACAGCTCAGGGATGACCAGAGACTGCAGACAGCACAGGGATGACCAGAGACTGTGGATAATACAGGGGATGACTGCTGACATTTGGGGAGGGGGGTGGAGCGGGTACCTGAATTTGACAGATACCGGCTCCCACTTCCGCGGAGTTGTTCTTTCATCTTACCTGTTCCTCTATCTTACCCGTATCCGCGCCGCTGGATACGGGTAAGATGAAAGAACAACTCCAGTGGGAGCGGGTATCTGTCAAATTCAGGTACCCGCTCCCCCCCCTCCCCAAAGGTCAGCAGTCATCTCTATAAGGTCCCGCTGTAGAGCTGAGCGGCCGGCCCGGTATTCTGACACGGCGGCAGTGGAAATACCGGACCGGCCGCTCCATATTCGCTCCATAAGACGCACTGACATTTTCCCCCCTTTTTTGGGGGGAAAAAAGTGCGTCTTATGGTGCGAAAAATACGGTAATTTGTATGGAAATTGTTAATGATAACACAAAAGCAGTAAAATAAATCCCCTGCCAGCCAGCAGAAATAGACCCGCCTTCAGCAAAAATAGATTCCCCCAGCAACAATGGACACCTGCAATGAAATACCAACTCAGCAACAATAGACCTCCAGCAGCAACAAAGGACTTCCCAGCAGCCAGCACCAATAGACTCTCCAGCAGCCAGCAATAATAGACCCCTCCCTCAACAGTGGTTCTTTTCCACCAAAAAATTGATCGCCCCAGCAACAATAGACCTCCCTAGCAACAATAGACTGCATGCAAAAATAGATCCCCTCCAGTGACAATAGATCCCCCAACAGCCAGCATCCATAGACCTTCCAACACACCCCAGCACCCCTTGCCATTACAAACATTCAGTGCTGGAGGTGTCAGAACTGCGTTCCCCCACATTCCCACTGCAGAGACCCCTTAATATGTTCAGTAGAGGAAATTGCTGACCATATTCAAAAAAGGAAAATCAGGGCTATGATATTATTATTATACAGGATTTATATATTATTATTATACAGGATTTATATAGCGCCAACAGTTTGCTCAGCGCTTTACAATATAACGGGAGACAATACAGCAACAATACAGTTCAATACAAGAGGGTTAGGAGGGCCCTGATCCTGGGAGCTTACAATCTAAGACATTATTATTATTATAATACAGGATTTATATATTATTATTATTACACAGGATTTATATATTATTATTATACAGGATTTATATATTATTATTATAAAGGATTTATATATTATTATTACTATACAGGATTTATATATTATTATTATTATACAGGATTTATATAGCGCCAACAGTTTGCTCAGCACTTTACAATATAACGGGAGACAATACAGCAACAATACTGTTCAATACAAGAGGGTTAGGAGGGCCCTGATCCTGGGAGCTTACAATCTAAGACATTATTATTATTATAATACAGGATTTATATATTATTATTATTACACAGGATTTATATATTATTATTATACAGGATTTATATATTATTATTATACAGGATTTATATATTATTATTATAAAGGATTTATATATTATTATTACTATACAGGATTTATATATTATTATTATTATACAGGATTTATATAGCGCCAACAGTTTGCTCAGCACTTTACAATATAACGGGAGACAATACAGCAACAATACTGTTCAATACAAGAGAGTTAGGAGGGCCTGATCCTTGGAGCTTACAATCTAAGATATCATGGGATAGATAATGTTTCCCAGGATTTTAACCCTGTACCTTCCAACAATTAATAAAATCAGGATCCTTATTGGATCACAAATTAAGCATTAAAAGGTCCCTTTCAGGGCCGGATCTAGCCTGTCTGATTTGGCGGGTGCAGTAAAAATGTCAGGGGGGCAGAGGATGCAAGGTTAGCAGGGCAGTGTATAACAGCCAGTAGAGCAGTGTACAGGGGGTCAGCAGTTTGTAGGGCAGTGTACAGGGGTTAGCATGGCAGAGGACAGGGGTCAACAGGACAGAAGATAGGGGTTAGCAGGACAGAAGATAGGGGTTAGCAGTGCAGAGGACAGGGGTTAGCAGGGCAGGTACAGGAGTCAGCATGGCAGAAGACAGCGATCAGCAGAGTTGAGGACAGGGTCACTGTTGGCAGGGCACTTAAGAGATCTCCTCCTCCCCGCACAGCACATAGCTGAGATCGGTATATCTCCACACAATGTGTAGCCGGCTACTGCAGCTGCCAATCCAATCAGGGAATTTTACAGGTCAGAACAGCAACTGCAGCCAGCTACACATTGTGCAGATCGATGCTGTGGGGAATCTGATCTCAGCTATGTGTTGTGTAGGCAGGAGATCTGTTGAGTGCCTTGTATGCAGTGCGGGCAGTGCTAGGACAAGGCCACTTAGCACTCAAGGTGAAGGTGACAAATTGTGCCCCCCCCCTATCACCCCCTAAGCATAAATCCCTTCTGCAAGCCCAAATTCTACCCCCCAAAAAATGCAAAAATTCTCCATCCTCACAGTCCAAACCCTCTTTTCAGCACAAATATTTTCCCCCCAATCTACTTTCCAGCTCAAATCCCCCCAATCCCTAAAAATCTTCCATGCCCCAAAAATCACCCCTCCTAGCACACATCCTCTTTTCCTTCCAAATCCCCCCTCCTAGTACAAAACCTCTCCCCAAAACCCCACTCCTAGTACAAATCCTTTACCAAATTCCCTCCTTCTAGTAAAAATCCCCCCTCCTAGAACAAATCCTGTCCGCAAAACCCCACTCCTAGTACAAATTCTCTCCTAGAATCTCCCCTCCTAGTACAAATTCCCCCCATTCCTAGCACAAACCCTCTTACCCAAATCCCCACTCCTAGCATAAATCCTCTCCTCAAATCTCCCATTCTAGTACAAATACCCCTAAACTCCCCCTCCCAGCACAAATCCTATCACCATTACAAATCCTCCCCCATAAATCCCGCCTTATAGTACAAATCCATTCCCCCCATATCCCCCATTCTAGTACAAATCTCCCCCCCAATCCTCCCTCCTAGTACAAATCCCCCCTACTAGTACATATTCCCCCCATCCCCCCTTCTAGTACAGCCCCCCCCCCCCCCCAAATTCCTCATCCTAGCACAACGCCTACAAATTACCCTTCCCAGCACAAAACCCTGCATACCCAAATTATCCTAGTAGCATATGTCGCCCCCAATCCCCCCCCCACCTAACACTAATCCTCCCCCCAATTCCCCCCTCCTAGCAGAAATACACCCCCCTCCCAAATCCCATCCTAGCACAACCCCCCTCCCCCCACAGAGAGCCCTCATCTCCTCCCCGCTCTCTCCTCTCTGCCGCTCTTGCCTGGACTAATCACTTTAGATGCGGCCGGCCATGAGTGCAGGGGGGGGGAAGCTCAGCGGGCACAACACAAAGTACATGGGAGGAGGGTGCACCCGGCCTGGGGGGGGCACAACTGAAATCTGGGGGGGCACAGCCCACCCCAGCTCCCCCTAGATCTGGCCATGGTCCTTTTTGCATTTACTAACTATGAAAAAAACCCTCTAAAGCTTGGCATTTTTTCACACTTTCAACCTCATTCTCGACTTTCTTAAACACATATAATAACATTTCCTTCCCTTTTTTCATGATTGTTTACTTTGCTGTGTCCTGTCCACTTCTTTTAAACACTTCACATTTTACTAGTTGCCATGGATCTGTACACAAGAGTAATTCTATGTAAAAAATGTGACTCCTGAAGTCATAGTGGGCTGATTAAAGCTGCACCAAATGCACAATGCAGCTCACAGTGACCTCGGGACATGCAAAACCATGACCAAAAACCAATAGTATCAGAGAAGACAATATATACATAATCATGGAAAGAATGAAAATAACTTCAAGGTCAGCTTAAAATAAAGGGGTTGATTTACTGAAGGCAAATAGGCTGTGCACCATACAAGGTGAAGTTGTACTCTGCAAGTGCAAGAGCTCCAGAGCTAGAGCCTTGCATGTGATTGGGTGTTCTTTGCAAAGTGAAATTTTACCTCATTCATTAACCACCTCCTGTCCGGCCGTTGTATATAAATGGCCGGACGGGAGCAGTGCAGGGCCGGGTGGCCATTTATAAATGCCCTCCCTGCCCCCTGCTTTTGCGTGCTCCCTGGGAGCGCGTAGCACCGCGATCCGGTGCTTGCTGTGTCTTCCGGACACAGTGGAACACCGATCGTTGTACGGGACCTCTCTGCGAGGTCCCGATCATGTGATCACTGATTGGCCAATCAGTGATCACATGCAGAGTAGTAAGCAAGATGTCACTTCTGACATCATTGCTTACTATGTGTGAAATCTGTGAATGATCACAGAGGTCACATGGTACAAGGCTATTCACAACAGCCTTGCACCATGTGACAAGCTGTGACCAATCACAGCTCACACTGTAGTTCTCAATGGCTGCAAGAATGCAGCCAGAGAGAAGGAGAAATGATTGCTTTTACAGCCTTTATGGGTGTAAAAGCAATCAGTGTAAAAAAAAAATCTTCATCACCCCCCACAAGTAGTACAGTGTCACCATGGTGACACTGTGCTGCTAGGGTGACAGTATGTAAAAAATAAAACCCATAAAGAATAATATATAAAAAAAAAAAATTAAAATGTAAAAAAAGTTTACAAATCATAATTTTTGGTTATAAACTAATTTGGGTTATTTTTTTTACTATAAAGATAATGGAATACATTTTGGCCAAGATTTATGATGAAATATTATTTATTTGCAAAATGTTATAAGAAAAACACCTTTTTTCAAAATCTTTGGACTTTTTTACTTATATAGCAAAAAAAATAAAACTCCCAGTGGTGAATAAATACCACCAAAATAAAGCTTTATCTGTTTCAAAATAATGCTAAAAAATTCATACGGGGGCAAAGTTGCAATGACTGCGCAATTGTCATTCAAAGTGTGATAGCGCTGAAAGCTGAAAATTGTCCTGGTCAGGAAGGGGGTAAAAGTGTCCGGACTGGAAGTGGTTAACCCTTTGAGGACCAAGGGACGTATTTGTCCCATGTTTTTAATTGCGTGTATCATCTGATTAAGAACTTAAAACTCTTTTTTTTTTTTTTTGGTTTGAGTCAAAATATTAGTTCTTATCAACAAACAACAAATGGATCTAGCTTTTTGCCAATTATTTCATGAAATGGCTTAGTTACAGCAACTGAAATGTACGAACTTTAAAAACAAAAAAATTGATTCTTTTGGTGTTCCAAAATCTTACGGTCCTCAAAGGGTTAAGCTTTAAATCTGATATAAACTGCAAAATATTCCATGACTAATTTTTTTTAGCATCACCTTCCTAAACAGAACAGATTTTTGATGATCGCTTGACTTTATGATAAGGAAACAGAAGCATATTCTCTTATCTCTACCAAAGCTCTGTAGAACTTTAACTTCTGTTTTTCTCTTTGTTCCATTTATGTCCTTAGGCAAAAGAAACAGACAAAATCATCTGAAACTTGACAACATCAAGAACAGCAAAAAAAAAAAATACAGTAAACACAAGTTGAAAAACCCAACTTTCTAAGCGGCTTGCTATCACATATGCAATTTTCCCAGGACCTTTCTTTTATTTTGCCAAGATATAAGAAAATGTCTTTGTTTGCTTTTATAATAAGTTCAAGAAATAAGTGCAATGTTAGCTTAAACTTGTCCAAAGGGGTGAAAAGTATAATAATAGAGAGTTGATGAACGCATGACTTGACGGTTAAAACAGTGAAAAACAAGAGCATCCAAGTTATTAGCATTCATGGACTAATCGGTGGAATTAGGAAGTCCTCTGAGATTAATCTGTACTATTTTTAATTTTCCGGTACAGTCTTTCCCACGATCATCTCATTTCTTGGGGTTGATGTAATGGAAGTAAAGTCATGATTGGCATGCCCTCAAATGTAGTCTATGCCTCAGTCTGACAATTTGTAGCTCGATGGAAAGATGCCAAAAAGGTCTCCTATCGTGGGCCATTAATATATCGTGAGAAAGAAATTCTTTCCGTAAAAACATCCACTATTGAATGAATGAAGGTAGGTCATACATGTCCACACTGCAAACCTTTATGTACAGTGCATCTACATCCTAAAAAGGACTAGCTAAAATTGATCATTTTAACACCAGAGATAATAGACTGAAGGTGGACCTCAGCTTGGGAACATTAGCAAAACGTTTTATGACAATTCTCACCTTTGTGATTCTTCCAGGCTACCCCAAACCCCTTCCATCCCATAGCCCACAAATCTCTCATTTCACTACTTCTTATTAGCGGTGAGCCGCCAGTATTTCGGTTCAGTTCGAGGCAGGTTGAGGGAACATTATAAAAGTCCAGGTGCCAAATCCAAACCCCACTGAAGACAATGGTAGCCAAATCATAGTCACCCTCAAGAGTTGTCATGCTACTCACTATTAGTGAGGAGCAGGGGCGGACTGACCATTCCAGCACTTGGGCACTGCCAGAGGGCCCGGGGTCAGTAGGGGGCCCCATGAAATGCCCCTGGCACCTTTTTTATAGGCTTTTTGGGTGTGGTTCGAGTGTGGGCAAGGACACAAGGGCCCCATGATGCCCTATTGCCAGGGGGCCCCATGAGTTTTTCAGTCCGCCCCTGGTGAGGAGCTTAAAGCAGAACTTAACCCCTTGAAGCCGAGCGCATGCAAATATGCGACCTCTTGGCGTCTGGGCCTTGGCGCCAAGCGGCCACATATTTGCATGCAATTAGAAAATACATATGTGCTGAGAGCGCACGCCCTGTGAGCTCCCAGCACATATGTCCGTGACTCACGGAAAGGGCCTGATCTCCCCTTTCGATCAGGACCTTTTCCGATCATATGACGGCAAATCACGGCGGTCACATGACCCTAAAACCCCGCCCGCCTCCCGGCTTCTGAAACTCTTAAAGGGCCAGGAGGTGCCGGCGTGAAGTGGTTAAAGAAGAACTCAGGGCAAAATTTTTATTTGCGGATACAGCCCCACTGCATGGGTTAATGGGTTAACTGCTCCTTTTTTGTCTAGGGGTGATGAGAGCATAGATATACTTGCCTAATCTGCCAATGCTCTAAGGGCATGACTGGTCCCCACCTCATGCTAGGGGTCTTGTAAATGGACTGTTCCTGATGTCATCAAACCTATAGACTGGCTCTGGACATAAGGACAGCATGAGCAATCCACTACTGGACATGGGGGAGCACTGTTTTCGGAAGATCAGAGGATCGGGTAAGTATAGCTTTTCCTTGCACCCCTGGACAAAACACAGCCCCACTGCATGGGAAATAAAACATTTCGTTCGAAGTTCTGTTTTACCTCCCCTAAACAATAATTTCTAACTTTGCCCCCCCGCTCCCTCTTACAAAATGCTAAAAATGTATATTGCATTTTTTTTACCATTTTGTTTATTTTTGTGCTGCTTAAGTGCCAGTGTACCAGAAGCTGGTGGAATTTCTGTTCATATATGGGAATGTCATGCATGGCCAGATGTGTTACCAAACTCTGCCAGTTCCCTGGAAGAGACTGGTGGTGCATCTGGACGTGTGCCTTTTATTTTTGCAAAAATGGCAGCATGGAACAGGGGAGGAGGGCTGGTCATTTAGGAGCTGCTAGAAGCTTGGACTTGGGTTTGCAATGAACCCAAAGTTTGTCTGCACTTGGAAGTTTGGTGTCATTGCTCGGCCAATAAGCTGCGGGCGGGAGATTACCCACCCCAGAGCTGACATGCACAAAGAGGAGGGATGCTTGTGACATCATTGACCTAATATGAGCACATGGACATGCTAGGTGGCATGAGTATCTCTGCCTTATGCACAGCTGTGGCTCATTAGCTCATTAACCCAGCAATGACAGCTGACTCCTGGGTTTGCACCAAACCAAGCTTATCCCTGAGCACTTTGCTCTCTCCTCCTGTCAGAATGTTTACTCCATATGTGCAATACAGTAGATCTTGATCAGTTCTAGTGTTGTCCCATCCTTCCTCAGATTCTTGCTGTGCAAAGGTTTAGCCTGGGTTCACATATATGCAGTGCCATATATCGCATTTGATTCTCACAGGAACTGCACTGCATGTGTGGGGTACAATTGGAGCTAGAGATGAGCGAATCGAAGTATCCGAAGTGGAATTCGAGTCGAATATCGGAAAAATTTCGATTCGTGCCGAATCCGAAAAACAGCCTAATTCGGACGCGCGAATCGAAATTTTTCCGAAAATGGCGGCTGACATGTGCGGCGACGGAGCGGGGATGTCGGGGAAGGCGCGCAGACAAGGCGCGCTGCCCCATAATGCATTCCTCAACGACATGTGATCGCATCAGCCAATCAGCAGCCAGCCAGCCAGCACTGTGTAATGGTCGAGGTATATATAGCGGCCATTTTGGAAATCTTCATTTGCCTGCAGTCATTGAACAGAGGCAGACCGCTCTGTACTAGGGACAGGGACAGAGTTAGGGCCACAGAAACGAGAATTGGGGACAGAGAGAAGTTACTTAGGGACAGAGAACCATTACTCAGGGACACAGACTTGTTAATGAGGGCCACAGAATCGTTATTTAGGGACAAAGAAACGCTAGTTAGGGCCACAGAATTCATACTCAGGGACAGACAGAATTGTTACTCAGTGCCAGAGAATTGTTACTTAGGGCCACAGAAACGTTATTAGGGCCACAGAATTTTTACTCAGGGACAGACAGAATTGTTACTGAGTGCCAGAGAATTGTTACTCAGGGACAGACAGAATTGTTACTGAGTGCCAGAGAATTCTTAGGGCCACAGAATTCATTCTCAGGGACAGACAGAATTGTTACTCAGGGACAGACAGAATTGTTACTGAGTGCCAGAGAATTGTTACTCAGGGACAGACAGAATTGTTACTGAGTGCCAGAGAATTGTTACTCAGGGACAGACAGAATTGTTACTGAGTGCCAGAGAATTGTTACTCAGGGACAGACAGAATTGTTACTGAGTGCCAGAGAATTGTTACTCAGGGACAGACAGAATTGTTACTGAGTGCCAGAGAATTGTTACTCAGGGACAGACAGAATTGTTACTGAGTGCCAGAGAATTGTTACTCAGGGACAGACAGAATTGTTACTGAGTGCCAGAGAATTGTTACTCGCACAGACACAAAATTGTTACTTGCACAGACACAGAATTGTTACTCGCACAGACACAGAATTGTTACTCAGGGCCACAGAATTCATACTCAGGGATAGACAGAATTGTTACTGAGTGCCAGAGAATTGTTACTCAGGGACAGACAGAATTGTTACTGAGTGCCAGAGAATTGTTACTCAGGGACAGACAGAATTGTTACTGAGTGCCAGAGAATTGTTACTCGCACAGACACAAAATTGTTACTTGCACAGACACAGAATTGTTACTCGCACAGACACAGAATTGTTACTCAGGGCCACAGAATTCATACTCAGGGATAGACAGAATTGTTACTGAGTGCCAGAGAATTGTTACTCAGGGACAGACAGAATTGTTACTGAGTGCCAGAGAATTGTTACTCAGGGACAGACAGAATTGTTACTGAGTGCCAGAGAATTGTTACTCGCACAGACACAAAATTGTTACTTGCACAGACACAGAATTGTTACTCGCACAGACACAGAATTGTTACTCAGGGCCACAGAATTCATACTCAGGGACAGACAGAATTGTTACTGAGTGCCAGAGAATTGTTACTCAGGGACAGACAGAATTGTTACTGAGTGCCAGAGAATTGTTACTCAGGGACAGACAGAATTGTTACTGAGTGCCAGAGAATTGTTACTCAGGGACAGACAGAATTGTTACTGAGTGCCAGAGAATTGTTACTCAGGGACAGACAGAATTGTTACTGAGTGCCAGAGAATTGTTACTCGCACAGACACAAAATTGTTACTTGCACAGACACAGAATTGTTACTCGCACAGACACAGAATTGTTACTCAGGGCCACAGAATTCATACTCAGGGATAGACAGAATTGTTACTGAGTGCCAGAGAATTGTTACTCAGGGACAGACAGAATTGTTACTGAGTGCCAGAGAATTGTTACTCAGGGACAGACAGAATTGTTACTGAGTGCCAGAGAATTGTTACTCGCACAGACACAAAATTGTTACTTGCACAGACACAGAATTGTTACTCGCACAGACACAGAATTGTTACTCAGGGCCACAGAATTCATACTCAGGGATAGACAGAATTGTTACTGAGTGCCAGAGAATTGTTACTCAGGGACAGACAGAATTGTTACTGAGTGCCAGAGAATTGTTACTCAGGGACAGACAGAATTGTTACTGAGTGCCAGAGAATTGTTACTCGCACAGACACAAAATTGTTACTTGCACAGACACAGAATTGTTACTCGCACAGACACAGAATTGTTACTCAGGGCCACAGAATTCATACTCAGGGACAGACAGAATTGTTACTGAGTGCCAGAGAATTGTTACTCAGGGACAGACAGAATTGTTACTGAGTGCCAGAGAATTGTTACTCGCACAGACACAAAATTGTTACTTGCACAGACACAGAATTGTTACTCGCACAGACACAGAATTGTTACTCAGGGCCACAGAATTCATACTCAGGGATAGACAGAATTGTTACTGAGTGCCAGAGAATTGTTACTCAGGGACAGACAGAATTGTTACTGAGTGCCAGAGAATTGTTACTCAGGGACAGACAGAATTGTTACTGAGTGCCAGAGAATTGTTACTCGCACAGACACAAAATTGTTACTTGCACAGACACAGAATTGTTACTCGCACAGACACAGAATTGTTACTCAGGGCCACAGAATTCATACTCAGGGACAGACAGAATTGTTACTGAGTGCCAGAGAATTGTTACTCAGGGACAGACAGAATTGTTACTGAGTGCCAGAGAATTGTTACTCAGGGACAGACAGAATTGTTACTGAGTGCCAGAGATTTGTTACTCGCACAGACACAAAATTGTTACTTGCACAGACACAGAATTGTTACTCGCACAGACACAGAATTGTTACTCAGGGCCACAGAATTCATACTCAGGGACAGACAGAATTGTTACTGAGTGCCAGAGAATTGTTACTCAGGGACAGACAGAATTGTTACTGAGTGCCAGAGAATTGTTACTCGCACAGACACAAAATTGTTACTTGCACAGACACAGAATTGTTACTCGCACAGACACAGAATTGTTACTCAGGGCCACAGAATTCATACTCAGGGACAGACAGAATTGTTACTGAGTGCCAGAGAATTGTTACTCAGGGACAGACAGAATTGTTACTGAGTGCCAGAGAATTGTTACTCGCACAGACACAAAATTGTTACTTGCACAGACACAGAATTGTTACTCGCACAGACACAGAATTGTTACTCGCACAGACACATAATTGTTACTCAGGGCCACAGAATTCATACTCAGGGACAGACAGAATTGTTACTGAGTGCCAGAGAATTGTTACTCAGGGACACCTAATCGTTGAATTAAATAGTATGTCAGACAACATGCAGAGGAGTGGCAGAGGAGGCAATGTTTTAGGAGCGAGCAGACGTGGCAGCAGAGGAAGGGGTCGAGGCAGCAGTATTCGCAGCCAGAGGCCAGTGCTCCCGGTGTCATCCAGCGGTCGTGTCTCCACCGACAACCCTGCCGTCATTGATTGGTTGGCTCGGTCGTCTTCCTCTTCCCAGGTCACCTCTGACACCTACAGCCAACGGTCGGTGGGTACGTCAGACACAACCGTTAGTTGGCATGGCCCGGGACCAAGCCCACTGAAATCACGTGTCCTCTACCTGCCCCTGTCCTTTGCTGTTCCCTCACCAAGCGAAGTATCGCATGCTGTGGGCTCAGCCCCACTGTACAGTGAGGAAGAGCTAACAGAGGGCGGTCAGGAACGGGGGGAGACATCGGCCTTTTCAGCAGCCAAGCGAACAAGTACTGGCGAGGAGAGTGGCTCGGTAGCCGGTCTAGAGACAGGTCTGTCTCCTGACCCAGACGCAGCCGAGGGGGCTAGTAGTGAGGCGGAGACCCTACTTGATGATGAGGAGGTTGATCGCACTTGGCAGCCTCGTCGTCATCAGGCAATTTCTTCCGCATCATCAGGAGAAGAGGGTGGCAGCTTGGCAGCGAGCAAAACAGTCGGTGGGTTGCCCAGGAGACAGCAGCAGGGTCGCATCAGTGTCAGTGGAGCCAAACGTCCACGGAGTAGAGCACCAGCTCCACTGCAGCCTACCACCACGGCCAGTAGTGGTGCCGTTGCGCACGGAGGAAGTAGCAGTCAGCCAGTGAAGAGTAGCGGGGGCAAAGTTTCCTACTCGGTGGTGTGGCAATTTTTCCTCAAGCCGCCCGAGGAAGTAAACGTAGCCGTATGTCGACTATGTGGCCAGAAATGCAAGCGTGGCCAGGGGGCCCATGTTGGGACTACAGCGTTGCGTCAGCATATGCAGCGTCACCATTCGGTGGCCTGGGAAAACCGTGATAAACATACGGCGGTTCTGCCTGCCCCAGCCCCCGCTCCATCACCCGCTCCGTTACTTGCTCCGTCACCCGACGTCGTCAATCGCCCTCTATCAGCCAGTCAAGGCTCCAACACCTCTGCTGAGGGGAGTTGTCGCTCATTGGCATCTTCCGCTCGTTCAGATGCTCCTTCTCCTGCTACTCCTCTTCTCGGATTCCGTCAACAGTCTTTCTTGGAATCCGTATCCAAGAGACAACAGTTTGCGAGCACGCACCCGACGGTGCAAAAGCTGAACGTCCTCCTGTCCAAGTTGCTGGTGCTGCAGTCCCTCCCTTTCCAACTGGTGGACTCAGCACCTTTCCGAGAAATGATGGCTTGTGCCGCGCCGCGGTGGAGAGTGCCAAGCCGTCATTTCTTTGCCCAAAAGGCAGTGCCAGCCCTGCATTCACATGTAGAAGAGATGGTGGGCCAGTCTTTGAGCATGTCGGTCTCTGCCAAAGTGCACGGCAGCGCCGACGTGTGGAGCTGTAACTACGGTCAGGGACAGTACATGTCATTTACGGCCCACTGGGTGAACGTGGTGCCGGCACAGCCGCACCAGCAACTTGGACAGGTCACGACGCTTTTGCCTCCACGTTTGCACGTCCTTGGTCCAGCAAGCATGTCCGCCTCTACCACCTCTTTTTCCGCCGTGTCCTCAGCCGCCACCCCCGTGCCAAGTCCCATTACCCGACCGGCATATCACATGTGCAGGGCGCAACGGTGTCACGCTGTGCTGCACCTGGTATGCCTTGGCGAACGTAGTCACACAGGGGAGGAACTGCTGAGTGTAATGAACAGAGAAATCGACAGATGGCTGTCTCCGCGCAAACTAAAAATCGGAACCATGTTGACTGACAACGGAAAGAACATGGTGTCTGCTCTGCGTCAAGGAAGGTTGTGCCATGCGCCATGCATGGCTCACGTGTTCAATCTGGTTGTCAAGCGGTTCCTAAAATCCACCATCCCACTGCAAGACATCCTTAAAATGTCACGTAAACTGTGCATGCATTTCAGCCATTCCTACACCGCAAAGAACACCCTCATTGAGCTGCAGCGGCAGAACGGAATTCCACAGCATCGCCTGATCTGCGACGTTGCAACAAGGTGGAATTCAACCCTACACATGTTAGACCGCCTTTACGAGCAGCGAAAGGCCATCACCGATTTCCTGATGTTACAAGCGGATAAAGGTACTCCCCTGTGTAACTTAGATGTCAGCCATTGGCAGCTCATGCGTGACACCTGCCGCTTGCTCAGGCCCTTTGAGGAGGCCACGCTATTCGTGAGTCGGCAGGACTATGGGATGAACGACGTCATTCCTCTGTTGCACGTCCTGGAACAAATGCTGTTAACAATGGCTGGTCAGGGTGCGGTAGACGTGGCGCACAGATCTCAACGCCACATGACCCCTGTGGGGGCAGGACAGGAAGAAGAGGAGGAGGTAGAGGAGGACATTTGTGCTCAGGAATTATTGAGTGAAATGGGTGGTTTTTCCACTCAGCGGACAGGAGTGGAGGAGCAGGAGCATCTGGTAGAGGAGGAGGAGGAGACAGAGGACCCAGACGCACCGTGGCAGTATGCTGTGGAGATGGAGGCAGGGAGTCCCTCGCATTCCTTGGCACAAATGGCCCATAGCATGCTCGGTTGCTTGCGTAGCGACAGCCGAATAATAACCATCAGACAGAGGGATGACTTTTGGCTGTCCACCTTGTTGGACCCTCGCTACCGGTCCAAAATGGTGGCCTTTTTCACACCTGCTGAGAGGGAGGCCAAAATTACGTACTATAAAAACCACCTATGTAGTCAGTTGGTCTCTGCCTTTGTGCGCCAACGTCCATCCTCAGACACTGTGGGCCCTGTGCGCTCGCGTTCCGCTGGCATGGCAGCAGGGGAGGGGTGGGGTGGTAGGAGCAGTGGCAGCTCCACCAGCAGCGGCTGCCTCAGTCTGCAGTCGATGATGAGTAGCTTTCTTCACCAGCGCAGTGAGGAAACTACTAACCAGCCGCAGCAGCAGCAGCAGCATCAGGTGGACCTGGAGCAGGAGCTCAAACAACAGGCTTGGGCCTACTTGGACAGCACCCTGCCAACCGAGGTAGACAATCCCCTTGACTACTGGGCAACGAAACTTGACCTTTGGCCCCAACTAGCTGAATTTGCCCTTGAAAGGCTGTCATGCCCGGCCAGTAGCGTGGCATCGGAGCGCGTGTTTAGTGCGGCAGGAGGTATTGTAACTCCGCGGAGGACACGACTGTCCACCCAAAGTGTGGAGAGACTCACGTTTGTGAAAATGAATCAGGCGTGGATTAGTCTGGATTTCAAACCACCAGTTCCTGACACAACTGACTAAATCCGCCATGAATCATGCCTCAAACATGTGCCACTTTCAGGTCTCCTCACACTGCTGGTGTGTTTAATTTTTTGACATAGGGTGCTGGCAGATTACGGGCCTCCTATAGCTGCTGCCAGGCCCCTAATCTGCCATAGGCCCCTATATACCGCCTCCTCATGCTGCTGCCAAGTCCAGAGTCTGTCATGGGTCCCTGTATGGCCTCCCATTGCTGCTGTCTCCATCGCCACACTCTGCTGCCATGTGCCACTTTCAGGTCTCTTCACACTGCTGGTGTGTTAAATTTTTTGACATAGGGTGCAGGCAGATTACGGGCCTCACATAGCTGCTGCCAGGCCCCTAATCTGCCATGGGCCCCTATATACCGCCTCCTCATGCTGCTGCCAAGTCCAGAGTCTCTCATGGGTCCCTGTACGGCCTCCCATTGCTGCTGTCTCCATCGCCACACTCTGCTGCCATGTGCCACTTTCAGGTCTCTTCACACTGCTGGTGTGTTAAATTTTTTGACATAGGGTGCTGGCAGATTACGGGCCTCCTATAGCTGCTGCCAGGCCCCTAATCTGCCATAGGCCCCTATATACCGCCTCCTCATGCTGCTGCCAAGTCCAGAGTCTGTCATGGGTCCCTGTATGGCCTCCCATTGCTGCTGTCTCCATCGCCACACTCTGCTGCCATGTGCCACTTTCAGGTCTCTTCACACTGCTGGTGTGTTAAATTTTTTGACATAGGGTGCAGGCAGATTACGGGCCTCACATAGCTGCTGCCAGGCCCCTAATCTGCCATGGGCCCCTATATACCGCCTCCTCATGCTGCTGCCAAGTCTAGAGTCTGTCATGGGTCCCTGTACGGCCTCCCATTGCTGCTGTCTCCATCGCCACACTCTGCTGCCATGTGCCACTTTCAGGTCTCCTCACACTGCTGGTGTGTAGAATTTTTTGACATAGGGTGCTGGCAGATTATGGGCCTCCTATAGCTGCTGCCAGGCCCCTAATCTGCCATAGGCCCCTATATACCGCCTCCTCATGCTGCTGCCAGGTCCAGAGTCTCTCATGGGTCCCTGTACGGCCTCCCATTGCTGCTGTCTCCATCGCCACACTCTGCCATGTGCCACTTTCAGGTCTCCTCACACACTGCTGGTGTGTAGAATTTTTTGACATAGGGTGCTGGCAGATTATGGGCCTCCTATAGCTGCTGCCAGGCCCCTAATCTGCCATAGGCCCCTATATACCGCTTCCTCATGCTGCTGCCAGGTCCAGAGTCTCTCATGGGTCCCTGTACGGCCTCCCATTGCTGCTGTCTCCATCGCCACACTCTGCCATGTGCCACTTTCAGGTCTCCTCACACACTGCTGGTGTGTTAAATTTTTTGACATAGGGTGCAGGCAGATTACGGGCCTCACATAGCTGCTGCCAGGCCCCTAATCTGCCATGGGCCCCTATATACCGCCTCCTCATGCTGCTGCCAAGTCTAGAGTCTGTCATGGGTCCCTGTACGGCCTCCCATTGCTGCTGTCTCCATCGCCACACTCTGCTGCCATGTGCCACTTTCAGGTCTCCTCACACTGCTGGTGTGTAGAATTTTTTGACATAGGGTGCTGGCAGATTATGGGCCTCCTATAGCTGCTGCCAGGCCCCTAATCTGCCATAGGCCCCTATATACCGCCTCCTCATGCTGCTGCCAGGTCCAGAGTCTCTCATGGGTCCCTGTACGGCCTCCCATTGCTGCTGTCTCCATCGCCACACTCTGCCATGTGCCACTTTCAGGTCTCCTCACACACTGCTGGTGTGTAGAATTTTTTGACATAGGGTGCTGGCAGATTATGGGCCTCCTATAGCTGCTGCCAGGCCCCTAATCTGCCATAGGCCCCTATATACCGCTTCCTCATGCTGCTGCCAGGTCCAGAGTCTCTCATGGGTCCCTGTACGGCCTCCCATTGCTGCTGTCTCCATCGCCACACTCTGCCATGTGCCACTTTCAGGTCTCCTCACACACTGCTGGTGTGTTACATTTTTTGACATAGGGTGCAGGCAGATTACGGGCCTCACATAGCTGCTGCCAGGCCCCTAATCTGCCATGGGCCCCTATATACCGCCTCCTCATGCTGCTGCCAAGTCTAGAGTCTCTCATGGGTCCCTGTACGGCCTCCCATTGCTGCTGTCTCCATCGCCACACTCTGCTGCCATGTGCCACTTTCAGGTCTCTTCACACTGCTGGTGTGTTAAATTTTTTGACATAGGGTGCAGGCAGATTACGGGCCTCACATAGCTGCTGCCAGGCCCCTAATCTGCCATGGGCCCCTATATACCGCCTCCTCATGCTGCTGCCAAGTCCAGAGTCTCTCATGGGTCCCTGTACGGCCTCCCATTGCTGCTGTCTCCATCGCCACACTCTGCTGCCATGTGCCACTTTCAGGTCTCTTCACACTGCTGGTGTGTTAAATTTTTTGACATAGGGTGCAGGCAGATTACGGGCCTCACATAGCTGCTGCCAGGCCCCTAATCTGCCATGGGCCCCTATATACCGCCTCCTCATGCTGCTGCCAAGTCTAGAGTCTCTCATGGGTCCCTGTACGGCCTCCCATTGCTGCTGTCTCCATCGCCACACTCTGCTGCCATGTGCCACTTTCAGGTCTCTTCACACTGCTGGTGTGTTAAATTTTTTGACATAGGGTGCAGGCAGATTACGGGCCTCACATAGCTGCTGCCAGGCCCCTAATCTGCCATGGGCCCCTATATACCGCCTCCTCATGCTGCTGCCAAGTCCAGAGTCTGTCATGGGTCCCTGTATGGCCTCCCATTGCTGCTGTCTCCATCGCCACACTCTGCTGCCATGTGCCACTTTCAGGTCTCTTCACACTGCTGGTGTGTTAAATTTTTTGACATAGGGTGCAGGCAGATTACGGGCCTCACATAGCTGCTGCCAGGCCCCTAATCTGCCATGGGCACCTATATACCGCCTCCTCATGCTGCTGCCAAGTCTAGAGTCTGTCATGGGTCCCTGTACGGCCTCCCATTGCTGCTGTCTCCATCGCCACACTCTGCTGCCATGTGCCACTTTCAGGTCTCCTCACACTGCTGGTGTGTAGAATTTTTTGACATAGGGTGCTGGCAGATTATGGGCCTCCTATAGCTGCTGCCAGGCCCCTAATCTGCCATAGGCCCCTATATACCGCCTCCTCATGCTGCTGCCAGGTCCAGAGTCTCTCATGGGTCCCTGTACGGCCTCCCATTGCTGCTGTCTCCATCGCCACACTCTGCCATGTGCCACTTTCAGGTCTCCTCACACACTGCTGGTGTGTAGAATTTTTTGACATAGGGTGCTGGCAGATTATGGGCCTCCTATAGCTGCTGCCAGGCCCCTAATCTGCCATAGGCCCCTATATACCGCTTCCTCATGCTGCTGCCAGGTCCAGAGTCTCTCATGGGTCCCTGTACGGCCTCCCATTGCTGCTGTCTCCATCGCCACACTCTGCCATGTGCCACTTTCAGGTCTCCTCACACACTGCTGGTGTGTTACATTTTTTGACATAGGGTGCAGGCAGATTACGGGCCTCACATAGCTGCTGCCAGGCCCCTAATCTGCCATGGGCCCCTATATACCGCCTCCTCATGCTGCTGCCAAGTCTAGAGTCTCTCATGGGTCCCTGTACGGCCTCCCATTGCTGCTGTCTCCATCGCCACACTCTGCTGCCATGTGCCACTTTCAGGTCTCTTCACACTGCTGGTGTGTTAAATTTTTTGACATAGGGTGCAGGCAGATTACGGGCCTCACATAGCTGCTGCCAGGCCCCTAATCTGCCATGGGCCCCTATATACCGCCTCCTCATGCTGCTGCCAAGTCCAGAGTCTCTCATGGGTCCCTGTACGGCCTCCCATTGCTGCTGTCTCCATCGCCACACTCTGCTGCCATGTGCCACTTTCAGGTCTCTTCACACTGCTGGTGTGTTAAATTTTTTGACATAGGGTGCAGGCAGATTACGGGCCTCACATAGCTGCTGCCAGGCCCCTAATCTGCCATGGGCCCCTATATACCGCCTCCTCATGCTGCTGCCAAGTCTAGAGTCTCTCATGGGTCCCTGTACGGCCTCCCATTGCTGCTGTCTCCATCGCCACACTCTGCTGCCATGTGCCACTTTCAGGTCTCTTCACACTGCTGGTGTGTTAAATTTTTTGACATAGGGTGCAGGCAGATTACGGGCCTCACATAGCTGCTGCCAGGCCCCTAATCTGCCATGGGCCCCTATATACCGCCTCCTCATGCTGCTGCCAAGTCTAGAGTCTCTCATGGGTCCCTGTACGGCCTCCCATTGCTGCTGTCTCCATCGCCACACTCTGCTGCCATGTGCCACTTTCAGGTCTCTTCACACTGCTGGTGTGTTAAATTTTTTGACATAGGGTGCAGGCAGATTACGGGCCTCACATAGCTGCTGCCAGGCCCCTAATCTGCCATAGGCCCCTATATACCGCCTCCTCATGCTGCTGCCAAGTCCAGAGTCTGTCATGGGTCCCTGTATGGCCTCCCATTGCTGCTGTCTCCATCGCCACACTCTGCTGCCATGTGCCACTTTCAGGTCTCTTCACACTGCTGGTGTGTTAAATTTTTTGACATAGGGTGCAGGCAGATTACGGGCCTCACATAGCTGCTGCCAGGCCCCTAATCTGCCATGGGCCCCTATATACCGCCTCCTCATGCTGCTGCCAAGTCTAGAGTCTGTCATGGGTCCCTGTACGGCCTCCCATTGCTGCTGTCTCCATCGCCACACTCTGCTGCCATGTGCCACTTTCAGGTCTCCTCACACTGCTGGTGTGTAGAATTTTTTGACATAGGGTGCTGGCAGATTATGGGCCTCCTATAGCTGCTGCCAGGCCCCTAATCTGCCATAGGCCCCTATATACCGCCTCCTCATGCTGCTGCCAGGTCCAGAGTCTCTCATGGGTCCCTGTACGGCCTCCCATTGCTGCTGTCTCCATCGCCACACTCTGCCATGTGCCACTTTCAGGTCTCCTCACACACTGCTGGTGTGTAGAATTTTTTGACATAGGGTGCTGGCAGATTATGGGCCTCCTATAGCTGCTGCCAGGCCCCTAATCTGCCATAGGCCCCTATATACCGCTTCCTCATGCTGCTGCCAGGTCCAGAGTCTCTCATGGGTCCCTGTACGGCCTCCCATTGCTGCTGTCTCCATCGCCACACTCTGCCATGTGCCACTTTCAGGTCTCCTCACACACTGCTGGTGTGTTAAATTTTTTGACATAGGGTGCAGGCAGATTACGGGCCTCACATAGCTGCTGCCAGGCCCCTAATCTGCCATGGGCCCCTATATACCGCCTCCTCATGCTGCTGCCAAGTCTAGAGTCTGTCATGGGTCCCTGTACGGCCTCCCATTGCTGCTGTCTCCATCGCCACACTCTGCTGCCATGTGCCACTTTCAGGTCTCCTCACACTGCTGGTGTGTAGAATTTTTTGACATAGGGTGCTGGCAGATTATGGGCCTCCTATAGCTGCTGCCAGGCCCCTAATCTGCCATAGGCCCCTATATACCGCCTCCTCATGCTGCTGCCAGGTCCAGAGTCTCTCATGGGTCCCTGTACGGCCTCCCATTGCTGCTGTCTCCATCGCCACACTCTGCCATGTGCCACTTTCAGGTCTCCTCACACACTGCTGGTGTGTAGAATTTTTTGACATAGGGTGCTGGCAGATTATGGGCCTCCTATAGCTGCTGCCAGGCCCCTAATCTGCCATAGGCCCCTATATACCGCTTCCTCATGCTGCTGCCAGGTCCAGAGTCTCTCATGGGTCCCTGTACGGCCTCCCATTGCTGCTGTCTCCATCGCCACACTCTGCCATGTGCCACTTTCAGGTCTCCTCACACACTGCTGGTGTGTTACATTTTTTGACATAGGGTGCAGGCAGATTACGGGCCTCACATAGCTGCTGCCAGGCCCCTAATCTGCCATGGGCCCCTATATACCGCCTCCTCATGCTGCTGCCAAGTCTAGAGTCTCTCATGGGTCCCTGTACGGCCTCCCATTGCTGCTGTCTCCATCGCCACACTCTGCTGCCATGTGCCACTTTCAGGTCTCTTCACACTGCTGGTGTGTTAAATTTTTTGACATAGGGTGCAGGCAGATTACGGGCCTCACATAGCTGCTGCCAGGCCCCTAATCTGCCATGGGCCCCTATATACCGCCTCCTCATGCTGCTGCCAAGTCCAGAGTCTCTCATGGGTCCCTGTACGGCCTCCCATTGCTGCTGTCTCCATCGCCACACTCTGCTGCCATGTGCCACTTTCAGGTCTCTTCACACTGCTGGTGTGTTAAATTTTTTGACATAGGGTGCAGGCAGATTACGGGCCTCACATAGCTGCTGCCAGGCCCCTAATCTGCCATGGGCCCCTATATACCGCCTCCTCATGCTGCTGCCAAGTCTAGAGTCTCTCATGGGTCCCTGTACGGCCTCCCATTGCTGCTGTCTCCATCGCCACACTCTGCTGCCATGTGCCACTTTCAGGTCTCTTCACACTGCTGGTGTGTTAAATTTTTTGACATAGGGTGCAGGCAGATTACGGGCCTCACATAGCTGCTGCCAGGCCCCTAATCTGCCATGGGCCCCTATATACCGCCTCCTCATGCTGCTGCCAAGTCCAGAGTCTGTCATGGGTCCCTGTATGGCCTCCCATTGCTGCTGTCTCCATCGCCACACTCTGCTGCCATGTGCCACTTTCAGGTCTCTTCACACTGCTGGTGTGTTAAATTTTTTGACATAGGGTGCAGGCAGATTACGGGCCTCACATAGCTGCTGCCAGGCCCCTAATCTGCCATGGGCCCCTATATACCGCCTCCTCATGCTGCTGCCAAGTCTAGAGTCTGTCATGGGTCCCTGTACGGCCTCCCATTGCTGCTGTCTCCATCGCCACACTCTGCTGCCATGTGCCACTTTCAGGTCTCCTCACACTGCTGGTGTGTAGAATTTTTTGACATAGGGTGCTGGCAGATTATGGGCCTCCTATAGCTGCTGCCAGGCCCCTAATCTGCCATAGGCCCCTATATACCGCCTCCTCATGCTGCTGCCAGGTCCAGAGTCTCTCATGGGTCCCTGTACGGCCTCCCATTGCTGCTGTCTCCATCGCCACACTCTGCCATGTGCCACTTTCAGGTCTCCTCACACACTGCTGGTGTGTAGAATTTTTTGACATAGGGTGCTGGCAGATTATGGGCCTCCTATAGCTGCTGCCAGGCCCCTAATCTGCCATAGGCCCCTATATACCGCTTCCTCATGCTGCTGCCAGGTCCAGAGTCTCTCATGGGTCCCTGTACGGCCTCCCATTGCTGCTGTCTCCATCGCCACACTCTGCCATGTGCCACTTTCAGGTCTCCTCACACACTGCTGGTGTGTTACATTTTTTGACATAGGGTGCAGGCAGATTACGGGCCTCACATAGCTGCTGCCAGGCCCCTAATCTGCCATGGGCCCCTATATACCGCCTCCTCATGCTGCTGCCAAGTCTAGAGTCTCTCATGGGTCCCTGTACGGCCTCCCATTGCTGCTGTCTCCATCGCCACACTCTGCTGCCATGTGCCACTTTCAGGTCTCTTCACACTGCTGGTGTGTTAAATTTTTTGACATAGGGTGCAGGCAGATTACGGGCCTCACATAGCTGCTGCCAGGCCCCTAATCTGCCATGGGCCCCTATATACCGCCTCCTCATGCTGCTGCCAAGTCCAGAGTCTCTCATGGGTCCCTGTACGGCCTCCCATTGCTGCTGTCTCCATCGCCACACTCTGCTGCCATGTGCCACTTTCAGGTCTCTTCACACTGCTGGTGTGTTAAATTTTTTGACATAGGGTGCAGGCAGATTACGGGCCTCACATAGCTGCTGCCAGGCCCCTAATCTGCCATGGGCCCCTATATACCGCCTCCTCATGCTGCTGCCAAGTCTAGAGTCTCTCATGGGTCCCTGTACGGCCTCCCATTGCTGCTGTCTCCATCGCCACACTCTGCTGCCATGTGCCACTTTCAGGTCTCTTCACACTGCTGGTGTGTTAAATTTTTTGACATAGGGTGCAGGCAGATTACGGGCCTCACATAGCTGCTGCCAGACATGTAATCTGCCATGGGCCCCCGTACCGACTCCTCATGCTGTGACGTTGCAACAAGGTGGAATTCAACCCTACATATGTTAGACCGCCTTTACGAACAGCTAAAGGCCATCACAGATTTCCTGATGTTAAAAGCGGATAAAGGTACTCCCTGTGTAACTTAGATGTCAGCCATTGGCAGCTCATGTGTGACACCTGCGCTTGCTCAGGCCCTTTGAGGAGGCCACGCTATTCGTGAGTCGGCAGGACTATGGGATGAATGAGGTCAAATCGGCCATGGGCCCCCGTACCGCCTGTTCACGCTGATGCTGGTCCCACAGTGTGACCTGGGTCCCTGTACGGCCTTCCATTGCTTCCACTCTGCCATGTGCCACTTTGAAATCTCCTCACACTCCTGCGGTTGTCCATTTTGTCATAGGTTGCTGGCAGATTACAGGCCTTCCATAGGTGCCACCAAGCCCCATATCGGCCATGGGCCCCCGTACCGCCTGGTCACGCTGCTGCTGGGCCCATAGTGTGACCTGGGTCCCTGTACCGCCTCCCATTGCTCCCACTCTGCCATGTGCCACTTTCAGGTCTCCTCACGCTCCTGCTGGTTTCCATTTTGTCATAGGTTGCTGTATGGCCTCCCATTGCTGCTGCCTCCACCGCCACACTGTGGCTCCAAACACTGGTTTTGGCCCCGTGACTGGCCAAAGGAGTGAAGTGTGCAGTGATTCTAAGATCGACGGCACTCATCTGCATGTCATACTGACAGACAGTATTATTTCTCTTCCCCAGCAGACTCCAAGGGCATTTAAATTAAAGGTACAGTGTTCTGCACTAATATTAAGTCTCTCTGAAGCCTAGAAACACCCTTTTTTAAGTTAAATTCACAGCGAATTTATTCGACTCGAATCGAATATTGTCCACGAATTCGCCGAATCAGTCGAATCGAATTTTTCATTTCTTCGCTCATCTCTAATTGGAGCCATACATTTTGTATGGCTCTAATCGCAGGACCCTTTTTTTGGGTCCGCACTAGAATAGATTGCATGGGTACTCACACCTATGTGATCTGATTCTGCACAGCGCACCACTTTCAGGGAGTTGTTAACATACACACCCGCAGCAGTTAGGATGACCGGGGTGCGATTCTGATGCGGTGCGAAATTGGCACTAAAAACGCTGCAAATTCCTCACCGCATCAGAGTGAACCAGGGCTTACAGTAGGTCGATTTCAAGACATCTCAATGCTGAGTCCTTGATGGACAGTAATACATACCTTTGGCAGGTATGTCAATTGTCCTATTCAGTATGTAAAGTCATTTAGCGGTTTAGCAAAAAAATGTATTCAGGCCACAAATCCTTTAATTGCATTGCTACTCTAATTTGCCCTGCAGGCACATTATTAAATATAACTATGTATTGTTTACGAATAATTACCATGCAGTTCATACCACATAAAAAACGGCTAATCAGATTTGAAATGATGTACTTATATACAGTATATAGAGTGCCTCATTAAGATGTATATGAGGTGATGGGGGCTTTTAAAACACAAGATTATTCGCATTTCTTAATTGCAAATTGCACTGACATTAAACTGATGAATAAATCAAATGCAATCCTCTTTTGCAGGATCATTATACACTTATAGCAACAACAATTTGTCATCCCAGTAAGCAACCTGTTAACCTTTTTTTTTTCTAACGCAGCAGAACATCTCTTTTAAGTAAGAAGTTTTTAAACTAGTGAACTTTATGTAGAACTACTCCCGTAGGAGCCACAGGAGTACTGTGCAGGTCTTCCCCAAAGGTTTAGCCCTCAACCAGGCACATAGGCGCATTCACACATTTCTTCAATGATCGGTTTAGGAGTGTTGTTTTTATTTTTGGAGAACGTGGATTGGGTTGAGGGAATTAGGTGGAATCAGGGGCGGACTGACCATTTGGAAACACTGCCCGAGGGCCCGGGGTCAGTAGGGGGCCCCATGAGATGCCCCTGGTACCTTTTTCATAGGCTTTTTTGAGTTTGGGCAAGGACACAGGGGCCCCATGATCCCCTATTGCCCGGGGGCCCCATGAGTTGCCAGTCCACCCCTGGGTGGAATACTCCAAAAACAAAAACAACATACAGTTGAAGACTTTAGGTATTCTTGCAGATAAGCTATGACAAAGCCCGTGCTTGAAACAAACAGTAGACTTCAGCTTAAAGACAGCTGTAGAAGTAGTAACTAGAGCAGAGTCCTTTGAAACAGGAGATTAAATGAACAAAGCTCTTTGGAAAACCAGCTGGTGTCCTCTTTAGCTAGACCCATTGCTGACTCCCTAGCAGCAGAGGGATTTAAGTAGCACTCATTCTCTAAGATCCTTCCTTTGTGATACCAGAACAGATCTTCAGTAGACGGCCCTTCAGTCAGCTTTAGCAGAACCCGGGTCTCAGCATTCTTCACCAAGGGTTTTGCCTCGCAATCAGGCGCATAGGCACATTCGAACATTTCTTCAATGACTGGCTTAGGAGTGTTGTTTTTGTTTATATTTTTGGAGAACTTGGATTTGGTTGAGGGAATTAGGTGGCATACTCCAAAAACAAAAACAATGTCCAGTTGAAGACTTTAGGTATTCTTGCGGATAAGCTATGACAAAGTCCGTGGTTGAAACAAAGTAGACTTCAGCTTAAAGACAGTAGTAGAAGTAGTAACTAGAGCAGAGTCCCTTGAAACAGGAGATTAAATGAACAAAGCTCTTTGGAAAAGCAGCTGGTGTCCCCTTTAGCTAGACCCACTGCTGACTCCCTAGCAGCAGAAGGATTTAAGTAGCACTCATTCTCTAAGATCCTTCCTTTGTGATACCAGATCTTCAGTAGACGGCCTTTCAGTCAGCTTTAGCAGAACCAGGGTCTCGGCCTTCTTCACCAAAGGTTTTGCCTCTCAACCAGGCACATAGGCTCATTCACACATTTCTTCAATGACTGGTTTAGGAGTGTTGTTTTTGTTTATATTTTTGGAGAACTTGGATTTGGTTGAGGGAATTAGGTGGAATACTACAAAAGCAATGTACAGTTGAAGACTTTAGGTTTTTGTGCCAATAAGCTATGACAAAGTCCGTGGTTGAAACCAACAGTAAACTTCAGCTTAAAGACAGCAGTAGAAGTAGTAACTAGAGCAGAGTCCCTTGAAACAGGAGATTAAATGAATAAAGCTCTTTGGAAACACAGCTGGTGTCCACTTTAGCTAGACCCACTGCTGACTCCCTAGCAGCAGGATTTGAGTAGCACTCATTCTCTAAGATCCTTCCTTTGTGAAATCAGACCAGATCTTCAGTAGACGGCCTTTCAGTTAGCTGTAGCAGAACCCAGATCTAAGCATTCTTTCCCAAAGGTTTTGCCCCGCAACCAGGCACATAGGCTCATTCACAAATTTCTTCAATGACCAGTCTAGGAGTGTTGTTTTTATTTTTGGAGAACTTGGATTTGGTTGAGGGAATTAGGTGGAATACTCCAAAAACCAATGTCCAGTTGAAGACTTTAGGTATTCTTGCAGATAAGCTATGACAAAATCCGTGCTTGAAACAAACAGTAGACTTCAGCTTAAAGACAGCAGTAGAAGTAGTAACTAGAGCAGAGTCCCTTGAAACAGGAGATTAAATGAATAAAGCTCTTTGGAAAACCAGCTGGTGTCCCCTTTAGCTAGACCCACTGCTGACTCCCTAGCAGCAGACGGATTTAAGTAGCACTCATTCTCTAAGATCCTTCCTTTGTGATACCAGATCTTCAGTAGATGGCCCTTCAGTCAGCTTTAGCAGAACCCGGGTCTCAGCATTCTTCACCAAAGGTTTTGCCTCGCAACCAGGCACATAGGCACATTCAAACATTTCTTCAATGACTGGCTTAGGAGTGTTGTTTTTGTTGCTTTTATTTTTGGAGAACTTGGATTAGGTTGAGGGAATTAGGTGGAATACTCCAAAAACAAAAACAATGTACAGTTGAAGACTTTAGGTGTTCTTGCAGATAAGCTATGACAAAGTCCGTGGTTGAAACAAACAGTAGACTTCAGCTTAAAGACAACAGAAGTAGTAACTAGAGCAGAGTCCCTTGAAACAGGAGATTAAATGAACAAAGCTCTTTGGAAAACCAGCTGGTGTCCCCTTTAGCTAGACCCACTGCTGACTCCCTAGCAGCTGGAGGATTTAAGTAGCACTTATTCTCTAAGATCTTTCCTTTGTGATACCAGATTATATCTTCAATAGATGGCCCTTCAGTCAGCTTTAGCGGAACCCGAGTCTCAGCATTCGGACCCTCAGGTTGCCCACATGAGGCCTACGACAGTAGATCCAGCAGCATTGACTGGGAGGGCAGCATGCCCCTCCAGGCTGGAACAATTCTACACAGCAAAGACCCAGAACTCAGTGTGCTCACCAAATATATACAGTTAACTCCTTAGCAACTAGCTACTCAAAATTTGGATAGCAACAGTCTCTCTTTAAGGGGTGCTAAAGCCCCTTTGGTATACCACCTCAGACCCTGGATGATTCCTCCTGGTCACCCAGCTGCCTGAGGGTATCCCTGTGCAAGGGGGCCCAAGAGCTGTAGATTTAGAACAGTCCAGGATGAAGACTAGGTTAGGGCTGTATCAATATTCATGGTGCCATCTGCATAGCTATCATCCAGAAACCTCTCAGACTTTCTGGATGCAGAGGGAGCTATCAGACTGGCTGCAACTGAACACATTGAGCAGACCTGACTAGCAGAACACAGCGACCCTGATTACAGTGTGCAATTATGCTTTTATCCAATAACATTTGCAACCACACTGACTACAGTGTGACAACTAAACCTACCTATCAAATGGCAAGTAAATCTTATCTATCTAAACCTAGCACCTGTCTAGGAGGGTGCTACATTTAAAAACACTGAGTATTGGGTCCCCTTACGTTCTGCACAGCCAGGCAACACACATTTTTCCACACTTTGTATACTTGAGACAAAAGCAGTCCTTGAACTTGGTTTTGCAGTTTTATTAAGAGGTCAAACTTGGATGGGTTCTAGGAGTATATGGGATGCACCAGGAGCTGCAGAAACTGAGGGAAAACTCCTTAGCAACTATGTACAAAAAATGAGGATAGAAACAGTCTCTCTTCAACCACTTGGCAACCGTGCTATAGCTGAATGACGGCTACAGCACGGTTGTCCAGTTCTGGGAGTTCCAATGACACAGCAGATCATGGGTAAATACAGTTGCCGCTTATCGGCTGCACGTTCCTCACGCTGTCATAACGTGAGGAAAGTACTGCTGATAACCGGCAGCTGTCAGAGAACATATCGGCACTGATCATCAGGGCACTGATGATCAGTGTCCAGCAGTGCTGCCCACCAGTGCCCAGCAGTGTCACCCATCAGTGTCCAGCAGTGCCACCTACCTGTTCCCATCAGTGCCACCCACCTGTGTCCATCAGTGCTGCCCATGAGTGACCAGCAGTGCCACCAGTCAGTGCCACCCATAAGTGCTGCCCATCAGTGCCGCCTGTCAGTGCCCATCATTGCTGTATATCAGTGCAGCATCATCAGTGCCACCTCATCAGTGCCAGCTATCAGTGCCTATCTAGGCCACCTCATCAGTAACCATCAGTTCCCATCAATGCTGCCTATCAGTGCAGCCTCATCAATGCACATCAGTGAAGGAGAAAACTTACTTGTTTGCAAAATTTTATGATATAATATATTTTTTGCTCTTTTTTGCTTATAGTGCAAAAAATAACCTCCTCCCACAGTGGTGATTAAATACCACCAAAATAAAGCTCTATTTGTTTGAAAAAAATGATAAAAATTTCATATGGGTACAATATTGCATGACAGCGAAATTGTCATTCAAAGTGCAACAGCACTGAAAGCTGAAAATTGGCCTGGGCAGGAAGGGGGAAAATAAGTGCTTATTAGGCAAGTGGTTAAAGGGTGTTAAAGCCCCTTCAGTGTACATCTTCAGACCCTGGATGATTCCTCCTCTTTACTGAGGGCATCCCTGGGCAAGGGGGGTCCAAGAGCTGTAGATTTAGCACAGTCTGATGAAGATGAAGACTAGTTGGGTCTTGCCCCTGACCACCCTCTCCCCTTATCTGACCCAGGGGGTGTATCTTTCCCTATTTGCTTGGTGGGTTGGTGGCTGCCTTCAGGTCTTATGTTGGGCTGGCTCCTTCCCTTCTACACAGGCCATCCTCCCAATTAGATGAGGGAACAGAGGAGATCCTCCCTTCCAGAATTATGCCTGAAGGTGAGCTCCTCCCCCTGGCGCCCCCTCCCAGGCTCCTCACTCCAGCCTTGCTCTCAGTCCATCTTCCATCCGACACGGACTCTGTTCCCAGGCTCTGGGATACTTAAGGGTTGGATGTAGGGATGCACTGGATGCCTTTGCTGTCATTTTGGTATAGCTGGGCATCACGTGCGTCCCTGTACCTTTAAGGAGGGATGGGCTCCTCCAGGCACACCTGCCCTTAACCTATCCATTGATATATGTGCTCCTACTATGGAGGCTCTGGAAATTTTAGGTAGGTCTACGGAATACAGAGAACCCCTGATGCGGGACTGTGGCTTAGGCATGTATTTGCGAATGTGTGCAAACAAAACCCTCTGTTTTTAATGCATACTGTTAGACAGGGCCAAATTGGTTGTTTCGCAAGCTGGCTGGTAAGTGTTGGTGGGAAATCTTTTGTTTGTCTTGTGATGTGCATTGCCCTTCCATGTGCACCTTCCGGCTAAGGCTGATTATAGGTTGGGACAGTTGCCATTTTTTTTATACTTCAGGGTTGCCCTGGTCACCATGCCCAGCCTCCTGACATGGGATTGACCAAGGTCCCTTAAGCATGCAGATCTGAACTTCCTTACCTCCTGCATCCCTCCTCCAAAAAGCTATTAGGTTTCTGGAGAGGTGAGAGGGCTCTAGAAGCCCTGACCTGTTAGAGCCTCACTAGCCTGTCCTGAGGTGAACTCCTGCCTCCCTCAAAGGCTAACTCATCCCAGGCTGCTACTCGGCCTCTACCTAACAAAAACTAACTAACTAACCTAAAGAGCATTACATTTTACTATGAGAAATTTTTATTTTTTTTAAAATGGTGAAATCCACCTCTAGATTCATCCTTGTTTTACACTGTTTGGTTCTGTTCAAACATTTTGCAGAGCTGGATATAGATTAGCAGATGCAAATCAGGATAATAGACAAAAATACTCCTTTGCAGGATGGCCAATGAGCAAGCAGGATCAAGGAAGGACATCAGAGGGGTGGCTGTAGACGTGGTATTTTTGGACAGAAGGGTGGCTGTGGAATACTGGGACAGAGGAGTGGCTATGGATATGGTATACTTAGACAGAGGGGTGGGGGTGGACGTGGTATACTTGGACAGAGGGGTGGGGGTGGACGTGGTATACTTGGACAGAGGGGTGGGGGTGTACGTGGTATATTTGGACAAAGGGGTGGCGGTGGACGTGGTATATTGGACAGAGGGGTGGCTGTGGACGTGGTATACTTGGACAGAGGAGTGGCTGTGGACGTGGAATACTTGGACAGAGGAGTGGCTATGGACGTAGTACACTTGGACAGAGGGGTGGCTGTGGACGTGGTATACTTGGACAGAGGGGTGGCGGTGGACTTGGTATACTTGGACAGAGGAGTGGCTGTGGACGTGGTATACTTGGACAGAGGAGTGGCTATGGACGTAGTATACTTGGACAGAGGGGTGGCTGTAGACGTGATATACTTGGACAGAGGGGTGGGGGTGTACGTGGTATATTTGGACAGAGGGGTGGCTGCAGACGTGGTATATTTGGACAGAGGGGTGGCTGCAGACGTGGTATACTTGGACAGAGGGGTGGCTGTGGACTTGATATACTTGGACAGAGGGGTGGCTGTGGACGTGATATACTTGGACAGAGGGGTGGGGGTGTACGTGTTATATTTGGACAAAGGGGTGGCGGTGGACGTGGTATACTTGGACAGAGGGGTGGGGGTGGACGTGGTATACTTGCACAGAGGGGTGGGGGTGGACGTGGTATATTTGGACAGAGGGGTGAGGGTGGATGTTAAGGAGTTAATACACAGTCTCAATATATTACCCCATTTTTGGTAAAATTTCAAAAATGAGGCGTTCAGATAAGAAAAAGATTGCAGTAAATAGATTCTAAACCTGCCAAGCCTTAAAACTGCCCAGGGTCAGTAGGGGGCCCCATGAGATGCCCCTGGTACCTTTTTCATAGGCTTTTTTGAGTTTGGGCAAGGACACAGGGGCCCCATGATCCCCTATTGCCTGGGGGCCCCATGATTTGTCAGTCCGCCCCTGTTCCGGAGTGCACATTGGCAAACTGTCTAGGCTAAGTATACAGTAGATTAGCTTCAACTCATCTCCCAAAGTCACTCTCTTCCAACACGTTTCACCCTTCCACCCACTTAGTTGTAGAACTCTGCAGCCTTGCTTGTATGCCTCTGGATAGTGACTTTGTCCAAGTGACTGGAAAATGCTGGAAATACCAGATTTCACCGTTGTCACTGGAACAACAATATATTACCCCGTTTTTTTGTAAAATCTCAAAGATGAGGCATTCAGATAATAAAAATATTGTGTTCAGTAAATAGATTCCCAACTTGTCAAGCATTAAAACTAGCTTTGAATATTTGTCAAAAGGAAGCACCGGAGTGCACATCGGCAAACCGTTCAGTCTTAGAGTACAGTAGATTAGCTTCAGCTAATCTTCTTCCAAAGTCACTCTCCTCCAATGCGTTTCACCCTTCCACGGGCTTAGTTGTAGACCTCTACAGTCTTGCTTGTATGCCTTTGGACAGTGACTCTGTTTGTCCAAGTGACTGGACATTGTTGGAATTACCAGATTTTACCATTGTCCTTGGAACAATAGGTGAGGACTCCCCTTTCTCTATTGCAGCCTCAGGTCAGGAGAGTGCATGTGATCACCCAGGGGCAATCAGCACTGTCCAGACAGAGGTCAGGGGTTCTGCATCTTCCTAGAGCAGAAAGAAAACTCTTCCTACAAGCCTTAACCAGTGCTCTGCTGGACACTGATAGAAGTCACAAGACTGCTCTAACTGCTGAAGAGAAAAGATATGAGAAATTTCAATAATTCAATACCTGAATTATTGAAAAATAATTTTGCTGAGTCCACTACCCGCAGAGCCACCTGGGGAGACAGCTGAGAGGTGTTTTAGTGTGGAAACACACGATCCATAAGGAGAACTCGGACGGACAGATGTGCCTAGACGATGATCCTATGATGCCATATCCGATTTTGAGATAACTTCACTTGGATATCGGGATATCATCTACATGCATATTTGAATTATGCATCTGGTGAGTGCATGATTCAATTGATTTTGATCACTGGAAGACGCACGTGTTTGAATCACCGTTTTATTATTTTTAAAGACTTTTTAAAGTTTTTTTGCACAACGTTTTGCACATAATAGTCACATATTTTTATATTTGGTTGCTATATGTATATGTATCAGGGATAATTATATTTCTCTTAGCGCTGCGCCCTCTTTTTATATGTTCTTTATAGGGTTTTTTGGTACCTATTGGCGTACAGCAGCTCTTTATCTAGCGCTCACTTCCACTTTTCTTTGATTTATGTAGTACAAGAGCCTGCCTAATTGGATACAATTGAAAGTGTTGTTAGGTTTGACCTCATATTATACTGTTTTTGGTAAATCTAAACCAAAAATCTCAAGAAAATGGTATAATGTATGGCCAGCCTAAGAGGCTTATTTTTTTCTTTTGTGTCAAGCATTTGTAGATTGTTTCCTGAGCATACAGCACTGTGATATTGGATTTTGGGACTTTATTTAATATATGAATGTGGACTTATATAATTTCAATAAATTTATGCACATTTTTTATGTAGCAGCATTATGTACAGTGCACTCATTTTATATATATATATATACAGTTGCAAGAAAAAGTATGTGAATCCTTTGGGATTACGTGGAGTTTTGCATGAATTGGGCATAAAATGTGTTCTGAACGTCATCTAAGTCACAACAATAGAAGAACACAGTCTGCTGAACATAATACTACACAAACATTAGATGTTGCCATGGTTTAATTGCACATAACATGTAAATATTCACAGTGCAGGGAGGAAAAAGTATGTGAGTCCCTAGCTTAATGACTTCTCCCAGAGCTCATTGGAGCCAGGAGTGAGCCAACCTTGACTCCAATCAGTGTGATGATAGTGGATGTGTTGCTGACAGCTGTCCTGCCCTTAAAAAACAAACACCTGTTTTGGGTTTACTTGTTTAAAGAAGCACTGTCTGACGTGAACCATGCCTCGCAGAAAAGAGCTCTCAGAAGACCTACGATCAAGAATTGTTGACTTGCATGAAACTGGAAAGGGTTACAAAAGTATCTCCAAAAGCCTTGATGTTCATGTGTCCACGATAAGACAGACTGTCTACAAATGGAGAAAGTTTAGCACTGTTGCTACTCTCCCTAGGCGTGGTCGTCCTGTAAAAATGACTGCAAGAGCACAGCGCAGAATGTTGCATGAGGTAAAGAAGGATCCCAGAGTGTCCGCTAAAGACCTACAGAAATCTCTGGCACATGCTAACATTTTTGTTGACACATCTACAATAAGGAAAACATTAAACAAGAATGGAGTACATGGGAGGACACCACGGAGGAAGCCATTGCCGTCCAAAAAGAATATTGCAGCACGTTTGAAGTTTGCAAAAGAGCACCTGGATGTTCCACAGTACTACTGGCAAAATATACTGTGGACAGATGAAACCAAGATTGAGTTGTTTGGGAAGAACACACAACACTATGTGTGGAGAAAAAAAAGGCACAGCACACCAACATCAAAACCTCATCCCCACTGTAAAACATGGCGGAGGGAGCATCATGGTTTGGGGCTGCTTTGCTGCCTCGGGGCCTGGACGGATTGTTGTCATTGATGGGAAAATTAATTCCAGAGTTTATCAAGACATTTTGCAGGAAAACGTACGACCATCTGTCCGCCAACTGAAGCTCCGCAGAGGATGGGTGATGCAACAGAACAATGACCCAAAGCATACAAGTAATTCAACAAAACAATGGCTGCAACAGCACAGAATACGCCTTCTGGAGTGGCCCAGTCAGAGTCCTGACCTCAACCCGATTGAAATGCTGTGGCATGACCTTAAGAGAGCGATTCACACCAGACATCCCAAGAATATTGCTACACTGAAACAGTTTTGTGAAGAGGAGTGGTCCAAAATTACTCCAGATCGTTGTGCAGGTCTGATCTGCAACTACAGGAAATGTTTGGTTGAGGTTATTGCTGCCAAAGGAGGGTCAACCAGTTATTAGGTCCAAAGGTTCACATACTTTTTCCTCCCTGCACTGTGAATGTTTACATGTTATGTGCAATTAAACCATGGCAACATCTAATGTTTGTGTGGTATTATGTTCTGCAGACTGTGTTCTTCTATTGTTGTGACTTAGATGACGTTCAGAGCACATTTTATGCCCAATTCATGCAAAACTCCACGTAATCCCAAGGGGTTCACATACTTTTTCTTACAACTGTATATATATATATATATATATATATATATATATATATATTCAATGTACCTACAGCTAAGACCAGAGGCATCCCTAGGATTGGTGTCCCCAGTACGATAACACGTGGTAACACCCCTTCTGACGTTCCCCGCAGAATGGATCGGATCTGCGGATTGAGCATAGTGGATTGGGCTCCGTTCGAATATGCTTGATCCACAGATCCGATCCATCCTATGGGGATCTTCAGCTTGCTTTACAACTTACCTTTTTGTGGAGCGGGTCCTGTGTCACCCCGTGCAGTAGGTGTCACCCGGTGCGGCGCGCACCCCCCCACACCTGCCTAGGGACGCCACTGGCTAAGACTCACTATACGCTTACCTCTAGTTACAAATTGTAAATCAGAGTTTACTACCACTTTAAAAAATAGAAATGGGTGAAGACTAGGAGATGAGGAGGGGCAGTAAGGTTCTGGTCCATTGAAATAGTGCTGCCAATGAACATTCTGAGAGTGGGAGAGAGCAGAGTGATGACTCATCCATGTGTTGCTGCTCCCTCTTTGCTCAATCACTAAGTTGGGGGTGTGGTCTTGACCCGACTGTGCTGCTATTGCAGTGGGAGTTGAGGATCTGATTGTACTGTCTGTCGGGGGTACCTTGACCACAAGACTGACTGTGCAGCATTATAAATCCTTTAGCAGGCAGACCATGCCTGTGTATGCATTTCAGCTGCCTCTTTATTGCCTTGCCTGGAATTCAGCTTTAAGAAAGCTGTTGATATATTTCAACTTAATGCCTAAACTTAAACATATCTGATTCCTCACAGTTCACATAAGCTTCCCTATACCTGGGGCTCCAAAAAGAAGACTATTAAATTCCTACATATGTTTTATATAGATAACTGCGCTGAAGTCTATATTTATATAATCCTCGCCCTCCTCTCGCTTCAGTGAAAAGCGAATGCCATAACTAAGCTAAAATAGGATGATTTCTTCCCGGCTGTAGAACATTCCCAATTAGGGATATCATTTGCAGGGAAATATTTAGCTAAGCCTATAAACATAGCTTAATGTGGGCAAATCATTTACTTTTTCTTCATACTAGCCCATTCCTTAGGGGTCCTGGAATCCATGTGCAAAGCCCCATTTCTCAGTTAAAAGAATTCAGAACATAAATATAATACAGCTTAGTTTACCATAGAAATTTGAGGGTGAATAGGGAGAGATATCAGTTCATAATCACGGAGAAAACTGAAACAAATCTCAGCCGTAATGGACATTTTAGGTGTGAAAGCAGAAGGAGCCATTAAAGTATTGCAATGGGAGAAATATTTAAAGCTCAACTCCTGGAGTTTCGAAAAAAACGACATTTACATTTGATGGCCCTCCCTGCACTGTGAGGGATATATGCTCAGTAAATCCAAAGCAGGAGTCTACAGACATTTCAGTATGAGGGTTATGTTGTATATTTTACAAATATTTGTGGGTCACAAAAATCAGTTTGACATCCATAAGTGCTCAAGTGTCCCCTCTTACATCCAGGAGTGCCCAGCAAAGTCCCTTCTTATATCCAAGCCTGCCAAGTTCCCCTTACATCAATAGGTGCCCACCATAGTCCCTCCTTTCATCCACATGTGCCCACCATAGTCCATCCTTTTATCCATGTGTACCCAGCAGACTACTCCCTTACTTCTATGTGTGCCCAACAGAGTTCCACTAATATCTATGTGAGCTCAGCAGAGTATCCCCATATATCCTTGTGTGCCTGTACAGTAGCCACTTACATTAATGTGTACCCAGCAGAGTACCCCCTTGCATCAATGTGTACTCAGCAGAGTACCCCCTTAGATCCATGTGTGCCCAGCAGAGTCCCCCTAATATCTATATGTGCTCAGCAGAATACCCCCATATATCCACGTGTGCCAGTACAGTACCCCTTACATTAATGTGTGCCCAGCAGAGTCCCCCTTATATCCATGTGTACCCAGCAGAGTTCTCTCTTTCATCTACTGTACACATGCCCAACAGAGTACTGTCTCACATCAATTTGTGCCCAGCAAAGTGCCTCTTACATTAATGTGCGCCCAGCAGAGTTCCACTTTGCACCCATGTATGCCCAGCAGCAGGGGCAGACTGACCATTGGGGAATTCGGGCACTGCCCGAGGGCCTGGGGTCAGTAGGGGGCCCCATGAGATGTCCCTGGTACCTTTTTTATAGGCTTTTTTGGGTGTGGTTTGAGTGTGGGTGAGGACTTAGGGGCCCCATGATCCCCTATTGCCCGGGGGCCCCATGAATTGTCAGTCCGCCCCTCCCCAGCAGAGTTCTCTCTTTCATCCACACATGCCCAGCACAGTACCCTCTTACATAAATATGTGCCCAGCAGAGTGCCCACTTACATCCATGTGTGCCCAGCAGAGCCTCCCTAATACCTATGTGTGCTCAGCAGAGTACCCCCATATATTCAGATGTTCCAGTACAGTACCCCCTTACATTGATGTATGCCCAGCAGAGTCCCTCTTATATGCATGTATGCCCAACAGAGTTCTCTCTTTCATACACATGTGCCCAGCAGAGTAACCTCTTACATCAATGTGTGCCCAGTAGAGTCCCCCTAAAATTAATGTGCACCCAGCAGATTCCCCCTTGTGTGTCCAGCAGAGTTCTCTCTTTCATCCACACGTGCACAACAGAGTACTCTCTTACATCCATGTATCCCCAGCAGAGTCTCCCTTAGATACATGTGTGCCCAGCAGAGTTATCTCTTTCATCCACACATGCCCAGCAGAGTACTCTCTTACATCCATGTGTGCCCAGCAGAGTCCCCCTTACATCAGTGTGTGCCCAGCAGAGTCCCCCTTACATCAGTGTGTGCCCAGCAGAGTCCCCCTTACATCAGTGTGTGCCCAGCAGAGTCCCCCTTACATCAATGTGTGCCCAGCAGAATCTGCCTTACATTGATGTGTGCCCAGCAGAGTCCCACCTTGCACCGATATGTGTCCAGCAGAGTTTCTCCTTACCTTTTAGGTGGCAGAGCAGCAATGCAGAAGCTGTGAGGTGGAGATGGGGCTGGCCGGACGTCCTAACAACCAACTGTGATGGAGAGAAGTTAAAGAGGGGATGGAATCTGTGCTGGGGACTGCAGGGGGTTACAACTGGTTGGCATTGGATGGGCTGGTCTCCATATTACAATACACCTGTAGCCAGGATATTATCATGGGCAGTTGATGCCTGCTAAAAATCTTGTAGTCTGGAGACCCCTTTTCTGATAAATGAAGAATTAGATATGTCTTACTTTATTTGTGGCTTTAGCAGGCTCAGCAATTCTCCTCTGCTCCTGCTTGTGGGGTGGTTCTGGTGTTGGGATTTCAGGGCAATATATGGCAATTTTGTGTATGTTTCAAATATATATATATATATATATATTGTATATGGGTTCAATATTGAATTGGCCCCACCCTTTGCAGCTATAACAGCTTCAACTCTTCTGGGAAGGCCGTCCACAAGGTTTAAGAGGGTGTCTATGGGAAGGTTGGACCATTCTTCCAGAAGCACACTTGTGAGGTCAGGCACTGATGTCGGGGGAGGAGGCCTGGCTCCCAGTCTCCGCTCTAATTCATCCCAAAGGTGTTCTGTCGGGTTGAGGTCAGGACTCTGTGCAGGCCAGTCAAGTTCCTCCACCCCAAACTCGCTCCATGTCTTTGCTTTGTGTACTGGTGTGCAGTCATGTTGGAACAGGAAGGGACCATCCCCAAACTCTTCCCACAAAGTTGGGAACATGAAATTGTCCAAAATTTCTTGGTATGCTGATGCCTTAAGAGTTCCCTTCACTGGAACTAAGAGGCCAAGCCCAACCCATGAAAAACAACCCCACACCATAATCCCCCCTCCACCAAACTTTACACTTGGCACAATGCAGTCAGGCAAGTACTGTTCTCCTGGCAACCGCCAAACCCAGACACATCTATCAGATTGCCAGACAGAGAAGCGTGATTGCTCACTCCAGAGAACACGTCTCCACTGCTCTAGAGTCCAGTGGCGGCGTGCTTTACACCAGATGCTTTGCATTGCACTTGGTAATATAAGACTTGGATGCAGCTACTCGGCCATGGAAACCCATTCCATGAAGCTCTCTACGCACTGTTGTTGTGCTAATCTGAAGGCCACCCCAAGTTTGCAGGTCTTTAGCTAATGATTCTGCAGACAGTTGGCAACTTCTGAACATTGTGCGCTTCAGCATGCGTTGACCCCACTCTGTCATGTGACGTGGCCTACCACTTGGTGGCTGAGTTGCTGTTGTTCCCAGTTGCTTCCACTTATAATCCCACTAACAGTTCAGCGTGGAATATTTAGTAGCCAGGAAATGTCACGGATGGACTTATTGCACAGGTGGCCTATCATGGGACCACGCTTGGAGTCACTGAGCTCCTGAGAGCGACCCATTCTTTCACCAATGTTTGTAGAAGCAGTCTGCATGCCTAGGGGCTTGATTGTATACACCTGTGTCCATGGAGGGGATTGGAATACCTGAATCCAATGATCTGGAGGGCTGTCCAACTACTTTTGGCAATATAGTGTACCTGACAACATAACTGGAAGCATAGGAGCTTGTGATATTGCTGCATACCTGGATGCTACAGAACTCATGCTCAATAATACATTGAAAATTGTGTTGTAAAATAATTCCATAAAATCATAGTGGTAATAGGCTGTTCCATTAAATTAGCAGACTGCAGCAGTTTGATGTGCCCTTTAAGGTGAGAACAATATTATAAAGGTTTATCTTTGACTGTTTCTCCTGTGAAAAGGATAAAACATTCCATCCTTATCATAAACGTCAGATCTCTGATCCACCATCCAGGATATGTTACTATGGCCCAACTGCATGAATCACTGAGCGGGTGACATAAGCCAGTAAATATTATTTATTGTATTGCTGATTCAATGGAAAGAATGTTGTGTACCAGTTGGTGCAAGGTGCAGTCCGGCTCCCACCTGAAAAGTCTTTGTTGGTATAATTAAATGTTGGATTAAGATGGCATTTCAAAAGCAGACATTTTGATGGCTCTGCAAATTTAGATGATGCAGATCAAATAGGCTACAATGAATGTATAATAAATATACGGTGATAGTTTATAAAAGTTATACTGATGTTACTATCTTAAAGCAGTTAAAAATGTATTTTTACCATGCAGTAGGGCTGTTCCCCATTGCATGGATCGGATGCTCGTTTTTTTTCTAGGGGTCAGGACTAAGCTCATACTCACCTGACCCGCATATCCTATGGAAAACTGCACTCCCCCACAGTCCAGCGGTGGACTATTCCTGTCTGTGGAGCATGCATTGAACATGCTGACATCAGGAACACTCCATTTACAAGTCTGCTGAACTGCCGGGGATGACAGGAGCCAAAAGGACAGGTCTTGTGCGGGGAGGATCGGGGTCAGGTGGGTATACCTTCAGTGTCCTCTCCTCTAGAACGAAACAAGCATTTAACACGTGCAGTGCCAGCACAGCCCCACTGCACGGGCAAAATAAAAACATGTCTGAAGCATAATCATGGTGTTGTAAAGCAGGCTGAGACACAAAAACAATTAGTATTTTTATTTTTAAAATTCATGTTACCATAAATGAGTAAATCATCGGTGGACCAGCAGTTTAGCACCTTTTACATAGAAATCTGCATAGAAGCTGCTTGGATTTAGACTCGAGCATCAAATTCAATATGGATGCATGCAGCATAACAGTCTGTATAGTGATAAGCCCAGAGAAAATTTTTTATTTATATTTTTTATATATATATATGTATATATATATATATATATATATATATATAAAAAATATAAATAAAAAATTTATATATATATACAGTGCATTTAAAAGCTTTTTTCAAAATCCAAGTGGGCTTTCATGAGTTTTGCACTGAGGAGAGGCTTCCGTCTAAGCACTCTGCCATAAATCCCAGACCGGTGGAGAGCTGCAGTGATGGTTGTCCTTCTGGAACTTTGTCCCGTCTCCACATAGGATCTCTGAAGCTCAGTCAACGTGACTATCGGGTTCTTGGTCACCTCTCCTACAAAGGCTCCACCCAATTGCTCAGTTAGGCCGGTTGACCTGCTCTTGAAAGAGTCCTGGTTGTGCCAAATTTATTCCATTTGAGAATTATGGAGGCCACTGTGCTCTTCAGGAATCTTCACTGAAGCAAAAAAAATTTGTAGCCTTCCGCAGATCTGTGCCTTGCAATAATCCTGTCTCTGAGCTCTGCAGGCTGTTCCTTTGACCTCATGGCTTTTGCTCTGATACAGTATTCATTGTCAGCTGTGATGCTCTGAGCTACAATTTATTACTAAATGCTTTTTGTACTTTTATACAATGTGAGTTTTAGTCCAAGGGGGGTATTTGTTGGCAATACATTTTCTAAACGTTATTTTCATATGGTGAGGGTTCTTTCATTTACCCACATATGGAATTTGAATATCACTTACCTTGATGGAGCCTGAGCTGGATTAACCATTTGATGAGTGACCATTCTTACATCTAAGCCGATCTGGTCTAAATAGTCTCCACATCTATTGGTGTTTGATTCAATGCTGATTAATCACCAGCATCTGGTGAGTTTGCACTTTGATGGGGTGTTGAGCACATCAGAGATCACGCTTTTGGTGGATATTCTTTGAAGGGAAGATTTGGAGCTAGCTTTTTTTTTTATATGAACTGATTTTGTCACTTTATGCACTTTTTTGGTGGAAGTGTTATTTTTATTTGCAAATCTAATTATTTATATATAATTTATTTATGTATATTTTTTAATATTTCACATACATTTGGGGATTGAATTGTATTTCATCAGTGAGCGCTGTTTATGGTATTATTACACTAATTTATGTTTTTTTATTGATCTTACAAGACTGGAATTTTTGTACCTTTAATGTCCCAACTGTTTGTAAAAATATTGAAAATAGTAAAGCTAAAGGTACAAGCTAGTGGAAGGGTGTCAGAACTCAGGTCTGAACCCACAACCTCCACTGCATCTGGCAGTGGATGTTCCTGCTGAGCCACCTGAGATGCTGGACAGGGTCTTACCTAGTTGTACAAACTTACTTTCTGTCTTGTCTCTGGTTGAAAGATGAACACCTTGTTCCTCCCATGAACGTCTTATTACAGACATGCCTTGCACTTCCTGTTTGCCAGATTGCTGTGCTCTCTCCAGCCTATATTCCGCTCTTGCCACGCCTGCTGGCGTCCGTATCTTTGCTACTACTCTGTAAGGGAATTCCTGTACGGCAACTGGCGCATAGAAATGCGAATGCACGCAACATCACGCATAGAAATGAGCATGGGCACATTGTCAATAAAAATTAGCATAGACTCGCGCATGCGCGCAAGAATGCGCGCAGGTGGGTGCACGCACGCCGGAGCGTGCCCACAGTGTCTGGAGCCAGGCAGACTATATAAAGGAGGCTCTTACTTTCTGTCAGTGCTGATTGGTCTTCAGCTATTTCCTTGTGTCCTGCTGTATCCTGTGTGCATCCGTTACTGACCCGGCTTGCCATTGACCTGCTCTTGAATTCTGTTTATGGCGTCTGCTAATCGGTTTCTGATCCTGGCTTCCTCCTGACCTCGTCCCTGTCTGATGTTCCGGTACCTCATCGCCTGCTCATTGCTGACCCTGGCTACTACTCTGATTACGCTTCCGGCTCCAGTTTGGCTCTAGAGTCCTGCCAATTGCTTGCCCTGGCTATCCATTATATCAGCTCCGGTTGTCACAGTGTGTTCTTGCCTCATGCTTATCAGAAGCAGGGGCGGACTGACCATTTGGAAACTCGGGCACTGCCCGAGGGCCCAGGTCAGTAGGGAGGCCCATGAGATGTCCCTGGTACCTTTTTCATAGGCTCTTTTGAGTTTGGGCAAGGACACAGGGGCCCCATGATCCCCTATTGCCCGGGGGCCCCATGAGTTGTCAGTCCGCCCCTGATCAGAAGTTCCAGCATGCCACATACCCAGATCTTGCAATTCCAGTGGAGTGCTTCCTTAACCTCAGCTGGCCGTTCCGGCATCTCCTCTGTTCCTGACTGGATGCCCTGCTTGATTTACAGAGGCTACACCACCAGCCGCAAGTTCTGCAATCAACATCTGCAGGCACTCGTGTTCCTCCTGTCCCTCGGCACCATCTGTTCCACCTTCAGTGGGGCCTGGACTGGAGATACAAGAAAGACCGACCTCATCAGTTCCGACATCTATCAGGTACGTGACATACTCATTACCAGGGGCGGACTGACAACTCATGGGGCCCCCGGGCAATAGGAATTCATGGGGCCCCTGTGTCCTTGCCCAAACTCCAAAAGCCTATGAAAAAAGGTACCAGGGGCATCTCATGGGGCCCCCTACTGACCTCGGGCCCGAGTTTCCAAATGGTCAGTCCGCCCCTGCTCATTACTGACCTATAACTTTCACGAAAACCAATTAATTTACATGTAATGGGATTTTTTTAAGCAAAGACACGGAGCAGAATACATTTTGGCCTAAATTTATGAAGAAATTTGATTTTTAAAAGTTTTTACTGGACATGTTTTATAGCAAAAAGTCAAAAATATTGGGGTTTTTGTTTTCAAAATTGTCGGTCTTCTGTTTGCAGGGCAAAAAAATAAAAGCCGCAGAGGTGATCAAATACAACTGAAAGAAAGGTCTATTTGTGGGGAAAAATAGGACAGTGTTGAATGACCGCGCAATTGTCAGTTAAAGTAACGCAGCACTGTATCACAAAAAATGGCCTGGTCAGGAAGGGGGGTAAATCCTCTGGAGGGCAACTGGTCAATGTATAGAATGCATGAAGGTAAAAAATCTTCAGCCTTTACAACCACTGTATTTTTAGCGCACTCAAGATCAACATAGCATGTGACTGCGTTAATTAATTTAGAATTAGAGAAATGTTACATGACTATGCTGGGAAATGTGTATTTCTGCCTGTATGTTGTATTTGTTTCTATGAAAAAGAAAAGAAAACATAAAAACCCAACCTACTACGCAGAACTCACATATTTCATTTGATTAAAAGGCCCTTGCCTGAGGTCAGCTTATTTCTCAAACAATAAGAGAGGATCCCCTGGCGTCATATCTGTCATACCTTCCTAATACCACATATGTTTGTTATACATTTTATTTATCTAATGAGGCATAGAATTAAAGTGTTTGGAAAAGCTGAAGGTTTTTTACCTTCATGCATTCTATACATTAACCCCTTGCCCTCCAGAAGATCCCCCCCCCCTTCCTGACTAGGGTTTTTGCTAGAAAAGGTAATATTGTGGGGAGGGGAGGAAATTTGTGCTAAGAGGGGATTTTGTTTTTTGGGGGGGGGGGGGAATTGTGCTTGTAGGGATGATTGGGGGGTATTTGTGCTAAGAGGGGAATTTTTTTTTGGGGGGATGAGGATTTGTGCTTGAAGGGGGAAATTTAAGGGGCAGAGGATTTGTGCTGCAGAGGGATTTTTTTTCTGGGGGGGGGGGGGGATTTGTGATGGGGGTATATGAGGAGAGAGAGCCCATATGGAAGAAAAATATATTTGAAAAATATTTTTAAAATATTCTTCTCAAATATATTGCCAAATGTTTGAAATGCTACAATTTTGGCCATATTCATAACATTAAAATAAAAAAAAAAAAAAATATATATATATATATATATATATATATAATATATATATACACTGTATGTTATGTTGAAATGCGTTTTTATTACAAAATATATGAAAAATATTTTTAAAAATACATTTCCAAATATACAGTATGTCTTTAAAAATACATTTAATCTACATTTTTGGAATGCATTTACAAATGTATGTAAAAATATATGTTAAAATAACTTTTTTATATGTTACTAAAAAAAATCTGAAGAATATATTTAAAAAATATATATTTAAAAAAAAATTCCAAATATACTGTATGTCTTTAAAAATGTAATCTACATTTTTTGGAATGCATTTACAAATGTATGTAAAAATATATATGTTGAAATGCATTTTAATTACAAATTATATGAAAAATATTAACACATTTCAAATATACTGTTCCTCATTAGATAAATAAAATGTATAACAAACATATGTATTTATTGAAATAAAATTTTGAAATATAATGAATATGCCCAAAATTGTAGCATTTCAAATATATGGCAATATATCTGGCATGTGACTGAGTTAATCAATTTAGAATTAAAGAAATATTACATCACTATGCTGGGAAATGAGTATCTCTGCCTGTATGTTGTATTTGTTTCTATGAAAAAGAAAAGAAAACATAAGAGGGGAATTTTTTTTTGGGGGGGGATGATGATTTGTGCTTGGAGGGGGAAATTTGAGGGGAAGAGGATTTGTTCTAGCAGATGGATTTTTTTTTTTTTTAGGAGGGGGGGATTTGTTATGGGGGCATATGAGGGGAGAGAGCCCATATGGAAGAAAAATATATTTTAAATATATTTTTACATATTCCTCCCAAATATATTGCCATATATTTGAAATGCCACAATTTTGGGCATATTCATTATATTTCAAAATATATTTCAATAAATATATTGCATGTTGCAACAAACATATGTATTTATTGAAATACATTTTTAAATATAATGAATATGCCCAAAATTGTAGCATTTCAAATATATGGCAATATATCTGGCATGTGACTGAGTTCATTAATTTAGAATTAGAGAAATATTACATCACTATGCTGGTAATTTTGTATCTCTGCCTGTATGTTGTATTTGTTTCTATGAAAAAGAAAAGAAAACATAAAAACCGAAAACCCAAACTACTACGCAGAAGTCACATATTTCATTTGATTAAAAGGCCCTTGCCTGAGGTCAGCTTATTTCTCGGACAACAAGAGAGGATCCCTTGGCGTCGTATCTGTCATACCTTCCTAATACCACATATGTTTGTTATACATTTTATTTATCTAATGAGGAACATCTGGGGGAATGTGATTTTTAGATTCTGGATGAACTGAGTTCTTCGGGTTTATGTTTTTTTTTTAACTAAATAAAAATATATAAACATTTTCGCATAATGAAGATTTATATTAAATAATATACTTGGTTATCAGAGAAAAGAAAAATGAATGAGTCAGAGCTTAGTGGTATTGGAAATTTTGTCTATAACCACATTGTTCCTTAGTACTTTTGCTGGAACTCTGATGAAAAAAAAAGTATCTTGAATTGTTATAATGTCCACTGGATTCTTGTTTCAACAGAATTTGTAAAAGTCAATGCTTGAAAAACAAAAAGTTAAATAAAAACTATTGGAATACAAAAGCCAATACTTTGCTTTCTGTACCCCTCCCTTCTACAAACTGTATTCTGAATAGTTATCTGTTCCTATTTATTCCTCCCTAGGACAAAGTGGCCCAAGTCTTGGCGTCTCTGCTTAATGGTTCCTTGGGTCACCAGACTGGACCTGTTATCTGCTCACATAGTTACATAGTTAGTCTGGCAGAAAAAAGACAAAAGTCCACCCAGTTCAACCAAATAAAAAAAATTTATTATCCTACACCCACCATTGATCCAGAGGAAGGCAAAAAAAAAAACAGCAAACCATGATCCAATTTGCTTCTGCAGGGGAAAAAATTCCTTCCTGATCCCCCCGAGAGGCAATCGGATATTCCCTGGATCAACTTTACCTATAGAAAACATACAAACGGCTATTTGCTGACCAGTATGTTCAGACCAGGGGCGGACTGACCATTTGGAAACTGCCCGGGGTCAGTAGGAGACCCCATGAGATGCCCTTGGTACCTTTTTATAGGCTCGTTTGGGCAAGGACACAGGGGCCCCATGATCCCCTCTTGCCCAGGGGCCCCATGAGTTGTCAGTCCGCCCCTGGTTCAGACATGGACTACCTCTATCCCTTCACCATCTCCAAATCTCAGACCTCATTCTGGATCAACGGTCGTTTTTTTGTAGCCCAGAAAGGCCTGGATCTGTGCTCCCCATATATTAGGCTTCGAGCTGCTCTCCCATCACATGGGAGGAATGACTGACTAGAGAATACTCTTTTTGTGTGCAACACCCAAATGTTTCCAATCAATTTCACTTTTGTTGAAAGGACCATTTTCCTCAGTAGAGTGAACCTAAAAGCAGTGATAGACGTTGTGCTCAGTCAGCTTTAACAGAGTGTACAACAGTGGCCTGGTCAGTGGTGTATTAAGGTTTTGTGGTGCCCTAGGCACCAAAAAAAAAAAATCAGACCCCCCCGGCAGAGAGCCTAACATTGACCAACAACACAAGAACACGCACATCGCACATCACACAAGAACGAGCACATCACACAAGAACGAGCGCATCACACAAGAACGCGCGCATCACACAAGAACGCGCGCATCACACAAGAACGCGCACATCACACAAGAACGCGCACATCACACAAGAACGCGCACATCACACAAGAACGAGCACATCACACAAGAACGCGCACATCACACAAGAACGCGCACATCACACAAGAACGAGCACATCACACAAGAACGCGCACATCACACAAGAACGAGCACATCACACAAGAACGCGCACATCACACAAGAACGCGCACATCACACAAGAACGCGCACATCACACAAGAACGCGCACATCACACAAGAACGCGAACATCACACAAGAACGCGCACACCACACAAGAACGCGCACACCACACAAGAACGCGCACATCACACAAGAACGCGAACATCACACAAGAACGCGAACATCACACAAGAAAGCGCACATCACACAAGAACGCGCACATCACACAAGAACGCGCACATCACACAAGAACGCGCACATCACACAAGAACGCGCACATCACACAAGAACGCGAACATCACACAAGAAAGCGCACATCACACAAGAACGCGCACATCACACAAGAACGCGCACATCACACAAGAACGCGCACATCACACAAGAACGCGAACATCACACAAGAACGCGCACATCACACAAGAACGCGCACATCACACAAGAACGCGCACATCACACAAGAACGCGCACATCACACAAGAACGCGCACATCACACAAGAATGCGCACATCACACAAGAATGCGCACATCACACATTACACAAGAACACGCACATCACATATCACACAAGAAAGCGAACATCACACAAGAACGCGCACATCACACATGACACGAGAACACGCACATCACATATCACAGAAGAACGCGAACATCACACATGACACGAGAACACGCACATCACATATCACACAAGAACGCGAACATCACACATTACACAAGAACACGCACATTTTCATGCATCACGCAATAATTCTAGACCATCATTCACTGATAGCTCTACACCAATGAGCTGTAAAGGCTTTTAAAGCATTGCCTATGGAAAGTTTTAGGTACCGCAATTTTCGCAGTTTCACGAGTTCACACATTATGAGGCTTGACATGTTTGGTATCTAGGTACACAATGAAACCTCATCTTTTATATTTTAGAATTAAACTAGTAGTCTATTGTGTTTGTGTGCATTTTAATTAATTTGAGCATAAAAATTTAGATTTTAAAAACAGTAGCACAAAATTGTGTGACATAAAAAAATTGTAAATTGGGTTTTCATTTGTGGATTCACTCAATATTTTATTTAATTATTTTTATTTAATTATTTTTATTTATTTATTTCTTACTGCTATTTATATAGCAGTATAGTCCCAAGTTTAGGGACTAGAGCACGCCAATTTATTTTGGTACATGTGGGCACTTGTTGAGTGGTGGTCGCACATTTATGTTGAAGGATTTGTTATAGTCCTTGTACAGGGGTCTGCAACCTTTAAGACATAAAGAGCCACTTGGACCCGTTTCCGAGAGGGAAAAAAAGACTGGGAGCCGCAAAACCATTGCAACATTTAAAACAAATCCGACACTGCATATATTGCGAAAAGCGCTCTGGTCATGAAGGGGGTTTAAGGGCCCAGTAAGCAAAGGGTTAACCAGGGCCACAGTGTATCGTCATAATCACAATCATAGCCTTAGGTCAGTGGTGGGCAACCTTTTTTTTCAACTGAGCCAAATCTCGCCAAAACCACGATTGAAATTTATTTTGAGAGAAACATTTTTAAAACTGAAAATACATCCCCCATATAGTAATTCATCCCCCATATAGTAATTCATCCCCCATATAGCAATTCATCCCCCATATAGTAATTCATCCCCCATATAGTAATACATCCCCCATATAGTAATTCATCCCCCATATAGTAATTCATCCCCCCTATAGTAATTCATCCCCCATAGTAATTCATCCCCCCTATAGTATTTCATCCCCCCTATAGTATTTCATCCCCCCTATAGTAATACATCCCCCATATAGTAATTCATCCCCCATATAGTAATTCATCCCCCATATAGTAATTCATCCCCCATAGTAATTCATCCCCCCTATAGTAATTCATCCCCCCTGTGTCAATTCACTTACCTTTGCTCCGCGCGTTCCTCTAGCTGTGTTCCCGCGCCGTTCTGGTCTTCAGGGCGGACTGTGAGAGGAGAGGAGTTCGTCACGCTGCCCCGCCTACATCCTGACAGCCAATGTTTGGAGGAGGGAGGGGAGCGGGCGCCCGGCACATAGAAGAGCTGCATTAAAAGAGCCGCGGCTTGCCGACCCTATTGCCTGTCACCTGGTGGGCAGTGTGCTCCAGAGCCGCAGGAAAGGTGAAAAAGAGCCGCATGCGGCTCCAGAGCCGCGGGTTGCCGACACCCGTCCTTGTAGATTTGTCTTATAGTCAGGGTCCATTTATCCTGACCTTCCTATTGTTTGTTTTTATGGGCACAATAGTGCCATTTGTCAGTCTGTTTCCACTGCACCTTTGGGCATTCATTTATGCCAAGTGTTTTATCACGTGTGGGCTTAATACATGTTTGTGATTTCACCCTGTTTGGGGACACAAGTGGGTTTATGTATTGTCTTTTTATGCGTTTTGCACATTTATATTTTGTTTCATATGGTTTATCAAACATCACTGTATAAGATTGTATAATAATATGAAGAATTGAGTTTGGGATAATTACACACAGGAGGATTCACTAGGGGTGTAATTGAAACCTAATTTTTGATTTAATTATTTATATAAGTGTGGGAGCGCAGCACCAATTTTGTAAATAAAGAAAGTCATGTATAGGCGAGCGCTGGAAATAAATCTGAAGCAGCTAGCACAAAGGTAAAGGTAACAACTCCTTCTAGAATATGGTATAAAGTGCAGCGCTAAATAAATACATCAAATAAATAATTAAATAAGTATTTGAGACAAACAAATAAGGCTCTGATATAGGGTACAGCGCTAAATAAATCGTTGAAAAATATGGAACAGTCAAGTGCAACATATAAAGTGAAAATGAATAAAGTCCATATATGTTATAATAAATAATGTCCGTGGGACTATAAGGCACAGCAATCACGGTGAAAAAAAACTGTGAAATGATCCAGTGAAGGAATCCACCACCTCTGTCAGATGTAAACTCACCAGAAAACTACTGGTAACCAGCATGTAAGCACATCACATCAGGACATAGGAAACAGCCAGAAGCCTCTACATGGAATGCTCCGCCATGGACAAACTGCAGATGGACCCTCTCCTAGGAAGAATAGCTCACCACAGGAGCCCAGAAATGGTATATAAAACAAAAAGTTAAAGGTATTAGCGCTGGAGAGAGAGGAAGACTTTAGAGTCCAATTTATTATGAGGGAGTAGCAGGGGCGGACTGACCATTTGGAAACTCGGGCACTGCCCGAGGGCCCGGGGTCAGTAGGGGGCCCCATGAGACGCCCCTGGTACTTTTTTCATAGGCTTTTTTGAGTTTGGTTAAGGACACAGGGGCCCCATGATCCCCTATTGCTCGGGGGCCCCATGAGTTGTCAGTCCGCTCCTGGGGAGTAGTCCGTATATTACAGTATACTCAGCAACATCATGAGGCAGCACCCTAAGAGTAAAGCTGGGCTCTGTTATGGAAGAGAAAAGAGAGGGGCGCCAGACTAAGTGCAGTATTAACAGATATTTTAATAGCACAAATGATTGGGTAACTCATTAGATGAAAGTGGGTCAAAGGCCCACTGACGAAGAAGCAGTTGCTTTGAAACGCGTTACCGCCCCCTCCTGGCAGCATTACGCTTACGTGGTGACGTCATATCCGCCTGGCAGCCATCTGCGTTCCAGCCTGGTTTTCAACACAGCCACAGCTGGTCGAGATAGGATGTGAATCAGGAGACCTGGCTTCCTCCACAGCCTTGGCCCCCAGATGTCTATCCACCCTTCCCTTCTTCCTCCTGGATTCCACCAGGACGACGTCTACTCTTGAGACACATGCCTTTGACCCACTTTCACCTAGTGAGTTACCCAATCATTTGTGCTATTAAAATATCTGTTAATACTACATTTAGTCTGGCGCCCCTCTCTTCTTTTCTCAGAAATGGTATATAGTACAGTACCTTATTGCAAGAATCAGTAAAAACAATCCACGTGGAGTATATAATAAAAGAAGTAAAATGGAGTACCAAGATGTCCGACCTTTGGCAGCGTGACGTCAGCAAGTGCGGCTCCCCCCGACACGTTTCGTGTCATAAATTTTCTTTTCAGAAAAAAATGTAGCTGCTACCATTTTATTCCACAGGGGTTTAGGCCTAAAATATGCATTTTGACGTGTGCAAAAAAAAAAAAGAAAAGAAGAAAAGGTTACAATCAGGTAACAGATAACAGTACAGTTCTTCAAGGAGCCTTTGATTGGTGAGGTCTAATTTTTGACTGGGGGCCAGCTTTATATTTGTTGCATTTGAATTTTAATTCCCAATATTTCCATTTGTTTCTTCACCACCGTAGATGATAAATGGCCAAAAAGTGTGCAGCTGATAGGAACAGATAATATATTCCAAGAATGTCTCTTTATTTACTACAGCATACTACAGCATTGTGTATTATCTAGTTTTCTATCATTTTATGATATATCTGCTGTACAGCTGTGTTGGGTAAATGTTTGCTACTTATTGCGATAGTTCTTTAGATCGCTTGCTTTTTGTACTGTGAATGAAACACCAAAAACAAGGGCGGAATAGGAAATGTTTGCTCATAAAGCAGGCAGCTTCGGGCAAGCTCTTGGTATTACTCCGTGTGCAATCACAGGGTATCAATCTAACGCTCGGGGGACATGGTTTTGAAATTAAATCCAACACTCAAACCTTACCACAGGGAAGATTGGCTGCAAAATCCAGTGGATAAAAGATAAGTACAAACCTAAGTTTGGGAGCTTTAAAACGTGTATCTTTATACCTGCAGGCAGCGATGGTGTAACATGACTCACTGTATACCAAAGAACATCAGACCAAACTACAGCTACATACAGCCAAATGCAGGTTTTATTGTACAATAGACACATACTTATACCTAAAGAAGATATATAATGCTTTTACAGGAAAAAAAACAATTAATGAGCAGCTTTTTTCTCCCCTACCCCTTCTTTCTCCCTACTCCATAGTTTCAATTAGAGACAGGACACAAGGAGGGCGCCAACCTAAGTGCAGGGAGTTAAAACCATTTATTAAAATACAATAACAGGTCTGAAGAAAAAGCAGTTGCTTCGAAACGCGTCACCTGACTTGTCCTCGCCTTCCCATTGGTCGGCTGCCTGGTCCGGACTGCCGTGCGCTCCACGCTGGTTACGGCTTCTCCAGCATTCTCACGGCTGACTGCTGGTGGCTTCCATCTCTCTTCATCCAGAGGGACCAGGGCTTTGACTGACACCACCGACCCTCCACTGGCCAAGCTGAGGATTGATATTATTATTATTATACAGTATTTATATAGCAACAACAGTTTGCTCAGCACTGTACATTATAATGGGAGACAATACACGAGACAGTACAGTAACAATACGATTCAATACACGAGGGGTTTGAGGGCCCTGCTCCTTGGAGCTTACAATCTAGGAGGGAGGGGATAGTGGTACAGGAGGAAATAGCTGTGGGGGATGGAGTGGTAGGAAGAGTGGAGGAGTTCAGTAATTAGCTGAGGGCGGGGTAGGCTTCCCTGAAGAGATAGGTTTTCGGAGTGTGACTAAAGGTGAGGAGAGTAGGTGATAGTCTGATGGATTGGGGTAGGGAGTTCCAGAGGATGGGGGAAGCCCTGGAGAAGTCCTGGAGATGGGCATGGGAGGAGGAGACCAGGGAACTAGAGAGTAGGAGGTCTTGTGAGGAGCGGAGAGTACATTTTGGGTGGTATTTGGATATCAGATCGGTGATGTAATTTGGGGCAGTGTTATGAACAGCTTTATACGTCAATGTTAGCATTTTGAATTTTATCCGTTGGGCAATCGGGAGCCAGTGGAGGGATTGGCAGATAGGGGTGGCAGATACGTAGCGGTTAGTAAGGTGGATGAGTCTGGCTGCAGAATTTAGGATAGACTGAAGCGGGGATAGCCTGCGGTGGGGTAGGCCAGTGAGGAGGGAGTTACAGTAGTCGTGGCGAGATATAATAAGGGAGTGGATGAGTTGCTTAGTGGTTACCGAGGTTAGGAACGGTTGTATTTTGGAGATGTTGCGGAGGTGAAGTCTACATGAGTTTGTCAGCAAATGGATCTGGGGCTGGAAAGACAGATTGGAGTCTAGGATGACACCTAGTACTCTGGCTTGAGGGGTGGGACTGATGGTGGTGTTGTTGATCTTGATAGAGAAGTTGGGGGAGGGGGCGTGGGCTGGGGGGAATACTAGGAGCTCAGTTTTGGAAAGATTTAGTTTGAGGAAGTGGAGTGACATCCAATCCGATATGTCGCTCAGTAGGCTTGTGATACGGGATACGGGCGGAGACTGAAGGGGTGAGGTGGGGGGTAGAGAGATAGATTTGCGTGTCGTCGGCATAGAGATGGTAGTTGAAGCCGTGAGAGTGTATGAGTTGGCCAAGGGAGGATATATTTGCTTATCATTCTCCTTCCTTTGTGAGTAGCTACAGGTTATTGTATTTTAACCACTTCCTGTCCAGGACAATTTTCAGCTTTCAGCGCTATCACACTTTGAATGACAATTGCGCAGTCATGCAACACTGTATCCATATGGCATTTTTTTTAGACAGATAAAACTTTATTTTGGTGGTATTTATTCACCGCTGGGATTTGTATTTTTTTGCTATATAAATTAAAAAGTCCAAACATTTTGAGAAAAAAAGTGTTTTTCTTATAAAATTTTGCAAATAAATAATCTTTCTTCATAAATCTTGGCCAAAATGTATTCCGTTATCTTTTTAGTAAAAAAATATTAACCCAAATTAGTTTATAACCAAAAATTATAATGTTTCAAAACATTTTTTAGATTTTTATTTTTTTTTTATATTATTTTTTATGGGTTTTTTTTTTTTTTTTTAATTTTTACATGCTGTCACCCTAGCAGTACAGTGTCACCATAGTGACACTGTGCTACTTGTGGGGGGTGATGAAGATTTTTTTTTACATTGATTGCTTTCACACCCACAAAGGCTGTAAAATCAATAATTTCTTCTTCTCTCTGGCTGCATTCTTGCAGCCATTGAAAAATACTGTGAGAGCTGTGATTGGTCACAGCTTGTCACATGGTACAAGGCTGTTGTGAATAGCCCTGTACCATGTGACCTCTGTGATCATTCACAGATTTCACAAGTAGCAAGCTATGATGTCAGGAAGTGACATCTTGCTTACTACTATTCATGTGATCACTGATTGGCCAATCAGTGATCACATGATCGGGACCTCACACAGAGGTTCCGTACAGCATTTGGTGTTCCTCTGTGTCTGGAGGACACAGCAGGCACCGGATCGCACACAGGCAGTGAATGCAGGGGCCGTTTATAAATGGCCACCCACTTTGGCACTGCTCCCGTCCAGCCGTTTATGTACATGGGCCGGACGGGAAGTGGTTAATAAATGGTTTTAACTCTCTGCACTTAGCTTGGCGCCCCCTTGGTCCTTTTATGGTTCTTACAGAGTATTGCTTCACCTATGGGGAGCTGCCTTCAAGAGTGCCTCCTATAAGGAATCTATGGACTTTATGTGATCATTTCACTATTTTATTATTTTCTATTATTACGTACTTTTACATGGTTTGCACTATTAATGCCAATGTTCTTTTAGTCTGTATTTGTCAGGATAGTTCCCTCTTAGCGCCAAACACCTTATTTGTTTGTTCAGTTAGAGATAGAGCGCCTGAAAGTCTGCTCTGTGACACCAGTGTTATAAATCCATGCTATACTAATAGTTTAGGTTCAAAAGTAAAATTTTATATCGATGTAAAAAAAACCCAATAAAATCATTTTGATATCAGTTTGAAACGTTTGAAACAATTAGGCTGTGTTCACATTTGTGCAACGTGTGCAAAATCACACACCTTCCTGCAACTCATAAAAATGAACAGCCCTTTAGCAGACGCATGTCGTGCAATTTATTCATCATATTTAATTCCTAAAGCACAACTAATCCCATCTATTTAATGGTTCCAAAAAACAATAATATTCTCGGCATGTCAGGATGCTAACTGACATATCCGTGTGTGTTCTCAGCCAAACTGTCTTACCATCAAATGGCTGGTGTCATAACCAGGGCTGGTGCTACCACTAGGTGAGCTAGGCAGCTGCCTAAGGAGCACTTCCGCCTAGGGTGCTGGTTTCCCTACTCTCCACCATGGCTGGATCTAGGGGGATGCTAGGGTGGGCTATACCCCCTCAGATTTCAGTTGTGCCCCACCCCACCCCCCCATTCCCAGACTGGTCTTTCCATGGACACTGTGCCTGGCCACCGAGTGCCTTCCTCCATCCCCGCACTCACAGTTGGGACAAGCGGAGAGCAGCTGGGAGAAGTGAAGCCTGCAAAGGAGAAATGACAGGAGAGAGCCAGAAAGGTGCTGGCTGTTCTCTCCTCTCCTGTCAGTGGAGCGATCCTCCATAATGCCGATGACACAGGATCATTTATTCATTCCCTGGCTCCCTGCTGTGGACAGAAGAGTGGTCATTGGAGGAGATAGGGGGTGAGGTAATCAAATTGTGTACAGCCCAAACCAAGAGCAATCATGTGTCATCTGCTGTATGGAGAATCCCTCCACTGACAAGAGTGAGAGCACAACCTGCACCTCTGCCTGTAAGTTCTGGGGGGGGACATAATAGGTTTGTGCAGAAGGGGGAAAGGGGGTTATTTGTGCTACAAAAAAGGGGTTGGGGGATTTGGGTAAAGTGGCAGGATTTTATTCTGGAATTGGTCATTTAGAGGGGTTTTAGCTAGAGGAGGGATTTGGCGGATTGTGCTGGGGGGGGGGGGGGATTTGTGCAAGGGGAGGGGGTTGTGCTAGAAGGGAGAATTGGAGGGGGGATTGTGGTAGGTGGGGGGATTGGAGGGGGATTTGTGCAAGGGGAGGTGATGGGGGGAGTTGTGCTAGGAGGGAGGATTGGGGGGGTGGGGTTGTGCTAGGAAAGAGAATTGGAGGGGGGATTGTGCTAGGAGGGAGGATTGGAGGGGGATTTGTGCAAGGGGAGGTGATTGGGGGGGGTTGTGCTAGGGGGGAGAAATTGAGGGGGAATTGTGGTAGGTGGGGGGGATTGGTGGGGTGCTAGGAGGGGAATTTGGGTGGGGAGGAAGGATTTGTGCTGGTAAGGGTAATTAGGATGGGGTTGTGCTAGGATGGAAAATTTGAGGGGAAAGAGGATTTGTGCTAGGAGGGGTCGAAGTAGAACTACAGGTGAAGTTTTATTTTTTGGGGGGTTGGAGGGTGCAAGTATCTTGCCTAGGGCGCAGAATAGTCTAGCCCCAGCCCTGAAGGGCCTGGTATGATATTAAACAGTATAACCCCCCCCCTTTTTCTTTTTTTGTTTGTTTTCTTAATTTTTCCTGGCTTATGTGGATAGGGATTCTGGTCAATGTAAGTGAATGGGGTCAGCGACATTTCAGGCTGTTAAAGACTCTGCTACCTGCATCCGTCAACAACCATTGACTACAGGAAGGTGTCAGGTATAATAGTGGTATGCATGACGTTTGACTTCTACCAAAACAGGGAACCATTGTGGTATTTGTCCAAGCACCTGAACAGCCAAGGTTTAGTCCAAACCTTAAGGTCACTCCTACCTGGAAATTATGGTGTGTGTATGGCCTTGGTGTAGTCACTAAAGTATATTGGAGCCTAAGGGAATTGTCAGGAAACTAGTACTACTAATGCTAATTCTCATTTCCAAGCAGCAAATTCTCATTCCTGTGCAGGTAAGGCTCATTTCTGTGCAGGTAAGGCCAGGGGTGGACTGACAACTCATGGGGCCCCCGGGCAATAGGGGATCATGGGGCCCCTGTGTCTTTGCCCAAACTCAAAAAAGCCTTTGAAAAAGGTACCAGGGGCATCTCATGGGGCCCCCTACTCACCCTGGGCCCTCGGGCAGTGCCCAAGTTTCCAAAGGTCAGTCCGCCCATGGGTAAAGCTCATTCCTGTGCAGGTAAGGCTCATTCCTGTGTAGGTAAGGCTCATTCCTGTGCAGGTAAGGCTCATTCCTGTGCAGGTAAGGCTCATTCCTGTTCAGGTAAGGCTCATTCCTGTTCAGGTAAGGCTCATTCCTGTTCAGGTAAGGCTCATTCCTGTTCCGGTAAGGCTCATTCCTGTTCCGGTAAGGCTCATTCCTGTTCCGGTAAGGCTCATTCCTGTGCAGGTAATGCTCATGCACATGTACCAGCCCACAGACAAGTTTGAGCTAATATTCAGCATGCACTGGCACACAGGTGGATTTCTGTGCACCGGCGCGCACGTCCTCCTGCATTGGCACCTAGCTGCCTATTTAAAGGAGACTCTACTGTGTAATAATTGTTGGATGTTCTTCAGCTCTCCATGTTCCCTGTGTTCCTGTTTATGCTGACTGATCCTCCATTGCTGACCCGGCTTGTTCCTGACCTTGCTCTGTGGATTCTGGATTCTGACCTCAGCTTGCCTCTGACTATTTTTTGCCTGATCTCCTGATACTGACCTCGGCTTGCTTCCTAACCACGCTGCTGTCTCACTGTGTATGACTCTGGCTCTCCTTGACTACATCCCTGACCATGGCAGTCATCTGCTATCAAGCTACCGGCACCCAAGCTTCTTTGAGCCATGTACCTCTGTGGCTACATTCAGGGGTGCTCAGACCAGATTCACAAGGGAAGCCCTCTCGTCAATTAGGCCTCCAAGCAAGGTACGTGACAGAAATGGAAAGTAACTTGAAAAATAGGATAGCCATGTACGTTGTCCAACCCCAGCCAAAATCTTTTTTTAGTTTTTATAGAGTTGGAAATAGTAAGTACCTCTGTCAAGTTTTTATTGCTGTCTTTGAGCCCATTGGAGAGATTAGACCTCCTTCTCCATGTGACAGCAATACGAGAAATGGAGGGAGCTGTTGTCACTGGGACAGGAAGACACCTTTCTTCATTTTACTGGAAAAAGGTCTTGTTGCATGCGGTGTTCCCACGGCAGTGAGCTCTAATTGCTTTCTGTCACAACAGGAAGTGAAGGAAAGTCACCCCAATGAGCCCACACCACAATAAAACCCTGACTGGGGTTCTGTCCTCCTCTCACACTTTCCAAAACTTGCATTGGCTGGAATTAGATGGAGAATTCTTAATTCTTAAACCCATGAGAGGTTGACCTTTAATGGAAGGAAAGCCTGGTCTACAGACTCCCAATAGGCCCACCCTCGAAGGTTCCACTTGCCTGGTTGACAGATGACACCAAGGGCTGACCTCTTCAGCATGATAAAACAGTCTTCGGCCCTGGGTGGAGTCAGGAACATCTTTAATTTTCACTACCACCGTGATTTTTCTTTTCCATGGAATGATGCACAACAGTAAAATGTGGGTCAAAAATGAGGCCCTGAGCAGGCACACTTTTCTCTATATGTTCTCTATCTTTCTCCTGTGTCTAAATAGTTACAATTTCTATTGTGTTTTCATTTTTGCCTGTTTATTCCTCTTTTGGGAGCGGGGTTATAAGAAATATCCCTTCCCAAACAGGATTTTGTGCTAAACTTGGAGATAAATAAGAGAACCAGAACCTCCGCTAAGTGGAATAGTGGGTTTAACAATAGAGTTGGCAGTGCTTCCACCCAGGACAGGGCCTCTGTGAACAGAGGGGATTCCCTTTCTGGGAAAATACCAGTAACCTAAAGTATTGGTGTGACGGGAGTCACTTTGGGTGGGGGGGCCCACGGAACCCAGCGCACTTTGGAGAGGTGGGGAGACCCCTGTCTCAGCTCCCCATATCCCTATTATGTGTAAGTCACCCTGTGCCTGTTAGGGGTACAGGGTGATATGTCCTAATATTGGGGTGGGGGGGTTGTGGATTGTTTAATGCCATGTGGTTGCATCCCATTGTTCTATTGTGTGTCTTGCTTGGGAGCAAACTATTATGGGATGTATGTGTTTGTGTATTGGCTTGGTGGGGGGTGTTTCCAGCAGCCCTCCCTCCTGATGGGACTGTCTGTTGGTGTGTCTGTTGTTACTAAAGGTAGATTGCCCCGCCCTGTGTCATTATGCAGGGAGGGGGGGGTTGTTCCCTTGAATGTATATATCTTGTATCTGTGTTAAAATAAAGTAGTCTATTTCCTGTTTTGCTTCAAGACTGGTGTCGTCTAGTCTTGTATGGTCTTCTGTGGTGTCTGTGGTCGGTGTTCGGACAGGGAAGCGGTATCCTAACGGAAGTACCCAAGTGCAGTCTTGGGTCGGTTCCATTACAATTGGGGAACACTGCAACAAACAGATCACATTAATCATAGGCATATATAGTAGATGCACGCCGGTATAGAAATAATGCAAACTTTATATAGGAAGAGATGAATATCAGTATGGGGGATCTGAACCAACGGCGCCTTCCCCTCCTGCCCTCCCTTGTCCCCTTCTCTGATTGTGCGCACCTCTGTGAGGCTCCATTCACACTACAGGGGTGTCAAACTGGCGGCCCTCCAGCTGTTGCAAAACTACAAGTCCCATCATGCTTCTGCCTTTGAGAGTCATGCTTGTAACTATCAGTCTTGCAATGCCTCATGGGACTTGTAGTTTGGCAACAGCTGGAGTTTGACACCCGTGCACTAGGGCATTTAAAATCACTGGCGGAATCGCCGCGATCCTGCCCGTGATTCAAAAACGTGCTGTGAAAATGCACATGTGCATGTTCCTGTGCCATTAATTTCAATTGCACCTGAAAATGCAAAAACGAAAAACGTCCCTCTTTTTGACACTACAAATGCACCACAATCACGCAAACAACACTGCGGGGCACGTAACACTCAAAAAACAGTTCTGGAACCTTTTTTTGGCCATCGTGCATCCCATGATTTTTTTTTTACGAGAACGCAAGGTGCTTGGCGCATGGAAAAATGCACCACGATCATGGCAAAAACACCCAGCATTTTCAGGTTTCCATTAAAATGAATGACACCTGAACACACGAATGCGCATTTTCACAGTGCAATTCTGCCCGCGATTTGAAACGCTCTAATGTGAATGCAGCCTAACACCCCAGTCACATCAAGCCCAACTTTGAAAACGTGCAACTTACAGTGAAGTCGCCCGCTTTCAAAGTCGTGGGGCATGTGTGACGATCGCGGCGTCAGACCCCAGCCCTTCTCACCAAACTCGTAACCGAAAGACTAGCCAATCTAAAACCGTGCTGTCACGTGCGTAACAATGCCACTCCCAGCTGCACCCTGCACAACAATTTTCCAGCTAATGGACCACAATCGATGTACCTGCAGCCTGAGCGCGATTGTTACTGGGTCAGGTTAATTACGCAATTAACCCTTCACACTGTCACCACCTCCTTTTTGTACAGAGAAAGAGGAAACTCGGCAATATCAGCAATAACACTATGATGTTTGAATAATCGTCTGTATACCACTGTCACCGCAGGCAGGTTATACAGAGGTTTAAAACACACACACAGTAGCACTTTTCAGAGACAGGGGTTCTCAGTTTGCATTAAAGAGCTTTAGAAACAGTTCAACACTTTCAGAAAGAAAGATTTATTACTAAAAGGTCAAAAGGGTGCAATACAAATATTTACAGAAAAAGATGTAGCCAATATATATATATAAATATACAGAAACAATAGCACAGCAATGAGATAACAGAAAGGAATTTAGGGAGGTAAAGTACTTGCCAACCGTCCTGGTTTAAGCAGATCAGGTTTCATGAGCCAAAAGGATACCTTATCTCCCAACGTTAGTTCCGATGTTAAAAAAGGAGCTTCTTCAATTAAGCTCAACTCAGCTTAGCTTAGCTTTTCTAGGAACTCCACAGGGTGTCTCCCTGACTCAGAGAACCAATCACCTAATTTGGGGAGGGGGTTGTGTAGGCGGGGAGCTCAGGCTTTGACCAAAGCCTACGCAAATTATACTATGGCCAATAACTTTTCCTAGGTACATATAACATTCTATCCACGAGTAGATTAATACCCAGAATCATCTGCTCAACGGTTAGATATGAAATATCTGCTTGAATGGTTAAGGAGATATAATGTTCTGCTCTCCTGTGTATGTCAGATAGGGGGTGTAATATACCAGGCGACTTGTCTTACAGTGAGCCATCCGAATATGTGTTCCATGTTTGCGTAATTATTTCCTATTTGGAGATATAAAATTATATGGAAAAGTGAGTTTTTAAATGTAAGTCTGTTTTTTTGACCACCTCGAATGTCTTTTGAAGCTCAGTGAGGGCTGGTTTATGGCTTGATGACCCCTTCTCCAGCAAGGGTCTTGCAGATAGAGGGGCACCTAGCTAGTGTGGGATTTACAGCCCTGGAGCTCTCCCACTGGGGCCTGTTCACATTTGAACTCAGCAAACACACACAGACCACAATCCTGAGGGAGGGGGGGAAATTGGAGGAGGAAGCCAGATTTGGGAGAGAGAGATGATACAAAATGGAAGATTCTTAACAAGATGGATGACTGTGTCCATCTCGGTGTGCACGATTGCTACAGCATGTCACAGTCATCTATGCAAATTGCACCAAAAGTAGTACATCGGTGCGTGTCTATTCCCCGGTCACACTGGATGTGAATTGGCATGTGATTTGCATGCCATGCGACTTGAAAATTGCATGCCAAGTCGCATCCTATTGTCCGCAATTAGAGCGGTCATATCGCTTTCGATTTCTAAAGTAGTACATGCACTACTTTTGGTGCGATTTGCATAAACATCTGTATCAGATGTTTTGCAAATCGCACCTGAATTCGGCATATCATCCGATTTTGAAATCATGCGACTTCACTGTAAGCCATGCGATTTCAAAGTTGGGTTTGGTGTGACCGGAGGGTGTTAGTGTTAGTTTGTCTTAATCCTGTATCTCCCATCTTTGCTGGACAGCTTGGTCTGTTAATGGATGTTGAAATATAACAGACTTGTGAGCTGGATCACCAAGTGAAAATAAAGAAAAAAAAGCCTAAAAAAAAAAAAAAAGGAAAACTGATGCGCCACCCAGGGGTGGATTGACAGCTCATGGGGCCCCCAGGCAATAGAGGATCATGGGGCCCCTGTGTCCTTGCCCAAACTCAAAAAAGCCTATGAAAAAGGTACCAGGGGCATCTCATGGGGCCCCCTACTGACCCCGGACCCCCGAGTTTCCAAATGGTCAGTCCGCCTCTGGCGCCACCACATCTAAGAATTGGTCTCTACTATATATACATTTTTTTCGTCGGTTTAATATCATTTGAACCTTTTCCTGCTCTATTGATAACATAGTAACATTTTTTACGTGGATATATTTTGTAACTATTCAGCACAGCAGGGAATCTCAGTAAATGTGTCTCTGGATTAGATCTTTGATCCTTGTTTCCTATTCAATTCACTGCAGAACACTGATGTAAAAATTGCCAAGAATTACAGAATCACACCTGCAGGGTAAAGTTTCTCCAGGCATGAAAATGTTAAAAAATGATGTATGAGTCAAATTGTTTTTGATAAATTCTGAATACAAAAAAAAAAAAAAAAAAAAAAAGGAGGAAAGATCCAGAAAGGAAAGGGATGTAACAATAGCACAATAATCTTTGTAGACAGGATGCATAATATTCTCAGTCATTGTGAGCAGCGCGGTGGGGTGCCGTACTTCACAAGTAAACATTGAATTTGTCATGCTGATTTACAGATGTTTATGACAAAGCCGCTACAAGAAAATCGTATGTAATGATTTTTCTTGGAAAATAACATATTGCCAGTACTCCAGTGCAAATTGATGCTACGCATGGTTGCCGTAAAAGCTGAACTTTAGTCAAACAGCTGAATACACAGATGATATACAGTCATGGCCGAAATTGTTGGCACCCTTGATATTTTTCCTGAAAATCATGTATTTCTCACGAAACGTATTGCATTAACACATGTTTTGCTATACACATGTTTATTCCCTTTGTGTGTATTGGGACAAAACAAAAAAAGGGAGGAAAGAAAGCAAATTCGACATAATGTCACACAAACCTCCAAAAATGGGCTGGACAAAAGTATTGGCACCCTTTCACAACTGCGGATAAATAAGAATGTTACAAGCATGTGATGCTCCTGTAAACTCACCTGGGGCAAGTAACAGGTGTGGGCAATATAGAAATCACACCTGAAAGCAGATAAAAAGGAGAGACGTTCACTTAACCTTTGCATTGTGTGTCTGTCTGTGCCACACTAAGCATGGACAACAGAAAGAGGAGACGAGAACTGTCTGAGGACCTGAGAACCAAAATTGTGGCAAAATATCAACAATCTCAAGGTTACAAGTCCATCTCCAGAGAACTAGATTTGCCTTTGTCCACAGTGCGCAACATTATCAAGAAGTTTGCAACCCATGGCACTGTAGCTAATCTCCCTGGTCGTGGACGGATGAGGAAAATTGATGAAAGATTGCAACGCAGAATAGTCCGGATGGTGGATAAGCAGCCCCAAACATGTTCCAAAGACATTCAAGCTGTCCTGCAGGCTCAGGGAGCATCAGTGTCAGCGCGAACTATCCGTCGACATTTAAATGAAATGAAATGCTATGGCAGGAGACCCAGGAGGACCCCACTGCTGACACAGAGACATAAAAAAGCAAGACTACAGTTTGCCAAAATGTACTTGAGTAAGCCAAAAGCCTTCTGGGAAAACGTCTTGTGGACAGATGAGACCAAGATAGAGCTTTTCGGTAAAGCACATCATTCTACTGTTTACCGAAAACGGAATGAGGCCTACAAAGAACAAAACACAGTACCTACGGTAAAATATGGTGGAGGTTCAATGATGTTTTGGGGTTGTTTTGCTGCCTCTGGCACTGGGTGCCTTGACTGTGTGCAAGGCATCATGAAATCTGAGGATTACCAAAGGATTTTGGGTCGCACTGTAGGGCCCAGTGTCAGAAAGCTGGGTTTGCGTCCAAGATCCTGGGTCTTCCAGCAGGACAATGACCCCAAACATACGTCAAAAAGCACTCAGAAATGGATGGCAAAGAAGCGCTGGAGAGTTCTGAAGTGGCCAGCAATGAGCCCAGATCTAAATCCCATTGAACACCTGTGGAGAGATCTTAAAATTGCTGTTGGGAAAAGGTGTCCTTCCAATAAGAGAGACCTGGAGCTGTTTGCAAAGGAAGAGTGGTCCAAAATTCCGGGTGAGAGGTGTCAGAAGCTTATTGATGGTTATAGGAAGCGACTGATTTCAGTTATGTTTTCCAAAGGGTGTGCAACCAAATATTAAGTTAAGGGTGCCAATACTTTTGTCCAGCCCATTTTTGGGGTTTTGTGTGACATTATGTCATATTTGCTTTTCTGCCTCTGTTTTATATTTGTTCCAATACATACAAAGGGAATAAACATGTGTATAGCAAAACATGTGTTAATGCAATACCTTTTTTGTGTGAAATACTTGATTTTCAGGAAAAATATCAAGGGTGCCAACAATTTCGGCCATGACTGTACGTACATGAGAGCTGGTTTACCTGCAAAAGGATTTGTATCTTTGTCCGTCCACCTCTGAGATTTACACAGCTCTGCTGCACAGCCAGAAACTTATTACAGCAGACAAAGAAATGCGTTTCGAGGCGATGCCTCTTCCTCAGAGGTGAACTCGGCTCTGAGGAAGAGGCTTTGCCTTGAAACGCGTCAGTATAGAGGTCTACAGTCCGCCGCCAGACATCTTACAGGGAGATCGGACTATGCGTTTATTTTTGTGATGCGCCTTTGATTTTATTTCCTTGTGTGTATAATACTTTTTATCAATAAATCTCATTTTTAGAAGGTAATGCACTAGGCCAGCAATGGGCAAACTACGGCCCGGCGGACCTTTTAATCCGGCCCGTGGAGCGTGATACTGTCGGGATGTCTGTCAGGATGTGTGTAGGCGGGGCAGCGTGACGAACGTGAGGGGAGCTAGGCTCCTCTCACAGTCCGCCATGAAGACCGGAACGGTGCGGGAACACGGCGAGAGGAACGCGCGGAGCAAAGGTAAGTAAATTGACACAGGGGGGACTTGGCTTACTACTTGGGGGGGAATAGTACTATGGGGGATGAATTACTATATGAGGGATGAATTAATATGGGGGATGAATTAATATGGGGGATGAATTAATATGGGGGATGAATTACTATATGGGGGATGAATTAATATGGGGAATGAATTACTATATGGGGGATGAATTACTATATGGGGGATGAATTACTATGGGGGATGAATTACTATATGGGGGATGAATTACTATATGGGGGATGAATCACTATATGGGGGATGAATTACTATGGGGGATGAATTACTATATGGGGGATTAATTAATATGGGGAATGAATTACTATATGGGGGATGAATTACTATATGGGGGATGAATTACTATGGGGGATGAATTACTATATGGGGGATTAATTACTATGCTTACTATGGGGGAATATTACTATACTTACTATGGATGACACATACACATCATTCATCTACTCTTGGTCCGGCCACCGGGTCCAATATATGAACCCATTGCGACCCTCAAGTCAAAAAGTTTGCCCACCCCTGCACTAGGCCCATACACCCTCTTTTTGTTTCTTTGTATGCAGTTCTTTTGGACTCCCCTGGTCTGTTGAGGGCAGCAAGGCTTGCATTCCTTACAGTTGTGGCCAAAATTATTCAACCCCCAATGCTGTAAAGGGGTTTAGGGACTATAGTGTACATTTGGAATTGTATTCAGAATCAAATCCTACAAGGACGTTGTAACTACCCAAATGCAACTAAAATGACATCAATTGTTTATGTAATACAGTAGTAAATGGTTCTTATGTGGTTTCTTCATTGCCACAATTATTCAACCCCTTAAAGACTACCACTCTGAAGAACAGAGGTTCATACAGGTGCTTTCCATCAGGTATTGAAAACACCTGTGGATGTCACCGAGCAGCAATCAAGCATAATAAGCACCAATTAGGCAGCTTTAAAATGACTGTGATACTCAGCTCCTTCTAGACATTTACTGGTGTGGTTACAAACATGGTGAAGGCAAGAGAATGGTCCAGGAAGACAAGAGAAGAGGTGATTTCTCTTCACAGGAAGGGCAATGGCTATAAGAAGATTGCAAAGATGTTAAACATACCAAGAGACACCTTAGGAAGCATCATTCGCAAATTCAAGGCAAAGGGCACTGTTGAAACGCTACCTGGTCGTGGCAGAAAGAAGATGCTGACTTCGACTGCTGTGCGCTACCTGAAGCGTAGAGTGGAGAGAAGTCCCCGTGTGACTGCTGAGGAACTGAGAAAAGATTTGTCAGATGTGGGTACAGAAGTTTCAGCCCAGACAATAAGACGCACACTGCGTAATGAAGGCCTCCGTGCCAGAACTCCCAGGCGTACCCCCTTGCTGTCTCCAAAGAATAAGAAGAGTCGACTGCAGTATGCCAAAAGCCATGTGGACAAACCACAAAAGTTGTGGGATAGTGTTCTGTGGACTGATGAAACAAAATTAGAACTGTTTGGGCCCATGGATCAACGCTATGTTTGGAGGAGGAAGAACAAGGCCTATGATGAAAAGAACACCTTGCCTACTGTGAAGCATGGTGGAGGGTCAATCATGCTTTGGGGCTGTTTTGCTTCTGCAGGTACAGGGAAGCTTCAGCGTGTGCAAGGTACCATGAATTCTCTTCAGTACCAGGAGATATTGGATGGAAACGTGATGCAGTCCGTCACACACCTGAGGCTTGGGAGACGTTGGACCTTTCAACAGGACAATGATCCCAAGCATACCTCCAAGTCCACTAGAGCATGGTTGCAGAGGAAAGGCTGGAACATTTTGGAGTGGCCATCGCAGTCACCAGACTTAAATCCGATTGAGAACCTCTGGTGGGACTTAAAGAAAGCAGTTGCAGTGCGCAAGCCTAAGAATGTGACTGAACTGGAGGCCTTTGCCCATGAAGAATGGGCGAAGATACCCGTAGATCGCTGCAAGACACTTGTGTCAAGCTATGCTTCACGTTTAAAAGCTGTTATAACTGTAAAAGGATGCTGTACTAAGTACTAAGATTGAATGTCACTTGGGGGTTGAATAAAACTGATAATGCTGTGAGCACAGAAAAGACATTTGTGGTTATTTCATTATAACTGTTATGTTATATTTGTCTGACCTACAAGTGCCTCTTTAATGTAAATGTAAGCAAGATGACTGAATGATCAAAAGCAATGTCAAACTGGCCAAAACACTCAATTTCAGTGGGGGTTGAATAATTTTGGCCACAACTGTATATATTCCATGTGGGGTTGCAGACATCGCGGAGTCCATTGTCCAGCGCAGGAGTCAAGGCATTTGTTTGCTTCTTTCTTCCAATCAGACTTATTATTTCAGGTACTTATATATCGCCATCAATTTACGCAGCACTTTACATATATATTGTACATTCCCATCAGTCCCTAACCCTCAAGGGGTGTACAATCTAAGGTCCCTAACTCACATTCATACATACACATACTAGGGACAATTTAGACAGGAGCCAATTCACCTACCAGCATGTCTTTGGAGTGTGGGAGGAAACCAGAGTACCTGGAGGAAATCCACACAGGCACAGGGAGAACATGCAAACTCCAGGCAGGTGGCGCCATGGTTGGGTTTCGAACTAACCACCCTAGTACTGCCAGACAGAAGTGCTAACCACTTGGCCACTGTGCTGCCCTGAAACATAACCAGGGGCGGACTGACAACTCATGGGGCCCCCGGGCAATAAGGGATCATGGGGCCCCTGTGTCCTTGCCCAAACTCAAAAAAGCCTATGAAAAAGGTACCAGGGGCTCAAAGTTGGGTTTGGTGTGTCCGGAGGGTGTTAGTGTTAGTTTGTCTTAATCCTGTATCTCCCATCTTTGCTGGACAGCTTGGTCTGTTAATGGATGTTGAAATATAACAGACTTGCGAGCTGGATCACTAGGTGAAAATAAAGAAAAAAAAAGCCTTAAAAAAAAGGAAAACTGATGCGCCACCCAGGGGCAGACTGACAACTCATGGGGCCCCGGGCAATAGGGGATCATGGGGCTCCTGTGTCCTTGCCCAAACTCAAAAAAGCCTATGAAAAAGGTACCAGGGGCATATCATGGGGCCCCCTACTGACCCCGGGCCCTTGGGCTGTGCCCAAGTTTCCAAATGGTCAGTCCGCCCCTGAACATAACTGTTACAGTCATAGACTGAAGAATGGAAACAGTGGTACTTTCTCCTCCTACCGCCTGTCTCCAGGTGATCTCTCTGCTCATTCTTCTTTCTCTCCTTCTATCAGTGTGTTCCTTGTGAGCCCATTTGCAAACAGCACGCCTCTCTGACTCCCAGTGTTGCCCTTCTATCTTCCTGTCCGGGTGGTGCTGTATGCGGGATTTCAAGAGGCTGATATCTAATCAAACTCAGTTATTTGCACAAAAAATAAGTTTAATGATTTCTTAAAGTGTTACTAAACCCACAACAGTACAATCAGTCTGTAGATGCTGTAAAGCATGCTTGTTATACTCACTGTGGAACCTAAGGGGTTAATCCTCGGCATTGTGTAAAAACACTGTTTGATCCTGTCTTCTCTGATCCTCCCCATCTTCCAGTCCCCCCCTCTTGTCTCCTGATAAGACATATCATGTGGAGACACTCTGCTCATGCTCAGTTTGGTGTGTATTACTCAAGAGTTTTTTTTTCTTCTTGGTAGAGTGCATGTAATCAGCACATGGCCAATCAGCACTGTCCAGACAGAGGGTCAGGAGTTCTGTATCCTCCTAGAGCATAAAAAAACTCCTCCTACAAGCTTTAACTGGTGCTCTGCTAGACCCTGATAGAAGTCACAAGACTGCTATATACTGGTGATGAGAAAAGGTATTTAGCAGTTTATATTTACTAAAATAATTGCATTTCCATTTTCTTTGTACTGTGGGAGACCAGATATGGAGAATGCAGGGTCTGGGGAGAGCGGATATAGTGAATGCAGGGTCCGGGGAGAGCGGATATAGTGAATGCAGGGTCCGGGGAGAGCGGATATAGTGAATGCAGGGTCCGGGGAGAGCGGATATAGTGAATGCAGGGTCCGGTGAGAGCGGATATAGTGAATGCAGGGTCCGGGGAGAGCGGATATAGTGAATGCAGGGTCCGGGGAGAGCGGATATAGTGAATGCAGGGTCCGGGGAGACCGGATATAGTGAATGCAGGATCCGGGGAGACCGGATATAGTGAATGCAGGATCCGGGGAGACCGGATATAGTGAATGCAGGATCCGGGGAGACCGGATATAGTGAATGCAGGATCCGGAGAGACCGGATATAGTGAATGCAGGGTCCGGGGAGACCAGATATAGGGAATGCAGGGTCCAGGGAGAGCTGATACAGTGAATGCCGGGTCCTAGGAGAGCGGATATCGTGAATGCAGTGATATAGTGAATGGCGGCGATCGGCGACTTATAGTGGGACTGCGATATTGCAGCGAACAATCTGACACTTACACTTTGTGGCACTCAGTGACACTAATACAGTGATCAGTGCTAAAAATATGCACTGACACTTTACTAGTGACACTAAATGGGAAGGGGTTAAATGTCTAGGGTGACCAAGGGGTTAGCTGTGTGCCTAGCTATGTGTAATGGGTGCTGTGTGTGATGTTTTCACTACATAATGTGCCGGATTCTACTCCCTGCTTTGCAGGGAAAGAAAATCTAGCACATTGCCACTGACAGGACACAGCTCTGCGTTGTTTACATAGGCAGAGCTGTGTTCTGTCAGTCTCCTAGACAATCAGAGTGTGCCTGCGCTCATCCATTGGCCAGCACACACTGATCTGCTTCTGCTGTGACAAATCACAGCAGAAGCAGCGCAGAAGCGGCGCAGAAGTGGCGCATGCACGTGACCACAACCAGGAAGTGAAGAATCCTGCCTGTATACGAGATTTTGCACAGCACGGCCACCCTGTAGCAGTATATCTGCTATGGAATAGTCGGCAAAAGAATGACAAGCAGGGTAGCCAGGGCAGTGTAGATAAGAGCAGGGGTGGACTCAGGGGCGGACTGACCATTTGGAAACCCGAGCACTGCCTGAGGACCTGGGGTCAGTAGGGGGCCCCATGAGATGCCCCTGGTACCTTTTTCATAGGCTTTTTTGAGTTTGGGCAAGGATACAGGGGCCCCATGATCCCCTATTGCCCAGGGACCCCATGAGTTGTCAGTCCGCCCCTGGATAAGAGCAATTATTTTTCCTAATAAAGTACTATTGCTCTTATCTACACTGACCAGGCTGCCCTGCTTGCCATTCTTTTGCATACCTCTGTGGGATTCCCCTGTCCTTGACGAGGAGCTGCCGGTCCACTCATGTATATCACAGCATTTATGGTCCTTTTACCTGCACATTCATCTGACGGATATGCTGATTGCCACATTCTGAACACACCGATTCCACCTGGAAATTTGCCCCCCATCCATCCATCCATCCATCCACGGACTGGTTTTATTTCCTTATTTATTTTACTCCTTTTTATGATATATAATTTTGTTCACATTTTGATATAACTTATTTTTTATAATTATTATTTCCATCTTCTGTGTGAGCGCTGAAAATTGTTCATTTATTGATGGCAAAGGGTTAATGTATACAAAGCTAACTTTTTTTTTTTTACATTGTTGCATTTTTTTTTCTTTTGCAAACATGTTAAAATGCACATTTTAGACTTGAAGATTAGTTAAACCCCAAACATATATTTTCTGTATGTAAGGACCTCTGAGAATCAAATGGCGATAGTTGCAATTTTTTATGTCATACAATATTAGAACAACTGTTTATCAACTGCATACAAAGTCACACTGCCTATAAAACACATAAAAAAGTACGCCCCCTATGGACCTGACCAATTATTACATTTCTGCTAACAATGTAATTCATATACTGTTTTTAGCCCTGGTTTTTAAGCATGCTGCGGGCTGGTTGTGTGTGCAGGAATCGCACCTGTTCCCACATCGGCAACAACCTGCAGCCAAATTGCACTCCTTCGGGTAAGAAAGGGACCATTTCTCAGATTGCTGATAGAACAGGGCTCAAAATTTCACATCCTGAGCTACTAGCCAGGACATAAGAGTTACTCGCCACCAGTTGCCCCACCCAACCCCTACCCTGCCCCGCCCCTAAACACAACCTCATAAATTATCTAATGAAATGGCACTGTTAAATGTTTTATGAGGAAGGGAAGGAAGGGTGGGGAGGAAGTAAGGAAGGAAGGGAGGGGAGGAAAGGAGGAAAAGGAAGGAAGGAAGGAAGAGGAGGGAGGGAGGAAAAGAAGGGAAGGAAGGGTGGGGAGGAAGGAAAGTAAGGATGGGGGAGGGAGGAAAAGAAGGGAAGGGAGGAAGTAAGGGAAGGGAGGAAGTAAGGAAAGGAAGAAGTGATGGGAAGGAAGGGAAGAAGGAAGAAAGGAAGGAAGGGAAGGGAAGGAAGCAGTGATGGAAGGAAGGGAAGGAAGGAAGGAGTGATGGGAAGAAAGGAAGGAGTGATGGGAAGGAAAGGAAGGAAGGAAGGAGTGATGGAAAGGAAGGGAAGGAAGGACCCCTAGTCCAGGCATTGCTCTTCCCCACATAATTTCAACTCACCCAATGCAAGCGGGCAAGTGGAAATTTTAAGGACTGTAATAAAATGCATGAATTATTAAGCTGGAGACCAACTAATATGTGCCGCATTTTGAATACAGAGACCAGAAGAGGTAACTATACAGAGCTGCATCCCAGCCCCTGCCTTCAATAAAGCTTCTTATGTGTTTAAAAGAGGACCCCATCAAATTAATCTCAGTAATAACTTTGAACATAATTTATCAACCAAGCTTTTTTTTTTCCGCTGATGTTTAGATACACAGTGAGCAGTTCTGTTTTGGCCTATCTGGAAAGCCAGTTTTTGATTGAATCTGATTAAAGTGAAAGCAATGTTTTGCTATTAACTAACATCCCTGCCGTTTAAAGTGGAGGCAATTAAATTGCACACAGCACTATTCAATTAAGGGGCTCTACATGAGATATCCTAATACTACATCCGCCGCCCTTATAGATTGCCTTTCACATTACTTTACAAGATTAATTTTGAATTAAGAGTGGGCTGAAGATCCGTACAGTACATTATGCACTTGGTAAAGATGGAATTATAATGATTTTTTTTTCTGCACAAATTTATTAAATACTATTCTGCTATAATTAAAGTGATGTTCAGTTTTCTGCAGCAGAAAGTGATGTAGAATTAGGAAAGCCCAGTCTAAGCTAAACAACAATTTACACAATATGGCCAAATGTTTGTGAACACCTGATCCTGATACTTATGCTATATGACCAAAAGTATGTTGACATCCATGCAAATTATTAATTTTAGGTGTTTCCAGTAAAACGGGGATCTCCAAACTGTGGCCTGAGAGCCACACGTGGCCCTTTGCTAGCCTTTATCCGCATCATTGGTATGGGTGGAAGGAATAGTGCCCCATCATTGGTGTCAGTGGGAGGAATAGTGCCCCATCATTGGTGTCAGTGGGAGGAATAGTGCCCCATCATTGGTGTCAGTGGGAGGAATAGTGCCCCATCATTGGTGTCAGTGGGCGGAATAGTGCCCCATCATTGGTGTCAGTGGGAGGAATAGTGCCCCATCATTGGTGTCAGTGAGAGGAATAGTGCCCCATCATTAGTATCAGGGGAAGGAATAGTGTCTCATCATTGGTATCAGTGTGAGGAATAGTGTCCCATCATTGGTATCAGTGGAAGGAATAGTGCCCCATCATTGGTATTAGTGGAAGAAATAGTGCCCCATCATTGGTATCAGTGGGAGGAATAGTGCCCCATCATTGGTATCAGTGGGAGGAATAGTGCCCCATCATTGGTGTCAGTGGGAGGAATAGTGCTACAAGGGCTGGATAAATGGAAACAAAGGGCCGCATCCAGTCCATTGCATTAGAGTGTTGCTGTCACCATTCCCTTGATTCTTAATTACAATATATGGAGAATTTACTTCTGAAAAATAAATCAAGTCCAGTGTTGTAAAAAATCCCATCCCCCACCCCTATCTTTAAAAAAAACTAAAAATCAAGGGGTTAAGTATGTGCCTAACAAGTGTTAATTAGTGTAATGTGTTCTGATTTTTACTAAAAAATCTTTGTTTCTTCTCCCTGCAAAGCAAAGCAGGGAGAAGAAACAGAGAGATCATTCCCTCTGCATAGATCCCTGTGTTGATTGTCAACACAGAGCTCAGGGCTGTGATTGGACACAGCCGATCAGCAGGTCCCACCCATGAATCATTGGATGGAACCTGATGACAAACTCCTGGTGTGTACAATCACAGCGGGAGTCAGAGGGCAGGAGTCGGAGGGCGGGAGCGCGCTGTGTCTGTAGGGGCCACCCATCCGCTGTACGTTAAAAAAGTGGTTAAAAAATAAAAACAATTATTAAATTTTAACTAAGGAACCATATAAACATTGCTTCAAACAATCTCATTCTCTGTAAGGCAGGGTTATGTGTTCCTAAGTTTGTTTATCCCAATTGTTATTCATCCTGTCAATCACCGATCACCATACTTATTACACCGCAGTTTGTTTTCATCTAGGCATCTGTTAAAAAGTAATTAATTAAACATTGTTTTCAATAAACATCAATCTTCCATTATGTTCACAATCTCATCAAGAGTCTTGTAGGATGAATTCGCTTCTAGTCCTCTCTACAGCTCACGCTCCCCCGTACACACTGATCTATCAGACATGCAAAACAACAATAAAAAAAAGGCAAAATGTGAAAAACGTGTTTTGTTAGGAGACGCCGTTTCATTTTCATTCGCTGTTTTTACATATTTATTATTGGAAGGGATCCCGGCACTTTTTAATTGTTGCTCTTTAAAGTGTGCATATAAGTTGTAGAAATTACATTTTCAATGCACAACTTCCCAAAGTCATTAATTCCTCGAGCAGTCATTTGACATGTAAGATGTTATAGATGGATCAGCAGCCTCAGGAGACTCTGGAATACAGTATTAACCATTTGACGCCCGGCCAATAGCCGTATGGCGTCTGGAAAAATGCACTAGCTTTCCGGGAGGCCGCCATATGGCGTACTCCCGCACATGCGCAGTTCGCGCACTTGCAGAGATCTGTCACCGGCTGTGTACCTCGGACACGGCCGATGACAGATCTGAGTATCGGCACCGTTGCCGGTACCATGTGACCTGCTGTGACCAATCACAGCAGATCACATGACAGTTGTATACAATGGATGGCTTCATTCATGCCATCCATTGTATACTAGTGTCTAGCTGTGAATGGTCACAGCGATCACATGCACATGTAATGTGATTAGCTGTGGCCAAATCACAGCTAAGCACAAAAAAAAAAACCCTGAATGAATCGATGTCATTCAGGTAAATCCTTGCTTATAGCAAAGTAATTCTTTGCTATAAGCAAATTGTGAAAAAAAAAAAATACTGATCACTTCCCCAAAGTAGTACAATGTTGCTATGGTTACAGTGTCAGAATGCCCGCAGCAGTCCCGCTATAAGTTGCTGATCATCAGACAGACAGACAGACAGACAGACAGACAGACAGACAGACAGACAGACAAATATTAGATAGATAGATATTAGATAGATAGATATCTAATATCTATCTATCTATCTAATAGATAGACAGGCAGACAGATAGATAGGTAGATAGATACTGGAATTTATTTATTTTTTTACTAGCAATGGCGATGATCAGCAACTTATAGCGGGACTGCTGCGGGCATTCTGACACTGAGTGAAACTGATTTGGTGTCACTGACATCCCCAGTGACACCAATACAGTGGTCAGTGCTCATAAAAAGCGCTGACACTGTATGAATGACACTGGGCAGGAATGGGTAACATCTGGGGCGATCAAAGGGGTAACTGTGTGCTGTGTGTGTTTTGCTGTGTGCTGTGCTTTACACTGTAAGCGCAATGCTTTGTATTACTCTGCTATGCAGAGCAATACAAAGCAGTGTGCAGGAGTTGACAGGGGAGAGATCTGTGTTGTTTATACACAGGTCTCTCCCCCATCAGTGATACTCAGCGACTGCCGGGTGCCGGCGGGGAATCACCATCTGGGACCCGGTGATTGACAGCCGAGTCTATGAATAGAGGCGTGGGTAGGGCGGTGCATGCACTCCCTACCCGTAAATGCAAATGATCTATGTATACGTGATTTTGCGCACCCGTGCTGCCCTGTAGCAGTATTTCTGCAGTTAAGGAGCACGGCGTATATTGTTTGTATAAATGTGACTGTTACCCCACTTTCCATCCTAAAAGGAACCTATTGTGTGCTTGCAGCAGCCAGTGGGAAGGAGAGGAGGGAAGCCTGAAGCACTGTGAGGTTGGGGGCACACAGGAGGGGGCCTGGAAAGCAGGGGGAAATGTATTGTGCACAGGGAGGGTGATGGGTGTGGTGGGGTTTGGGGGGGGGGGCAATTACTGGAAGCAATCTCCTGTAAAACTCTCTCTGCAGCAGCTAAAAGCCAGCATGAGGGAGAAGAGAAAAAGCCAGCTCTCAGCTGCTGCAGAGAGAGCCATACAGGGGATCCGTTCCAGTACTCCTCCCCCACCATGCAGATCACCCTCCCTGCCAACATCTGATCCACCCAGCTAAATGCAAATAAAAAACAAAAAGAGGGCACACCGACCTAGTGGAAGAGGCTGAGTCCCCGAAACGCGTCAGTTTTCATTTGCATTTAGTGATTTTGGACAACCCCGGTCCGTTGAGGGCAGCAAGCAGTGCCCATTCCAGAACATTCACATTGTCATTTCAGCCTCTGCTGAGTCCATCCCCAGCGAAGAAGTAAAGAATTTGCTGTGTTTGATCCACCCAGCTGCCTGGGCCCCCCTGATGGCCTGGGCCCCATACAGCAGGGCTGGTGGTACCCCCTTATCCATGACCCTGTTACTTCCATAGCTCAGGTCTACTTAAATTTAGTGATAATCCTCCCTCCTAGATTGTAAGCTCCAAGGATCAGGGCCCTCCTATCCCTCTTGTATTGAACTGTATTGTTGCTGTATTGTCTCCCGTTATATTGTAAAGCACTGAGCAAACTGTTGGCGCCAGGGGCAGACTGACCATTCGGAAACTTGGGCACTTCCTGAGGGCCCGGGGTCAGTAGGGGGCCCCATGAGATGCCCGATATCTTTTTCATAGGCTTTTTTGAGTTTGGGCAAGGACACAGGGGCCCCATGATCCCCTATTGCCCGGGGGCCCCATGAGTTGTCAGTCCGCCCCTGGTTGGCGCTATATAAATCCTGTATAATAATAATAATAATAATATGATACTACAAGCTGCTGCTGCACATGCTCAGTTGTCAGCTGTAAAATCAATTTCAGCGCTAATAAAAAAAAGAAGCCAATGAAATATTAACAAAATATATACAGTATATTATATTCAAACCACATCTATTGTTACTTACAGTAAATAAGGCGACAGGTTAACACTCCTCTGTGCACTGAGCATCTTATAGATCACAGACAATGCAATGGCTTTTAAATGTGACAGCATCCTCTGTTCGCCAAAGCCGTTGGCGTTATTAAAGGTCAATTGCGGTTGAAATAGTCAAGCGTAATGCGTGTTTTTCTCTAAACATGCTTCAAGACAACACTGCATTTCCTAATTTACATGCACCATTACAATGCCACGCTTCCAAACAGTCGCCGTATTTTAATGAAAAAGAGGTATCTGTTGGCACTGGTGTCAGATCCTATCACCGGCCTCTTCATAGATAGTCAGAGCTTTGATCAGTACAGCTGGGAACTATTGTGTATGCAAAATGATTTATGTGAGGGAATTACAACCCAGATGCTGAAATGTGAAGGCTGAGTGCATCCTATTATGCTCATAAGAAATTCTAATAAATTACAGACAATGACTCAGAACCTAGTGAGATCCATCGGAGAATGATCAGGGAGTTGTAATCTACATCCACGTGTAATGGTATTAGATAAAACAGCAACAATGTGCATTAGTCTAAATCAACCAATCAGATTTCAGCATTCAGTTGTTTAGCACAGTGTGAAAGGCTAAGTTGTACGTGGTGGCTGTTTGTGTCATGTTATGAAATACACATATTAGAGCAGTATTTCCTCAACCAGAGGATGCTAAAGGTTCCTTCAGCAATGAGCAATTTCAGCTACTCAGATAAGTAAACACTGACAGCAGTTATATTTTTAGCTATATGTAGGCATTCTTCCCCCTGACCACTAATGTAAGAAGCATTCCTCCCCCTGACCACCAATGTAAGAATCATTCTTCCCACTGACCACCAATGTAAGAAGCATTCTTCCCACTGAGCACCAATGTAAGAAGCATTCTTCCAGCTGACCACCAATGTAAGAAGCATTCTTCCCACTGAGCACCAATGTAAGAAGCATTCTTCCAGCTGACCACCAATGTAAGGGACATTCTTCCGACTAACCACCAATGTAAGAAGCATTCTTCCCACTGACCACCAATGTAAGAAGCATTCTTCCCACTGACCACCAATGTAAGAAGCATTCTTCCCACTGACCACCAATGTAAGAAGCATTCTTCCCACTGACCACCAATGTAAGAAGCATTCTTCCCCCTGACCTCCAATGTAAGGAGCATTCTTCTGACTAACCACCAATGTAAGGGGCATTCTTCCCCCTGACCACCAATGTAAGGATCATTCTTCCCACTGACCACCAATGTAAGGGACATGACTATTGCACCAGAGATAGGCTCGTCCACTTCCCCATTACCACCATTACCGTTCCGCACCAAGCCCCTTCCCCTTAACCAATTATACTAACAAAAGACATAACACCAATTTTGGAGTAAATGGCCAACATGGCCTTTTATTAACAACTCAAGTTACAATACACCAACCATTCCTTATAACAGAAACCCACAGAATTGTTGTTGTCTTCAAAGGCACCCCAAAACGATCCGAAATGCACCTGCGGACAACCATATACACTAGGCCTCCAGCCGCAACCAACCAGCTCGGAGACAACCATACCGTCCGCAGTGCAGCACCACCACCTTCCAGTTAAACCTTGGTTAACTGGGAATGTCCCCGGGCATCCCATACCACGGATGGGTCCCACACCATTGTTGTTTACCTTCCAAAGAAGAACCGCCTCCAAAGACCAACAACCGCCCATGAACCAACATAATCCCCCCCTCTACCTGGAGGGACCCAAAACTCACCCAAACAGGGAGGGCGGGAGGGAAGCTCACACTCTTGCCGTCCAGCTAACTGACGCCCCCTCACAGAACCTCCCACCCTAAGGTGCAGCAAAACCCCACCTACACCAACCTCTACCAATCAGCTACCCCCCACTAACAATAACAAATCCCCCTGGAGCTACCTTAACCCTTTCTGCTCTTCCTTCCCCCACTCTGGGCCTAGTCATGTATGCCCTGCGCTATTTCTTCTTTATTTCGCTACGGGCATTTCTTTCTTCCCACTGACCACCATGTAAGGGACATTCTTCCCACTGACCACCAATGTAAGAAGCATTCTTCCCCCTGACCACCAATGTCAGAAGCATTCTTCCCACTGACCTCCAATGTAAGGGGCATTCTTCCGACTAACCACCAATGTAAGGGACATTCTTCCGACTAACCACCAATGTAAGGGACATTCTTCCGACTAACCACCAATGTAAGAAGCATTCTTCCCAATATTTCTTTATTAAAAGTCTCGCAATCAACATAAAATATTATACAGAATATAAAAAAATTATATATATTTACAGCAAAACAAAAATAAACATAGCAAAATCTGCTGTCAGACAAAAGCAAACGTCTCAGAAATGAACTTGACATAATTGGGGAAATAAATCGTACTACCACTCACATCACTACACCAGACATCAAACCTGTGAGGTCAAGAAACCACCCCACCCCCCTTATGCATGCAGCCCTTCTTCAAAAAAGATCTTAATCAACAAAAACTACGGGAGTGAAAAGAACAGTATAAGGAAAGAGCCCCTCACCCAGAGATGGACAGTTCACCAAAGGCAGGTCTGATATTCCTCCACGCCCTTATCCAGACCGCCCGAGGCTCTCTGACCCTCTCAAGACCCCGAATCTTCCCAACCTCACCCAGAATATCGTGCACCACCACCTCTACAGGGAGGACTTTCTTCCGCAGGGTAATCCGACACCGTGCGTTCCATTTGAAGTAATGGACAACTATACTAACTAGAAAAAGTGTATCCAAATCAAAGTCCCAGCGAGCTGGGAATGCCCCGTACACCCACTCTGCATAACTCATGCGATAGAGAAAGGGGATGCCCAGAACCCTCCCCACCCTTTTATACACCTCTATGTTAAAGGGACACAGGAGCAGAAAGTGGTCCATAGACTCCACTTTACCAACACACTCTGCTCTAGGACAATCCCGATCATCCACAGGGCGGTGCTTCAGGTTCCCTCTCACATAGAGCCTTCCATGAAAAGCGAGCCAGGCTTGATCCCTAAACTTCAAAGGGATTCTCTCCAAGTTAATTAAACACAATCCCTCCCTCATTACGGAGCCTGGGCAATCCTTTAAGGCCAGTGACACACTGAAAGCAGAAGCCAAAATCCTCTCCCCCAGAAGCTTCCTGGGAAGGGACCTGATATCCCCCACTGTCACCTGCCACTGCCAAAGTATTTTCAGACACGGGGCAACATAAGCCGGGAGCTTGCCATGTCGGACTCTTAGACCTTTCACTGGGCCGCCATCTTCCCAGCAATGCAGAAAAGGCCTAAACCAAGACTGAAAAATACCCACCCATCCCGGCGGGGTCTCTGCTAACATATTACCAAGATTGTACTTTAAAAAGAGCAAAGAAAAGAAAACTATCGGGTTGACCATTCCTAGGCCACCCTCCCGCCTGGACAGGTAAGTTACATTGCGTTTGATCAAGTTCAGCCTATTTCCCCATAACAGTTGGAAAAAACAGCTGTAGACCCGTGCATAGAGAGATACTGGCAAGATACAGACGAAGCTGACATATAAAAAGATCGGGATCAGGTAAGTTTTGATCAAGTCAACCCTCTCTCTTAAGGAAAGCCTCCATCTCTTCCAGCTCGCTACTTTGGCATTGACAACTACTAACCTGCTTTCCCAGTTTCGATGACCATAGTCACCAGGACCAAATTTGATGCCCAAAATTTTAATTTCCTGCTGGGGCTCTGGGAAGGCATCCGGAAGTTTGAAGCTTTCACCCTCCTCACCCATCCAGAAAACTTCACTCTTTTCATGGTTGACTTTAGAGCCAGAAGCCTCCGTGTACTGCTCTATCACAGAGACCACCTCCTGCGCCTCCTCAGTCCCAGAGATAATAACAGACACATCATCAGCATAGGCAACGACCTTCAAAGGCGGCACACCAGCAATGCCCAGAGGCACCCCGCACAACGATGCGCCCTCTAGCCTTCTTACAAAGGGGTCGATTGCGAAAGCATATAGCAGGGGGCTCAAAGGACATCCCTGGCGCACACCAGAGCCAACCTCAAAAGGCCACCCAACCCAACCATTAACAAGTGGGAAGCTCTCAGCCCCTTTATATAATGTCTTCAGCCAATCTATAAACCTCCCCTGCAGGCCATATCTACCAAGCAGCAACCACAGATATTCATGATTCACTCGATCAAAAGCTTTCGCCTGATCCAATGCCAGCAAGTACTTTCTCCATCCAGCAGCCCTGCATCGTTCCAAAGCCTCCCGGATAGCCAAAACTGCTGAAAAGGTACTTCTACCTTGGACCGAACAGTGCTGATGGCTGGACAACAAATCGCCTGCTACTGACGACAAGCGCCAAAAAAGAATCTTTGCCAAGATCTTTCTATCAACATTGAGAAGACTGATGGGGCGCCAGTTCTCAATCATTGAGGGGTCTTTACCTTTTGACAGAAGAATCACAGCGGATTGCCTCATGGAGGGAGGGAGCAAACCCTCTTCTAGACAGCTGTTAAAAACCTCCGCTAAAAAGGGAGCCAGAATGGACTTAAAACACTTGTAAAATTCAGCTGTCAATCCATCTGGCCCAGGCGATTTTTTGGTAGCCAGCTTGTCTATAGCATGAACTACCTCATCTGCTGAAATTGGTTCTGTCAAATTCATCAAAAGCAATGCACCATTTCCCAATCCTGGAGTAGAATCCAGAAAGCTTTCCATCCTGTCCCGGCTAAGGTCCTTTCTTCCCAGGAGGTCTGCATAATACGACCCAAAGATCTCCAAGATCCCTGATCTGGACTTTATCAGGGAACCTGTACTGTCTTTCAGGCCAATGACCGTCTTAATTGCTATGCCTTGCTTACAGTTCTGGTAAGGATCAGGTGAGTGATATTTCCCATAATCCCTCTCCAGAACCAAGGAGGCATGCCGGTCGTATTGACACTTCCTAAGAAGAAGCTTCACTTCAGAGATCTCCCCTGGATCTCCTCCATACGAGACAAGACGATCAAGCTTCCTCCGCAAATGCTGGTAGGCAATATACATACCAAGCTGCTTCTTCTTACTTATGGCCTTGAAAAGTCCAATCGCCCTTTGTTTCACAAGCTCCCACCACTCTGACTTAGTGCTGCAAAAGTCCAGAATAGAAACCTGTGCCTGAAAAAAATCCTCAAAGGATTGTCTTACCTCTACATCTTCCAGGAGAGCCGAATTCAGTTTCCAGACACCCCTTCCCCTGGGTGGAGTGTCCGAGGCATTCAGAGTCACAGACAGCATACAGTGGTCAGAGAACTCCACCGCCTTCAACTCAGGAGCCGAGAAAGCAGAGTTCTCCTTCAAAAAAAACCTGTCTATCCTGCTCTGACTATTCCCTCTCTGAAATGTGAACCCCGTGCTGCCAGGGCAGTGCTTAATGTGCACATCTACCAGGCCTGCCTGTCTAACCAAATCTCTGAGAAAAACGCTATCATAACCCAGCCTGTCTATGGAGCCTCTCCTGTCTTCAGGCCTAATTATGGTGTTAAAGTCACCTCCAAAGACAACCTGCTGGGACGTAAAAAGGAAGGGCTTGATCTTTGTGAGGAGGCATTTCCTGCCCCATTTTGACTGTGGTCCATAGATATTGATCAGGCGCAGGTCCTGCCCCCTAACAGAGACGTCTAAGACCATGCATCTCCCCATTTCTACCTCAATTACCCGCCGGCACGTTACCATATCGGTTTTAAAAAGGACCGCAACTCCGCTGCAAGGTTCAGCCGCAAGAGACCAAAAGGAGGGACCACATCTCCACTCCCTTTTTGCTAGATAGACATCGGCTAATGTATTGAGCCAGGTCTCTTGCAAAAATAAAATCTCAGCATCAAACTCGCTGAGCAAAAATAAGGCCGTATCACGAGCTCTTGCAGATTTAATGCTGGCGACATTAATGGTCGCCACCTTTAACAGAGTGGGAACTGCCATCAGGATGATTGGGGTAGTCGTTTCTTAACCTCTACCACACTCTCATCACCCGAAACAGCTCTCTTCAGAGTATGTGACTCCCCCTCATCCATAGATGATAGAGAAATGGATATATCCGATACCATCTCATCACCTGACAAAACTGAAAAAGTATTGCCAAGAGGGACCCCTCCTGGATCTGATTCTGAGGAAGAGAGGACAGCTCTTCTCATCCTCCTCTTCTTCCTCTTCTCCTTCACCCTCTCCCACCCCTCATCAGCCGAATCCCCCCCAGCAGGAGGTGAGACATGGGACATGGATACCCCTCCCTGAGCCCCATCGGCTCCACCCCCATCCGGCACCCCCACAACCTCCTGACCACGTTTGCGCTGACGGGGGACAAGTACCGGAGGTGGAGTAGGCCGAGAGGGAAGATCCACTAAACCAGCCCCCCCAGCAGCTTCCGCCAGTCTGGAGGATCTACGTACCATAGGAACAGGAGGGACAGACTCAGGGGTGACATTACCGGGGGAAACACAATCTGACACAACAGACGGAACAGACACAGGAGGGGCAACAACAGTTTCCTCCCTGGCATCAGCTGCCTCATCCTCTTTATCCAGCCTCTGCAGCTCAGCCTCCAGTCCTGGCAGGTTGTATAGTGCCTCTGGGCACAGACTGTATGGATGACCCAGCTGCTGGCACAAATTACACCGAATCTCGGTGCATTCTTTGGCCAAATGGCCAAAATCCTGGCACAGTGAGCACTTCTTGATGGTGCAGGACGATGCAAAATGGCCTTTCTCTCTGCATTTGTTACAAACTTTAGGCTGACCTTGATAGAAAATGGTCAGCCTATCCCTCCCCAGAAAGGCTGAGCATGGAAGATGCTGAACCACATTGCCCAGCACCCTCAATTGCACTGACACCGTCCAGGCCCCTGTCCATATCCTATGCTCATCCAGAACCTTCCGCAGTGGGGTGAGGACCTCACCATGTCGGCGTAGCCAAACTACTAAATCAGCCTCTGGTATAGATTCATTCCGGACCAGGATTGTCACCGATTTTATCAAAGGCTGTCTGGAAACAACCTTTGCCACCAAACCTTTCCACTGCTGAAGGCTCCTGCACCTCCAATATCTCTCCCAAAACAGGTCCAGGCCTTCAGGTTTTACAAATGACAAATCGTATTCATAGCTGCCTACTGGGCAGATCAACGCAAACACATCACAGATTTTAAACCCCATCTCTAGAATCAACTCCGCCACCCTCCCCCTTACTGGTGGGTTCCCTTCCCCCTCCCACTTCAACTGTACCACATTCCTTCTCCTGACCCCACCAACCATCCCACCACCAAACCTCCCCAAATTGTGACCATTAGCATTCCCAACACTACCACCACCCCCCTTGGTGCGACTCCCCAAAACAGAGGCATAGCTCCCCCCAATCCTCCCAGCAGCAGAAATATTTGTGTGTCTGGGAGCATCTGGTGCAACTCTAGCAGATACCGATTGCACAAATCCGGGATTGGATGGTGTATCCTCTCTCTGCTCAGCAGGGGGAGAAATGTCATTTTTAGTCTTATCAGCAACGTTAACCCCTTCACCTCCACCCACCACCAACACATCCATTGCTTTACCAGTCTCAACAGTCATAGACTTCACAGCAATGTCCGCACTCACTGCTGCAACCATGGAAGCTCCAGCAGTCATCTCTTCCTCCAAGAAAGGACACTCAGCCCAGGACTGGATTCGATGTTCAGACACAGCAACAAGTGAGACATCCATGTGTGCTGTTTGATCTCCATGTTGTGCAGTGTGCTGCTCCCCTCCCCCACCAGCATCAATCAGCTCTGGAGCACCTGGGAGCTCAGGTGAAACAGTCTCTCTGCAGGTGGCAGCCATTTTGCCTTTGGAGGGACTACTGGTCTCAGCAGGAACAGCAGCAACAATTTCCATCTGTGGGGTGCTTGGTGCAGGTTCATCCACATTCCCCTGATGGTCTGGAGACCTCTCTGCCAGGGATTTTTCCTCCAGGTTGGCTGAGGATTCCTCCACAGCAGGTTGCTTGCAGAGCTCCTCATCCGCAGTACTCACCGCAGCAGGTGGGGCAGACAGCTGATGTAGATGGTGCCGGGTCATCCATTACCTGAGGCTGCTGATCCACAGAGCTCACTGATGTCTGGCTGGCAAATCTCCTCTCATTTTCAAATTTTTCTTTAAATGCTCCACTTCTGGCTTTCAACTTTTGTAATAATAAAGATTGCTTCTTTACTTTCTCCTCCATGTGCTGGAGCGCTGGCTTCATGCCCAATCTGTTCTTGCTCCAGGCCTGGCAGTATTTGGCTCTGAAGGACTTGTGTTCAGATTTCAAAACATTAAGTTTCTCCTCAGCTCTTCCAATAGTCACAAATCTATCAATAATCTTCTGTCTGAAGACATTGACATCCTCACCAGGGCCGGGACCCACAGTCAGGTCCTCCACCTCCTCCTCTTCACTAGGCCCGGTCTCATCAGGGGAATCCCTCCCAGGGCCTCCCCCTGGATCAGGCATGGTTCCTGGGCCAAGCTAGCAGGCAAGGCCCAGGCTTGAAAACGCTGGTTCTCAGGGAGAGCTCCTTCAGTGTGTCCTCCTCCTTCTCCCACTGACCACCAATGTAAGGAACATTCTTCCCACTGACCACCAATGTAAGGAGCTTTCTTCCCACTGACCACCAATGTAAGAAGCATTCTTCCCACTGACCTCCAATGTAAGAAGCATTCTTCCCACTGGCCTCCAATGTAAGGGACATTTTTCCTACTGACCACCAATGTAAGGTGCATTCTTCCCACTGACCCCCAATGTAAGGGGGATTCTTCCAACTAACCACCAATGTAAGGGACATTCTTCCGACTAACCACCAATGTAAGGGACATTCTTCCCACTGACTACCAATGTAAGAAGCATTCTTCCCACTGACCACCAATGTAAGGAGCATTCTTCCCACTGACCACCAATGTAAGGAATATTCTTCCCACTGACCACCAATATAAGGAGCATTCTTCCCACTGACTACCAATGTAAGGAGCATTCTTCCCACTGACCACCAATGTAAGGAACATTCTTCCCACTGACCACCAATGTAAGGAACATTCCTCCCACTTACCACCAATGTAAGGAGTTTTCTTCACACTGATCACCAATGTAAGGAGCATTCTTCCCACTTACCACCAATGTAAGGAGCATTCTTCCCACTGACCACCAATGTAAGGAGCATTCTTCCCACTGACCACCAATGTAAGAAGCATTCTTCCCACTGACCACCAATGTAAGGGGCATTCTTCCCACTGACCACCAATGTAAGGAGCATTCTTCCCACTAACCCCCACTGTAAGGGACATTCTTCCCTCTGACCCCCAATGTAAGGGACATTATTCCCACTGACTACCAATGTAAGGAGCATTCTTCCCACTTACCACCAATGTAAGGAGCTTTCTTCACACTGACCACCAATGTAAGAAGCATTCTTCCCACTGAACAACAATGTAATGAGCATTTTTCCCACTGACCACCAATGTAAGGAGCTTTCTTCCCACTGACCACCAATGTAAGAAGCATTCTTCCCACTGACCACCAATGTAAGAGGCATTCTTCCCACTGAACAACAATGCAATGAGCATTTTTCCCACTGACCTCCAATGTAAGAAGCATTCTTCCCACTTGCCTCCAATGTAAGGGACATTTTTCCTACTGACCTCCAATGTAAGAGGCATTGATCCCTCTGACCCCCAATATAAGGGGCATTCTTCCGAATAACCGTCAATGTAAGGGGCATTCTTCCCACTGACCACCAATGTAAGGGGCATTCTTCCCACTGACCACCAATGTAAGAAGCATTCTTCCCACTGACCTCCAATGTAAGGGGCATTCTTCCCACTAACCCCCACTGAGCAGCAATGTAAGGGATTTTCTTCCCATTGACAAGCAATGTAAGGAACATTCTTCCCACTGACCATCATTGTTAGTGTTCTATATCTCACCCCCATAGTGTTTAACAGTAGGAGGACATGCAGAAGGAGGAAGGGATGGGTATGTCATTTACCACTCTGTATATGCCCACATGTGTGACTGTATAATCACATAGGCACACAGATAAGAATAAGGGGGATATGAAGAGCTTAGAAGGGAACTGAAATTGGAGCATGCTCAGTAGAGGACACCATCTGGTCTTCACAATCTCAGCAGGCAGTGGGAACACAGAGAAGATGAGAGGGACAACTGAAGTCAGGATCACTTTATATATATCACTTTATATATATATATACAGTATATATATCACTTTACGCAAAAAACAAATGATTTAGTGGCTTTGTGAGTATGCACACTCTGTTATATAGCATGAAATTAAAATGTTTCATAATCTGGGTTTATTAACACTTTAAGGAATTATTTTAGGGGTTGGTAAACTTCCTAAATCTTTAGGTAGGGGAGGGTTAAGGGGAGTACTTTAATGTAGGGCATACTTTTTTCACTGTTCACTGAAAATGTAGAATTTCCATTTGTTCTCTGCACCAGAAGCTCTTTTCCAAAAATTATGATTGATGGACTAATATTGCTGAAAATAATAGTGTTGAAGGATTCCTGTAAAGCTGGTAGTTTTCCTTGGCAGCAATACTTGACACTCTGGCTTCAATGACCATAGAGGAGACAGGTGTGAAAATTTTACCACCCCAGAAACAGGGCTAGACCACGTATTTGTTAAAGAAAGATAAATACCGGTTTCCTTGATAAAGTTCTACTGACAGCTACTGGGTCCCGTGAACAGATGTTTCTCATAGATTTGAGGGAGGTGGTTTTTTAATTATCATCATAAAAGGTCCAGGAAACAATAATTAGACAAGAAACTGAACCGTTTCCAGTACATTTGCATAGGAAGCAGATGATTTATGCCACAATTATGTGTCTGATTCCCAGAGGACATGCTATATTATTGACAGTTACGTGTGATTAGTTTTACATCTTGCCTAATTAGCTAAACTATGTCACTATGATTGGTAAGAATTACACAAGAAAAGATAAATCAGCTAAAACTGAATAGATCTGCTGTCAGTGTTTTTACCCATACCGAGTCTCAAAACATTGCATTCTTATTTGTCTACATGAAAATATTGGTCGTGGTTATATTTTTTATACCAAAACAAAATGGATTTAATTGTGGTATTTTTATAATTTTTTTTATACCGTATCCGAAATACGTTTTTTGTAAAATTAAAATTGTAAAATTTAAAAATAAAAATCCTTCTTAAATAGTATAAAGCACAGTTGCATCGCCAAAAAGCGAAATAAAAGTGTGGAGGTCCATGATCCTGAATACGGCTGCCAGACTCATTCACCTTTCCAACCGCTCCACCTCCGCCACCCCCCTCTGCCAATCCCTCCACTGGCAACGGATCAAATTCAAAATCCTAACACTGACGTACAAAGCTGTCCACCATACTGCCCCGAACTACATCACTGACCTAATATCCAAGTACCACCCAGCACGCACACTCCGCTCCTCACAAAACCTCCTTCTCTCTAGTTCCCTGGTCTCCTCCTCCCATGCCCATCTCCAGGACTTCTCCAGGGTGTCACCCATCCTCTGGAACTCCCTGCCCCAACCCATCAGATTATCACCTACTCTCCTCTCCTTTAGGCGCACCCTGAAAACCCATCTCTTCAGGGAAGCCTACCCCACCCCCTGCTAACTTGCCAACCTCCTCCACTCTTCTTACCACTCCATCCCCCACAGCTATCTCCTCCTGTGCCACCATCCCCTCCCTCCTAGATTGTAAGCTCAAAAGAGCAGGGCCCTCGATCCCCTCATGTTTTGCATTGTATTGGTATTCTTCTGTCACATGTTCTGTCCCCCTTTGTAATGTACAGCGCTGAGCGAACTATTGGCGCTTTATAAATACTGTATAATAATAATAATAATGATGAAGGTTCGAGGAGTGCAACTGCAGATTTGAGACCCATGGGAGCACTTGAGGTGTCTACTGAAAAAAAATAAAAGGCATGAGAGCCCCTATAGTGAAGGTCAGTAACTATAATCTAGTTAAAGCGGAGTACCAGTTACACTGTAAAAAAAATAAAAGTCAGCAGCTGCAAAAACTGTAGCTGCTGACTTTTAAAAAAAAACAGCCACTCAACTGTCCCACGATCCTGCGGTGCCCCTGTCCTCTATTCCAGGCATCGGCATCTTCAGTGTGGGCACTGTGACAGCTTGTGGCTTCACAGCCGGGTGCCCACTGCACATGCGCGAGAAGTGCTGTGCTTCCTGAATGGCCCCGTCGTCTTCTGGGACCTGTCACGTATCCCACAAGACTACGGGGAGGGAGGGTAGAAGGACAAATTCCGCTTCCGATCGCCTAGGCCAGTGGTCGGCAAACCGCGGCGTGTGAGCCACATGCGGCTCTTTACACACTCTAATGCGGCTCTTCTGTGTGCCGGGCGCCCGCTCCCCTCCCTGCTCTCGGGCGGCCGCCCCAAAAGTCAGGACTCTGCAGCTAGCCCAGCAATGGGCAAACTATGGACCTTTTAATCCGGCCCGCGGAGCGTGGCAAACATTGGCTGTCAGGATGTAGGCAGGGCAGCGTGACGAACTCCTCTCCTTTCACAGTCCGCCCTGAAGACCGGAATGGCGCGGGAAAACGGCGAGAGGAACGCGCGGAGCAAAGGTAAGTGAATTGACACAGGGGGGACTTGGGGACTTAATATGGGGGATGAATTAATATGGGGAATGAATTACTATAGGGGGGATGAATTACTATATGGGGGATGAATTACTATATGGGGGATGAATTACTATATGGGGGATGAATTACTAGGGGGGATGAATTACTATAGGGGGGATGAATTACTATATGGGGGATGAATTACTAGGGGGGATGAATTACTATATGGGGGATGAATTACTATGGCGGATGAATTACTATGGGGGATGAATTACTATATGGGGGATGTATTTTCAGTTTTAAAAATGTGGCTCTCAAAATAAATTTCAATCGTGGTTTTGGCGAGATTTGGCTCAGTTGAAAAAAAAGGTTGCCCACCACTGGCCCAGTGCAAGTGGGAGCGGGTACCTGTCAATTTACCCGCCCCTCAAAGGTGCCAATCCTTAATGGGAAGCGGGGGATCAGTCTTTAACCTCTTCACGCCGGCCGCACACAAATGTGCAGCCTCCTGGCGTCTGGGCCTAGACAATTAACAAAAAACATATGTGCTGAGAGCGCGCACCCTGCATGCTCCCAGCACACATGTCTGCTACTCATGGAAAGGTCCCGGTCTGCGCTTTCGATCGGGACCTTTCCCGATCATGTGCCTGCCGTGAGTCACAGCAGTCACATGATCCCTAAACCCTGCCCCGCCCCTCCCGGCTTCTGAAACTCTTAAAGGGCCAGGAGGCACCGGCGGGAAGGGGTTAAAGTGGAACTTCCCCTTTTGGATAGAACGCCGCTTTAATGTCTCAGAAAATAGTGTCTCCTAGATAGGTGCTGGGTTAGGTGAATTTAATTCTTGGCTAATTGTAATCGGTGTAGCTGTCTGTGATTATTTTCGCCTGTTCTGTATTTCACTGAGTGCAGGATTGACTGCTTCCCCTTGTCTACTGGAAAGGTTCAGGAAGGGAACGTCAAATCAACAGCTGAATATCTATGAGAGTGGCTGGGAGTGTGTATAAATACACCGAGACTAGGAACAGAGGTGTCTTGTCCTAGGAGGAGGTCACAGCCTGGAGGGTGGGGGGGGCTGTTTGTCCCCTAGGCATGTGTCTACTGTTGAACGAGGTCCCAGCAAGGCTAGCTGGGTGACCTATTCTATTGAAAGTTGCTGGAGCTGATTGAAGGAGTTTTCATCTGGGGATCTGGTCTGGTATCACTGGAAAGCTGTCTGGAAGATATTGGCAGGAGGCAACCAATTATCCAAGGACATTAGTGAGTACAGACCGGTGTGAGAGATCCTTAGGACTGTGTGTGCTGCCACCTCTCTGGTACTAGAGTCATCCTTCTTCAAAGAGGACATTGTGTCTGATGTCCTGAATAGCTCAGTCCACTAACTGCTTGTGCAAGGACTTTACTCAGATCTTTAGGAGAATGTTTAGCTTCACCAAGTTGCACTAAAAGATATTGGAGTATCCCACAGTTACGATGAACATATCCAAGATCAAGTTCTACAATAAAACTTCAGAAAAGCATACCCCTAGCTTGTCCATTGAGCCAAAAGAATGACTGTTACTGTGGGCCAGGCTGTGGGGCAATTACAGGAAAAGACCCTAAGGACCTTAAATTGTGGGCTTCTGTGGGATTGAGTGCTACAAGTGAAAGAAAGGAAAAGAAATAAATGGAAAAAGGACTTGCATATGTAGGTCTCTGTACAGGATAGAATAGATCACTGTCAATACCTCAGGGGTCCCAGTTTATGTTCCTTGAGCAGGTTTCCAGATGGGTGGTATACTAGATAAGAAGGAGGAGGTCAAAAGGCCCTTTGGGGGTCAGAACGGCTGAAGCTTCCCTTTTCTGACTTCTCCCGAGGGAGTCTGTGGGATATCAACAGGATGCCACTGAACATCAGTGTATCATCCAAGAACTGAAGAAGTGGCAATTTATAGCCATAAAATGCATTATTTTTTTTGCAAAATAATGCAATTCGATATGTATTAAACCTGATGACTGGTGGACTGTCCCTTGGTGTCACCATGTCCAGTGGACCCTGCTTTGGTTTTAAATATATCAGAACCTTAGACTAGTGGAACGTGAGGTGAGAGAGATGCCTCGGGGAGGGGAGAAGCGAAGGATCAGGTAAGTAAATCTTGTTCCACTGCACCAATTAACCCTTACAGTGCAGGCGCAGGATATTTTTCCACTTGCCCAGCAATGGGCTTTAAACACACACTGCATGTTTATCACAACTGATGGTAGTTCCAGGTATGAATTTTTAAAAAAAACATGAGGGTGCACCAGCCTAGTGCTGTATTCAAAGTACCATTTATTAAAAAGAATCAAGTTATTGATTCTAATGGAGCATCTAACTAAGCCCCAGATTGACCAAGATGGCATCAGAAACAAAAAGCAGACACTGATGGGTTTTGAGGGTGTCCTCTCCTAACCAGAGCTCTGCAGACCATCTGCTGTTTGTTTCTGATGCCATCTTGGTCAATCTGGGGCTTAGTTAGAAGCTCCAGTCTCAGTCCTCCTGGCACATGTGATGAGCTTTTTATGCTGTTTTGAGTATAATTACTTACTTCATTCTTTTTAATAAATAGTACTATCAGGAGCGGACTGACAACTCATGGGGCCCCTGGGCAATAGGGGATCATAGGGCCCCTGTGTCCTTGCCCAAACTCAAAAAAGCCTATGAAAAAGGTACCAGGCGCATCTCATGGGGCCCCCTACTGACCTCGGGCCCTCGGGCAATGCCCGAGTTTCCAAATGGTCAGTCCGCCCCTGAGTACTATGGATAATGTACTAGGCTGGCGCGCCCCCTTTTGTTTTTTCTATGCAGCATTTCTAGATCTAAAATATATATAATAAAGCGAGCGCTCCTTAAATATAAATAAGCAGCTAAAGCACTAGAGGAGATCACAACCGCCTCACGTCTAAATAATAAATGTAAAGTGCTGCGCTAAAATGTCAAACCAACAGTTCGTTCAAAAACGTTCATGCAATATTTCAATTGATATAGTGACAACAAGGTAGTAACACAGCTGTGAAAGATCCAGTAGAAATGACAGAAATGCGCACTCACCAACCGCGCATAGGAAATGCACATGTATGTATTAAGATCAGCAGGCGTCGTTTCCCTCAAGAAGGGGTGTCATCAAGCGATGGTCTGCTGGACTCAGAGGACCTCCTCAAGATCAGGGTAAACAATCCGGGTGAAGGCTCCCTCCTCTGGATATAGTATGCAGGGAAGGCTGTGTATGCTGGTCTGGTAACCCCTCAGTATGGGGCAAAAGATGGGAGAATACCCATAGTGTAGTATTTCAAACTTTATTTATAGTAGACAAATATAAAGCAGGTCAGTAACAACACTGGCAAAAGCCAGAGAACAGAAGATAAAAAAGGTGATACAGACCTAAAGTAAAATGGCCGCCAGACCTCCTCGTGGTCTGGGCGGCGATAAGGCGTCACAAGCTGTCAGGTCCTCAGCATTTCTAGATCACCCTACCCAAATAGGGCTGCAAGCAGGGGCGGACTGACCATTTGGAAACTCGGGCACTGCCCGAGGGCCCAGGGTCAGTAGGGGGCCCCATGAGATACCCCTGGTACCTTTTTCATAGGCTTTTTGAGTTTGGGCAAGGACACAGGGACCCCATGATCCCCTATTGCCCAGGGGCCCCATGAGTTGTCAGTCCGCCCCTGGCTGCAAGGCATAGTGGTTACTCTGTGATTGGTGATCCTTCCATGGAAAATTAGAAGTAGAGACCATCCATCTCCAACATTTACCCCAAACCTGAGTGCAGAAGATTGCTTTGTTCTGTTCATGAATTTATTGTATGACCCACGATACCAAAAGTGTAGGAGAAGCTTTAAGATCCCATATGCGCCTTGTTCCAGATTTTTCATTTTAATATATATGGTAAAAAAAAAGGACAAAAGAATATGCAAGACACAGCTGAGCATCAACCATTAAATATGAATAGACCACCATGGATTTAGTGAAGATACAGCCGGCTTACTCAACAAGAGCTAATTATACAAGATGAACAGGTGTTGGCAAAGGGAACGACACAAACAAATGTGACCTCTCCACTTTCATCTGAACTAGAAATAACCTGCAAAAACCTGCTTTGCAATGCACAACTAGCCTTAAATAATGTTCTCCAGATATCAGAATGTTGTTTCATAGTAATATGTGAATATTTTTAGAAAATTACCCTATTAGTTATACAGCATCTGCAGGCACAGGTAACAGATTTCAGAGGTGTAGAGCAATTCAGTTATTGCAACAGAGATGACAGTTTATAATTGCAGTTGACACCCTGGGTTCCCTCTGCATAGTTTAACCGCTTTCCCACCGCACTACACTATAGCAAATATACTGCTACAGGGCGGCAGGGGTGCACAAAATCATATATATATATATATATATATATATATATATAAATATATATGTGTGATTTTGCATTTCCTGGTATAGGGCGCGCATGCAAGCAGCACGCGCACCCTTCCCCGCTTTAAATGTGGTAGTTGCATTAGTTTTCTTTTTTTTTTAAGTATGTATGTTTCCTTTATTTTCACCTGGTAAGTCAGCCAGTAACACACTTCCTGTGTTAGGCTGGCTATTGAAGGATCAAAATTCAGCCAGCTAAGCAGGGATTGGCCAAATTCCTGTCTTCTATGGCCGTTACTACTTGATAAATGATCGACATTTGTTGAATGGGATGTTGGAAAATGTTCATTTGATCAGTGGCTTTAGCACTGATCGGTGTATTCTGACAGCAGGGGAGTCAATGCTATTAGAATACAATAGCACAAAAGGGGAGAATTCCTCCATCCATATGACTTGTGTGGATGGGGGAAACTATTTGTCTTTCTTCAATCAGCCTACTGGATGATCAACAAAAAAATCACTCTATAGTTAGCCTTAGGGTGTCTCCATTCTGGGTGGAGGGGCATCAGAGACACCTTTGCACAACAGTATTGTCAACCTGTAGAGAGCGCAATGTTACATACACTAGTAGGTTTAGATGGACTTGACTAAAAAAAATCAAAGCCAAAAATATATCACTTTTTAACCACTTCCAGTCCGGACACTTTCACCCCCTTCCTATCCAGGCCAATTTTCAGCTTTCAGCGCTATCACACTTTGAATGACAATTGCACGGTCATGCAACACTGTACCCATATGAATTTTGTAGCATTTTTTTTGAGACAGATAAAGCTTTATTTTGCTGGTATTTATTTACCGCTGGGATTTTTATTTTTTTTGCTATATAAATGAAAAAGTCCAAAACTTTTGAAAAAAAGTGTTTTTCCTATAAAATGTTGCAAATAAATAATATTTCATCATAAATCGTGGCCAAAATTTATTCAGTTATCTTTTTAGTTAAAAAAAAATAACCCAAATTAGTTTATAACCAAAAATTCTAATTTTTAAAAAAAAAATTTACATTTTTATTTTTTTTTATATTATTATTTATGGGGGGTTTTTTCTACATACTATTACCCTAGCAGTACAGTGTCACCATGGTGACACTGTACTACTTGTGGGGGTGATGAAGATGAAGGTGATGAAGATTTTCTTTTTTTTTTTACACTGATTGCTTTTACACCCATAAAGGCTGTAAAAGCAATAATTTCTCCTCTCTGGCTGCATTCTTGCAGCCATTGAGAACTACTGTGTGAGCTGTGATTGGTCACAGCTTGTTACATGGTACAAGGCTGTTGTGAATAGCCTTGTACCATGTGACCTCTGTAATCATTCACCGATTTCACACGTAGTAAGCAATGATGTCAGAAGTGACATCTTGCTTACTACTCTACATGTGATCACTGATTGGCCAATCAGTGACCACATGATCGGGACCTCTCACAGAGGTCCCGTACGATGATCGGTGTTCCTCTGTGTCCGGAGGGCACAGCGGGCACTGGATCGCGGTGCTGCGCGGTCCCAGGGAGCGTGCACAGTCCAAAATGGCGGGTGCCGTTTATGAATGGCAACTCGCCCCTGGACTGCCACCGTCTGGCCGTTTATATACAGCGGCCGGACGGCAAGTGGTTAAACAGTTACAATAACAGGTTTTTTTTTTTACTTTTTGGAATAAAAGTTTTACATAAATAAATAAAATCTGACCATTTTAAGCACCCCTGTCAGTGGTAAATGGTTTGTCTCAACCCAACCCAAGAATTAGTAAACTGCAATATAATACATCATCATAGCTTACTGAGGGTTCCTTGGTGGTCTGACAAGATGAAGCTGTCCTAGGTGACTGTTTTGTAGTTTTTAACGATGCCTGAGTTTCACAAACCTTTTTAAATTCCTCTATCCTGAAAAACATAGTTTCCAACGTGATAAATAATTCATAACTGAACATATGGTCCTCTAAGTATTGTGCATAGATTAAGATACACCTAATTAATAAAATAAAATACACTGACTGGTGTCAACCCGCTTTGTAACATTTCTAAATTATAAAAAGAAATGAAGATAGAAAGAAAAAGTTTTTAAGGTCAGGACACTCTCAGAATTCCACAGAGTCAGCCAAGCAGCCAGCTAACAATCAATAAATGTACAAGTAAGCAATCTCAATGGGATACAAAAAGCATAAAGTTTGATATTGTATTACATTGTTCAACATTTTGTTTGGATATGATGACAGCGAGAGAGAGCTTGTGCTTTGTCCATAATACTGAAGGGTTTATAAAGTTAAAAAAGATGTTTAAAAACACATTCAAGTAATTCTTGAAATTCAACCAAGGAACACAGCCTACCTGCCCAGCAATTTGTATCCAAAAATTGCTATAGTACACCAGTCCAATCCAACACCTGTTTGTGATGCCATACATGCAGGGGTGTATTTACCACAAGGCATTTGCCTAGGGCAGTATTTTTCAGGGGGGCAGTGGCATTTTTCAGGGGGGCAGTACCATCCCCCGAAAGAAGGAAAGGAAGAAGGGACACACACAGCACGGGGACCAAGTGGGATCTGACAGAGGCTGCAGGCTGCTTGATGGTCTATGCAGAGCCTAACTCTTGTTCCCAGGGATGTCCAGAACTGTGAAGGTGGGTGTCTTATCTTTTGTTAGGGTTGGAGGGGTTGTCATTGTATGGGGGGCGGTGGTAGTGGAAGGCTCTCTCGGGTGGGAGAGGGGTTGGGGTGTTGTTCATCAATGGGGGGCGGGGGGAATTTTTGTGTTGTCTAGGGCAGCACAAAATCTAAATACACTACTGCTTACATGGCACACCCACCACAGACATTCTGATGTTTTTCACATGGAAACATTGCCAGTGCTGACCAGAATTGCTATTGTGAGATTTTTGAAGCAGTCTGTGGTGATACTTGATTATGTCAGACAAAAATTGAATTGGATGATGGTCAATGAGAAGTTCACGTGTACCCTCTAAAATGATCAAGCCAAATCTGACAAGACATGGGATCCGTAGAGTAGATAAATATCAGCAGGTTTAACAAGACCTCTGGAATGCCTTCCCTACCAACTCTAGTAACTCTTTCTTGCTTTACTCTCTTCTCAGGTCTTTTCTACTACTACTCTTTCTACTTGAACTTTAATGTGGTTTGAATGGTGAAGAGTTGTTTGATCAATCCAAGATCTCAGTAATACATTTAATGGTTCAGGGACAATGCACCCACTCATTATACATGTGATTTGGACACCGAGCCTACTTTTATTATGAAGGGACACCTAGTTCTTTCTTGACCGGTTGGTATAGCCCTTTGGGGGTCTGTCAGACTTTCGAGCACCTGATCCTACCTGGCTCTGACAAGACTATAATTAACACAGTCTATGTTTACTCAAAAGATGTGGATGTGGATATTTTTCTCCCATAGGAGAACTACACACTTTATGCCTCTGTTCTTTGTTTGCTTTAAAACTCAAATAAAAAGATAGAAATTTGAAAAAAAAAGGTCAGGGCTAATTAATTTTTCACAGTCACCAATCAGAACCTGTATTGGAAGTTTAAATATAATTAATTGTACAGTAAGCAAAGAGAAGAAGATATATAGATGATGTTTCATGATGTACATTCCCACTAACCCTGTGAGGTGTTATCTGGCCAAATTCCAACTTATCTTGAAGTGGGCACAGGTGAAGATCAGCTTCCCCTTAGGCTCTACAGCCCAAGTAGGGAGAAATGAAGGGAATGATCAGCGCAAAACTGTACAAAGTCCTGGGCTATCCTGGTGTGGGGTGCTGGTGGTGTTGTGGATGAACTTGGGTTGGCCCGTATGGCACTAAGGGCAATGCTTCTAACAAGTACTGTAGCAGACTCTGTAGGGTGAGAGAAGGAGAAGAAGCGCCTCTAAGTGCAGCATACCACTTTATTAAGGTTGAAAGGTAAAAGCACTCACATGGTTGAGGTTAATACAAGCATAAAAAACTGTAGTAGGTTGTAACTGAAGGGAAATGTATGTCTTTTTGGTCTGTCATTTTGTTTCCCCTCACTCCATGTTGTTTCTTGTATTCCATTTTGATTAATTGCTTTTGTATTATACCCAGAATGAGCTAATGAAAATATGAAGACGTGCATGTAAAAGCTGTGTATGTGTTATAGAACTGTACTCACAATATTCTTTTGTTTCTTATCTTAGCTTAGCCTTGGAAGAGGCAGGGATAGTATCCAATTATTTCTTTGTATTAACAACACCTGCTTCTACTATGATATAGTTAAAAGTCAAATACTTCTGTCCCATGGGAAAATAACTGTTGGTTACTTGTAACTTATTTCAAGGTCTGAAAAATCTCACGTTCACAGCCTTGATAACTATCCAGCGAAATCTTATTGTATGGTTTTCTTTGTTACAATATAAGAAGAAGAATCTACGAATAAAGATTCAGATTGTCTTCTGGAAACCTGTGTGTGTGCATGCTAATTCTTCCTTCCAGAACACAGTCTCTTGGATCCAACAGGGGGCGGAACCTACCAGTGATCATTAGAAGCACAAATCCCTTTCAGTAACATCGGTCAGATCGGTGTACAGGGTGAAGAGCCGTCATCAGAACGAAGGATGGTGTAGTCAGGGTGCCGCTGGAGCAGCGTGGTGGCTGGAGGGGAACAGCTGAGGAGCCGGCCGGCGTACACGTCCTCCCTTCAGAGCCGGGTGGAACGCATGCTGGATCGCAGCGGCAGCGTGGCCGTGCTTGATAAAGGAGCGCACTTCCACCTTTGCAAGCCAGCGCATGCTCCGAAACGTGTAGCGGTTCATTCTAGGTATCTGACATTATCACGGCCACGCCGGCGCTGCATTCCAGTGTGCGTTCCACCCGGTTCTGAAGGGAGGACGTGCACGCCGTCCAGCTCCTCAGCTGTTCCACTCCAGCCACCACGCTGCTCCAGCGGAACGCTGACTACACCATCCTTCGTTCTGATGACAGCTCTTCACCCTGTACACCCATCTGACCGATGTTACAACCTACTACGGTTTTTTATGCTTGTATTAACCTCAACCATGTGAGTGCTTTTACCTTTCAACCTTAATAAAGTGGTATTCTACAGCCCAAGTAAGCCAATGCCTGCTGGTGACAACCCCCAATATTATTCTGCCCTTGCTCTGGCCTGCCATCCTTAACTCTCATACCCAGATTTCTGGTTCTTAATCCACTCAACAAGCCTTGCCACACTCCATTTTAATGTTGATCACTCTTTATCTTGTTCACACTTTGGCTTGCTCACCTCAGCAGTGCTTAAAGTCATCAGTTCCTATCTCTATGTGAATGTATCCACCAAGTAAGGTACAAGTAAGTAATCCCAATGGAATATCCCTAAAGTATGACGTTTTATTTTATATTTAATGGGTCAACATTCGTTTGGATGTGGTAACAGCGAGAGAGAGAGAACTTGTGTTTTGTATGTTCATATTATGGGAGGGTTTACAGTGTTCAAAAAGATGTTTGAAGGTACATTCCAGTAAACATTGAAGTTCATACAGGGAGCATGGACTACATGTTTAGAAATCTTCATCCAACCATTGTGACAGTACACAAGTCCAATCCCTTTTGTCTGTAATCTGGAGGTGTGAGAACACCTGTCTGTGGTGCCAGTGAATGCTTACATAGCACACCCATCACAGGCGTCTTAATGTGTTTCACATGTAAAAAAACGAAATGCTAAGTAATTTCCCACAGTCGCCAGTCAGATTCAGACCTGCATTGGAAGGTTGAATATAAATAGTGATACAAGAAGCAGAAAGAGGAAGATATATCGATGATATATCAGGATGTACACTCCCACTAGCCCTGTGAGGTGTTATATGGTCAAATTTCAAACTACTTTGTACACTCTCACTAATCCTTGGGGCTTTTATCTTGCCAAATTCCAACCTACCTGGACATGGAGAGTGTTGAAGCCCAGATTCCTGTTAGGCTCCACAGCCAGAATAAGCCAATAACTACTGGTGACAACCCTAGATATTAGTCTGTGTATGCTCCTACCTGCCAGCCTAGGCTCTCAAACACAGATTTCTGGTTCTCAATCCACTTAAAGAGCTTTGCCACACTCCAAATTATTTGTTGATCACTGCTCACCCTTTGTGGTGCTTAAAGTAATCAGTTCTCCTCTCTACTTGCATTTTCCCACCAAGTAAGGCACAAGTAAGTAATCTTAACTGAAAGTCACAAAAGCATGACATTTTATATTATATTACATCTGTCAACACCACTATATAGCAGCTGGAGGTGGCATTTTGGATAACAGCGCCTGAGGTAGCATCCAGTGTGGACCTGTACCGGCTGGCATTCGAGGAGTACACCTTTAAGGTGCAAAGGCGTATTGGCCCTTGTGGTCAGTGCGGGGAGGTGAGGAGGCACTCAAACCATTTCTGGATTGTGGCACCAGTGACACCTGTGGCACTCTCACGCTTGTTAAAAGGATCACAGTCTTTGTGTGTAGTGGACTGTCATATATTCACCTTTGTCACTTGTAGGAATTTAATATTCCTTTGCATGGTGTTTTTGTGCAACCATCACAAGCATATAGTCACGTGCCCCTATTAGGGGATATGCAATAGGTTTATATATGCATGATCATTTATAAGCACTTGTTTATATATATTATGTATGTTTAGTGACATTTGTCTTAGCGCCACACCATTTTTTTCTTATAGCAATCTAATAACTACACTTTTGAGTAAGGATCATTTCATCCTGCTTCATATTACTACCAGTATCAATCACTTACTAGACATTTGCTAAACCACAATGCCTATGAATTACTAAACATGATCTTTTGATTTACAACTAGAGGGATTTATTATATTCATCATCAGACTTGCAGGTTTGATAGGTCTGACATTTCAAAAATCAAATGAGATCATAAATTTACCTCTGCACTAACATTAAATCATAACATCACACACATTTTATTAACGAGGTATTTCTGACATTAGTTGGGGACCTTTCCATGGGTTAAATGCCTATTAAATGTCATTTGGAAAATTAAATGTTTACATACAGCAAGATTATATTTATCCATTAGCAAATCGATCTCCTTTCTGCTGGAGGCAACTAGGCTTGATGAATACCTACGTAAATTTACATTTCACGTAGTTCGGAGCACAGGCAACATTTATCCATGAGTACTAGAAATGCCTAATAGGATCAAATTTATTTCATCAGACTTATAAAAATGATGTTTGTGTTTAGGTTACTGTAGTTATTAAGCAACCCAAAAGGGCAAGAAAAATAATTCAGTCCCTTGTTAATGTGCTGCCAGTTTGTAAAATTAGGGAGTGATTATCTTTATTAAAAAAAATGTATACATAAATAAATAAATAACCCCTTCCCACGGCCACTTACCGGCTCTTTAAGAGGTTCTAAATGCCAGGAGTGTGATTGGCAGTCACAGCGGTCACATAATTGGAAAGCTCTCGTTTGCAAGTATGTATCAGAAGCAATGATGGTATTATAAAGTGCAAATAACTACAAGCCACCTGATGCTTTTCTCCTGTATATATATCTGTTCCCCATTTATAAAGTGACTTGTGTAAAAGTTATTGTATATCTCAGTATTCAGTGTTATGCAGGCCATACATGATTCGAATTCCGAACAATTTTTCGTCCGAAAATCGGAAACGTCATTTGCTCGGTAATTCGATGGTGCCATCATTTATTTCGAAAATCGGCCGACCGAGTCATAAAGTTCACCCCATATAACAGGCAAAACAACTGTTCCTTCCAGGTCACAGCTTATGCGCATATTCTTTTCGGAAAAACGATCGTACGATTTAACCTCCGCTCCTCACAAGACCTCCTTCTCTCTAGCTCCCTGGTCTCCTCCTCCTATGCCCGCCTCCAGGACTTCTCCAGGGTGTCACCCATCCTCTGGAACTCTCTGCCCCAACCCATCAGATTATCACCTACTCTCCTCTCCTTTAGGCGCACCCTGAAAACCCATCTCTTCAGGGAAGCCTACCCCACCCCCTGCTAACTTGTCGACCTCCTCCACTCTTCCTACCACTCCATCCCCCACAGCTATCTCCTCCTGTGCCACCATCCCCTCCCTCCTAGATTGTAAGCTCGAAAGAGCAGGGCCCTCAATCCCCTCATGTTTTGCATTGTATTGGTATTGTTCTGTCACATGTTCTGTCCCCCTTTGTAATGTACAGCGCTGAGCGAACTATTGGCGCTTTATAAATACTGTATAATAATATTAATTGAGTCAAGAATCGGTCCTTTTTCACGAATTTTCCAACATGCCCGATCACTGAAAAGGGGAGGAATCACGAAAATCGTCCGGTGCCATTGACCCACTAACAGAGCAAAAATCGGCCGATTATTCTTAGGTCCGATTTTCGGACAAAAAAATTGGTCGATTTTCGACCCATGTATGGCTGGCCTTAATTCCACGCTGTGCTCCCCTTCTATGGCACCGCACTCACCAAGACTTTTTGACCCCTATTCCTAGGAGGTCTATAGCACTTCAAACATGGATACTCTCGGCTCCGGTTGCTCCAGTAGAGACAGTAGATTTATGCCGATGTACTTTCCGTGGTTACTCTTCAAAAGGTGCATGCATGTAAAGGAGATATAAATCAGAGGCAGCCTCCAAGAGCGTGATACTGTATTTATTCAATGGTTAAAATCCAATAAAAATGCACTTGCACAATAAAAGGGCTTGCATTATAAAAGCCATAATTGCATTGTTAAAAACTATCGCCACTTGCATTCCATACACCGGAAGTTCGGAAGCGGAAATCATGCAACAAGCTCTGCCCGTTTCGTCACTCATAATCACTCATAATCATCATTAAGATTTACTATCACTTTAAGATAACGCTTTGTACAAAAAGCTTTTGTATTTGCATTGTCTTTTTACTATGACTAGAGGATGGCTATGGATGACATGACCATACTGTATCTGTCACCTTTTTATATCGAAAACTCAATAAAATATTGAACGTAAGATAGCACTTTTGTTATTATATTTTCCATGAATGTGTCAAGGCTCTGTCCACAGCAGAGGTACTCAGAGACCTGGCATTCCTGCCAGTACCTTGCATGGCCGCAGAAATGCACACTGGCAAAAATCTATGCGCATTGGTGCACGGACACGAGCAGGAACACACATGCGCACTGGCGCACAGTTACGCACGCATTAGCCCAGTTTGGCGTCAGACGGCCTTTATAAGGAAACCCATCACTCCCTCAAATTGCTGGTTGATCTCTGGCTCCTCAGTACTTTCGTCCGTGTTCACTTGCTACTGTGATCTGCTGTTACCGATTTGGCTTGTTCCTGGACCTGTCTTCTCTGCCTGACTCCTGATCTGACCCTGGCTTGGCTAACAGATATTCTCACCTGCTCTCCTGATCTGACCCCGGCTTGGTTAATGGATTTTCTCACCTGCTCTCCTGATCTGACCCCGGATTGGCTAATAGATATTCTCACCTGCTCTCCTGATCTGACCCCGGCTTGCCTAATAGATATTCTCACTTGCTCTCCTGTGTATGACCCCGGCTATCCTATTGACTACGTCTGCTCCAATCTCCACCCGACCTTGGCTTTGAACCGACTACTCTGTGGTCCTCTGCTACCCTGAAGATCTGCATACGTCTCATGGGTGCCACCTGTCTGCAGACACCATTCCACTGCATCAGCTTTGCTCCTGGGTATACCTCTGACAAGCATTCCTACAGGCGACCCGTGCTACTTGGGCCTGACTCCTTCTGTTCCATATCCAGGGGAGTCTGGAACTTAGCCACAAGGGAAGCCCTCTCTCTATTGGCCTCTAACACAAGGTACATGATAATATGTTTGCAATACAAGACAACAGCCATTAAAAATAGATTAGTAAAATAAACCTTTGTGAACCTTCCCCTTCCACAAACACTTTAACATTGTGGGAACCTCATAATTTGCTACCTCTACTGTCTTTCATCCCAAAACATGAAAATTAAGCAGACTTACCAGTGGTATGGTTACTGGTATGTAAATTTCTACTTTTCTGCAAAGGTCAACAGCTACACCCTAATTGCATTTTCTAACCATTCCTTCTGAACATTAATGCAGTGATTGACACCTTATCTTCACCTATGTTGTAAGAGAGACAAGTCTAAGCTTCCAATCAAGAAATCACTGGGTTTCAAAGACAAACTTAAGCAGAGTTTTTTGTTTACTGATTAGCTCCAGTGAATTTTTTATAATTTAGTCAATGGTGATATTTTAGAAAAGACTGAACACCTTCTAGCTGTTTTATTCCTCGCGCTCCATTCCAACTCCCAGGCATATCCAGGGCACATTTCATGTATTCAAGAAAGGAAACTAACACATGGAACTTATAATTACTGCTTACTGAATTATGTAAAAAAGCAATGTCTTACATGAGTGGCATTCAAGATCAAAACTTCTTCTTCCATTTCAGCAACATTTCAGGTTCAGCATGACCCTTTCTTATTAGAGCTCTGGCTTGAGAAAGAGTCAAGCTGAATACAAAACGTTGCTAAGATGGAAGAACATGCAACTCATGTCAGGTGATGTCTATTTGACATTTCTGTCTTAGAACTTCTCTAAATATTAGAAAAGAGTTGCATTATTGACAAGGAGGAAATTTAAAGCATTGATTAACAGACAAAAGCTTAATTGCATGTGAAGTTTCCTTTCTTGAAGCTGCTCCAAAAGTTCAAATGTTCTGTAGACTATACCTGTCAGGGAATTCCAGTGAGACATTTAGAAGCAATTCCATCTGGCATATGTTTTGGCGGTTTTCCTACCCACACTTATTTACTTGGTTCTATACAGATTATAAATGTAATAAGTGATTATAACCTTTTATCTATACCTGAATTTAGCCAATAGTGTTAATATTAAAAGATAACCACTGTGCAAAAAATAAAGATCTAATTTATTTACACAGCAAGGAAGCTTTCTATTAATCAAATACAACAAAAATATAATACAGAATGTTACCAATACAAAGACTACAAGAAAGAGATAGATAGTTACAAGAAAAAGACAGAGCAATGGTGATACATTACAGCCATCCTGATGTTATGAGGTCTGTGCTGTGGAAGGCACATGGCACAAAAAGGAAGGGCTCTTTTGTTTTTGTTGTTTTATACACTTTCCAAAAGACCATCCCTAAACCCACCCACCCAAGTAAATCACACCTCAAATGGGTGGGCTTCAGAGCAATGGTTAGTTTAAATAAAAGAGAGAACAGGAAATTCAAGTTGCCTTCCATCCCCCTCAGCTCCATTGAGTCTTTTGCAGTGTAATCCCCCAACAGTCAAAATAACCTTCATGAAGATGTAGGCCCAAAATTGCCATTACACATAGCATCACTCATAGAAATGTACATAGGCACATCGCTAATAGAAATGATCATAGGCACAGGTGCCAGACGGACTATTTGAGGGATGCTTTTGCTCACTGTCACTGATGACTGGTCTTCAGCTGTTCCCTGTGTACTGTGTTCTTCCAGTGTGTTCCCTTGTTATTGACCTGGCTTGTTCCTGACCTGATCTTGACTTGGCACAAATTCCTGACCCAACTTGTTCCTGACTTTGTCTCTGCCTATGTTTTGGTGCCTCCTGACCGCCTGTTGATGACCCTGGCTAATCTTTTGGCCTCGCTTCTGTTTCTAATCTTGGCTTCCCAACCTGTTTGAGTGCCTGTCCGCTGTTGCAGTTCTACACCTTGCGGTGTGTTGTGGCTGATAGTCTGCTGAAAGTTTTGCAAGCCACACATCCTGGGCCTGCAGCACAAGTGGAGTGTCCCTTTAACCTCAGCTGGACTACTGAGCACAGCTGTTGTTCCTGACCTGATGGTTCACCAGTCTTCTTGGGACTGCATCTCCTACTGCAGGGTCTCCTATCAACATCTACTGGAACTTGTGTTCCTCCTGTCCCTTGGCACCCTCTGTTCCACTCTTAGTGGGGCCTGGGCTGGAGATACAAGAGAGCCCATGTCATGGTGTGAGGTCAGGTTCAGAGACCAGTAGCTATAGCAGCAGACCAACAAACAGGATAGGTAAACAAGCAGGTCACCCTGGTGGATGACGCAAGCTCACCTGAGGTGCGGGGTCTAAGCACTAACTGGTATTCACCAGAGCTCCTGATGGTGGAGATGGATTTATTGTGTGTTAGTACCAGGTTGCAGTTCTCAGGATTGCTCCACCAGGAAATGAACAAGCCAGGATCCAGTAACTGATATGGCAGGTAGGGATCTAGCAGAAGCATAGTCAGTAATCAAGCCAAGGGTCGGTAACAAGTGATAGGAGGTTGGGATGAGGCAGAGTTGTAGTCAAGGAACAAGCCAAAGGTCGGTAGCGAAGGTATGGACGGCAGCAGAAGAGACAAAAGCGAGATACTAGATGGAGATGGCACAATAATCTAGCAAACAGGAAGTGCTAAGACATGGTTTAAATCAGGAAGTTCATGGGAGGAGCAAGGAGTTCAAGGTTCAGCAGAAAACAAGGCACAAGGCAGGATTGTCCAATAGATCAGGCAGAGTGTTGTCCAGCATCCCAGGTAGCTCAGTGAGAAGAGTTACTGCCAGACACAATAGAGGTCCCAGCTTCAAGTCCAGGCCAACCTTGTCATTTCAGTCTCCTCTTAGATACGTGACAGTACCAATCCATAGCTTATCAGAACACATAATAGCCCATCCTCGGGCTGAATTATCATTTAGATTTCTTGTGTAACAGGTATAATTTTTGGAGTAAGTTATGGACATTAGAACATAGGTGCAAAGTGTGCCACCCCTTTTAAAACCATGAAGATAAAAAGACAACATTTTTATTGCTAATCATATCTGGTTGAATTATAATCAGCATCTTGTAACTTGAAGGAAAGATTTTGGACACTAACAAACTTAAAGCCCAACTCCCAGAATTGAACAAAAATCGACTCTTGCAGGGAAGCCCACACCCGGCACTGCAAGGGCAATTGCTCATTATGTCTAGGAGTGCATGAAAAAGGTGTAAATACTTATTCCTCTCTCCAGCAGGGTCCTTCCAACAATGCAACTGGTCCTCCACAGCCTAGTCTCTAAGCTGTGACTAGCTCAGGTTGCAGTGCAGCCTCCTCAGCATACAACACTGGGTTAAAGTAGAATTAAAGACTTTTTTTCATTTTGGATAGAGTAAAGGAGGGTTATAACCCGATCAGTATTTTTTATGTCATCTGTATCCTATAAAAGGAGATTTCCCTTCATTTCCTGTCCCATAGAAAGTGAGAGGAAATTCCTCCAAAGTGAGGGAATCCCAGAGTGTTACCAGAGTCACCAGAAATAGTCTTCCCATTAGAAGATTTTCCCTTGTACTCTTGTCCTGATGTCAACCAAAAATTTTGGATTTTCTTTTACTTTCACTTTCGGTGTCATGGCAAGGATATTTTGCTATGTGGCCTCAAGTAAAATTATACTCCTTGACACATTCGGCGAGCACAGTGGTATGGGCTTTTCATGGTTATAATGTTGCCTCCTCACCACCTGTCGCAAACCTAAGTCTCTACAGGCAGACCACTCTAGCCCAAGTAAAGTACATCTTAAACATCCTCCAACAGCAAACACCTGGCTAAATGCCTATAATTGGTAGCACTTAAAGATCTATGGCAAAAAATAACCTGTCCAAAAGGGATTAAATAGTTTACTCCCCATATGAAACAAAAATATATTTGAAATACTACAATTTTGGCCATATTCAATATATTTCAATATATATATATATATATATATATATATATATATATATATATATATATATATATATATATGTGTGTGTTGCATGTTGAAATGCATTTTTATTGCAAAATATGTAATGAAAAATATTTTTTAAAATACATTTCAAATATACTCGTGTATCACATTGTATTGTTATTGTACTGCCGCATGTTCTGTCTCCCCTCCCTTTGTAATGTACAGCGCTGAGCGAACTGTTGGCGCTTTATAAATACTGTATAATAATAATAATTATACTCTATGTCTTTAAAAATACAAATCTACATTTTTGGAATGAATTTACAAATATATGTAAAAATATATGTTAAAATGACTTTTTTATTTTTTAAAAATATATTCTTCAGATTTTTTTTAACATATAAAAAAGTCATTTTAACATATATTTTTACATATATTTGTAAAAGCATTCCATAAATGTAGATTTGTATTTTTAAAGACATAATATATTTAAAATGTATTTTTTAAAATATTTTTCATATATTTTGTAATAAAAACACATTTCAACATGCAGTGTATATATATATATATATATATATATATATATATATATTGAATATGGCCAAAATTGTAGTATTTCAAATATATGTCAATATATTTGGGAAGAATAATTTGAAGATATATTTCAAATATATTTTTTTTCCATGTGGGTCATATGTCCATTCCACCTATTCTAGGATCGATTACCCATTTGTCTGCCCCCATCTGATTCCTTCTGGTGATTAGACCACTCCAAATGTACAATGGTGATATCTCACCTCCAATGTGGTTGATTATAATACTAATCGGGATTGAACAAATCACTACTGAGAGATCCTAATTTATGTCATGAAATTTAAGATCATATTAACCACTTGACCTCCAGAAGGTTTTACCCACTTCATGACCAAGCCATTTGTTTTCTATTCAGCACTGCTCCACTTTAACTGGTAACTGCGCAGTCATGCAATGCTGTACCCAAACAAAATTTATATTATTTTTTTTCACACAAATAAATGAAAAAGCCTGAAAATTTGGCAAAAAACTCACAAATTTTGTACTTTCTGCTACAAGACATCCAATAAAAAAAGTAAAAAAAAATCAAATTTCTTTATAAATTTAGGACAAATGTATTCTGTTACATATCTTTGATAGAAAAAAAAAAAAAAATACCAATAAGTGTATATTGATTGGTTTGTGTGAAAGTTATAGCGTACAAACTATGCTATAACTTTTACTAAAATTTTTTGTTTATACTACTAATGGTGGTGATCAGCGACTTATAGTGGGACCGTTATCCGTGCGGAAAACAATCTCGCGCTACCAGACCCTCGCTGAGAAGTACACTAAGAGATATTAACCAAAAAAATGCAGCGCAATAATAATAACTAGCAAATAATGCTAAATAATATAAACATGCAAATGTTAAAAATGAAACATAAATCTTGCTGTGTGACAGTAATATGAAATTAAATACCCATATCTGTGCATAAACTGTGTTACATATATAAACGTCTCAAAATACATAAATCTCAATGATGCACCATTCCTGTACTTCACATGTGCTGTTGCAACATATCTGCTATGCATCTACTGTAATGTCATCAAAAAATGTCCCAGTATATATATATATGTGTAGTATATATATATATGTGTAGTATATATATATCAAAATGTGTAGTATATCAAAATGTGTAAAACGTTATTAAAACACTGTAAAATAATGCACTCACATTAATTTGTGTCCACCTGGGACACTAACGGATCAAGGACTCTCCATGTACTGAATTGCATGAATGAACTGCATGGATCCCTTATTCAAGATGGCGGTACGTGCACTTCCGGTTCTACGGCTTGACATCATCGCCATACCCTACGCGTTACGTTTTGACATGTGACTTCATCATGAATGTGAGTGCATTATTTTACAGTGTTTTAATAAAGTTTTACACATTTTGATATACTTCACCATTTGGAGTATTTTTTTCATTTATCTGTGGAGCGTTTTGAAGTTTAGAGGTGCAGAAGGAGTTGGAGATCTGTGTACCAGCATACCCTGGTTAAAGGGAAAGGCGCGTTTTGACCTGACTGTTTGGGTCAATCCATAAGGTGAGCGCATAAGTGTGTCAGAGGTGGATATAGCACGGGGGGGGGGGGGGGGGTCACACAGAAGCACTGAATGAATATCAAGGGCAGACTGACCATTCGGAAAATCTGACGAAGACCAAGTTGTCACTTTGACCCTGCTTCTTGTGTTAAACCTGCATCACTTGCCAGGGATTTTTCACCCTAACACTGAGAGACTGTGCCAGGTATACAGGATTCATTTCAGTGCTGGCCAGGATGACCTGATGGTAAACCTACACTGCACAGCCTGCAGAGGGGATCTGTGACTAGTGATGATCCTGAAGATGGTTCAGGATGAAGGATTTCAGATTACTCCTTCTTTTTGAAAGGGAACATTACAGGGGTACAGGGTCACTGTCAATGCTAGCCTTTACAAAACGGAAAACAGAGGCCGCACCGGCCGAGCACATTACCGTCAACACCATTTAATTAATAAATAAAACCAAGTGATTTACTCAAACATCTGTAAAACAAGCGTATCATGAATAACAGATTTTCACATGTGTTTGTGAGTAAATCACTTGGTTTTATTTATTAATTAAATGATGTTGACAGCAGGGGCGGACTGACCATTTGGAAACTCGGGCACGGCCAGAGGGTCTGGGGTCAGTAAGGGGCCCCATGAGATGCCCTTGGTACATTTCATAGGCTTTTTTGGGCGTGGTTTGAGTGTGGGCCAGGACACAGGGGCCCCATGATCCCCTATTGCCCGGGGGCCCCATGAATTGTCAGTCCGTCCCTGATGAATATACACAGTGGAGTGATTGCACATATGCACTTGGAGCACAGAGGTCTTAAAGAGACGGTTCACCAAGATTGTGTTATTATATTATTGGGACACTTGATGACATTAGATACACAGCAGATATGTTGCAACAGCACATGTGAAGTACAGGAAGCAACAAAGGAATGGTGCACCATTGAGATTGTGTATTTTGAGACGTTTATATATGTAACACAGTTTATGCACATATATGGGTATTTAATTTCCCATTACTGTCACACAGCAAGATTTATGTTTCATTATTCACATTTGCATGTTTATATTAGTAAGCATTATTTGCTAGTTATTATTATTGAGCTGCATTTTTTCCGTTTATTATTTATATGTGGGAACACTATACATGTTAGCTGCAATATTTGGTAGATAGGTTATCCATAGTACTGTAGGTATTTCACTTACTATTTTGACACTAAGAGACATTGACATCACTAGTGTCCGGGGTCAGTAGGGGGCCCCATGAGATGCCCCTGGTACCTTTTTCATAGGCTTTTTTGAGTTTGGGCAAGGACACAGGGGCCCCATGATCCCCTATTGCCCGGGGGCCCCATGAGTTATCAGTCCGCCCCTGGCTGTATCTACTGACAAACGTTAAAGCCGAAAGTCGTAATATGGGATTAGAACTGTATATAAATAAGATGAAAATCATGAACCCAGAAAAAGACGACAATTGTAAGCTTGATGGTGACAGAATAGAATTTGAAAGCCTTTTAATCTCCTGGGCTGTCTCATAAACAAGGAAGCAACTAACAGTGACAAAATATTCTGCAGAATAGCACTTGGTATATACACAATGAAGACTCTAGACAAAGTATTCAAATGCAAAGAAATTACACTGAAAACAAAGATCAGACTCGTCCATGATCTCATTTTCTCATTTTCCCAATTGTGAATTACAGTTGTGAAAACTGGACACTACAGAAACAAAATAAAAAGATCGGCTCCTTTGAGCTTTGTTGTTGGAGAAGGGTCTTACGTGAGCCGTGAACAGCCCATAGAACTAACAGATCGATTTTGGAAGAGATCAACCTGCTAATCCACCAGAAGCCCAAATGGTGAAGTTATGACTATCAAGTTTTGGTTACGCTGTAAGAAGAGAGAAATCACTGGAGAGGGAAATATTGTTTGGGAAGGTCAAAGGAACCAGGCAAAGAGGGCAACCAACTACTAGGTGGTTGGACACATGACTATGGCTGTAGGGATGACACTGGAGGATCTCGCCAGACTAGCACAAAGCTGAATTCTTTTTAACCCCTTCACGCGTAAGGGTAAAGCAAATCTAAATGCCTAAGCACAATTTTGCAACATTGACATGTGTTAATAAAGCCATACATATCATCACAACTACTTTGTACAGCCAGGTGAATTATACCTTGTTTTTTTTCAGGACATATTGGGCTTTCATTTGGTGGTAAATGGTAATGAATATCTCCTGATTTTTTGTTTATTATCCCAAAATTGTAAAAAAAATTGTAAAAAAAAATACTTGTTACTACGATAACCTACCACCAAAGAACAACCCAAAATAAATACTCCAGCTCTTGATGATCGCAGCGATATCATATATGTGTATGTTATTTGTTGTTTGTACCCGTAGTACAGCCCAGAAACAATAGTGTGCATTTTGTTTTTGTCTTTTTATTACCTGAAACACACTGACACTGACATCGACACTAACTGACACTGATACCAATTTTTTTCAAACCCTGACCTTTTGACCTTGACCCTTGACCCAAACACTAACCTTGGCACTGAACTAGATCAAACCTTGATCTAGGTATTTTTTCTTTATTTTTTAATATTTATTTATCTTTTTTTTTTACAAAAATAATTTTTTCTCTCTATGCCAGGAGTTATAGAGATACAATGTATCTCTCTTCTCCATTCACAGAAAGAGAAAAAAAAACAAGGGGGCCAGGCTGTACAGTGACTGATCACTGTGATAGCCAATCAGAGGCTATCACAGCGATCATGTGACCCGGAATCGGGAGTCCCAGGTCCTGATCGTTAGAACGGGACCGGGGGCTCTCAGTGCGGCGCGCTCCAAGCGCAAAGACAGGTACGCAAATATGCGGCCCCATGGAAAAAAGCACAGTTCTGTGAGGCCGCATATTTGTGTTTGTTTTAAGGGGTTAAAACTCTTATTCATCAAGTCGCTAGGCCTTGGACTCAGGTTGATTGTACTTATTATTATTATTAATAATAAGATAGGGGCAGCACAGTGGCTAAATGGTTAGCACTTTCGCCTGGCAGCACTAGGGTCATTGGTTCAAATCCCAACCACAGCACCACCTGCCTGGAGTTTGCATGTTCTCCCTGTGTCTGCATGGGTTTCCTCCAGGTACTCCAGTTTCCTCCCACACTCCAAAGACATGCTGGTAGGTTAATTGGATCCTGTCTAAAGTGGCCCTAGTATGTGTATGTATGAATGCAAGTTAGGGACCTTAGATTGTACACCCCTTGAGGGTTAGACACTGATGTGAATGTACAATATATATGTAAAGTGCTGTGTAAATTGATGGAGCTATATAAGTACCTGAAATAAATAAATAATAATAACAGGTAATAAATGGAAACATCAATTAACCAAAAAAGAACAACATAGGCTGATGCCAGAACATAAACAACATCCTGCATAGAGCCTTAAAGATAAAATAGACCTAACCCACTTACAGTTTATTTAGTATTAACAACCAAGTCGGAGAGGAGAAACTCATGGAGAAAATTAAAATTCTACTTCCAGCAAGATAGAATAGGAACACTTTTACCTACAAAATGATCCTGTAAAACGTATTGCTCCATTGTTCTAAATATACTACCATTCTGCTGTACATTACACTTAAAACCTCCAATCAATTCTTTGCTAAATTTCATATTTTCTAACCTACATTGTACAGTGACCTATTAGCCCCACATTAGAGGAAACTCAAGATTTCATTTGTGACTAATCCTTGCCTAAATGGCCTTGTCAAACGACCAGAGGAAAACACTAGAAAGTGCCGATTTCAACAAAGGAGATGAAAAAAGCTATTAAACCAGCTAAATTGACCTCAGTCCCTGGCCCAGACCATTTCACTATTATATACTATGAGAAATGTGCTTAGTCACTTATTTTCAACTTGGAAAAATGATTTCATTAAATCAGGAAAGGTACCCAACTAGATCCTGAATTAGCCATCTGCTGTCCAATTTTAACATTTTTCACAGACTTGTTAAAATCAGCATTTTTTGTAAAATAATTACCTAGAACTACCAAACATGTTATAGTTTATGAAAGCAGAGACCCTGGAGAATACAATGGTTTCTATTTCAGTTTTATTTGTCGCAGACTATTTGTGCAGCCGTTTTTCAAACACCAAATTTTCATGACAGAAAACTATTTAATGAATTTTAGTGCACACAAGCACAATATAATACCTCATTTTTGGTCAAATATAAAAGATAATGTATCAAATAAATAGACAGAGCATATATTAGTGTAATATCTAAACCACATAAAAATGCCTGTGATGTAGCCAATTATAGGCCTGTCTCTCCTATTAACCTCCCTGGCGGTATGATTATTTCAGATTTTTGGTGCGGAAAGCGGTACCATTATTTTGCATGGAAATATGTAGTTTTTTTTTATTGTAGGCTGTAATTTTTAGGAATAACTCACTGAAATCTGTCTGAACAAGAGTCTAGTAAACATCCCGGGTAGGATAAAATTTTAAACACGAAATCATAAATTATAATTTAATAAATAATCATAAAAATAATAATATAATAATAATACATTTAATTCAATAATATAATCAAACCAAAAACACTGAAATTTGAAATATAGCGCCAAGTTCGCACATCACTGAGCAAAGTCGCAGAATCGTTTTCAGTGATGACGAATTTCCCCACGAATCATTATCACCCAATTCTGCAAGTGGTTCTGATTTACTATCGCTGTTCTTTAGCCGGTCTAAAACCGCTTTTGACCTAAAGCAGCGGTTCTCAACCTGGGGGTCGCGACCCCTTTGGGGGTCGAACGACCATTTCCCAGGGGTCGCCTAAGACCATCGGAAAACACATATTTCCGATGGTCTTAGGAACCGAGACACCGCTCCTCTCTCCGGCGATGTGTGGGTGGGATGATACGCTGCTCCTGTCACCTGGCCACACCTCCGAGATCGCTCAGCAGCTCCGCCTCCTCGCCGCTGATTGGCCACCGGAACTGTAGCTCAGGAGAGGCACACAGGCGGCCAATCACCGGTGAGGAGGTGGAGCTTAGAGAGGAGGAGCCGAGCGGCAGCGCGCGTACATCAAAGAAGATCGAGGGAGCTGACGGAGCGAGTGAAGAGGAGAGCGGCCAGAGAAGGAAGACAGCTGACAGGTAAGTGAGAGAGCGAGCCCAGGCTGTCACTAATACCAACGATGGGGCACTATTCCTCCCCCCACTGACACCAACGATGGGGCACTATTCCTCCCCCCACTGACACCAACGATGGGGCACTATTCCTCCCCCCACTGACACCAACGATGGGACACTATTTCCCCCCCCACTGACACCAACGATGGGACACTATTTCCCCCCCCCCTGACCCCAATGATGGGGCACTATTCTCCCCTCCACCACACTGACACCAATGATGGGGCACTATTCCTCCCCCCACTGACACCAATGATGGGGCACTATTCCTCCCCCCACTGACACCAACGATGGGACACTATTTCCCCCCCCCCCCTGACCCCAATGATGGGGCACTATTCTCCCCTCCACCACACTGACATCAATGATGGGGCACTATTCCTCCCCCCACTGACACCAACGATGGGACACTATTTCCCCCCCCCCCTGACCCCAATGATGGGGCACTATTCTCCCCTCCACCACACTGACATCAATGATGGGGCACTATTCCTCCCACTGACACCAATGATGGGACACTATTCCTCCCACTGACACCAATGATGGGGCACTATTCCTCCCACTGACACCAATGATGGGGCACTATTCCTCCCACTGACACCAATGATGTGGCACTATTCCTCCCACTGACACCAGTGATGGGGCACTACTCCCACTGACACCAGTGATGGGGCACTACTCCCCCCACTGACACCAGTGATGGGGCACTACTCCCCCCACTGACACCAGTGATGGAGCACTATTCCTCCCACTGACACCAATGATGGGGCACTACTCCCCCCACTGACACCAATGATGGGGCACTACTCCCCCCACTGACACCAATGATGGGGCACTACTCCTCCCGCCGACACCAATGATGGGGCACTACTCCTCCCACCGACACCAGTGATGGGGCACTACTCCCCCCACCGACACCAGTGATGGGGCACTACTCCCCCCACTGACACCAATGATGGGGCACTACTCCCCCCACTGACACCAATGATGGGGCACTACTCCCCCCACTGACAACAATGATGGGGCACTATTCCTCCCACTGACAGCAATGATGGGGCACTATTCCTC